>NC_073302.1:129578382-130178382 GCF_027595985.1 Sorex araneus | reverse complement strand
GTCGTAAAGCTTCTTGCCAGTTTGCTGGAGCCACAGGTGTACAAATGCCAAGCATAGACTCCGGGCCGTGGTGCCGGTCTGTTTGCCCCAGCTTTTCCAGGAAAGGTCTGCAGTTCCACGTTTCACGCCAGATAGTCTGCTGCGGACTATTGCTGCGTTCTTCAGTACATCTTCTCAGTATGCATTCTGTGTTTAATTTTGTAGCATTTTGTGGTTTGGTTGGGAGAGTAGGGAGACTGATACTTTGGGTTTTTTCCCCCCTACTATCTTATTTATTTATTTTTTTATTGAATAACCATGTGAAAAGTTACAAAGTTCTCAGGCTTATGTCTCAGTTATACAATATTCAAACACCCATCCCTTCACCCGTGCCCATATTCTACCACCAAAAACCCCAGTATACCTCCTGCCCCCGCCTCCCCACCCCTAACTGCATAACTGATGAATTTCACTTCATTTTCTCTTTACCTTGATTACATTCCATATTTCAACACAAAACTCACTATTGTTGTTGGAGTTTCCCCCCAAGAAAGACAGCCCTACTACCAAGGAAGCATTTGATAATTAGTTTTCCATTGATGAGAATGAAGAGATATGTTCCCTTCATTCACTGCGCCAAGTTCATAACTCTTTTTTTTCCCTTTTTCCTTTTCCTTTTTTTTTCCCCATCCCCCTTCCTGCGCCTCATAGTATGGTGGACACCACACTGCGTTTCCCCCTGAAAATGGGAAACAACCGGGAAAGAGGGATATTTCCTCTTCTTGGCCGGCGTGGGGCTGTTGCTTAGTTCACAGTCCAGAGAAATGGCTGCTACTTTGATTACCTTCAATATTTCAACAAAAAACTCACTGTTATTATTTGGAGTTTCCCCCCAAAGTCAGACCTGCTAAAAAGGAACCGTTTCACATTGCTGACAATTGAGAGATGTTAAGTCGCGGCCGCACAGTTTTGGATTTCTGTATAAAGTCCAGGGAAAATTCTGCCAGAAATTGCATAGCCCATCTCACAGTCCCAATGCATTGCTATAAGAAGCTGCGCTGGATGCCAAAATGTGTTAGAAGGTCTCTGGAATCATAGTCTTTAGGCGCAGAGGGTTTGTTTCGCTCTCAGCAGCTCTGGATTTATCTGGGCCGAAGGCGTGCTGGTTACACCCACTTCCCATGATTCCCTAGGAGCCTCGACCCAGTTTCTGCATGTGACTACAGATGAGTAATTCAAGCCCGATCACAAAACAAAACTTTCAGTTCTTGCCACAAATTTCTTATTCTAGTACTTAATATCTCTTCAAAAACAAAAAATTTACCTTTTTTTCATAGTTTGGTTGAGAACAGAACCCAGTGACTGGCAGTATCACCATAATCTTTATATTCTTTGTATCCAATTACATTTTTATTCTAGAAGCCTCTTTGGAATGTGCTTTCCATAATATCTTTAAGGGTGTATTTTAGATAAATATATTCACAGTCTCTTTGTCTCCACTTGGGGTACTATTGTGGCAATCCCATAAGAACCTTTTTATATATATTCCTTGGATATCTCTCATGCATACTCTCTCTCTATATTTATTGCCATACTTATCACTTACAAATTCAAGAATGGATCCTGTCTCTTCTTAATACAGAACTTTCTTGGCTTATTATCAGTATCAGGACAAAAAGTTTGTTATCTACATATAACAGTCAAAAATTTTTGAGTCCTTCCATAATTGACAATAGCTTTCTATTGTCAATAGAAATGTGGCAGATTCTTTGTTATATATTTACTCATATCTCATTTCACATTTCAATAATGTTGCTCTCATTATTTGCTCATGCGAAAATCCTATATTGTTCTTTCAAGAGCATTCAAAAATCTGTTCTGAAGTCTGCATCTCTAGGTATGTAAACTTCTTTTCCCACTTACCTGATTTCATTCTTAATCATTTGTTTACATATTTGAGTTTTTCATTACACTCTGAGTTGCATGAGATTGAGGTTTTATCTGATTAAGTTCTATGTCTCTGGGACATGGCAAAGTTTAGCTGACCAAAATTATCTGATGATTGATAACATAGGGCTTTATATATGCTTTGGAAATCTGAAAATAAATAACTTTAAACACTAAATGTAGTGGTTTAAATTTAAAGTAGGATAAATAAGTAGGTAAAAAGAAAATTAATCGAGAAATGAAAATGTAGTGACATTAAGTCAAAGGGCAATCACTTCTGGCTGCAAGAATCTAGTCAAATTATAGAATTGGAATTAAAAGGGCCAGACAAATTACATAATCTGTCCCATTTCTAATCTCTCTAAATGTTAGAGTTTTCATATGCATGACTGACATAACTTTCCTACTACATATAAGAACTGTCCTGAAAACAGATTGACGAATGTAGGAAAACCCTTTAAATTCGGAAAAGTTATATGTGTAAAGGTCTTAAATTAGTCCATATTTAATCACATAAGTCAATTTTTATTTCTAAGAAATTTTTATGATATTATGCATAAAGTTACTGGCTACAGAAATACTGTTTGTATTACTTCAGCTTATGGCATAGTAAATTAGAAATCACATATTGACTTGAGATTTTTAAATTTAGTCTAAATTTCAACTTAATCAAATCACATTAAATTAGAAACAGAATATCTACATTTTAGATCTTTTCCAGAAAATATTTGGCATCAGTGGCCAGAAAATATTTCAAAATTTGATTACATAATAATTTTTTTGCCATTGATGTAGGAATATGCTCAGTATAATGAAACACTAGACACATAGGTGCTACTATGAAATAGAGGGCAAGTTTTTGAACTTTTTCTTAAGTTGATATATATTCAAACCTAAGAAGCCAAGAATATCTGCTCAGAATCTGTTACAATTAAGAAAATTTAACAAAGTATCTGAATTATAAAATTAAAGTCTTGTTAAAAAAAAAGCTTAGGGCTGTAGAAATAGAACAGCAGGTAAGGTGCTTACCTTGCATTAAACCCGAGTTTAATCCCTGGCATCACATTTAATGTCTTGACAGCCCACTGCCAAGATTGATCCCTGAGCATAGAGCTAGGAATATGCTTGACCCCTCCTGTCCTACACAATCTTCTTTATCAACAGTGAAAACAAAAAATATATAGAAAAATGACTCCTTTTAAAAATGTAGTTCAACAAGGAAAGCCTCTTCAACAAGTGGTGCTGGGAAAACTGGATAGCTACCTGCAAAAAAATGAACTCTGACCTCTGTCTAATGCCAGGCACAAAAATCAGATCAAAGTGGATTAAAGATCTCAATATCAGACATGAACCTATAAGGTTCATAGAAGAAAATGTAGGCAGAAATCTCCATGACATTGAAGCTAAAAGCATCTTTATGGACGAAACAGCACTGACCATGCAAGTGGAAGCAGACATAAACAAATGGGACTATGTTAAACTAAGAAGCTTCTGCACTTCAAAAGAAACAGTGATCAAAATACAGAAAGAGCCCACAGAATAGGAAAGAATATTTAACCAATACCCATCTGGCAAGATATTAATATCCAGGATATACAAGATACTTGTAGAATTGTATAAGAAAATAACCTCCAACCCCATCAAAAAATGGGGAGAAGAAATGGACAGAAGTTTCCTCAAAAAAGAAATACAAATGGCCCAAAGGCACATGAAAAAATGCTCCACATCGCTAGTCATCAGGGAGACGCAAATCAAAACAACAATAAGATATCATCTCATACCACAGAGACTGGCACACATTCAAAAGAACAAAAGCAACCAGTGCTGGCGTGGAAGTGGGGAAAATGGGATGCTCCTTCGGTGTTGGTAGGAATGCCAACTGGTCCAGCCTTTCTGGAAAACAATATGTACAGTCCTTCAAAACCTAGAAATTGAGCTTCAATATGACCCCACAATACCACTTCTGGGAATATATCCCGAGGATGCAAAAGAGCACTGTAGAAATGACATCTGTACCTATATATTTATTGCAGCCCTGTTCACAATAGTCAAAATATGGAAATAACCCGAGTGTCCTAAAACAGATGACTGGTTAAAGAAACTTTAGTACATCTACACAATGGAATACTATGCAGCTATTAGGAGAGATGAAGTCATGAAATTTGCTTATAAATGGATAAACATGGAGAGTATCATGCTAAGTGAAATGAGTCAGAAAGAGAGGGACAGACATAGAGGGACTGCACTCATTTGTGGAGTGTAGGGTAAAACCACATGAGGCTGACACCCAAGGACAGTAGATACCAGGGCCAGGGGGATTGCCCCATAGCTGGAAGCCTGCTTCATGAGTGGAGGAGAGAAGGCAGATGGCATAGAGAAGGGATCACTATGAAAATAATGGCTGGAGGAATCAGTTGGGATGGGAGATGCATGCCGAAAGTAGATAATGGACCAAACATGATGACCTCTCAGTGTCTGTGTTGCAAGCTATAATGCCCAAAAGTAGAGAGAGAGTATGGGGAATATTGTCTGCCATGGAGACAGGGGGAGTGTGTGAAAGCGGGGAGTATACCCAGGATATTGGTGGTGGGGAATTTGCACTGGTGGAGGGATGGGTGTTTGATCATTGTGAGATTGTAACCTAAACATGAAAGCTTGTAACTATCTCACGGTGATTCAATAAAATTTAAAAAAAATTTTAAAAATGTAGTTCAAACATAAAATGATTATGCCTTAATAATTGTCCATCCTTCTGTCTTCTTTCTTTTCTCCCTCCCTCTCTCTCTCTTTCTTTCTTTCTTTCTTTCTTTCTTTCTTTCTTTCTTTCTTTCTTTCTTTCTTTCTTTCTTTCTTTCTTTCTTTCTTTCTTTTTCTCTCTTCCTTTCTTTCTTTCTTTCTTTCTTTCTTTCTTTCTTTCTTTCTTTCTTTCTTTCTTTCTTTCTTTCTTTCTTTCTTTCTTTCTTTCTTTCTTTCTTTCTTTCTTTCTTTCTTT
Source organism: Sorex araneus (assembly GCF_027595985.1). Lineage (NCBI taxonomy): Eukaryota > Metazoa > Chordata > Mammalia > Eulipotyphla > Soricidae > Sorex > Sorex araneus. Next base: position 130,173,464 of record NC_073302.1, on the reverse strand, counting down.
TTCTCTCTTCCTTTCTTTCTTTCTCTCTCTGTTTCTCTCTCTTTCTCTCTTTCTTCCTTCCTTTCTTTCTTTCCTTCTTTCTTTCTTTCTTTCTTTCTTTCTTTCTTTCTTTCTTTCTTTCTTTCTTTCTTTCTTTCTTTCTTTCTTTCTTTCTTTTCTCTCTTCCTTTCTTTCTTTCTCTCTCTGTTTCTCTCTCTTTCTCTCTTTCTTCCTTCCTTTCTTTCTCTCTTCCTTCCTTTCTTTCTTTCCTTCTTTCTTTCTTTCTTTCTTTCTTTCTTTCTTTCTTTCTTTCTTTCTTTCTTTCTTTCTTTCTTTCTTTCTTTCTTTCTTTCTTTCTTTCTTTCTTTCTTTCTTTCTTTCTTTCTTTCTTTCTTTCTTTCTTTCTCTATTTCTTTCTCTCTCTTTCTTTCTTTCTTTTCTTTCTCCACATGAATATACCATGTGAATACATATGAACATCTAGATATTATGATTAGCACCCAGATATGCTTTGAACATTTTTATATTTTATTTATTTATTATTTTTTGGCCATACCCAGACATGCTCAAACTTATCTCGTCCAGTCCTATCCTATCCTATCCTATCCTATCCTATCCTATCCTATCCTATCCTATCCTATCCTATCCTATCCTATCCTATCCTATCCTATCCTATCCTATCCTATCCTATCCTATCCTATCCTATCCTCTGTATTCTCTGGCAACAGAGATCTCAGAAGAAGAACTCAGTGTGGCTTGCCCAGTCTCTTGCTTGCCTTGCCTTATCTTTCTTTTTTATTTTTTTGCCTTTCTCTTTTTTGTTTCCTCTTCTTTTCTTCCTTTCTTTTTTCTTTCATTTTATATCTCTTATTTTTGGTCAGGGTGGGATTTTGGTCCACACCATGCTGTGCTCAGGGCTTTGCTGCTAGCTCTATGACTCTGCTCTTAGGGTACCAGGGATCCAATTCAGTTTGATTCTCTGCAAAGCAAGTGCCTTACCCACTATACTCTCTCTCTGGTTCCTTAAAGGATTAATATAGATTTTTTTAAATAATTTATTTATTTTTAATTAGAGAATCACCGTGAGGGTACAGTTACAGATTTATACACTTTTGTGCTTATACTTCCCTCATACAAAGTTCGGGAACCCATTCCTTCACCAGTGCCCATTCTCCACCACCCATAAACCCAGCGTCCCTCCCACCCTCCCCAATCCCATCTCCCCCCCAACCCACCCTGCCACTGTGGCAGGGCATTCCCTTCTGTTCTCTCTCTCTAATTAGCTGTTGTGGTTTGCAATAAAGGTGTTGAGTGGCCGCTGTGCTCAGTCTCTAGCCCTCATTCAGCCCGCAACTCCCTTCCCCCACATGGCCTTCGACTACAATGTAGTTGGTGATCGCTTCTCTGAGTTGCCCTTTCCCCGGAACGTGAGGCCAGCCTCGAAGCCATGGGGTCAACCTCCTGGTACTTATTTCTACAGTTCTTGGGTATTAGGGTATTAGTCTCCCACTCTGATATTCTATATACCATAGATGAGTGCAGTCTTTCTATGTCTGTCTCTCTCTTTCTGACTCATTTTACTCAGCATGAAACTTTTCATGCCCATCCACTTAACTACAAAATTCTTGACTTCCTTTTTTCTAACAGCTGCATAGTATTCCATTGTATAGATGTACCAAAGTTTCCTCAACCAGTCATCCGTTTTGGGGCATTCGGGTTTTTTCCAGATTCTGGCTATTGTAAACAGTGCTGCGATGAAAATACATGTGCAGATGTTGTTTCGATTGTACTTTTTTGCCTCTCTGGGATATATTCCCAGCAGTGGTATTGCTGGGTCAAATGGGAATTCAATATCTAATTTTTTGAGAATCGTCCAAATTGTTTTCCAGAAGGGCTGAACCAGTCGGCATTCCCACCAGCAGTGAAGAAGGGTCCCTTTCTCCCCACATCCTCTCCAACAGCGGTTGCTTTTGTTCTTTTGGATGTGTGCTAATCTCTGTGGTGTGAGGTGGTATCTCATGGTTGTTTTGATCTGCATCTCTCTGACGATTAGTGATGCAGAGCACTTTTTCATGTGCCTTTTGGCCATTCGTATTTCTTCCTTGGTAAAGTTTCTGTTCATTTCTTCGCCCCATTTTTTGATGGGGTTGGATGTTTTCTTCTTGTAGAGTTCAACCAGTGCTTTATATACCATTGATATCAACCCCTTATCTGATGGGTATTGTGTAAATATCCTTTCCCATTCTGTGGATAGTCTTTGTATTCTGGTCACTGTATCTCTTGCGGTGCAGAAGCTTTTTAGTTTAATGTAGTCCCATTTGTTGATCTCTGTTTTTACTAGATTGCTTAGTTCCGTGTCACCTTTGAAGATACGTTTATCTTCAATATCGTGGAGGGTTTTGCCGACCTTGTCTTCAATGTACCTTATGGTTTGTGGTCTAATGTTGAGGTCTTTAAGGATTAATATAGATTTAAGACCTCATAGAAACAGTATTATGGTCAGAAATTTGGGTACAAAATTCAATAAGAAATATCAGAGATAGAAACTGGACTTCTCATTCACAACTAGTCTAATAATATGAACAAATGAGGAAACCAGAACCCTTCTCAGGTATTTCTATTAATTTCAAGTTTTCAACTGAAATATAGGTTTATGGCTAAAGTCATTGAGTTATTAGAAAACTTTATAATTTAATTAGGTGTTTAAAATATACATCATCACCATTGCTACATTTTTAATTTGGTAAAAGAGAAATTCCTAAGAAATTACCTCAAAAATGTAATTGTATTTAAAAAATATTAAGGGAAGAAATTTTTGCATAACAAATAGCAATAAAGCTAATTTCATAGAGCTATGTTTGACCTTGAGTCTTATTTTGCCAGAGAAAATGAAAAACTAATAAAGTATTGCAATAAAATCAATATGAATATAGACAAGCAATTTGGCAAAAATCAATTCTCTGTTTCCCTAGACACCAACATAATAGCAAAATTGTATCACTATGGCTTCTACCCAAGTAAATAATTTTAAAGTCTGTCTTTTAAATTTTTTTATGTTAATTAAAATTCTTCTTTCCGTATTCACATTTGCTTTTGTATACATAATCAAAGCAGTTAACCACAATGCCTTACAAAAATTGGAGACAATATAAGGGAATTTACCATAACATTGTAAATAAGATTAACTGTTCTTGACAGAGACTTCATTCATTGAAAAGAACCAAAAATTAATTCCCTTTAGATGTAAAAATGGTTAATGAATTGATAACAAAGATAGGTAGAAAATATACTAAATGAATTAGTTGATAAGCGGCATCTGTAATGAAAGTTGAATTTAATTTCTAATTTGAGGATGCTGTCAATCAGTGCTCACAGGAGGGAGATCATTCCTGCTGGTACTTGGATAACGCTACCTGGCTGTTCACTGTAAGACATGAGGATGCAGAATTGCTAGGATCTTGCAGTGTAGAGAACTACTGGGGCCAACAATGCTCAGTTGATACCAAATTTGGATCATTGATTTCCACAAATATAACTGGATTCTTGTTTGAAAAATTATAAGATAAAATGCATACATCTAGCTATCTTGATCTTAATCTTTGTTTTTGGAGAAATACTCAGCAGTACTCAGGGCTTGTGCTCAGAGATCACCCCTGGCAGGCATGGGGGACTGTATGTGGTTCAGGGATCAAAACTGGGTTTACTGAAAGCAAGGCAAGTGCTCTACCTGGTGAGTTATTTCTCTGGTCTTTGATCTTATTTTTAAAAGGAAAATATATTAAAGCTTATTTGTAAATCACTTCCTGAAATAGATAATTTCTAAGGGAAGTACCTTTAATAATCTCCCCAAACAATGTGTCAATCTAAAGAAGACACACTACTGCCTAAAGCAACCATTGACCATTCCCTCTATTCTGCAAAATTCTAAGGTGAATTAACAAGCTCCAGTAGAAAAGGCACTAGATAGTACATCACAACCTTCAAAGACTTAGGGAGATAGCACAAAGAGATGGAGCATATGCCTTGCATTCAAGAGACCCTGAAGTGCATCTTCAACATTGTTTGCTCCTATTCCCAGCATGCAAGGTTTGGCCATGGTAGCTTGAAGCACCACTGGGCTTGAGCAACATTGCATTAGGGGCCAAGGACCTTCTGGCTCAATTGCTTAGTATCATTTGGGCACCCTGCGAATTGCCTGGGTGTTTCCCCCAAATTATATTTCTTTAGCATTTCTACCCAATACAGATGACATAAGAATGTTCCAGGAGGTTTTCAGAATGACAGTGACAAAAATTAAGCTGTAAAATGTTTTTGTCTTTTATAGCTCAATTTTTATTTAAAAAACATTTTAAAGGAATTTTAAAGTATTAGCCAATATTTTGTTTCCAGTTTAATTTATTTATTGCATAATGTGACTACATAATGAATTCTGTTGTATAAATGGTACATTCTATAATAAGTGCCACATTTACACGTATAGTTTTTTCTTCTTTTTGTGAGCCTTTTGAGTCCTTGAATGAGGCAGATTCTAAGCTTCATTTTTATTATAAAAGCATGTTGTTATTAAAAGCTCTTTCCAGAGTCAAAAGGTCAACCTCATAATCCCAAACTCTAATGTCTCTATTCCTGTTTTAACTCTAGTATTTTGTTGCTCACAGAATTCTGTCTTCTAGAAAGTTAAAGAGAGTTGTTGAAGAAGAAATATTTTAAAGTTAACAACCCCCAAACCCTAGACCTTGAGCTTACAAATATGAAAGAGCACTGTTGCCAAATTGACACCAGTCACAAAAGACTTTGAAAATTAATTCACAAAGAGTTTGCACATGTTGTCAAATCCCTGTATAATATCGCCCTGATCCAAATGAGCCATTATGGAGGAGTAGGAAATCTCTTATAACAAGCAAATGATTATGGGAGGAATGAGCTGAATTGATTGGAACAAACATTTGACATCTGGCATACTTTCTCCTTCTTTAAACGAAAAGGTAGTTCACATTTTTTGAAAATCCCACTATTATATCTGGTAAGAACTTTCCACTTGGAGCAGTAGATAAACCAGAGCGGGTAGGCAGCCTGCAATCATCTCTAGACACCATGGCCCATGTAAAAGTCACAATATGAATGGTGGATGCTCCACATTCACATTCTCAAAGCATATGCAAAGTCATATAATTCAAGGAAACCTGAATATTAGAGCATAGTTACATACCTGATTCTTCACTTGCTGAAGATAATAGCAAAGTTTATGCATCAATAGCGATATAGATTTTCTAGAACATCTTTTGATAGAACTACTTCTTTTTCCATCACTAGCTGCTACTAGAACACAGACTCTAAAGGAAGTTTTGTCTAGCCATATCCTAGGATTGTTTCTGCCAATAACCATACACCTTTTTCAGAGAGTTAATAACCTTGCTAAAAAAAGAAAGCAAAAGAATAAAAATGCAACCTTACTAGAAAATCTGGCAAGCCCACAGTGGCCAACCTGTGGTCCCCTCTTATGATCCTTGCATGATCAGTGGGGAGTAATGCAGTCAAGAAGGCCAAAGAAAGAAAAAACATGCCCTGGCTTTGAAATTCAGATAAGGTGGTTTTATGGTTTTAATTACATTGTAATAACTACATAGAAGTAAATATACTCTCCCTGTTTCAAGTTAGGTGAACATCTGTCGTAAATAATTCCAGTGCTCTTTCTTTTGTAAACTAATTACACAATAGAGCTTATAAATTCATGGAGTGTTAGGATGCAGAATTTAATTATATAATTCACTTAAACAAAGTTTTGTTCTAACTTCAGTGCAGTTCACAATTCTCCATTTTCACAAGATGTAGCAGGAACATGTTACTTAATGCTCCATAAAGTTTAGGTTAGAAACAAAGGTAAGGGTTTTGTGACTGTCATTTTCTCCTTTCTCTTTTTGCAAGGTCAACTAGTATCATTTATTCCGAAAAGATGCTAAGTAATTGCTCTATATTAAAATATAAGTATACTAATTTTAACTGATGAGTGCTATTATATTTTAGTATTATTGAAGGGATAGTTATTTACTCATTTATTATTAATAATGAGTAATATCTCATTACCCACTTATCACATAATAGATTATATAATAAAACTATAAAGGCAGAAATTTTTATTCTGTTTCAAGATGTTATTGGCATATACCTAAAAATAGATGAAATCCCAAAATTTTCTGAAGCAAGTTAAGAAAGGTAATGTGTGAATATATCTTTGTATTTGTGGCAAAACTCAAAAAGTTGCTATATATTGAAACTGAAAGACTTTTTTTGTATGGATGCATAATAATTAAAATTAGAGTTTGAGAATCATCTGAAACCAAAAAGTCCCAGGAACTGAAAATCTTCTATGTCCTTTTCTAAAGTATTCTTTCTTTGGGGAGCGGGGGTGTCACACCTGGCCATGATCAGGGGTTACTCCTGACTCTGTATTCAGGAACTACTCCTGTCAGTGCTCAGAGACCATATGGGATGCTGGGGATTGAACCTGGATCAGCTGTATGCAAGGTAAATACTCTACCTGCTGCACTATCCAGCCCCTTCCAAAGGATTCTTAGCTTGATAATCTTGCTTTGCTTTGTCTTTTGGATCCACAACTACAAGTTTTCTCATACAAACTAACGATTTTCTACTCATAGTCAATCTAGTGATCCGAGTTCTATTCCTCAATCCTTCTCAGAGAGCCCGGCAAGCTACCGAGAGTATCCCGCCCACACAGCAGTGCCTGGCAAGCTACCCGTGGATTTGGTATTTGATATGCCAAAAAACAGTAACAACAAGTCTCACAATGGAGATGTTACTGGTGCCCACTCAGCAAATCAATGAACAACAGGATGACAGTGCTATATAAGTACAGTCAATCTAGATCCTAAAAAGAACGTAAGTATTGGAGAGAATCTTTTACACAGATTGATTTAAAGGTCAAAAGTCAATCAGAAAATGGACTATTTGTAGAGTTAGCCCATTCCTGATCTAGTCACGACCTTACTGCTATTGAGTTCCCATAACATAGATGTTAAACAAAGGTTTGATCTTTTCAAGATCAAATATTCATTATTTTGAATCTAGAATTTAAAACTGATGTAACTGACTTTCAAAATCTGTGCTTTCCCACTGACTCATCTGAGATACTGGAACTTTAAAAGAATCTGGTATATTTATGAGATTTTGGACTTTATTTTGTGTGCATATGAAGTAAATAGTTTAGGAAATATGAAGAAGGAGACAGGGAAGAATCCCATAAAATAAAGGAAGAGAAATCACTCACCCTGAGTTGGGATTCTCTTCCAGAATGGAGTACTAGCTATAGATGACTTCAATGAGAGTTACCAGGAGTTAAACTGAAGTAATAAAAACAGGCTACCTTTTTTTTTTTTTTAAAAAAAACCAATCTTGGTGACTATAATAATAGTTTAGATTTGTATTATGGAAGAAATCACCTTAAAAAGTGATGAAGCACAACATGGACAGAAACACACTTGAGAATTAGTAGAATTATCCTAACAACAACCTGGAAATATGAAGCAAAGCAGCTGCCATAAGGCAACCAGAGGAGGAAAAGGATTTCCAACAGATTTTGGAAGTAAAAGGAGGTAAGTCAAATGCCAACTGTTGAGGTAGGAAGAAGCATAGGAGCAAATCAAAGAGCTTGTGAGGGAGGAGCCAACAGGAGAAGAAACAGTAATATCTTGAGAGACAGGTAAGGATAATGCTTCAGGACTGAGCAAGTGACCCAGAGTGTTAAAGAATGCAGAGTGGTGCAACACTAAAAGCTGGTAACAAGCAAATCAGTCCGCTTTTCATTGGATATATAAGAAAAGAGCAAATAATCGAATCTCTAAAATTGCTAAAAACGCTTAAAAATACCTTTACCATGTAGCACTGTATCACTGTCATCCCATTGTTCATCAATTTGCTCGAGCGGGTATCAGTAACGTCTCCATTGTGAGACTTGTTGTTACTGTTTTTGGCATATCGAATACACCACGGTAGCATGCCAGGCTCTGCCGTGCAGGCAGGATACTCTTGGTAGCTTGCCGGGCTCTACGAGAGGGGAGGAGGAATAGAACCCCAGTCAGGTGCAAGGCGAACGCCCTACCCTGCTGCGCTATCGCTCCAGCCCTTTATAGCTGTGCTATAGCTCCAGCTCTCCATATATTAACCTCCATGTATTAACCACTTATAATTAATTAGCAACACAAATTATTCCATTCTTGCTTCAAAAGCTCCCAAAATATTATTGAGATAATACAATACCTGGAATCATTTGAGAAATTGTTATTGTTATTTCATGTATTTAAAAGACAAATGGCAGGACTGGAGAGATAGTATAACGTGTAGAACATTTGCCTTGCACAGAACCAGCCTGGGTTCATTCCCCTGACATATATTGTCCCCTGAGCATCATCAAAAGTGATTGCTGAGCTCAGAGTCAGGAGTAAGCCCTGAGCAATGCCTGGTGTGTCCCAAAACCAAACAAAGATAAAGTCAGCAGTAATTGTGAGTTAAATTTGTGATAAAGTCAGCAGTATTTCAGTGTATTAGTCTCTATTATAGCTCTGATACAGATAAATGCATAGACTATTTTATATTTTTTTATATTTTAAATCATGTTTTCTTCATACATGAATTATTCTCCAAGTGAGGTATTGAAAAAGTGAAGAGGAACCGAAGTACTTATACAAGCTGCTCAGCAAATAATGATTCTCTTTCCAGAAACATGGTGAGATTATAATTTTCAGCAATTTTGCAAAGCCATATGATTTTCATTAGCAAATAAAATGTGACAAATGCCCACCCAAACACATGCTCAACAAATAGTACATGATTCATCATTCTCTTCTCTGCCACAGTAACTGGTAAGTTTCTATATAGTGCTACTTTCTTAGCCTATATCCAAGTGAGAATATTTTGACCATCTCTCTGGACAATCCTTTATGAACATGTAGCACAAGCAACAAGTGATTTTTTTTACTTAAAGCTACTGAGATGTGGGTGTTATGTTATATAGGATAAGCTAGCCTGCCTGAATCCTGAATGGGTAGTTTGTACAGTTGTGCAGATATAAGGAAGATGGGCTATCTGAAAAAGAAGGCATGTTTGGTAGAATGTCAACATCACAAATTTAACTCACAATTACTGCTGACGTTATTCATGAAAGCTGAATTCTGAATGAATAGCCTCATGGAGGTTGACGGGCAAAACATAGGCTTAGCCGGAATAAGAAGACAAGACAGGTTTCCCTATAATCATTCACCTTGGGTAGATAACACAACAACCAAATACTACCTTTGCTGGAAGAGACTTAACCACATAATTTCTCACAACCACATTAGAACTAGAACTATCTTGCTTTAAAATGACACATGTCAATATCACAAAGTAGTACACAAAGCAGCAGCTCCCCTCATAGATTTTTTTTGGTTAGTTTCTAAAACACCAGTGATTCTCACGGTCCTTAAGTCTTCCAACTTCCAATTGTTTTTTTTTTTTTTTTTTGCTTTTTGGGTCACACCCAGCAATGCACAGGGGTTACTCCTGGCTCTGCACTCAGGAATCACCCCTGGCAGTGCTCAGGGGACCATATGGGATGCTGGGCATTGAACCCAGACCGACCGCGTGCAAGGCAAACGCCCTACCCGCTGTGCTATTGCTCCAGCCCCCCAATTGTTTTTTTTATCAGCAAGAATTTTCCTCTGTGACCTCAAAACAGGCAAGAAGAGTTTCAACAAAAGATAGCAGTTTTGTTTTGTTTTGCTTTTTAACCACATAGTAAAAAAAAAAATACAAACTGGTGCTGCAATTTCATAGTTGCATATAGGTATAATGCATTCTAATTTTTTTAACTTTGTTCTTTAATTGTTGATTTGAAAAGTTTTGATTTTTTAAAAGTTAATTTATTCAGTCTTAAAGAGTAAATGAGATGTCCAATAATAGGATTTTTAAAATGAACAATATATTTGGAAACCACACAATTTAAATGCTTTAAATACTTATACATAGACAAAAAGCTACTATGAACAGAAAAGTTGCCTCCAGTCATGAGGGTATATATTTTAGTTTCTGGTGGTTTACCTCCTTTCTGCTTATGAATTGGTCTGTGAAAAGAATATTTCTTTATAAAACTGGTATATCAGTAGTATTTTTAACTACAATATATGCACATCCATAATAACATTACTGTATGAGATCATTACTGAAAGGTATAGTATGATCTTGTATTCTGTAAGATAAGAGGAAATTTATAGTCATTGTTGCCCTGATTGTGAAGAAAAATTATTTTATATCTTATTAAAACATACCAATAGACTAAAAAAATTTTTCTTCTCCTAGTCAGAACATCAATAACCAAGATATCTCATTCCCTAGACATTCTTTCTAGTTCAGCATTTTCGTAACAACTTCAATCTTCACATTAAAATTTAACTTTTCCTATTGATGCTTTCTTTACAAAATAGCATATGCTGTTATTTAATCTCATCACTGACCAGCATTCAATCTTTCCCCCCTAAAAGCATTACTGAGTTAACAGAGACCATAGCAAATGTTCTTGGACTGTGTTCTGAAAAAAATCTCTCAAAAATCACACAGTCAGTAACCATATATAAGAAATCAGATGAACATTCTGAAATGGTTGTACTCTTTTCATTTTTAGAAAAGTACATTTCCTAGAATTAAGATGGAGGACGAGATGCCATCAGAGACCTCTGCTTTTATGACCATGCTTAGATTTATAATGATCTCATTGTAAAATAAACAATTTTCAGTTTTACTAAGCATGCTTCCAAATAGTCACAGAACATAAGAAAATAGCTTTAGTGATTATCTTCTATTGCCTAATTCAAACAGGTTGATGTTTGTAAAAACTGGTAATGAATAATTTAGAAGAAAAAAGCAGCATATTTGTCTAAAAAATAACCTTAAATGCATTATTAACAAAGCAACCCATGATCTAATGATTAATAAAATTCTCAAGAGGGAAAGTTATCTTTCAAGGTATGAATCTATTCTCAAATAAAGATAAAAAATCCTGTATTAAATGTATATTATCCAACTCTAAAATCTAAAACTGATTCTTGATTCCTTTCTTTCTTTCATTTCATATATTACAAAGACATGGAGAAAAGAAAGAATTTGTGAGGTTAAAGATAAATCAACAGAGATTAGGTCATTTGACTACAGCAAAAAATAATTAATAAATAAAATTCTACAGGAATTTTGGGAAATTTTAATATACCCCCCAACATATGTGCAAAGAGAGTACAGAAAGGAAAGAAAGCAGCAGGAAATAATAGGTTTTACTTCCCATTTCATATTTTAAAAATTACATATCCGAAAAGGTCGACAAAATGTAAATAAAATATATACAAAGACACCCAGGTGTGCAATCACAAAATAACTAAGTGTGGCAGCAGTGGCGTGGTCTCTTACCCATCACGTGCATTTGGTGGCCATGTGCCGCTTCCCCACACAGGCCTGCAGCCACCACTAACGGACGCAGGAAGGAGGAAACAGGGTTGCCAGGCTGGTTGGTGATCAGTTGCCATTTATTCCATTCTGCCTATGCGTCTGTTCCAGTCTCACTAAGCTTCCCATGCCAGTCTCACACTGCCCCTCATTCCCGTCTCCTCCTGTCCCCCATCCTAGTCTCTCCAAGCTCCATCTCGCAGGTTAGTCCTGTGCCCAGCCACCCAACATTGGGGGTCACAACAACACCCAAGTGAGGAAGCACAATCAATATATGAAAGCCCTGCCTTCCCAGAAGGTCCGTTCAAGGGCAAAACCACACAGTGGTGTGTTTCTCCTTTCCTTAGTCCAACAACCGTCTTAGATTTTCTTACTTCTAAATAATCTTTCTATTCATTTGGTATGGACACAGTATCACTTGTTATCCTGTTGGTCTTCGATTTGCTCGAGCGGGCGCCAGTAATATCTCCATTCGTCCCTGCCGCATGCTATTGTAGCCCAGTGGCATCTGCTCGCTTCAGGAACACGAAGAGCCTCAAACCGTTCATTCAGGGTTTTGACAAAGAAGTCTGACCATCTCGTAGGTGGGCGGCCATGAGGTCTTTTGATATCCCGTGGAATCCAGTTGGTAACAGCTCTAGTCCAGCGGTCATCTCTAAATTACATTATGTGTCCTGTCCATCTGATTTTTGACGCCTTGGCAAACGAGACAACATTCCTGATTCTTGATTGTCAAAGGAGGTCGGAACTGTGGATTACTTCTCTGACTTGAGTGAAATGTGATATTCCAGGCATAGCTCTTTCGATTCCTCTTTGGGATACCTGAATAGTGTTCTTGTCCTGTTTTCATAGGGCCCAGGTCTCTGAGGTGTATGTTAGTGCAGGAAGAATGGTGGAGTAGAAAGATGTGCCCGGAGCCAGAGGTTCTTCGTCCTCTTAACCACTTCTTTGATGCTCTTGAAGGCGTTCCACACTGCTCTCTTCCTCCTGTGCAATTCTGGTGCCAAGTCATTCTTCATGTTGAGTTCTTGACCCAGGTACACATAGCTGCTGCATTCAGAGATGTTCCGTTAAGAGCAAATGGAACATCAGGGACTAGTTCATTTTTCATGAACATTGTCTTGGTGAGATTCAGCTGCAGTCCAACCTTTCCACACTCATGGTCAAAGTTGGCCAGCATTCGTACCACTTGACTAATGTTTGGTGTTTTTAAAATGATGTCATCAGTGAAGCGGAGGTGGTCTAGTTGCTGATCATCTATCTTCACTCCCATTCCTTCCCATTCCAGTTGTTGCATGACGTTCTCGAGGGTAGCTCTGGAGAATTCTGGTGAAATAGTATCACCTGATGAACCCCTCTCTTTATGTCAATGATCACTTCCTTGTAGAATGGTGAGATCCTGGTGGTAAATCTACAATACAGCTCATGGAGGATCCTGATGTACTGAGTTTGAACACCGTTTGGCTAGGGCTTTGATGACTGCTTCAGTCTCAACAGAATCAAAGACCTTCTTTGAATTGATGAACATTAGACAGAGTGGCATCTTGAACTCTCGCAAAACCTCAATGAGCTTGGTCACCATGCGGATATGGTCAATCATGCTGGATGTTTTTCGGAACCCAGCTTGCTCGCATGGTTGTCCTTCATCTAGTGTTCTGCCAATCCTATTCAAGATGACTTGAGTGAACAACTTGTAGACGAAGAACAACAGGCAGAGTGGATGATAGTTGCTGATGTCGTGGATGTCTCCATTCTTGTACAACAGAACAGTCCTACTGATTTTCCACTGAGATGTAAACTTGCATTCAGACAGGTAGCATGTGAAGAGCCGAGCCAGTTTATTGATGAGTACTGGTGGCAGATTCTTCAGGTGTTTGGGTCTGACCTTGTCTGAACCAAGTGTTGTATGCATCTTTATTCACGAAATGACGTGTTGGATTTCGGAATGGAGAACGTTGCGAATGACATATCCATCCTGTGGAATTTGTATGTGGGCAGGTGGACATGGATATCAAAGAGATCTGAGTAGAAGTCATGAATAATCCTCTCCATTGCCCTTCTGGAAGATGTGATAGATCCATCAGGATGTTGGAGGGTAGTCATCTTGATCTTGTAGTTGACAAAGGACAGGCGAGTATGGCAAATTCTATTCCCAGCTTCTGCTACTCTTCTCTCTTTGAGGCCTTCCTTTATTACTTCTCTGCACAGCTTTGCATGCTCGGGCGTTAACTTGTAATTGCCTGAGGCTCGCACCAAACCATGTTGGCAAATGAGCTCCAGAGTTTCTTAAGACAGGCGTCTTTTTGTGGCTTTCCCACTCTTGGCATTCCTTGTGCAGTCATGGGGGTGCTGAACCAGTCGATCATATTCCTTGTTGATGTTGTTAACAACGGCATCTTCCGATGTTGCCGCAGTAGTGCCAATGAGCTCCCAGTTGGTGGTCATTCTGGGAGTTCTCTTCTTAAACTTAAACCTTGCAATCCTTTCTCCCTGCTCTGTGAAGTAGAATTTGCACAAAGGAGATGGTGGTCTGATCCCGTTTGGAATTTTTGGACAACAGCGACATTGGTCAGGCAAAACCTTCAATTGAATATGATATGGTCAATTTCATTGCAGAACTGTCCGCCGGGAGACTCCCATGTTCAACATTTAGATTCGGCATTCTGGAACTGTGAGTTACCATCGATGGTCTTGGTCGACACGATGAACTCAGTCTTTCACCCTGTTCGTTCTATTACGGTCGTGGGTCCTGATGTGGAGTTCTTTGGGCGACCTTCTCGGTCCTATCTTGGCATTAAAATCACCGACAATGATCATGTAGAAGGTGGGGTGTTCTTTATGGAACTTCTCCAGCTCCACGTAGAACTCCTCAATTTCTTCTTCATCATAGTTGGATGTTGGTGCGTAGACAATGAAGATAGAAACTGCCAGCAGTGAACAACATCTATTCAAGCGTAATTGTCTGATTCAGGTTGTTAGGCATTCAGATGAATCAATGCTCATGGCCAAGTTCATGTTGACAAGGACACAGACGCCACCAATGCCTCTATTGTCCCATGTTCCGAGGAACAGTTCTTCTCCAGTGTCAAAAATGGCATGATGTGATCAATGCCTTCTTGTTTCGGTCAGACCAATGATGTCATACTTGATCTTCTGTGCTTTTACCATCAGGTCCTCAATGGATGCTTCCGATGCCAGAGTACGTGCGTTGAAAGTACAGACAGTCATTTTAGTCCTTCTTTCTTTTGGCAGCCTAGCTTGTCCCTGATATTTTATCAGCCTATCCTTGCTCATCCCTCTTAACGCTGCTGTATTGGGAGTCTTTCAGTGTCAGGGGAATGAGGCCCATTGTTGTTACTGTTTTTGGCATATTGAATACATCACGGGGAGCTTTCCAGGCTCTGCCGTGCTGGCAGGATACTCTGGGTAGCTTGCCGGTCTCTTGGAGAGGGTTGGAGGCTTTTAGAGCAGCCTCTAATCACCCTTACAAGTATTCACATGGTTCACACCATAATCGAACCCCATCAAATATGGTGCGGTAATTATGAAAAATGGGTATTAAGTGTCTTATGATGTGTCCAAAAAGTGGTCTGGAGCATGGAGGTGGCTGGGTAGCGGAGATTATGGATCAGTAAGAGATATATTAAGCTTGTAGGTTGGCTCTCCTGGAGACATCTCGCTGTAGAGCCTAGACTCCAGTTCTTAAACCAGATTAGTCCTTCCTAACCCTCTCAGGGTCCTAATCCAGTTGTTACTCTTTGGATAATGACAGAATTTGTCTATGATTGTGCTCTTAATTTATAGTTAAGTACTATGGCTCTTTGCCTAGCCCATTTAAATGCCAGGGTAGCTCACAGCTATCTCATTGGGACCTTGCTTTTAGGGTACTAGGAACTAAGGGCAACTGAGGCTTATATTGAGAAAACTGATGCCCAGGAGTGAATATATTCGCAGTCAATTAACCCCCAAGTTACAAAAGCATAGCATTAACTGTCTTCCTGTGTCTATACAAAAAGGACACTATTTTGAAGTAAAGAATGCAAAAGAACATAAGAGAAGGAGAAAAGCAATGCTCCACTTACAAATACAAAATCAGAGATTTCTGAGGAATTTGACTTTACGTCACAGGTACTGCTAAGGGGAAAATGGCGGTTGACTGTTTGGGGAAGAGAGCACAAAGAAGAGGTTAAAGATAAACACAGAGGAATGGAACTGCCTCTGTAACACTGTGATGGATGTAACCCAATAAACCTAAGCTCCCTACAGCCAGGGAGAAACAACAAATCAATGTGATCCTACAGCCATGCATAAATATCTCATCACTAAAATGTTTAAAATGAAAACAAGGAGAGCATCTTAAAAGCAGAAAAAGACATAACTTTCTGTAAGAATGTCAATATATTTAGCAAGTGAATTCTTACCAGAAATATGGAGATAAAGCAATGAAATAATAGTGTTATACTAAAATAAAATTGTCAACCAGCAATTTTATATTTTTATCTGCATGTTCAAAAATATTAAATAAAAATAAAACATTTAAAAATAAACATAAATTTAGGTTATATGTTGCTAGTAAATCACCTTCTAGTAAATGCTAAGGAAATTCTTCATGCTGAAAGCAAGTTAATTGAAATGATAATTCTAATCCACACAAACACACATACACAAAATAAAAAATATTAATAAAGGAGAAAGTATGATGATCATAAGTATTATAAAATTACCTTGATATAGTTACATGATTCTTTTTTTTAAAAAAAAAGGAAATATTTTTTTCTTTTTAATTTTGGACCTTCCTAGAGATTTTTTAGGAGAACCAGGGCCCTTGCTGGCAATTTTTGGCCAACTGGGCCAATAATTCAATGCAAAGGTCTGTAGATATGGTCCTTCTCAGGCTTTGTAGTGCCAGCAATTTCTAGAGCTGCCTTGGTAATGTTCAGACCACTGTCACACCCAACAGTGCTCAGGGAGCACCAGGGAGTCACCCAGCGATGCTAAGGTAACCATGTGCTCGCCAGGCATCAAAGTGGGTCAGCTACAAGCAAGACATGAGGCTCAACCTCTGTACTATCTCTCTGACTCCTTAAAGTTATATAATTACTTGGTTTAATGATTAACCATAGTACTAACTCATGTTTTATTCTAAATTGATTTTGGCGGGAATCCCATACATTTGTTTATGAAATATATCACCATTTCAGGATTAGTAATACTCGAGTAATTCTAATAATGCTTACAGTATATTTTTTAAGTTGCTTCCATTTTAATTTAGTCACTGTGATTTACAATGCTGTTAATAGCAATGTTGCGGACAAGGTTCTAAACAGCATGTTTCCCAAACCTCCGCCTATGTCTCTAGGTTTCTCCCTCTCACTTCCACTGCACTTCCATCACAACCCCCTATCAGATTCACTTCTCTAAGTCACCTTTTATGTCTGTTACCATTGTCACTGTCATCCCGTTGCTCATAGATTTGTTTGAGCAGGCACCAGTAGTGTCTCTCATTGAGAGACTTATTGTTACTGTTTTTGGCATATCCAATATGCACGGGTAGCTTGCCAGGCTCTGCTGTGCGGGCTCGATACTCTCGGTAGCTTGCCGGGCTCTCCAAGAGGGGCGGAGGAATCGAACACAGGTCGGTAGCGTGAAAGGTGAACGCCCAAACGCTGTGCTATCATTAGCCACTCTTTTCGTGTCCTCACTCTATTTATATTGCCCATGTGAGAGGGATCATTCTGGACTTGTCCCTCTCCCTCTGTTCATCACCATGTTCTCTTTTCTTCTTTGTTTTGTTCAAGGCCTGCAGTTCTCAGGAATAGGTCAGGTCCTTTTGCATTCAAGGCATGGGCTCAGTTCACCGAGCTCTCTATGTTTAAATTGCATAAAACAATGCTAAATATTTATATTGCTAGATCTATAACATTCAGAAATGTAATATATTAAAAAATAATAGAAAGAGAAATGATGAGATAAAATCTTATTAAATTAAGAAAATGACATCATATATTAATATTATAATAAAGCCAAAGGATTTTCAAACTGGAGATACTAGCAACCAAATGGGGAAAACTAGGTAGTCTTAAAAAATGAAAAAATTATTTATGAAACAATAAGATACTGGTCACTGTCACTGGTCACTGTCATCCCATTGCTCATCAATTTGTTCGAGCAGGCACTAGTAACGTCTCTCGTTGAGAGACTTATTGTTACTGTTTTTGGCATATCCAATACGCACAGGTAGCTTGCCAGGCTCTGCCGTGCGGGCTCCATACTCTCAGTAGCTTGCCAGGCTCTCCGAGAGGGGTGGAGAAATCGAACTTGGGTCGGCTGAGTGAAAGGGGAAAGCCAAACCGCTGTGCTATCGCTCTAGCCCCAGTAAGATACTAGAAGAACAAATTTCTATTAAAAGTAAGTACAGGGGGCTGGAGTGATAGCACAGCGGGTAGGGCGTTTGCCTTGCACGCGGCCGACCCGGGTTCGAATCCCAGCATCCCATATGGTCCCCCGAGCACCGCCAGGAGTAATTCCTGAGTGCACGAGCCAGGAGTGACCCCTGTGCATCGCTGGGTGTGACCCAAAAAAGCAAAAAAAAAAAAAAAAAAAAAAAAAGTAAGTACAAAATTTATGCCCTGACACTACAGAACACTGTAAGTAAACTTTTATAAGTAGAAAGGTTAATCATATTCATGATTCAGAATATATGCTATTGTTAAGATGATAGTGTTCTCAAAATTGATAAACAGATTCAATGAGAGAAAAAAAGGAAGCCCTGAGCATGATGGGGTATAATCCCCCCTCAGAAAAGCAAATTCAATGTAATCCCTAAAAAAATTTTATGTTTTGTAGAAATTGACTGACTGGTCTTGAAATTTATATAAAAAATCATAAGAACCAAAATAACCCCCTAAAGCAAAATTTGAGAACTTGTATATTTTTATTTACAAAACTATTTCTAAGCTACAAGAGAGATGTAAACAAGATATTTAAATAAGATAGATGCATTTATGAAAAGAAAATGAGTATTAATCCTATATCAAGAGAGTCTATTGAATGTTTTTAGCAATGCTAGTAAGATGTTTTTTATGTTTTGGGATCACATCTGGTGATGTTTAGGACTTATTTTCGCTTTGTGCTCAGGGATCACTCCTGGATGCTTAGTGTGCCCTATGGGATGCCGGGGGTCTAACCTGGATGAGCCACATGCAAGGCAAACACCCTACTCACTGTACTACCGTTAGGCCCATAGCAAGAGAATTAATAAAGAAAAAGATTTTACTTTTTTAAACAAATAATGGTGGGGAAACCATGTACAGAAACATGACCCTGGGCTTCTAAGTCAGAGTGTATATATATTAGAATGAATGGAAAATCAATTTTATGTCTATTGTGAATTTATGAGCAAAAATGGGGCTTTTTTGAAGAATACACAGGAGTTTGCCTTTCTGACCTTGGGTTAGGTGATATGACAGCAAAAATATGCAATAAAACAATGATAAATAAGTGATACTTGATCCGAATAGAAAACTTGGGACTGGCAAAGTTGTTTTCAAATTTGTATTGAAATCTAATGGTTGTCCTGCCTCCTAGTACTTTTTCCTTTTGCTTTTGCAGATGTTACTCTTTAATAGTGTTTTTATTTCTTTTCTTTTCTTTTTTTGCTTTTTGGGTCACAACTGGTGATGCACAGGGGTCACTCCTGGCTCACGCACTCAGGAATCACCCCTGGCAGTGCTCAGGGGACCATATGGGATGCTGGGATTCGAACCCAGGTCGGCCACGTGCAAGGCAAACGCCCTACCCACTGTGCTATCGCTCCAGCCCCAATAGTGTTTTTATTTCTAACTCAAATATGTTTCAAAGAGAACTCAAACTATGAATGTTGACACCTGAAGAATTCCCCAAAACTGATAGCGATAAAACAGAATTTATGAACTATATCACTCAGCTTCTCGTGAATAATGGGGATTTAATTTCAAAGGTAAATCATGTTCCATTAACTGCTTGTACAAGGTGGCTATCAAACTGCTAAAATTTTCATCAGCCATGAATCAAGATGGTCTGCTTCTAAAGAATCCTTAAACGTGCCAAAAGTTCCTCAGTGAGGGAGTTAGAAATGCATAGATTGCAAGGATATTAGATTAGATGAATGCCACTAAGCATCAAATTTGGCAATGAAAAATTAAGACCAAACAAGAAATCATTTAAAATTGCTATAAAAGTCAAATAATTTGGGAATGGCTTATAAGGAAACCTTCATTTCATGCTTTAGACAAGCAGAAAAAAATGTCCTGAAAATTAGTGTGGCCAAGCTCCAAAAAATGTTGAATTGAGACAGGTCTGAGGAACCTAGGATCTTACCATATAAAGTGAAATGTTCAGGTTGATACCCCAAAGATAAGATCCTTAAGACTTCTTCGTAGTTCAAAGTTTGCGGAATTGGGCAAGCATTCATTCTCCATTAAGTGGCAGCTCTTGCTCCAATGTGAGAGGGCGATTCAGAAGTTTTTCCCTCATAAGGCAAAGGGTGCACAGCCCACAACTGTCTGCCTCCCCTGGCAGCCTCTGTCTGAAAATAGAGTTAAATAAGAGTGGAACCCAGATAGGTCTACTGGATTTAATCAGGGCAGAGAGGATTATGGATTAAAGCAGCTGACGGGCCTAGCAATTATATTCTGTGAGACTGGGTTTTGAAAGCCAAATTAAGAGGACCAAAACTTTAGATGGAAAATGGGAAGTTTTACTGATTTGGTGGTAGTTTCTTTCATTAGAAGATTGAATGTTCTAGTAAGAATCTTGAGGGACAGTCATGATTAATCACTTGATATTCAGAGAGATTTAAAGAAAAAAATCTTCTTCTCCAATCTATCCTTCATAGTAACTAGCCCTGCCAAGCCAAAAAAAAATTTTCCCAAATGAAAAGAGTAAGTTAATTAATTAGTTTACACATGCTCTGGGTTGAAAAGCTGTCCTGTTTCTGATTAACAGGGAGAGAGGTCTGGCCTGAAGTTTTGGCTTAGGATTCTAGGGTGTCTCCTAATCTGGAAAAAGCAATGGTCTGTGCTGGAAAGGTTGAAATGCCAAAGTTACAATGGCAGACAGTAGAAAGGATTAAAAGAACCAGGGAAGTGAGCTTACTGGAATGAACATATTTCTTAAGAACAAAGGCCCACCAGAGGATCACATTCCACCAGAGGGACCATAAATTCAGGAGTCACACCATTCACCAAGGCCACAAGAATGCACTGATGAGAGAGGCAGCAACATTGCTAAGAGGCTCAGTGCTGACTTTCCATAGGCTGGAGGAAACAAGAGAAAAGATGTCACAGAGCTTGGTTCACGATAGCATGGGCTTGATGGTAGCTCAAAGCAATGGCAATTAGGTGGTGACCTTAAGCAACAGTACTAGTAGATTGTAATTATGGTGAGAATCAACAAATCTGAGTGGCAGCCTCACCTCAAGAGGAAAAATGGAGATGTTTAATAGAACACAGAAATCCAGGAGCAAACTAGACAAGCAAACAATAAAGAAACCATATATATATTTATATATAACTATAAATATGTGTGTATATATAGCACTGCACTGTAACACTGTCGTCCCATTGTGCATCGATTTGCTCAAGCAGGCACCAGTAACATCTCCATTGTGAGACTTGTTGTTACTGTTTTGGCATATTGAATACACCACGGTAGTTTTCCAGGCTCTGCTGTGCTGGCGGGATACTCTCGGTAGCTTGCCAGGCTCTCTAAGTGGAACGGAGGAATCAAACCTGGGTTGGCCGCACGCAAGGCAAATGCCCACCCGCTGTGCTATCGCTCCAGTTCATATATATATATATGTATATATATGTAGATATATATACATATATATGTATATACATACATATATTTGTGTATATATATTATTCTCCAAATATCTAGAAAAGTAAATGAAATAATAACATCATATTGAATGCCATATTCTAGGAAGATGAAGGAAATTTATGACACCATTAAAGAAGCTAATGAATGCAAAGGGGCCGGAGGGATACTATGGTTGGTCGGGTGCTTGCCTGCGCATGGCCAACCTGAGTTCCATTCCCAGGACCCCATTTGGTCCCCTGAGCCTCACCAGGAATGAAACCTAGCATATTACCAGGAATAAACCATTGACTATCACTGGATATGGCCAAAATAAAAACAAATCCTAAAAATAAAATAATGATGTTATTCTGAGAAATACTATTCCAGCCCACATAGTTTGCATGGAGGGTTATTAGCTAGGAGTGTGACCTACTAGCTTTTCCTATAGCAGGAAAGAGTTCTCAGGAAGCTCAGACTGTGATGAAAACAGACCTGCAACTTGGACCAGTAGTCTCCTCCAACCCTGTGGTGCTGCAGGCATCAGTGATGGAAAAAAAATCAGTGTGGATTTTAAGTGAAGTTCCAGTGAAAGAATCACAAAGCATGCTTTTGGGGTTTTGGACCAAGGCCATGACATCTGTAGAGGAGAGTTACACACTTAGAAAAATAGCCGCTGGCATGCTACTGGGCATAATAAAAGAATATAGAACATATGAACTCCCAGTGATCACGCCTCTAGAATTGTCCTGTGAGACCAACTAAGCAATGAAGCCAAAATTATGGACCAATAGGGCCTACAGTGCTGTCATCTTAGGGATCATGAAAAAGACCACACTCCATTATGGATGGATAACTGTGGTGAAGAGGTGAAACCAAAAATTATTAGCAATTGTGTTAAAGTCCATTCAGGAGTAGTCCTACAAGATTAGTGGAAAAGGAAGATTTCTCCTTAATGGACAGAGCTTTGTAACTGATAATCCATTCTTAGAAATAAAATAGTATTAGTCAACAAAAATGTAGTGTGGGTCACAAATTTAATCTATGCATGTTATTTAAATTAAAAACTATTTTATTATAGTTTAGGTTAGGTTAGAATCATATTCATGTTTGTGATATTGGTATACAAAGTTTCTACACTGAAGTACCCAATACCTTCAAGCAGTACTTCTGAGCCTCTTCCTTATGCCTGTCTCCTTTCCCTCCACTGCTTGGTGATATGAGTTTTGCAATCCAAGACTCAACGTTCGTCATTGATACTGTTTCCTTGCTTTGTCTGTCTACATATCCCAGATGAGTGACACCATTCAGTGTAGGTCCTTCATGATACTTTCCAGGTCACTTTTCAAGCTTATCTCCAAAAGGTAAAGCCCTTCAGAAGACATGCTTGACTACAAATGTGTGGAGAAATGGATCCATATAGTATAAAGCACCCAAGACAAAAATGCACCTTTTGGGATTTGGGGAATTTCTTCAAAAATGAACTTGTTAGCTAAGTTCATTAGTTGACAGATTCCAAATGTTGGCTTCTCTAGTATGCACCTCAATCTTTAACCATGGTTTATACTATTCTCAGAACACTGCTTGGTAAAGGACGAAGCAAGACCATGGTACATGAGGACACCTTCCTTTGACATGGTGTCTAGTCATTACACAAGTACTGATTACTATTTCACTTTGTGAATTTCTCAAGTGGGCCATTTTTGTTCTAGGTGTTTCATTGGGCTGTCAGATTGTCGATGCAACCTTCCAATTACATTGGCAAATTGACAGTTCCTTCTAACTCAATACTCCTTGTCTACTTCACTTTTCACAGGAGCTATGCCCCAATAAAATTTTGTGCACTTAATTCCATCTTAAAGTCTCCTGAAGTACCAACATTGAAGTACTCATAATATGACCCACAAATGAGTTCTAGTAGTGAAAGCAGAAGTTGGTTTTGGTTTGATGAGAATGGAAGGTTAAAATGTATATGGAACTCTCTATAAATTAAATATTAAGCATGCTTCACATTGGAATAATAATTATGTTTTTACAATGCACACATTTTTTGTTTATCAAATTTTAAACCAAGGCTGTCTGGTTCTAAGTTCTTTAAATGCAATTTTACTATAAAGATTATCAGATAGTGTGTTACTTTAAGAGACAATACACAATAAATAACTTACATGTGGTTATAAGTTTAAATCCATAAAATTTTTATTATTACAAGTAAGAGCATAAAAATATAAGACTCTTTATGTCTTACAAATGTACTATATGGAAATAAATTGTTCTCCAATAATTGTAGTATTTTTAAATTCCCTATAGGTCTCCTCTGCATCCAGTAAATGTGTTCATGCCCAAGAACTAAGCACTAATAAACTTTAAGAGCCTTATGATAGTCAGTGTAAGTTTTTCACTAATTATGTTTGAAAATTTGTTAAATATATGCACATAGTTAAACTTATACCTAAGAATATCTTTTGACCTTCACTGAGTATAAGAGTATTGTACTTTTATTTACTGATTTTATTTACTGATTTGAGTCTGAGTTTTACTATTTGCAAAATAGACTTGTCCTTGAAGAAGCTTACTTTAGATTACATTAATATTTCAGTTCACAGTCTTAGTTTTTTCAGTTCTAACATAGAGATAATAAGAGCACCAACATCATAAATTTATTATGGAGATTATGTTGATATAGAACTTAGAGTATCTTATTAATTGCTAATTTATCACCTCTTTGATGTGAAAATTGCAAACTTTGAATATACATATGGCACTGCAAGAAGCAAATTTTTGGTAACTGATGATACAACAAATATTGATGTGCAACTTTAAATAAATTAAAATGAAAATATACTTCCTTCTGAAGTGGTATAATGGTTTTGGCTCTAAATTTTAGTTTTGTTACTCTGATAATTATCCATAAATTTCTAATGTATATGTACTTTGGATTTGTGTTTATATCAGATGCCATTGTTCAGTTTAGACAAGAATATTTAGATTTTGACACAGGAGATAGATTTCTTATTTCTCCCATCACTATTTAAAGAATACCAGATATAAACAAAAAATAATGAAGCCAATATAGCTATCCAGGAAATTATTGCTGATCCAAAGACAGAGTACAGGCTGAAAAAGAGTTAGAAAATGCACCTTTAATATTTCAGTTCCCATCTACTTAGTACAACCAGAGTCATTGCACAACCCCAGAATATGTTAGGAATCAAATATTATTTTTTCAGTAAATGACACTCCATAAATTTGACCAGATATTTGACATTTCAGGTATTTTTTCTAAAAGTGATGAATTAAATTAGAATAAAAATGCTATGGAGCTGGGGAGATAGACCAAAAGACTGGAGTGAATTTCCTATATGCCTGAGGTCCTTACTATGATCCATAGCACCGCATGTGCCCCTGTCACCAGCATTACTATCGTGGGTCTGGTGGTCTCCAGGCATTTGGGTTCAAGTAGGATAATCTCATTGAGCGCACACAGAGATTTGGTGACTGTCTGTCATTAGGTGTAGCCCCAGAATCCCCTAAGAATTACATGTCAACAAATATTTCCATATTTTTGCATTCAATGACTAAAGTTGGAGAATTTAATGCTCAAGAGATTGAAATCACTGTCACTGTCATCCTATTGCTCATGGATTTGCTCGAGTGGGCACCGGTAACATCTCCATTGTGAGACTTGTTACTGTTTTTGGCATATCGAATATGCCACAGGTAGCTTTCCAGGCTCTGCTGTGCAGGTGGAATACTCTGAGTAGCTTGCCAGTCTCTCTGAGAGGAATGGAAGAAACAAACCCGGGTCGACTGCATGCAAGGCAAACACCCTACCCACTGTGCTATCACTTTATCCCCAGGAGGTTATGGACTGAAGCGATAGCACAGCGGGTAGGGTGTTTTTTATATATATGTGTATATATAAACACATATATACATATATATACATATATAAATCAAGAAATTGATATATGGTATGATAATAGTCCACTAAACTACCTATAATCCAGAATTAACCTATTTGTCAAAATCTATTTGTTGAACTATATAATACTCTACTCAAACCAAAAGTAGTGAGCACTGTATATATTCCATATCAAAACTCTCAGAACAAATAATTAAGTAAGAACCTATAAGGTCATTTAGATATACAAAGAAAGACAGTGGTAGGGTCAATTTCAATGTGCTTAACATCATGCAGTAAGTAAGTTAGAGGGCAAGAATCTCAGACACATCTGCCAAGAACAGCACTTCACCTAACATATTTCTAAACTATTGTCCCAATTAAAGCCTTTCCCTCCTTTATTTTCTGCACTCGCGGGCTTTCCGGGTAGCTCTGTCTCACCACCCACGTTCGGTGCCCCGGAACCGCTGTGTGTGCTGTTGGTCGAGGGCAGGCGACGGGAAGGAAGAAGGCCAGACTGGTTGCTCGATCAGTTTATTTCCTTCTCTCTACCCGCTTCTCTCCTGGCTCTCGGTCTCTCCCTGGATCTGTGGATCTGGCTCTCGTGGATCTCACCCCCGTGGATCTGGCCCCCCCAACCCACTCTTACAGCCTAGTTAAATCTCTCCAGCATGAGGGGGTTGGGGCATACACATAGGTGTGGTCACAATCGATAGGGTAAGGTCCTTTCCCTTAGGGGATGCTTCTCCTAGGACTTAATTCTCTTTCAGCAGGAGGATCCACCCAAGGGCGGAGTCCCATGAATGTGTTTCTCTTCTCAGCCAGCAAACATATAAGAATTCATAATATTAATTATTCTGTATGGACACAATAAGAGGTGCATTAAAGCTTATAGAATTGCTCTCCTGGGGCCATCTCAATCTCAGACTACAGTGCTCAGGCCAGATCAGTCTTTCCTATCCCTGGCAGGGTCCCAATCTCATAATTACTATTGGATCATGACAGCATTTGTCTATGATCAAGCTCTTAACTTATAGTTAAGAATTAGGCACTTTGGCCTGGCCCATCTCGATGCCAGGGTAGCACATAACTCACCGCTTGCCCTGGATCCTTCCCGTCCCACGTCGGGGACCCTACTTTGGGGTGCTAGGAACTGAGGGCAACTGAGGCTTAAGTGGAGAAAGCAGATGCCCAGGAGGGAATAATATTCGAGGCCAATTAATTCCCAAGTTATAAAAACATAATATTGTCTTCTTGTGTCTATACAAAACAGACATAGCTTTAAAGTAAATTATTCAAAAGGCACAAGAAGAGGAGAAAGGCAATATTAACTTATATAATATAAATTCAGTATCCTAGGAAGGTTTGACCTTGCAAATTAGCAGAGTCAGATTAAGGGAAAGCCGTGGATTACCTCTTTTGGGGAAGAGAGCATAGAGAAGTGATTATAGCTAAACAAAAGGATGGGAGAGATTCGGGAACACCTTGATGGGTGAGACTGGGGTAAACCTAAACTCCGGGGAAAACTGGGACAAGCTACTTGTGGCAAGCAGGGAAAGGACAAAGTAATGTCATCCTACAAAGGAGATTTTCAGCATAGTCATAAAGAAAATACAATCAAAACCACAAAGTCATCTCATTTTACCAAGCAAAAAGTCTGAAAGTAATATCTATGAATACCAAGTTTAGGCAAAAATACGGAACAGTTAAAATATTCATATGTGTTTAGTCAGAAAGAAAGATTACAGCTAGTTGGAAAAATTATGTGGCACTATTTAAGAAAGTTAGATATCATCAACTTTGTGACTCGGCAAATCTACTCCTAATTTTATTTCTAAGATCAAGAAATGCACATAGGAGCTGGAGCGATAGCACAGCGGATAGGGTGTTTGCCTTGCAAACACTAGGTGTGTGGCCGACCTAGGTTCCATTCCCAGCATCCCATATGGTCCCCCAAGTACCGCTAGGAGTAATTCCTGATTGCAGAGCCAGGAGTAACCCCTGTGCATTGCTGGGTGTGACACAAATAGCAAAAAAAAAAAAAAAAATGCATATATCACAAAAACTTGGTACAAAACTTTTCATAGCAGCTTTGCTCATAATAGTCCGGAATTGAAACATGGTGGGAAAATTAGTACAAAGACTATTGTACAGAAATAAAAACCATCAAACTACTACTTAAGCTGACTGTAGAAGAATATCAAGAAAGTTTTGTTAAGCAGAAACCAGATACAGTACATGCTGGATGTTTTCTTTTATGTGAAGTTCATAAACAAGTAAAAGTTATTTATTTTGATAGAAATCAGTTTGCTTCCGGTGAGAGCAGGGAGTGTGGATTCACAGCAAAGAGGCACAAAGGAACTTTCCGTTTATAGAAATGCTCCGAATCTGACATGGCAGGTGTATGAAGAGCTATTTATTTGCAAATAAGTCTGATGATATGCTTAAATTTTGTGCATTTTATTCCTGAAAATTGTCTTTTAGTAGTAGCAATAATAATAACAACAAAAAAATAATAATCAGAAGGAGTACTAGAGTTGAATAGAACCTAAAATAATTAAAATAAAAAACCCTTTTGAAGCTATGTATAAACAATAATAGTGAAGAAAAAATATGCCTCATTACTTGGCAGTTCCCACCTGCTCACCATATCTTTTCCTTCCCATTTTATAAAGTTGAATGACTTTTTTTCACTATAGAACAGGCATTAATAAGAAGGAGATGAATCTCATTGGTACAGATTATTAAACCTGGCTTTGTCACTAACTTGTTTTGTGATCTTGGGCATCACTTCACCCAACTGTACCTTTCTGCTTCCTTATCAGTAGTGTGAGGACCAGACTAAAGAATTATTAAGGTCTTTTTAAGTGCTAGCATTCTGTGCAGAATTCCAAATGGAGTTCTGCAGCTTAATTCAAAGAACGGCACCCAGAGTTCTGTGGTGACCTAATGAAAACATTTGGCACCATCAATAGACCTGAAATCTGGCAGATATTTCAGAACTTTGGCTGCCAAGAAAAGCTTACCAAGGTCATAAGCCTATTCCACAATGATATATTGGTCATGCTAGTGTTGACAGCATCTCATATGATCCCCTCCCAATTGCTGGTGAAGTAAATGCAAGGCTATAAATGGGTTCCAGGGATACCTAATTCTTTGTATGCAACCCTGTTAAGAGATTTGAGAAAAGACTTGGAAACTGATATTGAGATCTGTTCCCAGTCCTTTGGAAAACCTTTTCAACTCATCAGACCAAGCACTCAAGAAGGAACAAACAACCAATGTTCTAAATAAAAGCATTCCTGTGGGCTTAAAAAGTTACAATACATTAAACAAACTCCTTTGAGGGGGAGTAGAAGCTAGTCAGGTTTAATTTCCAATAATAGTAAAAGATTTGAGGATCCAGAGCAGTTATCTAAATGTACTGAACCTTCTCATATACCAGATACTAATGTATTCTACAAATTGAAAGGAGGTTAACTTGCCTACTTCCCAAAGCTATATGAAACAAATACAAGAGTACAAAGAGTTCTGTAGAAAAGATACTAATTTATTCAGTCCTCAAGGGCATTATTGAGTACATTACAATAATAATTAACAGTCCTTGGGTAGCATACATGATTTATCACTCATCTTCCAGAGCCCTTTCAGTCCAGGGAATAACAGGACCTTCTCCTTCCTAAGGCATTCATGGTTCATGACTAAAGAATAAAGAATATTTTTAAAGCAAGTCCAAAAGTGATTTCATAAAGGGCAAAACACTTTGTTTTAAATTGTGTTGCTAATCACATACATTTATCTTGGAGTCAACTTAAATGTAATAAATAAATAAATACATGTATCATTTTCTGTCAGTGTTAGTTGCCTATTATTTTGTTTCTTTGGGAGGGGGTAAGAATAATCTTCAATTTCTGGAGTATACCCCAAATCCCCTTAATAAAACTGACTCCAAATGTAGGAGGAAAGAGTTTAAGAATGGAAAAAGTTAAGACAATATTTGATCATATTTCAATCTTGTGGTGCAGAAATAATGGAAAGGCATAAAATTAGATAAAAACATGCCAAGTAAATCTGTTGGTTCTTGAAAGCAGTGTGGATCACAAATTAATTTATGCTTAACTGTAGTTAATAGAGATTTTTGACAGGAAGATATTTGAGGTCTTTCCATAACTGACCTCAAAGAACAGTGAATTATTACCACATATAATAATCTCATCTCATTTATTACAGAGAACATATAACATAAAATCTATACTTTAAAAAAGGTTAACTTTTAAAAAGCTCTTCCTAGCTTAGGTTTCTTTGCATTATATGGAACTTTTCTGGAAAACTAACTTCAGAGTCATTTTTCAAATATATATTTCTTTATTCAAAAAACATGTCTTAAAGACCTTACTCAAGCAGGAACTCATTCAAAGAGAATTTCTTTAAGGACTCTTTTGTTGTTCTTTTCCCCATTCTTAAGATTGTGGGCAATGGAGGAAAATCTGGGTTTCTTCAGCATTTAAGTGAGGTTCAAAAGCATTCTTAACACTGTCTTCCAATTGTATGCATGTGTAGAAATAAGTTTAGTGTAATTTTCAGCCTTCAATCACAAAGACTTGAATTTTCTTTTCAGAAGGCTGTGTGATTCTCTTGAGAGCTAAGACTAATATGAGGATACAGACGATAAATTATAGGAAAATCACTGTGCACTAGAAGCATGCATTAGAAGCATCCCATCAGGTGGCCTTCAGGTCCCATCAGATTCCCACCCTCTCCCACCTGCTGGACCGCCATCCTGCCCGCTGCCCCCTTTCCCCACTCCAGGTGTGTGACCCCTCCATTTACAGCATGGCTGGGGGTGTGGCCTCCACAACAGGGGGCGTGGCCTCCGTAGTAGGGGGCATGGCCTCAGCTGGGGGTTGTAGCCTGGTTCCCTGTTCCTGGTAATCTGGAGTCACATCTCAATCTTCATCACCTAATTCCGTGAGTAACATCTTAGCTATCTCAAACACAATAAGCCAGTAGCCCACTAATCTATTCTAATTTCACCAAAATACTAGTGAACACAAGAAGTTGTAAAAGTCCAATATAAATGATCATATCCTTTGAAAGCTTCACTAGAGTCTCCACATAAGGCATAGAGAAACACCTGAGAGGAAAGACATATTCTAGAAGAAGGGATGGATGAAGGTGACCACCATCGACCGAGCTCATCCAGAATCCTTTCTCGATACAAGAAGGAATAGTGATAGTGAACTGGAAGGTCACACCTTCATACAACCACAACAACACGAAGAAACAGCACAAATCTCCACCATAAAGAGAGGATGATGAAAAGAGTCCAGAAGCCTCAATAGGCGTAACCCACAAATTTGAGCTCTCCCACAAAGAATTCAGAGATGAAATGCTGAGATGTTCAATGAACTCAAAGAAATGGTAGAACAGGCATCCAGTAAATTAAAGAAGGATATGAAAGAAACAGTGGAACGGACAACCAAGAAAATACAGGAAGAAATAAGATAAGAAATTGAAAAATTACACACGGATGTGTCACGAATAAAGGATTGGGTAGATGAAATAAAAAACTCAGTGGGTACTCTTAACAGTAGAATGACTACAGCCGAAGACAGAATCAGTGAGCTTGAAGACAAGCTTCAGGAAGCCTACAGGCAACAACGAACAATGGAAAGAGACCTCAAAATAGATCTAGGGCGAAACAGAGACCTAGGGGATGATATCAAGAGGAACGACATTAGCATCATTGGAGTACCAGAAGGACAGGGAGGCAACCCCAATG
The DNA here is from genome assembly GCF_027595985.1 of Sorex araneus. Lineage (NCBI taxonomy): Eukaryota > Metazoa > Chordata > Mammalia > Eulipotyphla > Soricidae > Sorex > Sorex araneus. Next base: position 130,142,475 of record NC_073302.1, on the reverse strand, counting down.
AAAAAGCCACAGTAAAAGAAATCATTGCATTCTCCCAGAGCTGGAGAATGTAGGCATCCAGATTCAAGGAACCCAAAAGGTGCCAGCTAAAAGAGACCCTAACAAGAAGACTCCAAGACATATCATAGTTAGAATGATGGATGTCACAGATAGAAATATAATACTGCAAGCAGCAAGGTCAAAAAAGGAAATCACATACAAAGGAGCACCCCTTAGATTTATAGCAAATCTATCAGAGGAAACCCTCCAAACCCGAAGACAATGGTGGGATATAGTAAAAAGAAACTCAGTGAAACAAACTCTTCACCAAGAATACTTTATCCAGCTAAACTCACTCAAACTCGAAGGAATGATACACTCTTTTATGGATATACAACAGCTCAGGAACTTCATAGACTCAAAGCCAAATCTAAAAGAAGGACTAAAGGAGCTACTGCAAGACAAGAAAAACTCCTACAGGCAAAACAAACCCTTACAGAAAGGTGGCACAAAACCCCATGACAACAATCTCTCTCAATGTCAATGGTCTAAATGCACCAATTAAGAGACACAGAGTGGCAAAATGGATTCAGAAGCTGAAACCAACATTCTGCTGCCTACAAGAAACACATTGAACAGTCAAAGCAAACACAGACTCAAAGTCAAACAATCCTTCAAGTAAACAACTCCTTCAAAAATTTGGGGTGACCTTACTAGTACCTGACAACATAGATTTCAGGTTGAAAAAGATTATAAGGGACAGCGAAGGCTATTTTTTATTAATCAAGGGATATATACAGCAGGAAGAAATCATGCTCCTAAACATACATGTACCCAATGAGGGACCAGCTAAATACTTACAATAACTGCTACCAGACTTTAAGGAGCACACTGCTAGCAACACAACAGTAGTTGGATACTTCAACACCACCTTATCACCTCTGGAAAGATCAACAAGATTAAAACTCAGCAAAGAAATACTGGCTTTGAGGGAAGAAATAGAAGAGAGAGGGCTAATAGATCTATACAGGACTTTACATCCCCCACCCTCAAACAATACATGTTCTTTTCCAGTGCATACAGAACATTTTCCAGAATAGACTACATGCTGGGCCACAAAACATATCAGAACAGAATCAGGAAGATAGACATTGTATCAACTATCTTTTAGACCATGATGCACTGAAATAGAAATTAATCACTCACAGACACAGAAAGTCAAATCAAACACCTGGAAATTAAACAACTCAACGTTGAACAATGAGTGGGTCAGGAGGGAAATCAAGGAAGAAATCAAAAGATACCTGAAAACAAATGAGAATGAAGACACGAGCTACCATAACCTGTGGGATGCAATTAGAGCCGTGTTAAGGGGAAAATTTATAGTGCAGCAAGCATTTCTCAGGAAGGAAGAAAGGGCCCACATAAATAACTTGACTTCACAGCTCAATATCTTAGAAAAGGACCAACAAAAGGACCCGAAGCTAGGTAGAAAGAATGAGATAATAAAACATAGAGCAGAAATTAATGACATGGAATCTTAAAATACAATCTGAAAGATCAATGAAACCAAGAGCTGTTTCTTTGAGAAAATAAACAAGATTGATAAACCATTAACAAGACTCACAAAGAAAGAGAGAGAGAACCCAATAAACCAAATCAGAAGTGAAAAGGGGGACATCACAACAGAAACTAAAGAAATTCAAAACATCATCAGAGACTACTTTGAAAGTCTGTATGCCATGAAACAAGAGAACCTAGAAGAAATTAATAAATTCCTGGATACCTATAATCTCCCAAGGTTGAATCAAGAAGACCTGGAATACCTGAATAGACCTAGTAATATCAAGGAAATTGAAATTGTAATCAAAAGTCTTTTCAAAAACAAAAGCCCATGTCCAGATGGTTTCACTAGCGAATTTTTCCAAGTATTTAAAGAGGAAATATTGCCAGTTCTTCTCAAGCTTTTCCAGGAAAGTGGAGAAACAGAAACTCTCCAAAGCAATTTCTATGAGACTCATATCTCCCTAATACCAAAAGCAAACAAAGGTACCACACACAAAAAAGAAAAGTACAGATTGATATCCCTAATGAGCATAGATGTGAAGATTCTAAACAATAAGTTAGCAAATAGAATTTAACAACTCATCAAAAAGATCATACAACACGACCAAGTGGGATTCATTTCGGGGATGCAAGGATGGTTTAACATTCGGATGAATGTTTAAATAACATTTAACATTCGGAAATGAATCAATATAATCCATCATATCAACAAAACAAAAGATAAAATCATATAATCATATCAATAGATGCAGAGAAAGCATTTGACAAGATTCAGCCCCCATTTGTGATGAACACTCTCACCAAAATGGGTATTGAAGGAACACTCCTCAATATAGTCAAAGCCACCTACCGCAAGCCTATGGCAAGCATCATCCTCAATGGGGAAAAAATTAAAGCCTTCCCTCTAAGATCAGGGACAAGACAAGGATGCCCTCTCTCACCACTTCTGTTCAGTATAGTACTGGAAGTACTTCCAATAGCAGTTAGGCAAGAAAAATATATTAAGGGCAGTGAAGTAGGAAAGGAAGAAATCAAGCCCTCATTATTTGCAGATTATATGATACTATATATAGAGAACCCTAAAGCCTCTACCAAGAAACTCCTAGAAATAATAGACTTGTATGGTAAAGTTGCAGGCTATAAAATCAATACCCAAAAGTCCATGGCTTTTCTATATGCAAATAATGAGAGAAGAAAGTGATATGAATAAAAGCAATCACGTTCACAATCATGTCTCAGAAAATCAAGTACCTCAGAATTAGCTTAACTAAAGAGGTAAAGGACCTGTACAAAGAAAACTACAAAATGCTACTTCACAAAATAAAAGAGGACATGAGGAAATGGAAAGATATCCCCTGCTCATGGGTTGGGAGAATTAACATGGTCAAAATGGCAATATTTCTGAAAGCATTGTACAGATTCAATGTGATCCCTATGAGGATACCCATGACATTCTTCAAAGAAATGGAGCAAATGCTCCTGAAATTCAAATGGAACAATAAGCCCCACAAATAGGTAAAGCAATCCTTGGGAAAAACATAGGAGGCATCACCTTCCTCAACCTCAAGCTCTACTACAAAGAAGTAATAATTAAAACAGCATGGTACTGAAAAAAAGGCAGAGACTCAGACCAATGCAACAGAGTGGAATATCCTGATACACACCCTCAAATATATGATCGTTGAATCTTTGATAAGGGAGCAAGAAATATGAAGTGGAGACGGAAAGCCTCTTTAACAAATGGTGCTGGCAAAACTGGACAGCTACATGCAAAAAAATGGGCTCAGATCTCTACCTAACACCATGTACAAAAGTCAGATCAAAATGGATTAAAGACCTCAACATTAGACCACAATCCATAAGATACATTGAGAATAAAGTTGGCAAAACCCTCCACAACATTGAAGCTAAAGATATCTTCAAAGATGACACACCACTGGCCAAGCAAGTGGAAACAGAGATAAACAAATGAGAGTATCTTAAACTAAGAAGCTTCTGCACCTCAAAAAAACAAGCACTAAAATACAAAGACAGTCTACATAATGGGAAAGGATATTCACTCAATACTCATCTAATAAGGGGTTGATATCAAGGATATACAAGGCACTGGTTGAACTCTACAAGAAGAAAACATCAACCCCATTAGAAAATAGGGCGATTAAATGAACAGAAATTTTCTCAAGAAGATATCCGAATGTCCAAAAGGCACATAAAAATGCTCTTCATCACTAATCATCAGGGAGATGCAATCAAAACAACAATGAGATATCATTTCACACCACAGAGACTGGCCCACATCCAAAAGAAAAAAAGCAACCAGTGTTGGCGCGGATGTGGGAAGAAAGGGACTCCACTGCTAGAGGGAATGCCAACTGGTTTAGTCCTTTTAGAAAACCATATGGGTGATTCTCAAAAAATTAGAAATCGAGCTCCCATTTGTCCCAGCAATACCACTTCTGGGAATATATCCTGGAGAGGCAAAAAAGTATAGTAGAAATTACATCTGTACTTGTATGTTCATTGCAGCACTGTTTATAATAGCCAATATCTGGAAAAAAATCCAAGTGCCCAAGAACAGATGACTGGTTAAAGAAACTTTGGTACATCCACACAATGGAATACTGTTGCGTGAACGTTCTGCAATCGGAGGCGCTGAGATAGGAACGCGGAAGAAATAATCACTGATTGGAGGACTAAGGCTCGCTCTGGCTCTTAGCAAAGGCAGATGGCCTCGTGGACCTCCTTTTATTGATCATGGTACCTCTAAAGGGCGCAATATAGTGACGTCACCAAAGGCATCAAAAAATGTTACAGGGAGAACATTGAGACAATGGAACATATTGTTTCCTTGTATGGGTAGGCCTATAGCCTCGGGAAAAGAATACAGAACTGAGAAGGGAAAGATACAAAACCGAAACTGAAACCTTCTTCAGGCACCTGGATTTACATCCCAAAGACTAGGCTGTGCTTGCCACTTCAAATACAAACTGGGCAGGCACCTGAAATCTCCATCCCAAAGACAAAGCTGGGCCTGCACCTGAAATCTACAATTTACAATATCAAAGGTCAGGCCTGGCTAACACCATCTGCATGTCAAAGACCAGCCAGGCTTCTGTGAGAGAAGGAAAAACTGCTCTTTTCAGTATTCTGAAATTATTTTTCTGAAGGCAGCTTGAAGGGGGAAAATGTTCAGCTTCATCCAAACCAGTCAGGACACACGAGAAGTCTCGCCCATTTTCATGGGTCCCTATGTTCCTGTCCGTAGCACGGTACAGTATACATGGGCTCGCCCTGATAGCTCAGTCCAGCCCCAACAGAATACTATGCAGCTGTTAGAAAAGATGAAGTCATGAAATTTGCATATAAGTGGATTAACATGTAAAGCATCTATCATGTTAAGTGAAATGAGTCATAAAGAGAGAGACAGACATAGAAAGATCGCACTCATCTGTGGAATATATAGTAACAGAATGGGAGACTGACACCTGAGAATAGTAGAGATAAGTACCAGGAAGTCTGCCCTGAAGCTTGGAAACTGGCCTCACATGCTGGGAGAAAAGACAGCTCAGATAGAGAAAGGAACACCAAGTAAAGGGTGTTTGGAGGACCCGCGCGGGTTAGGAGATGCATGCGGAATGTAGACTATAGATAGAACACAATGGCCACTCAATACCTCTATTGCAAACCACAACACCCAAAAGGAGAGAGAGAACAAAAAGGAGTGCCCTGCCACAGAAGCAGGGGGTGGGGATGGGGTGGAGGTGGTGGAGTGATACTGGGATCATTGGTGATGAAGAATGGGCACTGATGGAGGGATGGGTACTTGATCATTGTATGACTGAAACGCAAACATGAAAGTTTGTAAGTATGTAACTGGACCTCATGGTGGTTCTCAGAAGAATCTGAAGTGCAGAAAGTATGTGAGATTTTTCAAGTTTTTAGTAATTTTCAACTGTTTATCCTTCTTATTAGTGAGTTCTATGGTTGCAGTTTTCTCACAAGAAATTTACTTTGCAAAACTGGTATTAATACTTGCATCACTTTTGTGATCATATGTGGATATACATAGAGCAGCAAAAATATGTGAAGAATTTTAGGAGCATGAATTCCTAGTTGACATCAACAAAATTATATTCTACCTTTTTGTTTCAGCCCTCAAAATATTAATTTTTTTCATGGTCTAACTTTTTTTTCAGCATTTCAAAGAAATGTTACTAAGATACAAAGTTATTCATGTCAGGTTTCAGTCATATGATGTTCCAGCACCATTTCAGAGACAAGTGTCAGTTTCCCTCCACCAGTGTTCCTATTTCCTTCTCACTCCCCAGCCGATCTTTTTGACAGGCACATTTTTAAGATTGATAATTGTAGTTTTGGTCTCATGCTTCAGTATTTGCAGTTTTGTTGGTGGCTTTTTTCTGTTCAAAATGCCTTTTTAAGAATGTCCTGAAGTACTATATAGTATTTCTAAATACAACCAAACTGCTAGTATCTTACAGAGAAAATGTATGTCAATTTCACTCAGTTATATGCTACAGTGCTATTAACAGTGAAACCTCTCTTAGTGAACTTATAATACCTATCTTAAGGTATCTGTAAACAGAAGTACAGATAAAAGAAAACATAGATTTTTTTGGGTCACACCCAGCGATACACAGGGGTTACTCCTGGCTCTTCACTCAGGAATTACTACTGGCGGTGCTCAGGGGACCATATGGGATGCTGGGATTTGAACCCAGGTCGGCTGCGTGCAAGGCAAATGCCCTTCCCGCTGTGCTATAGCTCCAGCCCCGAAAACATAGATTTTTTAAATTGCTTCTTTAGTGAAAATGTCATAACCAGAAGTTTTCAGGAACCTAATCATGTATTTTCCCAAGAAGCAATGATTTAGTACTCAGCGATTCAATGTTTGCAAAGACTTTACAGAATGAAACTACATTGAGTAATTAGAATGGACTATAATGTACCCATCACAATAAAAATTAAAGAAAACTAAAATATATTTTATTGCTTAGCAAATCCTTTATAGGTCTTGATAGATACTAAATTATTTAGATTATTTTTGTTTTACCATAAAATTATGCTTACCATAAGCGTTATCGGGTTATTTAGATATTTGATTCTACTCAAAATGTACTCAAAAAATTGAATCAAATAACCATTGTCACCTGAGTGTATTAAAAGTCTTTCCTTACACTTTTACTAATGCTGTGAATTGAAATTGTTTTCAATTTTATCTGCTGTCCTTTGATAGCTAAAAATTATTTATTATTAGGCTCCAATTTAAAGATTAATTCTAACAAATTGACATGTTTTAATGCCTGACAACTGTACTTTACAACTGCCAAATAGATTTCAAGAAATTTTTCTATACAGCTACTTAAATGATGCATTTCTCTCATTCATTTGTAAAATGTATTTTTATATTGAATATGCCCATTATCTATGTATCAAGATTTTCTAAGTATTGTATTTGTCTCTTTGTTTATACAGCTTTGTTTCCTTATAATTGGTAGTAAAGATGTTTTTGTTTTTCTTTTGGGGTCACACCAATTGGTTCTCACTTTCTGAGATCACTTCTGGAAGAGCTCAGGGACCCATATGGCCTCTCGAACAGGGATGCCTCACGCAAGCCCAGAGTCTTACCTGCTGTTCAGTCTCTCCAGCCCTGGTAGTAGAGAATTTTTGACCCACATGTATTTAAATGATTGAATCACTTTATTTGTTTTTTCTTTTGATGGCATGCTTTAGGAACTACATAAAGACTATTATGCTATCTGTAGCATAAAGCGAATTGGAAGACCAGGACAGCTCAAATGGCAGAGTACATGCCTTGTAGAGGTGCAGTTCTGGTCTCCATTCCCTGCTTGGTGATCTCTACCCACCACTGTTTGCCCCTACCTGTCATTGAAATCACAGCAACAAACCTCTGTGGCACCTATCCCTGTGCCTCTTCCAGTTCATTCATTTTTTAAAAAATTTTTTATTAGTGAATCACCGTGAGGTACAGTTACAAACGTATGAACTTCCGTGTTTGCATTTCAGTCATACAATGATTGTTTACTCATCCCTCCACCAGTGCCCATTCTCCTCCACCATGTTCCCATTATCCCTCTCACCACCTCCACCCCATACCCCACTACCCCATCCTGCCTCCACAGCAGGACATTCCCTTTTGTTCTCTCTCCTTTTGGGTGTTGTAGTTTGCAATAGAGGTATTGAGTGACCTTCATGTTTGGTCTACAGTCTACTTTGGGCATGCATTTTTCAACCCGAATGGGTCCTCCCAATATCCTCTACTTCTCTATCTCAACTGCCTTTTTCCCCAGCATGTGAGGCCAGTTTCCAAGCTGCGGGGCAGACCGCCTGGTCCTTATCTCTACTATTCTCAGGTGTTAGTCTCCCATTCTGTTACTATATATTCCACAGATGAGTGCGATCTTTCTATGTCTGTCTCTCTCTTTCTGACTCATTTCACTTAATATGATACATTCCATGTTGATCCACTTATATACAAATTTCATGACTTCATCTTTTCTAACAGCTGCATAATATTCCATTATGTAGATATACCAAAGTTTTTTTAACCAGTCATCTGTTTTGGGGCACTTTGGGTTTTTTTTCCAAATTTTGGCTATTGTAAACAGTGCTGCAATGAACATACAAATGCAGATGTCATTTCTACTATACTTTTTTGCCTCTCCGGGATATATTCCCAGGAGTGGTATTGCTGGGACAAATGGGAGCTCAATTTCTAATTTTTTGAGAATTGTCCATATTGTTTTCCAAAAGGGCTGAACCAGTTGGCATTTCCTCCAGCAGTGAAGGAGACTCCCTTTCTCCCCACATCCGTGCCAACACTGGTTGCTTTTGTTCTTTTGGATGTGGGCCAGTCTCTGTGATGTGAAATGATATCTCATTATTGTTTTGATATGCATCTCCCTGATGATTAGTGATGAAGAGCATTTTCTCATGTGTCTTTTAGCCATTCGGATTTCTTCTTTGAGAAAAAAATCTGTTCATTTCCACCCCCTATTTTCTGATAGGGTTGGATGTTTTCTTCTTGTGGAGTACAACCAATGTCTTGTACATCCTGATCTAAACCCCTTACCAGATGGGTATTGGGTAAATATTCTTTGTTTCTTTTGAGGTGCAGAAGCTTCTTAGTTTAAAATACTCCCATTTGTTTATCTTTGTTTTCACTTGCTGGCCGGTGGCGTGTCATCTTTGAAAATACCTTTAGCTTCAGTGTTTTGGAGGGTTTTGCCAACCTTGTCTTCCATGTACCTTATGGATCCTGGTTTGATGTTGAGATCTTCCACTTTGATCTGACTTTTGTACATGGTATTAGGTAGAGATATGAGCCCATTTTTTTTGCATGTAGCTGTCCAGTTTTGCCAGCACCATTGTTGCTCCACTTCACATTTCTTGCTCCCTTATCAAAGATTAGATGATCGTATATTTGAGGCAGTTCATTCATTAATGTAGCTTCTCTTTCTAATCCAGGCTGCCTTTCTAAAAGACAATGAGAAAAAAAAGGAAAATTGTGAATTGAAAAGTTTCCATCTATTTTATGTACTAGACATTCTTTCTTTTTTCTTTTTTAAAAATTTTATCTTTCCCTTTATTTGAACGCCATGGTTTACAATGTTGTTTATAATGCATTTGTTACAGGCATCCAGTATTCCAACATCAGTCCCACCACCACAAGTGTTACCTTCCCTCCACCATTGTCTTCATTTTCCTAACCATCCCCAAATCTGCCCAGGCACAATATAATTTATTTTATATTACTTGTTACAACTAAATGGCTAATGGAATTATCAAAAAATACTCCGGTACAAGAAAACTTGTCAAAATTGTCATATGCCACCGTGAGATCATTAACTCCTTGTCTGACTGAGGGTTTCCTAAGCTGTTGTTGTTAGTGGAGCCTTCTGTATTAATGGTTTTTTTTTAATTGAGCTTAGTTGGCTCAATGTTATTTTTCCATCTAATCTGCTGTGTTTGATACTAGAGTGTCAGTATTGTAGAACACTCCAGAAACTCCAGAATATTTAACTGAGCAATGGTTCAATGTTTACATGGCCAAAAAAAAGAAAAAAAGGTTTACATGGCAATCGTTGTGGAATGTGGGTATGGCTGCCAGCTTCAGAACTATGGAGGGACTGTAGGGGGAGGCTATGTACCCCTTACCATACTGGACGCTATTTCTAACTGAGAATTGCTGCTCCCTGAAATTCTCAGTCTGCATCAAATTGTTAGTGTTAATACAAAACCACTCCCAGGAAAAGAACCGGTGTCCATATTTTCTCCAACAGCCCTCATCCTTCATTGAGAATTATTGAACACTCAGAGGCTTGATGAGCCCCACAATTGTTCAAAATAAAGTGAAATGAGTCAGAAAGAGAGAGACAGACATAGAAAGATTGCACTCATCTGTGGAATATAGAATAACAGAGTAGGAGACTAACACCCAAGAATAGAAGAATAGTACAAATAAGTACCAGGAGGTTGACTCCATGGTTTGGAGGCTGGCCTCACATTCTGGGGAGAGGGCAACTCAGAGAAGGGATCACCAACTATAATGTGGTTGGAGGCCATGCGGGGGAAGGGTGATTCGGGCTGAATGTAGACTAGAGACTGAACACAGTGGCCACTCAACACCTCTATTGAGAACCACAACACCTAATTAGAGAGAGAGAGAACAAAAGGGAATACCCTGCCACAGTGGCAGGGTGGGGTGGGGGGAGATGGTATTGGGGAGGGTAGGAGGGATGCTGGTTTTACTGGTGGTGGAAAATGGGCACTGGTGAAGGAATGGGTTCTCGAACTTTGTAGGAGGGAAACATGAGCACAAAAATGTATAAATCTGTAACTGTACCCTCACGGTGATTCACTAATTAAAAATAAATAAATTTAAAAAATAATTTGTACAAAAAAATAAATAAAATAAAATTGAAAAGAGAAGAAGAAGGGAAAAAAGAAAACCAAACCATTTCTGGGCAGAGTGGTGACTTCTGTCCCTCCAGAGGTGTAACAGCCAGATAGAGATGCTTTGGCAGAAATTCAACAAATACTTTCGGTTTCTGACCATCTCAGTCTTCCCTGTTTCTACATTCCTTGCCAGTTCTGATCAAAACACCAACCTTTTAAGGAAAACTCCAAGACCAGTACTTGTGCCACAGCTGGGAACCAGACTGGGAGAGTATTAATATGTGCAACCAGATGGTCATTTGGGGGAATGTATGGTAGTGGCACTTTAGGTCGCGTTCTCTTTCCAATGTTCCCTCTTGCCTTGCAGAAATCACTGTGATGTGATTTCAGGTGCCCCAGAACTAGAGCATGAATCTTTGTGATGGTCACGTTCCTGCCTCTTGTGGGGATTTCCTGTAAAACAAGGACGTTTTCTGTTTCAACAATGGTTATTTTCTCCTTGAGATTTTCTCTTCCTCCTTAATTTAATTTTATATTTAATATGTTCTTCAAAAATCAACCATTTCAATCAAATTTTCTACTACACACTTTAATGTGATCCATATTGATGATGTCTTGATACTTATTCTTATTATTTGTATTTATGTCTTTCATTTTCAAATGAAATAATTGTTAGTTTCATAAAAGATGCAGTTGCTGGATTTATTTTTCATTTTGAATTTTTTCACTGTTTTGGTTTTCATTGTCCTTTACATGAGCTTTTAAATTTGTTTATCTTTCAGTAAATTCTTGATTTGAAATAATATTTTAATAAATTCTGTTACTTATAATAAATTATGTTACTTATTTAGTTCTGCAATATTATTTCTATAATTTACATCGATTATTTTCCTCTGACTCATCTTTCAAAGAGGCAAAACATAATAAGGTTAATATTTATCTGCACACAGTTCAATGTATTGTCTTTTCTCTAGTCTCTGCTATCCATGACAGTGATCAATTTTTTTCCTATTTGTTACATGTAACAACTGGTTAAATGTTTAGTTTCTTTTTACCTGATTAAAAATTCTTATTATTGTTGATTATACTTTAGGAAACTGGATACAACATTTTAAAGTTTATGGTAATAATGTACAAAATGTCTGTACCCAACTAAAGTGACTTCCCCTCAACCACTGTCCTTATATCACCTTTGATCTGATAGTCATATTCCTCAACTAGACTTCCAGTGTTTGCTGGTTTTGTAATTTAAGGCCCAGGGATTCTCATTATTTGATACTATCAATTCCTTTGTTTTGTCTCTCTAGATCCTACATTAGATTGATCTTGTCGTATATGTTCTCCCTCTGACTTATTTCACCCAACATAATACTCTTAAGTTCCATCCATGTTGCAGTGAACTGCATAATTTCATCTGTTCTTAGAGTTGAATATATTCCACGGTGTACCCTTAATATGATTACACTAATAAAGGAACACCACCTCTGTAGTATACTTCCCAGTAATGAATATGCTTATTCTAATCTTTACAAAACATCAAACTCAACTATGTACATTTAGATCATGTTAGGGCTGGAGCAACAGTACAGCAGGTAGGGCATTTGCCTTACACACGACTGACCCGGGTTCAACTCCCAGCATACTATGTGGTCCCCTGAGCACCACCAGAAGTAATTCCTGAGTCCAAAGCCAGGAGTAACCCCTGTGCATTCCCAGGTGTGACCCAAAAAGCTAAAAAAAATCATAAATGTTAATTAGTACTACTATCAATGTGCTACATAAATTGTAATAATAAAACTAATTAAAAAGTTGTTGAATCCTCTGAACCCTAAATTATTACTATTAATAAAATCTTTCTGACTGGAGCAATAGCACAGCGAGTAGGGCGTTTGCCTTGCATGCGGTTGACTCAGGTTTGATTCCTCCGTCTCTCTTGGAGAGCCTGGCAAGCTATTGAGAGTATCCTGTCCGCAAGGCAGAGCCTGGAAGCTACCGTGGCATATTCGATATGCAAAAAACAGTAACAACAAGTCTCACAATTGGAATATTACTGGTGCCCGCTCGAACAAATTGATGAACCACAGGACAACAGCGCTACAGTACTACAATAAAGTCTTTTATCTTTGATCTAGGAGTTTTATGTCTTCTGCCATTGCCTGTGAAATGATGGCAAGTTTAACTTGATAGTTTGTGAAAAAAGCCTACCTCAAACTGTTAAAAATTCTAGGCACGTTCAGTTGTTCTAAAAATCTAATGTGTTTCTTTTTTGAGGAAGCTTCTGTTCATTTCTTCTCCCCATTTTTTGATGGAATTGAGGTTTTTTTCTTATATAATGCTACTAGTGTCATGTATACTGTGGATATTAATCCCTTATCATCTGGGTATTGGGTAAATATTCTTTCCCATTCTGTGAGCTCTCTCTGTATTTTGATCACTGTTTCTTTTGAAGTGCAGAAGCTTCTTAGTTTGATGTAGTTCCATCTGTTTATGTTTGTTCCCACTTATTTGGTCAGTGGTATTTCATCCTTAAAGATGCTTTTAGCTTCAATGTCATGGAGGGTTCTGCCTACATTTTCCTCTATGTACCTTATTGATTCATGTCTTATATTGAGGTCTTTAATCCACTTTGATCTGACTTTTGTGCCTGTCACTAGACAGATGTCAGAGTTCATGAAAAAATGCTCCACATTGCCAGTCATCAGGGAGTTGCAAATCAAAACAACAATGAGATATCATCTCACACAACAGAGTCTGGCACACACTCAAAAGAACAAAAGCAACCAATGCTGGCGTGGATGTGGGGGAAAAGGGACGCCCTTTCACTGCTGGTGGGAATGCCGACTGGTCCAGCCATTTTGGAAAGCAATATGGACAGTCCTTCAAAAACTAGAAATTGAGCTTCCATATGACTCCACAATACCACCTCTGGGAATATATCCCTAGGCTACAAAAAAGCACAGTAGAAATGACACCTGTACCTATATGTTCATTGCAGTACTGTTCACAATAGCCACAATCTGAAAACAACCCAAGTGCCCTAAAACAGATGACTTGTTAAAGAAACTTTGGTACATCTACACAATGGAATACTATGTAGCTGTTAGGAGAGATGAAGTATGAAATTTGCTTATTAGTGGATAAACATGGAGAGTATCATGGTATGAGAAATGAGTCAGAAAGGGAGGGACAAATATAAAAGGACTGCACTCATTTGTGGAACATAAAATGACATAACACAAGACAGACACCCAAGGACAGTAGATATAAGGGTCAGGAAGATTGTTCCATAGTTGGAAGCCTGTCCCATGAGTGAATCGGGAGAAGGCAGCTGGACTAGAGAAGGGATCACTAAGAAAATGATGGTTGGAGGAATCGGTTGGGATGGGAGTTGTGTATTGAAAGTAGATAAAGGACCAAACATGATAACCTCTCAGTATCTGCACTGCAAACCATAATGCCCCAAAGTAGAGGGAAAGTATGGGGAATATTGTCTGCCATGGAGGCAGGGGGACGGTGGGAAAGGGGGGTATACTGGGGATATTGGTGGTGGGGAATGTGCACTGGTGGAGGGATGGGTGTTTGATCATTGTGTGATTGCAACTCAAATATGAAAGCTTGAAATTGTATCTCATGGTGTATCAATAAAATTTTAAAAAGTCTAATGTGTAAGGGTGTTTGTCAGGTAATTGAACTAAATGTAGTAGGCCAGATGAAGCTGTGAAGAGCTGAACAGTTCACCCTGCATAAAAGCCGTAATAACCTTTCCAAATTATTATTGTGGACCCAGTGCTGCTCGCTTGTCTGACGTTTTTTTTGAAGGAAGTCAAATTTTTGTGGTGCTACATATTCTTTAGGTGTTATACAAGCAATAGCTATCTTTGGAGCATTGATTATTTAACTAATTTAAAAACTCTAAGGCACGTTGACAGCTCAACAAACTAAGTCTATACACCATTGCTGACATAGATATCACTGTCTTAATGTACACATTACACGTGCTAAAAGACATGATATAGTCTTTTTCAGCTTATGCCTGCATAAGGCAATTCATCTATAAACTTTCTATAGCTCCCTCATTTCAAATTAGTTCCACATTTGAAACGTATAGAGTGGGTGCTTTCACAATGTTCTTTCAATTCATCCAGACTAAGAAACTTTTGAAAGAAAACATGACAGGAACCTACAAGACAATGAAGAAAGTCAGGAAATAGAAACTAAACAATAAAATTCTCAGGATCAAACCTACTTTTTTTCCTCCATAATCTGTCTTTGCAGATGTGAGACTTGCAGTTTCAGGGAAAATGAAACACTGTATTTTGTTTATTGGTTATTCAATCAGATATGCACTGCTGAATCTTTAACATTGTATTTTAGCTACTCTGCATTTTCTGGCTAAAGATAAAGAAAAAGTATATTAAAATAAGATGCTGGTAGAAACTTCAAAGATTGAAATGTTAAGCCGCTCTATTTTATAGTATAAAAATATCTGACTCTAAAAATTTCCTCACAATTTGGATATCCTATTTGTACTGATACATCTGATATGATATAGTAATCTTTCATCACAAAATAGAAATATCTGAAATTTCACAAAAATATTTAAGACTTTTAATCTTTAAAATTTATACATGTATACATATATAATTCTCAAGTACCATTCATTTCAAAAGTTTTAAACACAGAGCAATATATGGAAAGACATGGGAAATATAGAGCTTAAAACATGTCATCCTATACAGAGAATATGTAATGTATATAGGGAAACAAAGGCTTAGTCTCTTGTCATTTAAGTTATTTTATCTCTGAATGGGACAATCAAACATACCTTTCTTTATTTTTCAAACGTACTATGCCCAGAGTTCGTGTTATGCATAGTGATACAAAAAAAATTGTTCTCCAGGTCCTTTCATATCTTAGCTCAGGGAACAGAGTTATACCACATCAAGTAAGGCATTTGTCTTGCACACAGCCAACCAATTTCAATTCCTTATGCCCCATATGGTCCTCTGAGTCTTCCAGAACTGATCCTTAAGCAAAGATAAGTTACCTAAGAAATGAGATATTACAAAAAGGGTTGGACGAACATATGATGTTCTGAGCTATGTGGGGGATATATATATATACACATATATACACACATACATAGATATGTATATATATATATATACTGAGCTACATGCTTGTTGATAAAAAGTATGTATCACTAGATTTCATGACATACAATGGAGTTGTGTCAGTTACTATGCATTTCATGCTTAATGAGGGAGAAACTGAGTGTCTGGGCACAATTCCAACCTCTGTGTATGTCTGTATAACCATCTAAACCAGCTCTTTGG
The DNA here is from genome assembly GCF_027595985.1 of Sorex araneus. NCBI lineage: Eukaryota > Metazoa > Chordata > Mammalia > Eulipotyphla > Soricidae > Sorex > Sorex araneus. Next base: position 130,126,657 of record NC_073302.1, on the reverse strand, counting down.
TAGATCCTCTTATCTGGAAGTTGAGAGTCCACAGTAATGTAGGTTCAAGGTTCAGGACGTTTCTCTCCTTTCTCCAGTATTTCTTCCTTTTAGTAACTTTCCACACTGTCTCTCCTACTTCAAATGGAGCTTAGACAAAAATGTTTCTTAATCTGAAAAATGATGAACAGGACAATAGAACTATTTTAATGAACATAAGAAGCTTTAGAACTGTGTATCTCATGGGGGATTCAATTAAAAAATAATAAAAATAAAAACTAAAACTTTAGATTGTGAATTACTGACTATAGCTTAAGACTGGGTTTTAAATAAAGCTACTTTTTCTCAGCTTACCTCTCACAATATAGACTCCCCACTTTACAAATAAGCTAGGTAGTGACCAGGTTCTACTTTCTGAACACCAATGTCACATGAAAGGCTACTGGTGAAGAAAGAAAGCCTGAATCTCTCGATAGATCAGCTAGACATTCTGTGACACAACACCTTTTGGAAGTGTCGAGGAGTTAAGAATTTTGATGCGACTTTCTAGGAATATACATAGGAAAAGTGAACTCCAAGGCTTTGACTGTATAAATCTGGAGTGAAGCTTCCTCACATTGGACTCCACGAAACTGAATGGCATTTCAGATGTCACAGATTTGTCATTCTGGCTGAGTTTTAGATTTTCTTGAATAAATATTACTCCATTAGCTGTATGCCCTAAGGATCATTCTGTGATTTTAATTGGCAGCATTTTTTTTATGATTTTCATAAATTTTCCTGGAAGTTAATCTGGAAGCTCTTGAATTCATTATTACAAAAGTAGAAATTGAAATCAACTTTTCTATGACACAGCATCTGTAGTTGTCCTTGCCAGAGTTTTCATACTATCAACAAAAACTTTGATAAACTTGTATTATTTAAATACTAAAAATTATTTCTTTCCACATTTATTTATATACTATGACATTTCATACTATGAATCTTTGGAAGTAAAATCTTTACATTGTAATTAATTTTATTTTTAATTTATTAAGTACATGGATTACTTATAGGACAATATTATCCTATTCAGCATGCAATAATAAACATATATACTTTTTATAGTATACTTTATATTTAAACCTTTGTAGTAGAGGGGGCTGGAGAGATAACGCAGAGGGTAGGGTGTTTGCCTTGCACGCGGCCGACCCGGGTTCAAATCCCAGCATCCCATATGGTCCCCTGCGCACGCCAGGGGTAATTCCTGAGTGCAGAGCCAGTAGTAACACCTGTGCATTGCCAGGTGTGACCCAAAAAGCAAATAAATAAATAAATAAAAATAAAAATAAAAACCTTTGTAGTAGTTTACACATTTAAAATAACTGGAAAGGGCTGGAGAAATAGCACAGTGGGTAGATCGTTTGCCTTGCATGCAGCCGACCCGGATTTGATTCCCAGCATCCCATATGGTCCCCTGAGCACCGACAGGAGTAATTCTTGAGCACAGAGCCAGGAGTAACCCCTGTGCATCACCGGTTGTGACCCAAAAAGAAAAAAAAACAACACTAAAATAACTGGAAAAATATCAGCTTGTTATTCAAGTTTGTTCTCATTATTATCATCTGGTTTTGTTATGTAACTTTTATTTCATTGTCATATTTAAATCTTTTGCAGAAGTTCATGTAAATAGTAAACTTCAGGTTATGAGGAAAGATAGTGAGGATATATTTCTATACTTTATTTTGTTTCCAATTGAATTGTTCTTTTAGAAAGAATAACTTCAAAATCATTTCTACATATTTATAAAAATTTGCTAATAAAAAGGATCAGGGAATATGATAGCTTTTACCATTAAAAATTGAGCACAATACAAGTGAAAATTGGTATTGTACTTCTTTATCTTTGATTTTTTGCATGGTAATTTTTTTTAGATGGGATATGGATTGGTTGGTTGGTGGTTAGTTTGGTATTGTAAAATTCTGGGTTTTTTTTCTTGTTTTAGCGTTGTAATTGTTTCTCCCGTACATTGCTGTCAGGCCAATCCACATTAACGGAAGAATCAGTTTTTTGGTTTTTTTTTTTTGCTTTTTAAGTCACACCTGGCAATGCACAGGGGTTACTCCTGGTTCATGCACTCAGGAATTACTCCCTGAGGTGCTCAGGGGACCATATGGGATGCTGGGAATCTAAAACCGATGTGCAAATGCCCTACTCACTGGGCTATCACTCTAGCCCCTAGAATAAGTTTATCTTTAGTTGAGCAACTGTATTAAGTTTGATTTCAAATTTTTCCACAAATGACTACTTTGAAATTGGTTGTCCATTAAAAAATTTAAAAGTACATTGCCTCGACTTAAGTACACATAGACAAGGGAGATAAATATACTTTTGATAAACAAAAATTATTAATATGCAACTCAATAAATAATAAGAGAGAAATAAGCACCTTAAGAAGAAAGATATACAAGTAACTGACATGACCATGTAAAATGTTTGTTATTAGTTTAAGGGAAAATGCAAGTGAAACCACAGTGAGAGATCAATCTACAATCTTGAAATCCAAGAAACTAATGCTACAAAATGTTAGCTAGGGTATAGAGCCCCCGTAACTTCATATATTTCCACCAGGAGTATAATGTACTTGATAAATAACAACATTTATTTAGACAAATTCTGATCCAGATTGATATCAGGAAGCATATGTGACAGACATGGAAACAGGCAGCAATAGTGTAGAGCAATAGGGCTATTGAGTGGCCATTGTGTTCAGTCTCTAGTCTACTTTCAGCACACATCTCCCTTCCCAAGCGGGATCTCCAACCACATTTTACTTGGTGTTCCCTTCCAAAACCGTGCGGCCGCTAGTGTGGCTGCTTGACCTCATATCTCTTCATTCTCAGCAATGGAAAACAAATTATCAAATGCTTCCTTTTTTAGCAGGTCCAACTTTAGGGGGGAGAAACTCCAAACAATAATAGTGAGTTTTTTGTTGAAATATTGAATGTAATCAAAGTAAAGTGAAAGTAAAGTGAAATTTATCAGTTACACAGGCAGGGTGGGGGGCTGGGGAGGTGAGGGGTGGGGGGAGGTATACTGTGATTCTTGGTGGTAGAATATGTGCACTGGTGAAGGGATGGGTGTTCGGGCATTGTATAACTGAGACTTAAACCTTAAAGCTTTGTAACTTTCCGCATGGTGATTCAATAAAAGAATAAATTTTTAAAAATAATAAAGACTTCCCACCCTCCCCAATCCCATCTCCCCCCACCCCACTGCTGGGTTTACTGGTGGTGTAGAATGGGCACTGGTGAAGGGATGGGTTCCCGAACTTTGTATGAGGGAAGCATAAGCACAAAAGTGTATAAATCTGTAACTGTACCCTCACGGTGATTCACTAATTAAAAATAAATAAATTTAAAAAAAAATAATAAAGCCTTTAATTTTCTAAAAAAATAGTGTAGAGCAATAAATTATGTAACATTATCTGGTGACTATAGAAGATGTGAAAGCTATTTTCTAGAAATGAAATTAAAAGTAAGTAGTAACTATTTCTGAAATGTTTGATAGACTTCACAAGTGAAATCATGTTGTGCTTTCTTTATAAAAAAGTTTTATAGCCTTTCTTTATAAAAAGGGTTTTTAATTGCAAAGTTTGTCTTAAAAATATATGACATTTAGATGCATTCTTATTATATTGTCAGTTTTGTTTTAATTTCTTTTGGTGTCACACTGGTAAGGGATTATTTTTGGCGGGGCCCTGAGAACCATACATGGTGCCAGCGGTTAAACCCAGGTCAGCTATGTGCAAGGCAAGCACCCTACCCATTGTACTATCTCTCAAGCCCCTATCTTGTCAGTTTTGTTAACCTGTTTTTGTGGTGATTTGTGTCTATTAATGAATTTATCCACTTCATATGAATTATCAATAAATTTTATGAGATAAAATGATTTTATAATTTTGATTTTTATTCTATTAATAAAAGTAGAATGTCATCTCTTTGTCTGATGTTAGTAGTTCTTATCCTTTCTTTTACCAAGTAATGAGTTCCCTAGAGTCCTAGTGTCTTAGCCTTTGATCAATAGTTTTTTTGGAAGCATGCTGGTAATTTAGTGAATTTTCATGTCCTTCTAATGGATTTTTGTGTATCTTGCTGTTGCTACTATCATTTTGGTCAGAGAACACACTCTATATGATACCAGTATTCTTAGTTTTAAAGATATTGATAGGGGGCTGGAGAGATAGCACAGCGGGTAGGGCATTTGCCTTGCACGCGGCCGACCCGGGTTCAAATCCCAGCATCCCATATGGTCCCCTGAGCACCGCCAGGGGTAATTCCTGAGTGCAGAGCCAGGAGTAACCCTTGTGCATCGCCAGGTGTGACCCAAAAAGAAAAAAAAATAAAGATATTGATAGATCATATAATTTTTTAAAATGTAGTAATGGAAAGAGAGTACAAGGTCTAAGGCACTTGGCACTTGCCTTGCATGTGGCTGCCAAGGTATGATACTTGGTACAGAATATAGTCTTGAGAACTGTCCCGAGCACAGTCAGGAGTGAACAACACTGAGAAATGTCAGGTGTGGCCATTCCCATCTCCACCAAAAATTTGTATGTTCTTTGTTTATATGATTGCAGAATCCTGTGGCAATTGGATTGAGTAGGTCTATGACATTAAGTCATTTTTTACATATTGATTTTTCTCTCTATTGGTTCCATCAGTTACTGAGAAGAATATTGAAAACTCTGACTTATTATATATTTTTTTATCCCATCAGTTCTTTGAGACTTCCTTTTTCAGTTTTGAAGCCATATTGAGAAGTGCACATATATCAAGTAGTATATATCTTCTAGATTAATTAATATAGCCTATCTCACATTTTTTTTTTATTGTGGAAAGTTACAAAGTTACAAAGTTTTCAGGTTTAAATCTCAGTTATACAATGCTCGAATACCCATCCCTTCACCAGTGCTCATATTCCACCACCAAGAATCCCAGTATAGCTCCACCCCGCCCCCTCACACCCCAAACACCCCCACGCCCCTAGCCCCCCCACCCTAAGCCCCCCCCCTCCTGTGTAACTAATAAATTTCACTTTACTTTCACTTTGATTACATACAATATTTCAACAAAACTCACTATTATTGTTTGGAGAGTCTCTCCCCTAAAGTCAGACCTGCTGAAAAGGAAGCATTAGGTAATTTGTTTTCCATTGCTGAGGATGAAGAAGTGTGAGGTCGAGTGACCACACTTAGCGGCCTCTCAGTTTTGGGTTTCTGTAATTTAGTATTTTAGTAACTAAGTCCAGAGAGATATCTGCCAGAAGTTGCAGCGTTGCCAACTTGTACTTCTCAGTTACATTATATTCCACATATGAGTGCAATCTTTCTATGTCTGTCTCTTTCTTTCTGACTCATTTCACTCAACAAGATACTTTCCATGTTGATCCACTTGTATGCAAATTTCATGACTTCATGTTTCCTGACAGCTACATAGTATTCCATTGTGTAAATATACCAGAGTTTCTTTAGCCAATCATCTGTTTTCGGGCACTCTGGTTTTTTCCATATTGTGGCTATTGTGAACAGAGCGGCAATGAACATGGAAATGCAGATGTCATCTCTACTATACCTTTTTGCCTCTCCGGGATATATTCCCAGGAGTGGTATTGCTGGGTCAAATGGGAGCTCAATTTCTAACTTTTTGAGAATCGTCCATATTGTTTTCCAAAAGGGCTGAACCAGTCGGCATTCCCACCAGCAGTGAAGGAGAGTCCCTTTCTCCCCACATCCACGCCAACACCGGTTGCTTTTGTTTTTGGGGATGTGGGCCAGTCTCTGTGGTGTGAGATGATATCTCATTGTTGTTTTGATCTGCATTTCCCTGATGATTAGTGATGTTGAACATTTTCTCATGTGCCTCTTAGCCATTCGGATTTCTTCTTTGGAAAAGTTTCTGTTCATTTCATCAGCCCATTTTTTGATCGGGTTGGCAGTTTTCTTCTTGTGGAGTTCAACCAGTGCATTGTATATCCTTGTTATCAACCCTTTATCGGATGGGTACTGCATAAATATCCTTTCCCATTCTGTAGACTGTCTTTGTATTTTGGTCACTGTTTCTTTTGAGTTGCAGAAGCTTCTTAGTTTGAGATAGTCCCATTTATTTATCTTTGTTTTCACTAGCTTAGCCAGTGGCGTGTCAGCTTTGAAGATACCTTTGGCTTCAATGTCGTGGAGGGTTTTGCCGACCTTATCTTCAATGTACCTTAGGGATTCTGGTCTGATGTTGAGGTCTTTAATCCATTTTGATCTGATTTTTGTACATGGTGATAGATGGAGGTCTAAGCCCATTTTTTTGCATGTAGTCGTCCAGTTTTGCCAGCACAATTTGTTAAACATGCTTTCCTTGCTCCACTTCACATTTCTTGCTCCCTTATCAAAGATTAGATGATCATATATTTGGGGGTGTATGTCAGAGTATTCAACCCTGTTCCATTGGTCTGCCGCTCTGCCTTTGTTCCAGTACCATGCTGTTTTAATGACTACCGCTTTGTAGTAGAGTTGGAAGTTGGGGAGGTTGATTCCTCCCATTTTCTTTTTCCCAAGGATTGCTTTAGCTATTCGTGGGGGCTTATTGTTCCATATGAATTTCAGGAGCGCTTGCTCCATTTCTTTGAAGAATGTCAAGGGTATCCCTATAGGGATCGCATTGAATTTGTACAATGCTTTGGGGAGAATTGCCATTTTGACAATATTAATTCTTCCAATCCATGAGCAGGGGATGTCTTTCCATTTCCTCGTGTCCTCTTTTATTTCCTGAAGTAGTGTTTTATAGTTTTCATTATACAAGTCCTTTACCTCCTTTGTTAAGCTGATTCCGAGGTATTTGATTTTTTGAGGCGCAATTGTGAATGGGATTGCTTTTCTCAGGTCACTTTCTTCTCTCTCATTATTTGCATATAGGAAAGCCATGGACTTTTGGGTATTGATTCTATAGCCTGCAACTTTACTGTACGAGTCTATTGTTTCTAGGAGTTTCTTGGTAGAGGTTTTAGGGTTCTCTAAGTATAGTATCATATCATCTGCGAATAGTGAGAGCTTGATTTCTTCCTTTCCTACCTGAATGCCCTTAATGTCTTTTTCTTGCCTAATCGCTATTGCAAGTACTTCCAGTACTATATTGAACAGAAGTGGAGAGAGTGGGCATCCTTGTCTCGTCCCTGTTCTCAGAGGGAAGGCTCTTAGTTTTTCCCCATTGAGGACAATGCTTGCCATAGGCTTGTGATAAATGGCTTTGACTATATTGAGGAAGGTCCCTTCTATACCTATTTTGGCTAGTGTTTTCATCATAAACGGATGCTGGATCTTGTCAAATGCTTTCTCTGCATCTATTGATATGATTATATGATTTTTATCTTTTCTTTTGTTGATATGGTGGATTATGTTGATTGATTTCCGGATGTTAAACCATCCTTGCATCCCCGGGATGAATCCCACTTGGTCGTGGTGTATGATCTTTTGGATAAGTTGTTGAATTCTATTTGCTAATATTTTGTTGAGAATTTTTGCATCTGTGTTCATCAGGGATATTGGCCTGTAGTTTTCTTTTTTTGTGGTGTCTTTGTTTGCTTTTGGTATTAGGGAGATATGAGCCTCATAGAAACTGTTAGGGAGGGTTTCTGTTTCTTCAATTTCCTGGAAGAGCTTGAGAAGGACTGGCAAAAGGTCCTCTTTAAATGTTTGGAAGAACTCACTAGTGAATCCGTCTGGACCTGGGCTTTTGTTTTTGGGGAGACTTTTGATTACCATTTCAATTTCCTTGATGTTAATTGGACTATTCAGGTACTCCAGGTCTTCTTGGTTCAGCCTTGGGAGATTATAGGAGTCGAGGAATTTATCCATTTCTTCTAGATTCTCTTGTTTCGTGGCATAGAGATTTTCAAAGTAGTCTCTGATGATCTTTTGAATTTCATTGGTTTCTGTCGTGATGTCCCCCTTTTCATTTCTGATTCGGCTTATAAGGGTTCTCTCTCTCTCTTTCTTTGTGAGTCTTGCTAGTGGTTTATCAATCTTGTTTATTTTCTCGAAGAACCAGCTCTTGGTTTCATTGATCTTCCGGATTGTCTTTTGGGTTTCCATGTCATTAATTTCTGCTCTAAGTTTTATTATCTCTTTTCTTCTGCCTGGTTTTGGCTCCTTTTGTTGATCCTTTTCTAAGGTCTTGAGCTGTGAAGTCAAGTTATTTATGTGGGCCCTTTCTTCCTTCCTGAGATATGCTTGCAGAGCTATAAATTTTCCCCTTAAAACGGCTTTAGCTGCGTCCCACAGGTTCTGGTAGCTCGTGTCTTCATTCTCATTTGTTTCTAGGTACCTTTTGATTTCTTCCTTGATTTCCTTCCTGACCCACTCATTGTTCAATATCGAGCTATTTAATTTCCAGGTGTTTGATTTGGTTTTCTGCATCTGTCCACAGTTAAGTTTTATCTTCAGTGCATCATGGTCTGAAAAGATAGCTGGTACAATGTCTATCTTGTTGATTCTGTTGAGGTATGTTGTGTGGCCCAGCGCATGGTCTATTCTGGAAAATGTTCCATGTGCACTGGAAAAGAATGTGTATTCCTTTTTTTGGGGATATAAAGCCCTGTATAGATCTATTAGCCCTCTCTCTTCTATTTCTTCCTTCAAAGCCAGTATGTCATTGGTGAGTTTTAATCTTCTAGATCTGTCCAGAGGAGACAGTGCAGTGTTGAAGTCTCCAACTACTATTGTGTTGCTCGAGATGTCCTTCTCGAGGTCTCTTAGCAGCTGTTGTAGGTATTTAGCTGGTCCCTCATTGGGTGCGTAGACATTTAGGAGTGTGATTTCTTCCTGATGTACACATCCCTTGATTAATAAAAAGTGGCCTTCACTATCCCTTCTAATCTTTTTCAACCTGAAGTCTATGTTGTCCGATACTAGTAAAGCCACTCCGGCTTTCTTGAGGGAGTTGTTTGCTTGCAGGATTGTTTTCCATCCTTTGACTTTGAGTCTGTGTTTGTTCTGGCTATTCAGATGTGTTTCTTGCAGGCAACAGAAGGTTGGGTTGAGTCTCTGAATCCATTTTGCCAGTCTGTGTCTCTTAATTGGTGAATTCAGACCATTGACATTAAGGGAGATTATTGTTATGGGATTTTGTGCCGTCTTTGTGCAAGGGTTTGTTGTGCTTGTAGAGGTTGTTCTTGTCTTACAATAGCCCCTTTAGTGCTTCTTTTAGGTTTGGTTTTGAGTCTATGAAGTTCCTGAGCTGTTGTTTATCCCCAAAGTAGTGTATGATTCCTTCTAGTTTGAATGAGAGTTTAGCCGGATAAAGTATTCTTGGTGAAGCGTTGATTTCATTGAGTTTTTTCACTATATCCCACCATTGCCTTCGAGCTTGGAGGGTTTCCTCTGATAGATCTGCTGTGAGCCTAAGGGGTGCTCCTTTGTATGCAATTTCCTTCTTGGACCTTGCTGCTTGGAGTATTGTGTCTCTCTGGAAGATGTCCATCATTGTAACTATGATATGTCTTGGGGTTTTTCTGTTAGGATCTCTTTTAGCTGGCACTCTCCGGGCGCCTTGAATCTGGATGCCTGCATTGTCCAGCTGTGGGAAGTTTTCCGCAATGATTTGTTTGACTGTGTCTTTTTCGTTGGGGTTGGTTCCCTGTGGTTCTGGTAGTCCAATGATTCTAATGTTGTTCCTCTTGAATTCATCCCCTAGGACTCTGATTCTGGCTAGAGCTATTTTGAGGTCTCTTGCCATGGTTTGATGTTGCCTGTAGGCCTCTTGCAGCTCATCTTCAAGCATACTGATTCTGTCTTCGGCTGCAGTCATCCTATTGTTGAGGGCAGCCAGAGAGTTTTTGATTTCATGTACGGAATCCTTCATTTCTTTTTGAAGGTTTTTTATTTCTGCTCTCATTTCTTCCCGTATTTTGTCGGCTGTCTGTTGTATTGTTTCCGCCAGGTCTTCCTTGAAGTTGTCCATCTTTGCATTGAGTTGATTGAACATGTTGAGGATTTCAAGTCTGAATTCTTTCTCAGAGAGGTCAAGTTTGTAGGAGGCGCCCATTGAGGTTTCCGGACTCCTTTGATCGTCCTCTGGTTGCAATGGGGATTTTCGCTGTTTCTTCATGTTGTTTGTGGTGATATGAAAGAGGGCTCTTGATGATGAGTGTCCCTGTTTCCTTTTGTTGCGAAAAAGGATTGTGGATAGGCTCAGTTAATAGTGGTTGGCTTTTTACTTGCCGGTGTAGAACCTGGTCTCCTACTGAGATGTTCTTATGTGAAGTCTTGTGTTTTATTGTCCTACAGCTTGTGAATAGCTAGGATGTTAGTCTTGGGTAGGATGTTGAGAAAACTACTTTCCGCCGCGTGAGCTTTGGCCGCCGGCAATGAGGCCACGCCCACTTTTCTTAGGCCACGCCCCCTGGTGGTTAGGCCACGCCCCTTTCCCACAGACCTTTGCGGGAAGACAGGACGGCGGCGGCGCTTGGGGTCGGCGTGCCGGCCACTCGGCCGGCAGTCCGGAGGGGAGGGAAGCCCGGGGTGCTCAGGGCCGCGGAGCAGGCTGGGTCCGGAAGGGCGGGTCGAGGGAGCGTCACAGACCTTTGCCGGAAGACAGGACGGCGGCGGCGCTTGGGGTCGGCGTGCCGGCCACTCGGCCGGCAGTCCGGAGGGGAGGGAAGCCCGGGGTGCTCCTATCTCACATTTTTAAGATTAGTATTCACATGGCATATGTGTAGGATGACATTACTTTGTCCTTTCCACCCCCCTCCCTTGCCTCAAGGAGCTCATCCCGGTTTTCCCCGGAGTTTAGGCTCACCCCAGTCACACCCATTAAGGTGTTCCCATCCCATCCCTTTTTTAGCTGTAACCACTTCTCTATGCTCTCTTCCCCAAAACAGTTAATCCGCTTTCCCCTAATCTGACTCTGCTAATTTGTAAACTCAGACCTTCCTAGGACACTGAATATTATAATATTGCTTTTTTTCTCTCTTTATGCCTTTTGATTAATTTACTTTAAAGCGATGTCCTTTTTGTATAGACACAAGAAGACAATATTATATTTTTGTAACTTGGGACTTAATTGGCTTCGAATATTATTCATTCCCGGGCATCTGCTTTCTCCACTTAAGCCTCAGTTGCCCTCAGTTCCCCAAAAGCACCCCAAAAGCAGGGTCCCGACGAGGAGGGACGAGACGAATCCAGGGCAAGCGGTGAGTTATGTGCTACCCTGGCATCGAGATGGGCCTGGCCAAAGTGCCTAATTCTTAACTATAAGTTAAGAGCTTGACCAAAGACAAATGCTGTCATGATCCAAAAGTAATGATGAGACTAGGACCCTGCTAGGGATAGGAAAGACTGATCAGGCCTGAGCATTGTAGTCTGAGATTGAGATGGCCCCAGGAGAGCAATTCTATAAGCTTTAATGCATTTCTTATTGTGTCCATACAAAATGATTAATATTATGAATTCTTATATGTTTGCTGGATGAGGAGAGGAGAAACACACTCATGGCATATGATTTTCTATATTTTACTAACCTATATTTTATGTGTGTAGTGTATTTCTATTTTTAAAAACAAATACTTAGTTCTTGCTTTCTTTTCCCCCCAGACTAAAGTGTATTTATTACTATTGGTGTTGTTGTTGTTGTTGTTATTATTATTATTATTATTATTATTATTATCATTATTCTTATAGAAGTCCATTCAGTAGTACTCCAAGGATAGCCCTGGTAATACTCTATCTGTGCTTTAGGCCCTGTGGTGTTCGGACCTTGCGGTGCCAAGAATCAAACTCAGATTATCACACACACTAGGTATGTTCTCTACTACTTAAGCCATTCTGAAAATATTCTTCTTTTATTTGAAATGGCAAAGATTATTGACATAATATAGTTATTATTTTGGAGGTCATCTTGCAACTTTGTTTTTATTATTCATTCTTTTTCCTCCTTACCTATATTCTTTCAGATTTGTTGAATAATTTTGTACTCAATTTTGTATCCTCTGTTCATTCTTAACCTGTCCCTCTTCTTTTGTTTCTGTGGTTATGCTGAAAGATCAAGATATGCATCTTAAATTTATCATTATTTTATCATTCTATAGAAAAAGAAAGACTTTTATTATAACATATTTCCATTTATAACCCCAGCAATGCTTTGCAGTAATGTTTTAATAATTTAAAATTTGCATATGTATAAATCCACTCATACATTGCTATTGTTGTATATTAACCAATTATTTTTTTCAAAAATTAGTAACTTAGAAAAATTATTTCATTGTCTGCATATTGACTATTTCTGGAACTCTTTATTCCTTCTTATAGCACAAGTTTTCATCTGGTATCATTTTCCTTCTGCCAAAAGAAATTCCTTTAACATTTCTTTTAGTGCAGGCCTATAAGAAACAAATCTTTGGAAGTTTTATATGCTTGGCTATGTCCTTTTTCAATCTCATTTTTGAAAAATAGTTTAAGAACATATCTAGTTTTAGTGATATTTTTGGGGGACCATTTAGAACTTTCAAAGTTACTGTTTTCTTTTGGTTTATAAAGTTTTCAATGAGATGTTAGTATGATTCTTAGTATAGTTGTTTTGCTGCATAAAATATCTTATTTCTCTGAATGCTCTTAGTATTTCCCCTTTATTACTGATTTTTGTCAATATTATATTTTCCCCACTTTATTTAAACACCGTGGTTTGCAAAGTTGTTCATGATGATTTGCTACAGGCATTCAGTGTTTCGACACCAATCCCACCACCCCTGTCACCTTCCCTCCACTATTGTCTTTATTTTCCAAAATACCCCTCAAGCCTGTCCCCATAACAGGCCCACAGCAATTGATTTTATATTACTTGTTATCATTAATGGTTAACAGAATGGTCAGAAAATATTTCCATAGCAGAAAATTTGTGAAAATTGTTGTATCTCACCATGGGGACATTAAGTCCTTGACTTAACATCAAGGACTTAAGCTGTTGTTGCAAGTTAAACCTTCTGTGTTAATGTTTTTGCTAGTTGAGATTTGTTGGCTTCTTCCATTCATTCCCATCCAACCTGGGAACTACTACTGGGTTGTAGGTGTTGCAGAGTCTGGAGATGTTGCTCCAGAAAATCCAGAATATTTAACTGGGCAGTTCTGGAAGAGAGATGGCAGTGACTTTGGGGTTTGAGTGAAGCTGCCAAGACTTTGTTTGGGTGGGAGCTGGCCTGCCCCTCTCTGAGAATGCCCCAGAAGTCTCAGCCAGGAATGGATATTGGAGAATTTGATGTGAATAGTTGATATCTCTTGAGATTTATTTATGAATCTCTGAAGAAGGATGATAGATGAGATTACATGGTGGTGGTGGTGGTGGTGGGTGGGTAGTATGTGGGTGTGGCTGTTGAAGTTTCTCGAAGTATGGGAAAGTGGGGGCAGGATGCCCATCCTGACCCCCAAGAAGATCTGGAGTTTTTAGCAAAAAAACCTCCGTGTACCTGAAATTTTCAGCAGATTGGGGTTTCTGTGGAGATCAGTCCTGAGGTGGTGAAGTCTGGCCCAAGGCATAGGGATGGCTTTGGAGCATGACTGTAGCTTGCAAGGCTTTGGTAGGTTGGGAGCTAGCCCTCCTCCCTTCTGAGATCACCCTGGGAGTCTCAAAATGATTAGTCTTTCTTTTATATATTTTTCTTCATGCTAATACTGCTTGAGGTTTGTTGGGCTTCTTGGATTAATGAGTTTGTAGTTTTTACCAACTTTGGAAACTTTTTAACCATTACTTCCTTAAAAAATTATACAATAGCTTTATTTTCATATTATATTGCTACAATTATACATATGATAGATCACTTGGTATTGTTCATGGGTCATTATAGGTTTCTTAAGCTTTTCGGCTTTTGTTCTATCATGCAATTTGGACAGCTTCTACTGTTTATTTTGCACAGTGAATGTTTTCTTCTGCAGTGTTCAATTTAGTGAACATTTTAATTCATATATCCTAATGTCAGTTCTTTTCCTTTTGTTTTTTATATATTAAACTGTATTAGAATTTCTCACAAGAAAACTTCATGATTTTCATGTTTCCCGTAAATTTTTAACAACTTAATTTAGCTATATTTAAAGACCCATTTGCCTTCTCATTCTATCTCAGTCCTATGTTTATTGAATAACTTTAATAATAACATATTTATAATCTTCTGCAAATGTACCATCATTTTTCATAACTTTTTAGATGTTAAAGATGCTAACTCATTGAGTGTCTGGATTTTGTATGTTTCTGAACAAAGTATTAAGTTTTGTTCTAGCAGGCTTTTAATTTATTGCAAATCAGCTTGGTTCTTTCATGGCATATACTTCAACTTTGTGAAGTCTATTGTAGATTTTACTTCAGGGCTATATTAACTCTGTTCTAAAGATGTGCTTTTTTCTGTGGACTCTACTAAACATACAGAGTTTTCAGTGATGATTCTTCACTCTAGTCAGTAAAACCTGGTATGTCTGAACTTGAACATCATCCAAATGAGCTTCATAGATTTGTGAGCTTCATAAATTGTTCATTTCACCACTCTCTGGAGGTTGTTTTTAACCCAGCAGTTGGCTCTGTGCCTGGCCTTATATGCCTCATGTGGGTTCTCTGCGCGCACACAGATAAGTATTCAACCAAAGATTCAATGGATTCAATACTATGTTCAATATGAACCAGTTTCCCTTATCCATAGTAATTTATGCTGTAAATTTTAATGATCTCTGTGGTATGAAACTATGATCCCTGTGTCAGTGACAAAAAATACTATGTTCAGTTAAACTTCATTCTCAGTAAGTTTTCCTGAGAGAAAACTTGAAACTCATGATACTCAGTTTGTTTGCTTTCCTTCTCAGAAAATTCAGACCTTTACACTACATTGCCCAACATTTCAAAATAGTGCCATTATGTATTTTGTCTGATTTGTCATTTAGGGAAGGGACACAAGACTACTAGATACTAATTTAGGAACAGCCAAATTCCTTGAATTGTGATTTTAGAAGAATCCAGGACACATGGTAAACCAGATAAAAAGTCTGGATTTCAATCTGAGATGCAGACAAGTTATAGGCAAAGAATTATCACTCTAAATCTAATTTCATTAATGAAGAACTAACAATGACTGAGAAAGAAAGAGAGAAGGTCCATAAGTTAGAAGCCTTTTTAATAAATATTCTAGCTGAGACTATTTGTAAATGTTAATATGTCAAATTGAGTTCTAGTAATTAAGTATCTCAGAGTGGGTAAACACAAGAAGTGTAATATCTGACAATTATAGAATCAAAAAGTGTAAAACCAAGGTGTAAGCAGGGTTGATTCCTTTTTTTAATTTTTTATAAAAAATATTTTATTGAATCACCGTGAAAAAAAATTACAAAGCTTTCAGGTTTAAGTCACAGTCATATACTGATTAAACGCCCATCCCTTCACCAGTGCACATGTTCCACCACCACCAAGAACCCCAATACACCTCCCTCTCACCCCACCCCCCACCTAAGTAGCTAATGATATTCCCTTTATTCTCTATATACTTTGAGTACATTCCATATTTCCATACAGAACTCACTATTATTGTTTGGAAAATTTCCCCAACAATCAGGCCTGCTGAATAGGCATCATCTAATAATTTCTCTTCATTGCTGAGAGTAAAGAGAGCGGCTTCTTGCAGCCATGCATTTTGACTGTGAACTGAGCTACAACCTCGTGCAGCCCGAGGAGGGATTTTCCCTCTCTGCCCCGTTTTTCTGAGCTAAAATGGCGGCGGCGGCAGATTCTTTTTGAGAGGATGAGGAATGTTTCTGTTCCAAGTCGTTTTCCTTGGCTTAATGATGGTCCTTATCTTCTGCCTACTTCTCATCACATCATCTTCTTTATGTGTATCTTTATGTCCATTGCCCTTCCTATAAAAAACACAAGTCTTGTTGGAGTGGGGGCAACTTTAATTAATTTATTTTAACTTGAGTACATCTTTTAATATCTTATCTTCAAATAAATTCACATTCTGGTCTATTGGAGATTATAACTCTGCATACTATCCAACCCATAACGAGAGAAACATGTTAAAGAAAATCTTAGCTAAAAAAATTTCTAATTGATGATATATTTTCAAGATGTGTAAATATATGCAAAGAGATGACAATTCAAATTGTTATCCCAAAGATCCAGGGTATACTGCGGATATACATTCACGAAGACAAAAATTTTATATATCGGGGCTGGAGCAATAGCACAGCGGGTAGGGCATTTGCCTTGCATGCGGCTGACCCGGGTTCGATTCCCAGCATCCCATATGATCCCCTGAGCACCGCCAGGGGTAATTCCTGAGTGCAGAGCCAGGAATAACCCCTGTGCGTTGCCAGGTGTGACCCAAAAAGCAAAAACAAAATTATATATTATTTGCTATATGATTTTGTGTGTTTCTAAATGAATGATCGTGTGTCAAATGAATGTGTGTAATAAACTAAAATATTATCTCTTGTGAACTCAGGAATGCTAAATTCACTACAACTTTTTGAAATAATCATCTCAGATGATTTTACTGGGAGTAGAGAGAAAGATCATTGCTTTGGTGTGGAGGGATAAAAGAGGAGGTATTGGATGTAAAAAGGAAATTAACTTAAAACTTTATCACTGTCACTGTCACTGTCGTCCAGTTGCTCATAGATTTGCTCGAGCGGGCACCAGTAGCATCTCCATTATGAGACTTGTTGTTACTGTTTTTGTATGATAGCAAATAAGAATTTTCACAAACAGGGTTGGCATAGAAAATAGTTGTACAAACTCAAATAGAAAAAAAATATTTTATTCTTGGTAATATTAATGAAGTAGATGAGAATGAAGTACATTCAGGAAAATAAAAGTGTCAGTAGATAAAAATGTATCTCCTAATATTCAATGAGGTGGTGGAGGGTTTTTGAACGAATAAATAAGATTTTTGTGCTAATAAATTTTCTTTATACAATGAGGTTATGATATTAATATCTTGAAAGCAGACTATATTCTATATGTTTATACATGTTCTGATTTTTAATTATTAACTGTGCAGCTACAGCTCCTTATAGTCATAACTCAGTTACCCCTGTCATCTCTTCTGTTGTTCATATAGCAAATCTACTTACTTCTTTGTATTTCTTTCTGACATACATTTCCACTTAAATCACCTTCTGCATTGCAAAGAGTCCAGATTCTCAAACTCCCACATTCCTTTAATTCCAAGAGCATCTGGATAATCTCCCTACCATGAGAGCAGGTGAGCGTTGCCCACCAATGGTAGAAATTGAAACCAAGTGCTACAAAGGGTTAGTGAAAGGAGTGGGTAGGCAAAAAGTGAGTATTTCGTTTGGCATTGGCATGATGCTTGCAATATAAGGGAACAAGTGTCAACAAGCACACACCATATATTTGGACATAAAAAAGTTCTCCTCTCTCAAGAATTTAGAACAGATGTATCAGGCAGTGATACATCTTGCTTATCCAATGTCCATTTCCCACATTTCATTTGTAAGAGAAACAAGTATCTAGAGTAGCAGTATCCTCAGCTTCACCTGTAATGAAAAATGATTTTGTGACTAAGTTCTGGTCAATTAGCTATAAGTACAAGTTTTGCCTTGGTTTCTTCCTTTAAAGAATAACAGATAATTGGTACAAGACCATTTTTTTTGGTGATCCTTTCCCTCCTAGTGGCTGGCAAGAAAGCTGATATGCCAAAGAACTTAAGTCAATTATCTAGAATTATATGCAACCTCGAAGATAGAATCCACACAGTTAGGTAGGTGGAGACTTTGGACCCTGATGAGTTCTAAAAACAATTTTAAACTATTTCCAGCTTCTCTTATTTGAAAGAGAATTAATTCTCAATGATCAGGTCATTTTTCAAGGTTGTTCTTAAATACATTGAAACTAATTCTAATTGATATGGTACAATTAAATTTTACTAATTGATCTTGAGGAATGGAGTAGAGAACAATAACATGAATGAAAATCTCGTATTTTATAACTTATAATATTTTCTAGACCTTTTTTGTATGGTACAATTAAACATTAAATTTACTTTAAGTTTCCTAAGAAGGATAATTCTCACTTTTTATTGACATTGTTATATCTGCTTTTCAACATGGTTACACAAATACACAGTTGAAATGAAAAGTAAAATACTCAATTTTATTTTTGCACTTCGAAAAAATACTTTTCTTTGTTGTTTTTTTGCTTTGTTATAAGGAAGGCATTATTTCTATTTTGTTTGGGGAGACATTTGGAAATAAACTTTAGCATAATTCAGAATAAATTATCAAAATTAACAGGATCATTTTATACCTCAAAATTTTGCTCTACAGTTATTTTCTTTCTAACATGATAAGAAGATCATAATTACAGTTTTTGTCAATAATATTTTGTAATTGAAGAATACAATTGATTTCTCATTCCCAAAGACTCACTACCATTCAATACCCAAATTCACTACTCAAATTGTTTTTTGGCCATAAGAATAAAAGCTGAACTAATGTGACATTGTTTTGTCTCAAAAGTGCAGCTACCTATAATACTCACAGGAGAAGGGGAAAGATGTTGTAATCTTCAGTGGCATATGTTTTTAATTGTAGCACATGAATTAAATGTTTGCAAACATTTTTGAGTAAGTAAAAGACAGTGAGGAATGAAACAATGTAATATACACTGTAAATTCATACATATCTTAAGGTTGAAGTACTTTCAACTTTTCTTTTTTTGGATTACAGCAGAAATACTTGATGTAGGAGGTGAGTTCTTTGCCATTGGGTTTCTTTTTCTTGCTAAGTTCTCACAAGTGGTTTGTTTTTCAGAATGTACATCCTCTCTCTCACCACAAGAGCCACAATCAGAGTATTCCAACAGCTTGAAGAAATTACCTTCTCCCTGCATTCAGTTCAAAATCTTCCTCTTTCTTCTTTCTTCCTCTTTCCAATTTATAGTCCTGTGTTATAAAATTGCCAGCTGCTAATGAGGGATAAATATTTTGCCAGGCCTTTAGATCTAAAAACTGGTTAAAGTCACTTGAGTTTAAATTGTTGCCCACATTATCATCAGCCCCAACATAAGCATATCCCGGAGGTGCTTCCTGTCTGCTAACAACTTCTCTACTATATTATCTTTTTTTTTAAAAAAAATGTTTCTTAACTCCAAAACATATCATCAACTTCCACTCCCAAGACATTTTTTAAATTATATTTTTTCAATTTTGTAAGTCGGATAGAACAAAAGTTAACGTTCTCATAACACCCTAGGCTCACATGATCAGACAGAATAAATTAAATTTAAATTTTTGTCCCTGAAACTTAAACTACTAACCTATGATTGAAAATATCAGATTAAAAATATATGATCCAATATAAGAAGAGTAGTATTTAAGACATCCTATGACACTAATATTTCTGTAGAAATTTAATTTGCATGTTTCTTCACTGTTCAAATTTAAAAACAAAACTTAAGGACTCATAAAGCTAGTCATATTAGTCTTACAGTTACTATTTCATTTTCCAACATACAAAAGAAGTAACAAAAAAGTATTTTTCCAACTGCCACTCATATTTTGCTCCTGGGTATTTGCTTAAGAGTAGAAATGTTGAATCTAACACCTAAAACAAATTTTCCTCCTACTTGATCACCAAAACAAACTAAAATACAAGACTTTTATGCTATGCATCTGATTATCTTAACATCCAGTTAAAATATATTTATTCAAATATGCCTTTTATCTTTCTGCAAGAAGTATGACATTTTCGAAATTCTGACAATTTCACCTATTCTTATAGGATGAAAAGACTCAGGCAAAAACCCTATTTTTTCTGTTACTTAAAGGAATTTTAAAATTTCTCCCTACTTAAATTTACCTTTGGAGTATATAAATCGCAGTTATAGTTCTAGAAAAAATGTCCTAAGATAATAATACTTTTCAATATAAAAAATGTTTAATGTTGGCAACTAAATATTAAAAATTAAAAATACACTTTTGTCTATAAAATTTATAGGTTTTCAAACTGTGTACTAGCTTTAAAAGTAGTAAATTTCATATTCTCAAACATTGCTGTAAGAGTTTAATTGCTTCTGTTTTTCTAAGGGACAATTTGTTAATCTTTAATAATAACATCATGATTATTTAAAGAAATTAATACATATGTATATAAAGAATAGAAGTCATGAAATTTTTATTAGAAAAATATTAAAAATTACCTAATATTTATATTACAGAGGAGATAAATCATACAATAGCAACACATTATCAAGTTGCTATTAAAATAATATTTCTGGTAAGTATGTAATAGGTAAGTTCTACTATTAAGACTTTTCTTGATGGAAATAGAAAACACAAAGTTCAATATAAATTATGACTCGAAGTGCTTTTTAAATTGCTTAAAGACATAGTCACAATATGGCCCTTCACTCTTTAGCAGTTTCCTACTTGACATTCAAGTTCATATGACTTGCTTGTTTTCTACTTGACATTCAAGATCATAAGACATCGGTACATATGAAGCAAGCAGAGACTTAGCAAATTTTCGGATACAGATTTTGTGCTCATGTTACTTTCTCCAATCTGAAAATTAAAGACCTCCCCACCTCCACAAGTAAGTCTTAACTTACATGCTTTGCACATATTGTATCAATTTATCTTGAATTTTTATCATCTAATCTGTGGTAAAAGTATTCTATGAATATTATAAGAATCAATTTGTCATTATGTCAAGCCAAGCACCACTGGATCATGGCTGAGACTGGTTCCAGGACCTGAGTACTTCTGTGAATTGCCCAACCAATAATCAATCAACCAAGGGATCTGAATATAAAGAAACCAGGGAAAACACATATTTACTTAAATTTATCTTTTTCAGACTGGAGAGACAGTTCACAGGGAAGGGCACTTGCCTTGAGTGTTCGTGACCCAGGCTAAATCTCTGGCATCCCATATTGTCCTTCAAACACTATTTTACTAAATCACTGTGAGATAGAAACTTACAAAGTTATTCATGGTTGGATTTCAGTAATACAGTATTCCAACACCCACCTTCCCACCAATGTATATTTCCAGTACCAGTGTCCCCAGGTTCCCTCCCATCACCCCCCACCCTGAACCTCCTACCACCTACCTCTATGGCAGGCACCCACTCCTCTCTCTCTCTCTCTCTCTCCCTCTCTCTCTCTTTCTCTCTCCCTGCCTTTCTTTTCTTTTTAAAATTTAATTTTATTTTTATAAAGTAGTCCACAATATTTGATTACATTTAATATTTGAACACCAATCCCACCACCATTACACCTTCCCACTACACCATATTTCGGATGTTTCCATCCCGAACCCCAACCCCTGCCCCCAAAGCAGAACTGAAATAATTTATTTTGCCCCGAATGAAACAACCTGGAGGCATGGCTATGGCGTATTGCTCTAAGCTCTTTTCTGATTTATTGATGTGTTTCTCTTCTTTTGGACAATTTGGTCTGCAATATTTATACTGAAAATCTATCAAGAATATTCCTTTTGTAGTTTTCTTTCTTAGTGGTTTTTGAGCTACTTTTGGTATGAAGGTAGTTATGGTCTAGAAATTGTCTGGAAGGGTTTTTTTTTCGCTTTATAAAACAATTAAGAAAGATGGGTAATATTTTATCTTTGAATGTCTGAAGTAACTCACTAGTGAACCCATCTTCACTTGGGTTTTTGTTCTTGGGGAGAAAAAAAAAAGCAGCAGTTTTGATTACTCTCTAGATCTCTATGGTGGTAATTAATATATTCTTTTTTTTTACTTCCTCCTGACTCATTCTTGGGAACTTATAGACTCCAGAAATTTTTTTGTGCAATGGTCCATTTTATGTATTAATTTTTACTGGATTAAACACTGTCTTTCTACAAAATTAACAGTTGAGTTAGTGAACTGAGTATATTTCTCTTCCCAATGTGAATGCATATCACCCAGTCCATACAGGAATTGCATAAAACAAAAGGTGGAAGGAGTAATACCTCCATTCTTTTTTTTTCTTTTTGGGTCACACCATGTGATGCATAGGGGTTATTTACCTCCCTTCTTAAACTGATTGAAGTAGGTAATTGATTATCATCATTCCTTGTTCTCAGACTCATCATTGATTCTTGTTCTCAGACTCATCATTGGTTCCCCAGAGCTTCAGGCCTTCAGACTCATAAGGGATTATACCACCAAACTTAGTAGTGGGACTGAGTCTCCATAATTATATACACTAAATCTCTCTCTACATATATAATATATACACATATATAAAGATATATCAAATAGAATCAACAGATGGAGATATATGTGTACATGTATAATATTTATATTCATAGATTCCTAGTAATATATATAGGATGAATATATACACATACATATGAATGCCCTATAATTATATATTATATATCTGTAAAATAACATAGCCTCAGGTAGTTTAGGTTTATTAGGTTGTTCCCATCACAGTGCTCCTTTTCCTCTGTGTTTATTTGTAACTTCTTTCTTTGTGCTCTGTTGACTTGTAAATATTGTTTTTCTCTTCTCCTTAAGTTTTTTGTATAGTGTATTCAGAGCAATGTCCTTTTTGTTTGGGCACAGGAAGACAGTAGTAAATGCTACACTTTTGGTATGTGGGAGTCATTTGACTCTAAATGATATTTTCCTCCTGGGTATCTGTTCTCTAGACCTAAGCCTCAGCTGCCCTTACTTCCTAGCACCCCAAAAAGCAGGGGCCCAACAAGAGACTGGATGGACCCAGGGCTAGAGGTGAGCTATGTGCTACCCTGGCATCAAGACGGGCCTAACCAAAGTGCCTAATGCTTAACTATAAGTTAAGAGCATGGTAATGGAGGGGCTGGAGTGATAGCACAGTGGGTAGGGCATTTGCCTTGCACGCGGCCGACCCGGGTTCGAATCCCAGCATCCCATATGGTCCCCTGAGCACCGCCAGGGGTAATTCCTGAGTGCAGAGCCAGGAGTAACCCCTGTGCATCGCCGGGTGTGACCCCCCCCCCCAAAAAAAAAGAGCATGGTAATGGACAAATTCTATCAGATCCAAAAAGTAATAACTAGATTTGGACCCTGCTAGGGTTAGGAATGATTAATCTGGCTGAGCTCTGTAGTCTGAGTCTGTGGCAAGATGTTCCCAGGAGAGCTGCCCTATAAGCTTCAATGGATCTCTAACTGTGTCCATACAAAAATAACTAAAGGAGAAAAACACCTTAAGAGGTATTTTGCCCGCTGGCCATCAGGAAGGGCTTCTTTATGTTGTTTTTGCTTCCAGACTGGGTGGAGCTTGGGCTGGGAGGGCAAGGTGGAGAGATAAGTAGGAGTGGAGAGAGAAGCATTGAGAGTCAGAATGGAGAGAGGAGAGGGAGAGCCCAGGGTGCGAGACACAGCACGGAGAGACGAGCAGGAATGAGAGGCAAGGAAGAAAGAATGCGTGAGATGGGAGAGAGGAGAAATTGAATAAACGGTAACTAATCAGCAACCAGTCTGGTTCTCATTCTTCCTTGGCCTGTCATCGCCTACAGTAGTCCCAATCCTGTCCATACACAGCGGCTCGAGAGCACGGACCTCGGGCGGTGAGAGAGCTGCCCGGAGAGCCCGTGAACACACATTCTTCCGCAGGAGTATTCTTTACATATATCCATACTTTTGCTTCTATTTTCTGAAGAATCGGGTGACATCCTTTCTACTGTTTTATGATTCTTTCCTCTGAGCAGCTCACTTAACTGCCTACCCATGACCCCTATATTCATATATAAATTTTAGTTATAGTTCTCCTGAAACTTGCTATGAGAGAATTTTTTTTTCAATTAACTGAATAAAATGACTGCCTTTTCCACCAAGAATGTGTGCAGATTCAGATGCAGAAGCAAGAGAGATATTCAACTCTGCTGCTTATTGATCCACCTGCAGACTTCCCAATCAACTAACCACAAATAGGCAACATGAAACCAGTCAAAAATCCACTAAGTCCTTTCTTTGATACTGGATACAGTGGAATCAATTCACTAAAACTGTTCTTTCCGATTCTAATTTCTCCAAATACAGAAAAGGAAGGAAAAAAGTAAAACTGAGAAAAAAACGTCTAGGGTTTAAAGGCTTGAGAATAGTTGAAATTTGATTTTAGCCCTATGTCTTTTTTAGCTCTGGCAGAGACTGGGAGCTCATATGTGGAGCCAGGGATCGAACCTGGATCAGACACATGCAAGGAAAGCACCTTATCTGTTGTAGTCTCTGTTCTCCCCCACACCCCTTGCATCTCACTCAGTGGCATGCCCCCTCTAGCATCCGCTCTCCCAAGGTCTTCATTCTGCACCATAGCAGAGTGAAGTTATGTTCTATTCTCATATGCCATAGATTCTATTCACAACTCATTAGACATCTTGAGTTTAGAGTTCAGTGCCTCCAAAATACTTGTTTACATTAAGTTCAGTCTTCTCTGAAAAATTACTTTGTTCTCTTTTTTTGGGTTACCCTTTAAGGATCTTCTTTTAGCTCTTAGGATCTGCACTGTCTACTTTCTATGATAAACAGGGTCCAGATAAGTGTTGATATGTTGCATAATGAATTCAAAGGACCAGATAGCAATATCTGAGACAAATAATGAGCTGAAAACTCTTCTTTCTTTCCCTGAAGGATGAAAGATTATCTCAAAGTTTCCTTGGTTTAGGATATTAATTATTGGATTGCAGTATTTAGTCACTGAGGCTCTCGTACCAGTACAACTTAGCAGTGGGAAGGAGTTATGTGGTACACCTCATCAAGAATGAGCTTAGAATAGTTTTTTGTTCTAAGCAACTCATACACATAAACATAAGACAATAATGTTTAAGGTAGGCCCTATTTTGAAGGCAGACAGAAAACTAAAGGAGGCCAACCCAGGTTTGATTCCTTTGTCCCTCTCAGAGAGCCTGGCAAGCTACCGAGAGTATCCTGCCCGCATGGCAGAGCCTGGCAAGCTATCCGTGGCATATTTGATATGCCAAAAACAGTAACAACAAGTCTCACAATGGAGATGTTACTGCTGCTCACTTGAGCAAAACAATGAGCAAAATGATGAACAACTGGAAGACAGTCTAACTGTCTTCTTGTGTCTATACAAAAAAGACATTGCTCTGAATTAACGATGCAAAGGACTTAAGGAGAAAAGAAAAGCAATTAGGAGATAAGACGATTGACTGGCTGGGGAAGCAGAGCACAAAGAAAGAGATTATGAATAAACACAAAGGAATGGGAGCGCTGTGATGGGGGTAACCCAATAAACCTGAGCTCCCTGTGGCAAGGCAGAAAGGACAAACCAATGTTATCCTATACTTGCTATTTACTATATGAACTTGAAAACTGGTACTATTGAAATCTACTCTTTAAGAATTGAGAGTCAGACACCCAAGGACAGTAGATACAAGGGCCAGGGGGATAGCCCATAGCTGAAAGACTGCTTTATGAGCAGAGGGGAGAAGGCAGATGGAATAGAGAAGGGATCACTAAGAAATGATGGCTGGAGGAACCAGCTGGGATGGGAGATGCATGCCGAAAGTAGATAATGGACCAAACATGATGACCTCTCAGTATCTGTGTTGCAAGCTATAATGCCCAGAAGTAGAGAGAGAGTATGGGGAAATATTGTGTGCCATAGAGGCAGGGGGAGGGTGGGAAAGGGGGGGGAATACCCAGGATATTGGTGGTGGGGAATATGCACTGGTAGAGGGATGGGTGTTTGATCATTGTGAGATTGTAACCCAAACATGAAAGCTTGTAACTATCTCACGGTGACTCAATAAAATTTAAAAAAAGAAAAAAAAAAAGAATTGAGAGTCCAGGGCAATAGTACCATGGGTAGGGCATTTGCCTTGCATGTGGCCAAACTGGGTTTGATACCCAGCACCCCATAAGCTTCCTTGAGCCTTCTCAGAGTGATTCCTGAAAGCAGAGCCAGGAGTACGTCCTGAGCATTGCTGTGTGTGTCCCCCCCGCCCCACCCCCCAAAAAAACTGAGTCCATACAACTTTTATCTCATACAGCATGACCATTTGTCAAAACATAAGTCAAGGCAAATGTAATCAAAAAGTGCTAAAAGGGTTATTGCAATCCTAGGGCTATCCAGAGGGGTGCTAAATGAACTTCTTCGGTCTCTGATATACTCAGGCCAGACAATTCTGCCCAATGGGAAAACATTGTTACTATGCACGTTCTTTTTTCAACATCACGGGAATGTTGTTTAATAGCTCCCTAAACACTTAAGAACCCGCATTTGCTCTTCATTCCCAGATCACAGAGAAGGAAGCCATCTTCTCTGTGCAGAACAACCTTTAGCATGTTGTTTACGCCCCAAATGCACCATAAGCCATGCTTGATTGTTCCTTCATCACCCACAAGAACATGTTGATCACGCGCAGCCCTTCCCTGCTCAAGTTTGCATTGCCTTATAAAGCCCAATTTTCTCTAACTGCATCATGCCACGCACTATAAATCACATTTGCATCCCATTTAAAACATAAACCACAATAGACACTGAAGAACAAAAGGAACCACAGGCCCAGCTTTTTTGACAAAACTCCCACACATTGATAATTGGAAGCACATAAATCTGTACACAGACGAGGTCTAAAACTCCTGCCATGCCTTACGCTGCTTGTCTTGCAGCTTCAACCACTTGCAGTATTGCCACCAAATCCTGTGGAAAAGACTAACAAAAGCTTTCAAGAAGTACCAGAAATAAAGCAAATAATATGTATTGTCCGACAAATTGTGCATCTGCATTCTTCAGTTAAGCAACATGAAGACCTGTGGGGTAGCACAGAGACTCCAGAGCTAGAGAGAATTCAATATTTAACTTTGTTCTAAACAACATCTAGATACTATTAGGTTAAGGTACACATTTGGGTAAGTACGGCTTATTTTAAAAGTCCAAATTATTTTCAGAACTATGAAAAAATGATTTTGCCCGCAGCTTATATAAACAGCTCTCGTGAACAGTGTGGGGTTTTCTGTATGTGTTTAATTATCCATCAAAATTCCATAGTTCTAAACTAGACCAAATTCCTTTACAATATGGTTCCTAAATTTAATTACCATTTAAGGTGCAAATCTAATGGAAAGTGAAAGGCCTTTCATTATGATGCAAAGCAGCTGATTCTCATTTGCTGCTGGAAATGATTTTGTCTGTTTGCACACATAGGTACATTACACAGCCAATGGATGACAGAAATGGTCCCTTAATAAGTAGAGAAATGAGTCCTAGCTCCCTTTGAAAGTCGATAAGAAGGCAGACCTGGTAGCTGCAGACCATCATTCTCTAGGGAACAATATGAATATTATTAACACCGACCAATTCCTGTGTTCCTATTGTCAGAAATAGCTTAATGAATAATCAGTTGTTGCAGAGATTGAATGAGTCTGGATAGTTTGGCAACAAAAATAGAATTTTAATTAGATTATCAGAGAGCTATTTGTTCAATTTTGGAATGCTGATAAATTTTTTAAAGTACTTCTAATCTGGAGATAATTACCTTTAATCATTAAACTTGTTCTTGATTAAGAATCTGAAAATGAGCCTGTTGAGCCTTTAGCAAAATAGTTTGCCCTATAAAACACTAAAAGCAACACTGCCAAGCTACCAGGAAACTCAAATAGCTACTTCTCCTAGGATCTGCACAACTGTTGGAAATTAAAGTAATGCTCAAAAATTATCAATCCATCTTGGGTGAATTCTGACTTTGAGAAAGTTTTGCTTTGCTTCTAAAAAATTATATTTGTAGAAATCTTTGAAAAGTACTTGTTGAACAAAACATTTTGTGCTTCAAATTCACAAAGGTCTAGATAAAGCCATAGCATAATGTTAATTTAATTTTGAACTAGCTCTAAATATTTGATAAATTGTTTTTCTTTTCTTTTTGGGTCACACCCAGCAATGCACGGGGGTTACCTCATGGCTTTGCATTCAGGAATTAAGACTCCTGGCGGTGCTCAGGGGACCATATGGGATGCTGGGAACTGAATCTGGGTAGGCTGCGTGCAAGGCAAATGCCCTACCCGCTGTGCTATTGCTCCAGCCCTTGATACTTGATAAATTGTTTACAAATAAAAATTTATCAAGCACAATGTGTGCAAAATTCATAGCCATTAATAAGTAATATACCTGTTTATAACATTGTGTTAAGATATTATGCTGTATGACATTATGTTGTTAATCTTTATTCTTTAATCTTAACTCTAATTGGGTGAACCATTGAAGGTACGGTCAATGTCACTATTATCCCAAAAGCAAAAAGAAAGAAAATATGGCAATATTTTTATTCTGCTAAATGGTACTGATCATTTAAAGTTGTCTGTATTATATATAAAATACTAATAATCACCAAGAATAAAATGGATGACTGAAAAAGAACCTATATCTATGTTCTTTATGTTTCATTTTAGTGTGGGAGAGAAATAAAGCAATCAATAAATATGATAAGTCCAAATGGTTCTAATTATAATGGGGAGAACTAAATCTCAGCTGGGGCAGTAGTACTTTTCCAGGCAGCGGAGTGGTTATCAAATGACTTGCTCCTCACTTGGCATTCAATTTGGGGGCCAGAGAATTTACAAATTTCTTCTTCTTTTTCTCTTTCTTTCTCTCTTTTTTTTTTGAAACACACCCAGTGATGCTCAGGGAAGTTACTCCTGGCTCTGTGCTCAGGGATCACTTGTGGCAGATTAGGGGGACTATATGGGATGCCTGGGACTGAACCCAGGTGGGCTGCATTCAAAGCAAACAGCCTACCCCCTGTGCTGTTTCTCTGCCCCCAACTTTCTCAAGAAGATAAGGCAAGGTAGAAGAGCTATGCGGGAAAGACATGTCCTAGTCAAAGTACAAATAGTAGTCTAGTGAGAGATAATATACCCATTTTAATTATCTAATATCATTAGCACCACAGTTAAACTTTTCTACTAAAGGAAAGGAAATAGAAGAGATTCTTTGTGTCTCCAAGTATTAGTTGATGAGCTATATTATGCAAACAAGCAATAACCCCAGAAGATAACAGGTCCCAAACTAAGAGCTATGCAAATTAATAAGATAAGTGTTGTTATAAAAGTTAACAGTTGAAGAACATTGAGAAGAGAGAAAAATTAAGCCAAAGTTGAAGATAACTTGAATCAGCATATATAAGGAGAGAGGGCTTATGAGCAAAAGAAGAGACTAATTAGAAGAAAGAGACATATGAAAACCTAGCCCTTATGTGATAAACCTGAAAGACGTGTGGTAAGCATGTGTAAATTCACCTAAATCCAACATAACAGTACTACATATATAGCCCCTCAACTTTTCCTCTAAATTTCCCCATGTATCAAGGTGATCTCTATTTCCAAAGCACTTATTTTATTTCTGTACTTGCTCTCCATTTTTTTCTCTTATTTTTAAATGTTCTCCAGTTACCTTTGATTCTGAATCTTTAAGGCCAGAAAAATAGACTTTATTAACTTTCATATAAATGGTCCCCAGGCATGTTCATATACATATTCCCTGCAATAGATTTCATTTGCAAATAACCGCAGGAGACAAGTTCTTTCACAGTCATTAAAATTCTTCAGCAGTCTGAGAAACAAAAATCAAGGGTTCTCCCCTCCCCCCTCAGGAGGGCTAGCAGTGAAATTTTTTTAAAAATTATTGATTCTAAAAAATTGTTATTCAGACACACAAACAAAGCTTCTTCTTTTTTAAATGTTACAAATATCTATTCTTCCTTTCACGGTAACATTCTCAGGGCCTTTACACTGAGTTTTTCCTGTGGTTACCCAATGAAATCTTCTACTGGGTAGGATATGCCACATTTCAGTTCACACAATAGGACATGGAGCAATGGCCAAAAGAATGGGGTTTGGAAGTTCCCCATTATGTGGTCAATCAATGGTTTATGGAAGGAGAATTCAAAGGTATTTAAATTACATATGACACAGATGCTTTAAACCACTAAGATTGTTTAGCAAGCCACACACACTCACACAAAGATATGTTTGTTGCAAACCAGTTTAGAAGTTGATCTGAAAATAATGATACTACACTAAGATTCCTACATAAACATTTATTTAAGTTTTATAAGGTACTAAGCCAAAATGTTTATGCTTATATATTTAAGGATAGTCAGTTTCTCAAGAATTTGCATGGATTTGATAAATCTTTTACTTATTTTTTTAAGACTTTCTGTGAGAAAACAACCCGCATAATAGACCAGTGAATGAACTTTAAAGAATTTATTAAAATTTTCTGGGAGCAAGCTGATGTGAAAAATAAGAAAATCCAAGGAAGTGGAGGCAAGACAAACCTAAAATATAGCCATTCTGCCACTGGCTTGCTGCCAACTAAAAACCTGGAAAGACATCTTGAAACCTTTAAATACCATAATTTCAGCTGTAAGGAATTCTCTCTGTGTTATCAATGCACTGAAAAAAAAAGTATTCTTTTATAGATTTCCAGATCCAAGGTTAAAATGCATTTTAGGAGATGTTTATTTGAAAGTATTTTGCTGCTTGCCTATACAGTCCATTTCAAGTAAGATGAGGTCAAATGAAGTTCAGATGAGATTGTACCAGTAAATCGTGTGAATGGAGCAAACCAAAACTTCTCCCTCAAAGTGACAAAACATTATTACACAATACCATTTTTTTCAAAATAGCTTCTTACTTTTATTTCTTTTGTAACTGCTTGAATATCTCAGATATCTACTGACTAAATTACAAAACAATTGAATTTCAAAATGCTTCTGATTTAAAGACTCTGAATTCAACATCCTGCCCATAGCCAACAGATATCCAGTGAATTTTTCAGGTCTATGAGAAAGGATATCACAAGTGTTGAACACCTACTTAATATACTTGAATATATTAATTCTCCAAGGAGAATGTATTAAGCTTATGTGAGACCAAGATAAGGTTTGGTTTAGTCAAGGATTTATAAAATTAAAATATCCCTTTGTGTTGGAGAGATATCTCAAAAGCATGGGCCAGATCCTGCCAAGGTAAATCTGGTAGCCCCTAGCACCTCTAGACCCCAGCACCAGCCAAGGTGCCTATAAATAAACATCAATTCTCTTCATTTATAAAACCGTAAGTAACTCTTGTCCCATTCCTTCCTATGGCTTAACTAGTAAGTTAACATTAATTACAACTGAGCTGGCATTTGTGTCATAGAAACAGATTCCAGGACAAGGATCTCAGGACCGAATGGTTGTAAAATGAACAAACACCTGGACAATGGTCATGACAGAGACAAGGATCCAGGAAAATGTTCAAATAATGGAGCTATACATCCGAAAGCAGATGAGCAGTAAAGAGGGATGTGCGCCCAGACACCTGAGTCTTCAAAAACCGGGACAACCAGAGACATATTGAACCAAACTGAGGATGCCAGGAAGTCTCAAGAGCAGAAACAGAGTTAGCTTTGCAGAGTCTAAGGAACTGTCTAGCAACCAAGAAATCCATTCCTCACAAAAGCTTTTGGTGATACAAATCTGTGACCTGGCAAATCCCATTAGTTCTACCCTCAACATTCTAAGTATATGTGTAATCTGATCACATCTTACCACAGCACGCATGCCCAAAGTTCTATCACATCTCACCTGGATTTCTAATCTTCTCTCTCCCTTAACCTCTCCTCCTTAATCGCAACACAGAAGTTAATGTGTGCTTTAGAAATGCAATCAGATCAGTTCACTCTCCCTTTTAGGATTCTACCTTGGCTCCCTACCTCACTCAGAATAAAATCTAAAACTCTCTTGCTGCTGGTAAGGCATATGTAATCACTCCCTTTCTCCATTTGCACTGATTTCTCTGCTTCTTTAAAGTCTTATGATCACTTGGTTTCAGGCACTGACTGATCTCCTGTTAGTTTCTAGGATACTCCCAAATTAGGGTTATCTCTAGCTATTCTTCCTGCCTATGATATTCTTTATCTGAATAGTTTCTTTATTATCCACTCCTCACCTTTTCTAAGTCTTTGCTCAAAACTTAACTTTTTAACAAGATCTACTTATTACTGAAAACATTTCTCTTTCCTTACACAGATTCCTAATCACCATTGCCACCTGTAATTTTTCTTCTGTTCATGGCACTTATCTTCTAACATGCAACACGCTGATTTATTAACTCTATTTATCATTTATTTTTTCTCTCCCTCTCTCTCTTCTCACCAGAATATAGGCCATGACAAGGAGAAAACTCTTTCTGTTATAATTGTTTAGCATAGCTCGAATACCTAGAATAGAAAGCTAAATTATTACTTATTTAATAAAGATATTCAGAAGCATAAAATAAAGTTCTTTGAATGTAAAGTTTTCAAAGTCTCTTATCAGCTCAACTTGTTAACAGAGTTTTGTAATTATGCATCAATAAAAAATCCCCCTCAGTTTAATATAGAACTCAAGATCCTAGATAAAAGAGTGTTCTTGACAAGAGAATTTTTTTAGTCTCTGAATTTACTCCTCCCTGGGATTATTTTACTGGGCATATTGAACTTCTCTTTGGAAGTTCTTATTAAACATTTTGTAATGGTGACAACTAACATTTGTCTAACAATTTGTGGCTTTGTAGTACACTTTTATGCACATGAATTCATTTGATTCAATAAAAAATTGCTATTAGTAGAATATTTTTTTATTTCTTGGTTTAAACAAAATATATATTATGTTTGAATTACATATTAAGAGGTTATAAACATATAAGATTTATTATTCATCAATCCATGGTTATTTAGAGAATATGACATGGTTCCAGTTGCCCACACTTAACATATGCTTCTATTTATACTATTTTGTAAAATATTTGTAGGATTAAATCACCAGGACAAATAATAGCATAGCTATAAGTAGTTTAATTTTCTTTGCTCAACTGAAAATAAGTAATGTTCAGTCTCAGCACTAAGAGACTACTGTGTTTAAATTCTACTTATTTTACACTTTTTACAAAATATTATGTGCATGTGGTGGTATATATTCTTAGTTACTTAAACATCTCATAATAAATGCATACCTAATTAAATTTCCATCTCAGAAAAGCTACATTGGGTAAGAGCTGTAACTGACAATGTATGTAGACCATAAA
Organism: Sorex araneus; assembly: GCF_027595985.1. Classification (NCBI taxonomy): domain Eukaryota; kingdom Metazoa; phylum Chordata; class Mammalia; order Eulipotyphla; family Soricidae; genus Sorex; species Sorex araneus. Next base: position 130,093,599 of record NC_073302.1, on the reverse strand, counting down.
GGAAATATGAATTGCTAAATGAATCTTTGATGAAAAGTAAATTCCTTCCCTCCAGGGAAATCTAAATCCTTAAACAACTTCTAAGAAACTGTATAAGCAGTAGCACAAGCTGATGAAGTTAAAAATGAAGCTGCACACGCCCTCTTGTCTATCTTTGGTAAGATCTCTTAGGCAGTTTGGCTAGCCTCAGCCATTTGCCCTCAATAGAATTAGTAAACTCTTACTGTTTCAGACAACCATGAAAGACATCCCTATTAAGACTTTTTTTCCATTTTAACACAAATGAAAGACTCATGGTAGACATCACAAACAATTTAATATATTTTTTAACTCTATTATGTTCTGAAGATTATAACTGCTTTTGTTTCAATTTAGAGACTAAAAGAGGAAATACAGGGAGATGAAAAACAATTGAACAAAATTCTTACCCCCCAAAATGCAAATCAAAACAGGATACCGCTTTTTTAATCAATTAAATGATAATACCTAAGCCTAACCAGACAGACAATCTGTAGTTTCTATTAGAAATGTAAGTGGTATAACATTTCTAGTGAGCCGCTTTGCAACAGACAACAAATATGTCTGTAGTTCTAGTTTGGGGGTGGGGAAATTCTGAAAAATCTGAAATGTTCTGAAATTTTTCTGAAATAATCTGAAATTACCTTATTCTCCAAGGTAAGACATCTATAACAACATAAACTGGAGTGACAAAAAAAAATCACCAAACTATTGTCCACTATAGATTACCTCTATATACTAAGGTATATTAGAATGGTATATGCTCGTGTATACATGGTATATACAGTTGAGGACCTCCAGAATCCAGTCACGGTCATGCTCAGGGTCACTCTCCACACGTTCAGACAAGCCTCATGCATGGGAGAGCTGGTGGAGAATTTCAGGTGTGCAGGACCAGGGCCAAGATCTCCAAGGCTGCTTGGATCGGGACTGGGCCTCTACCACCCAGATCCCCCATTTTTCCAGTAGCTAGGCAGTCACACCCAGAGAGTGCCCCTGGCGCTGTGTAATCCCATCAAAGGCAATATCCAGAGACTATAAAACCAAGCTCCCGGAAGACAGTGGCCACATTGCGGCTGCGTGACTTCTAATAGCCTAGTTCTCCCTCTTGGAGGTCCTGACAAGCTACCAAGAGTCTATTGCCCGCTTGGGAGAGCCTGGTAAGCTCCATGTGGCGTATCCATATCCCAAATATAGTAACAGATATATACATACCTCTCGGAGAGTCTGTCAAGCTACCGAGAGTATCCTACTCGCACAGCAGAGCTTGGCAAACTATCCATGGCATATTCGATACTGCCAAAAACAGTAACGATAGGTCTCATTCCTCTGACCCTGAAAGAGCCTCCAATCAGTGGGAAAGATAAGGAGAGGCTGCTAAAATTTCAGGGTTGAATGTAATAGAGAAGTTACTGGTGCCCAGTTGAGTAAATCAACAAACAATGGGATGACAGTGATACAGTGACAGCTCATGTAACTTAATGCTTATAGAAATTTACATAACTTGAGAAAGATAAGATTCCAGGAAAAATAACTAAGGCATGTAACACCCCCTAACAGAAATTGACAATCCCAAATAAGCAAATTATAAGGAAAAGAAAAAGGAAAGCAGCTTAATTACAAGGGAAACTAAAGAATTATGTCAACCATGTATTTTAACCTTTGAATGATTTTTTCCATAACTAGTATGAGTTTAACCAAATTGGCATTCTCAAGAGTATAATGTAGCATCACAGAAAATATGCTAAAATGTGATGTTTGGAGGCCACGGGAGGAAAAATGGAAGAGGCAGAAAATTCTCTACTTAAATCCATTGACACATTTGATACCAACAGTACCAAAAGTAGCTTCAGGAGAAAACGTTCATGTTTCTAATTACACAACGCCAGATGGTGAAGACTTTTCTCTCGCAAAATTCCTCAAATTCAGTGATTTTTGTCCTTATTATGGTAATTTTAAATATTAAAAAGAGTAAGTTGTAGGAAAACAAATGTCCCTTTTAGATTGTCCAGTTCAGGAAGATGAGTGACCAGTTGCTAAATTTTTGTCTATTCTACCATCCCTTAAAGATGAATTCTAATGAACAGAATTTGAAGACAGAACCCAGGTGTGTGTAATCCCATCAGCAGCCAACATCCAGAGACTTAAAAGCAAGCTCGAGGCCGCGCGATATCTTGTAGCCTACTTCTCCCTCTGGGAGAAACTGGCAAGTTTCTGAGTTTCCTCCCCACATGGGACAGCCTTGCAAGCTTCCCATGGTGTATTCATATGCTAAAGCCAGTAACAAGCTGGATCTCATTCCCCTGACCCTGAAAGAGCTTTCAGTGCGACATGGTTGGGAGGGCCAAGTCGAGAGAAACTTCTAAGATCTCAGGGAAAGGATGAATGGAGAGGTTACTGAGCCCGCTCAAGAAATCGATGATTAACAGGATTTCGTGATCGTGATTCAAAGTAGGGTCAGGTACACAAGTGAGCAAATTGAAAATGTGGGATTGTATTTAAAAAAAAAAGGAGGAAAGTAGGTTTTTAATACGCTAAAGTATAAACTATAAACTATTGCCTTCTTCCATGCTCTCTCCATCTGTATCATAGTAGTTTTTATTTGATTTTCTAAATCTTTACTTTTTTCTATCAAGACAATGCGATCTACAAAGTTGTAAATGAGACAATTCCAAGCATACAATGTTTCAACACCAATTCTACCACAATTATGAGCTCCCCTCCACCAAGATCCTCTGATTTTTCTCTGTCCCTTACTTCCAGCCTGCCCTCTTTTTTTATTTTAACTGAATCGCTGTGAGATACACAGATACAAAGTTGTTCATGGCCAAGTTTCAGTCATACAGTGTTCCAACTCCCATCCCTCTACCAGTGTACATTTCCCACCACCAATATCCCCAGCATCCCTCCCACTCACACTCCCAGTCTGCCTCTATGGCTGGCACTATTCTTCTCTCTCTCTCTCCCTCTCCCTCCCTCTCTCTCCCTCCCTTCTTCCCTCTCTCCTTCTCTCTCTCTCTCTCTCTCTCTCTCTCTACCCCCCCCATTGGGTATCATGGTTTGCAATACAGAGAGAGGTTATGTTTGTTCCTTTGCCTATTTTTCAGCATGCAGTTCTTATCCAGAATGATAATTTCCAACTATCTTTATCATGGAGATCCCTTCTCTATCCCAACTGCCTTTTCCCATAGCACTTGAGGCAAGCTTCCAACCATGGACCAACCCTCTTGGTTCTTATTTCTACTGCCCTTGGGTATTAGTCTTACATTGGTTTTTTTATATTCCACAAATAGTGTAGTCATTCTATGTCTATTTCCCTTCTTCTGACTCATTTCACTCAGCATGATACTCTCCATGTTCATTCCTTTATAAGCGAATTTCATAGCTTTTTTTTCCTAACAGTTGCATATGTGTAGATGTACCATTTCTTTAACCAATCTCCTGCTCTTGGACACTCGAGTTGTTTCCAGATTCTGGCTATTGTGAATAGTGGTTCAGTGAACATAGAAGTGCAGATGGTATTTCTGCTATGTGTCTTTGGTTGCCTGGGGTATGTTTCCAGAAGTGGTATTGCTTCAGCCTGCCTTTTTAACAGGCACTTTTTTTTCAGTAAGATTATTGTAGTTTGAGGTCTCATGCTTACAGTGTAGTTGGCATTGTGGTTTAACCAAATACCAATATCACACTTCTATTCCAGCAATATACCTGAGTCCCTTATTACATTCTATACACGTCTTGATTTTTTTCCTTCCCTGTTCTTCTCATTTCTATAATATAAAGTAAAAAATAATCTAGTTACATGCAGTTTGATACCTTCTATTCCCTAGTCCTACCATTCTATGTAACACAGATCAGTAAGATCATTTGACATCTGTCCTTCTTCTGATTTACTTCATTTAAAATGATATCCTCCAATTCCATACAAGTTGCATGATTTCATTCTTCTTTGAAACTACATAGTATTCCATTGTGCATATATGCCAGGCATTTATTATCTACTCATCTGTCATTGAACAGCTGGGCTGAGTCCATATCCTCGCTATTGTGCTAGTTGTAGCAATGTCCTTTTGGATGAGTGTTTTTATGTCCTGGGAGTAAATAAGGAAGTAGAATTGCTGGGTCATATGGAAATTTTATTTTTACTGTTCTGTGAAACTCTGTATATTTCCCATGAGTGCTGAACCAGATGACATTCCCACCAGCACTGACTGAGAGTTCTTTTTCAGCAGATTCTCACTAACACATTAGTTCCAGGTTTATTTTAATATGTGTCATTCTCACTGGTGTGAGATAATATCTTAATGTCATCTTAATTTGGATTTTCCTGAAAATAATAGAAGATGATAAACACTTTTCATGCGCTTATTGGCCATTTTTTGGTCTTCTCCAGAGAAATGTCTCTTCATTTTTCCTTCTCCAGTTTTGGTAAGGATGTTGGACTTTTTTTTCAATTTAATTTTAGCTCCTGTGATTTATAATTTTACAGTACTCTCAACTGGTAGGGTTTTATGCATACTACATTCCAACACCAGACCCTTTGCCATAGTGCCTGTTTCCTTCCATCATTCTTTCAACATCCCTCCTCACCTCTCTCACCTTACCTTGCCATCCCACACACTTCACATGTCTCAATGCCATGTGTAACTCCATTCTGTACACAAATTATTAGCTTCTGTTGTTTTTGGTCATTTTCTCTTCTCTTACTATGGACTTTTATATTCTACATATAAGAGATATCATTCTGCATTTCCTTCTGAGTGAAGTCAGCCCTTGAGTTCCATTTTGACAATATTAATCCTTCTTATCCATGAGCAGGGGATCTGTTTCCATTTTCTTGTGTTTTATATAAGCCTATCACTTCTTTTAAAAAGTTGATTGCCAGGAATTTCATTTTTTAAGGTAAAATTGTGATTTTTTAATTTCTATCTCTTCTATTATATTGTTTGCATATAGGAATGCCACGGGAGTTTATTGCTTCTAGACATGTTTTATTATGCCTTTAGGGTTTTCTAGTAGAGTATCATGTTATCTACAAATAGAAAAATTCAACTCTTTATTTTCCAATCTGATGTCCTTGTTATATCTTTCTTATCCAATTGCTATTGCAAAGTCTTTCAGTACTTTAGTGAATAATAGTAATGAGAATGGAAATGGTCTTATGTCTGGCCTTAAAGGGAAAACTTTCAGCTTTTAATTATTAAGTGTGATGTACGGGCCTTCTCATCTGGTCAATCCAATGACGTCCAATCCAAGACAAGAAGGCATTGATCACATCACACCGTTTTCAACAGTGGAGAAGAACTGTTCCTCAGAACATGTGACAGTAGAGGTGTCGATGGTGTCGGTGAACTCATCAACACAAACTTGGCGATGAGCATCAATTCATTCGAATGCCTACAACCTGAATCAGATGCTTATGTTTGTTTTTTTTTAAATTTTTTAATTTTTTTTATTGAATCACCATGTGGAATGTTACAAAGCTTTTACGTTTAAGTCTCAGTTATACAATGCTCAAACGCCCATCCCTTCATCAGTGCACATATTCCACCACCAAGAATCACAGTATACCTCCCACCGCCTTCCCAGCCCCCACCCAGCCTGTGTAGCTAATAAATTTCACTTTACTTTCACTTTACTTTGCAGATGCTTATGTTTGAATAGATGTGGCTCGTTGCTGGCAGTTTCTATCTTCGTTGTCTATGCACCAACATGCAACTACGATGAAGAAGAAATTGAGAAGTTCTACATGGAGCTGGTGAAGTTCTATTAAGAAGACCACACTTTCTACAAGATCATTGTTGATGATTTTAATGCCAAGATAGGACTGAGAAGGTTGCCCAAAGAACTCCACATTGGGACCCATGACCTAGAATGGAACGAAGAGGGTGACAGATTGTTTGAGTTCATCATGTTGACCAAGACCATCCATGGTAACTCGCAGTTCCAGAAGGAAGAATCTAAACACTGGACATGAAAGTCTCCTGGTGAACAGTTCCACAATGAAATTGACCACATCATATTCAATCGAAGGTTTTGCCTGACCGATGTCACTGTTGTCCCAAAATTCCAAATGGGATCAGACCACCATCTCCTTCATGCAAAATTCTACTTCATGGAGCAGGGAGAAAGGGCTGCAAAGTTTAAGAAGAGAACTTCCAGAACGACCACCAACTGGGAGCTCTTTGGCACTATTGTAATAATATGGGAAGATGCCGTTGTTGACCATATCAATGAGGAATACGATCGACTGGTTCAGAACCTCCATGATTGTGTGAGTAATGTAGGGAGTAAGAAAGTCACTAAAAGATGCCTGTCTTCAGAAACTCTCAAGTTCATTCACCATCGTGGATTGGCGCAAGCCTCAGGCAATCACAAGCTAATGTTCGAGCTCGCCAATATGAACAGAGAAGTGATATAGGAAGACCTCAAAGAGAGAAGAGCAGCAGTGTTGGCCAGTGTGGCAGAAGTCAAGAAAAGTAGTCACAACACTCACCTGTCCTTCACCAACTAAAAGACCAAGATGACTACCTTCCAACATCCTGATGAATCTATCACATCTTCCAGAAGGGCAATGGAGAGGATTATTCATGAATTCTACTCGGATCTCTTTGATAGCCATGTCAACCTGCCACATACCAAATTCTGCAATTGGATATGTCATTCCTAACATTCTCCCTTCCGAAATCTGACATGCCATTTCATCAATAAAGACACATACAGCACCCGGTCCAGACTAAGACCCGAACACCTGAAGAATCTGCCACCAGTACTCGTCAATACACTGACTCGGCTTCTCACATGCTACCTGTCCGAATGCAAGGTTCCATCCCAATGGAAAACCAGCAAGACAGTTCTGTTGTGCAAGAAGGGAAACATCCACAACATCGGCAACTATCACTCAATCTGCCTGTTGTCCATTGTCTAAAAGTTGTTCTCTCGAGTCATGCTGAATAGAATAGACAGAATACTAGACGAAGGACAACATACTAGATGAAGGACAACCATGCGAGCAAGCCAGGTTCTGAAAAGGATTCAGCATGATCAACCATATACACACAGTGACCAAGATCATTGAAGTTTCGTGAGAGTTCAAGATGCTGCTCTGTCTAATGTTCATTGATTTAAAGAAGGTCTTTGATTCTGTTGAGACTGAAGCAGTCATCAAAGCCCTAGCCAAACAGGGGGTTCAAACTCAGTACATCATGATCTTCTGCAAGCTGTTTTATGGATTCACACCAGGATCTCACCATTCTACAAGGAAGTGATCATTGACATAAAGAGAAGGATTCGGCAGGGTGATATCATTTCACCGAAACTCTTCAGTGCTACCCTTGAGAACATCATGTGACGGCTGGAATGGGAAAGAATGGGAGTGAAGATACACAATCAGCACACACCACCTGATGACATCGTTCTAATAACAACAAACATTAGTCAAGTGGCACAAATGCTGGTTGATTTTGACTGTGAGTGTGGAAAGGCCGGACTGCATCTGAATCTCACCAAGACAATATTCATGAGAAATGGATTAGTTCCTGACATTCCATTTGGTCTCGATGGAACGAACATCTCTGAATGCAGCAGAGATGTGAACCTGGGTACAGAACTCAACACGAGGAATGACTTGGTGCCAGAACTGCACAGGAGGAAGAGAGCAACATGGAATGCCTTCAAGAGCGTCAAAGTTAAGAGGACGAAGAAACTCTGGCTCTGGTCATTTTTTCGACTCCACCATTCCTCCTGCACTAACATACACCTCAGAGACCTGTCCCTACAGAAACAGGATGAGAACGCTGTTTGGGGATCCCAAAGAAGAATTCAAAGAGCTACGCTTGGAGTATCATGTTTCACTCAAATGAGAGAAGAAATCCAGAGTTCTAACCTGTGTCGATGATCGAGAATCAGGGGCACTGTCTTGTTTGCTAAAGCCTCAAAAATCAGATGGGCTGGACACATAATACCATTTGGAGATGACTGCTGGACTAGAGCTGTTACTGACTGGATTCCACGGGACGTCAAAAGAACAGTAACCGACTGCATTCCACAGGATGTCAAAAGAACGCCTGGCCGCACACCTAGGAGATGGTCAGACTTCTTCGTCAAGACCCTGAATGAATGGTTTGAAGCTCTTCATGCTCTTGGAGCGAGCAGACACTACAGACGCTATTGGGCTACACTAGCATGTGACAGGGATGAATGGAGACGTTACTGGTGCACACTCGAGCAAATCGATGAGCATGGGATGACAAATGATAAAAGTGATCTTAAAATAACAAAGAAGACATGAGTCATGTATTTGAATATTTAAAACAGATGACTTCTAAAAATCAAGAAAATATATTAAAATTGTATAGACCAATTAAAAATTATTAAAATGTGTTAGATACATACATTTTATGAGACTTTTTTTCAATGCTGGGGATCAAACTCAATGTTCATTTTGTGAAAAGCAAGCATCTCTTACCACTAAGCTATATCCCCAGTCCCCATCTTAAGCTTTAATATATCTTTCTCATAAATAAATAGTCATATTAGGGAAATTAAAGGTAATTAAGAACATAAATAATTTTAATAACAAAATTTAGCTTTTTTAGCTTATTTTATATATAGATGACATTCAATAAAGTAATTATCATGATACTAATATTAAATAACATAAATGTATATATATTAAAATAAATATTCTTACTTTTGCTAGACAATTCTTTCCCAATTACATATTTTAGAAGAATACAGAGTAAAACTTGTAAGTAAAAATCATTTCCTTTACTCCAAATTATGGTCAACATTTTATAATTGGTTACACATATATGTGTTATTACGTATATATATAGTCTCAGAATAATCATTTAGCAAAGGCTGGTGGGTGGAGACATAGTATAGAAGTTAAGGCACTTGACTTGCATGCAGTTGACTATGGGTCAATCCCCAGCACCACATAAAATACCAGAAACACTGCCTATTCTGATTCTGAGCTTAGATCCAGGAGTAAGCCCTGAGTATAGTCAAGTGTGCCTTGCTTCCCCCAATAAAGGATTGAAAATATGAGACAAATTACAATAATGTCACATCTATACATCATCCATTTAATGTAAGTATATATACTAACACGACCTATAATGTTTTTATATAATTATATGATGGCATGCAATTAATTTAGGAATTCCTAGGAAAAATAGAATTTAAAGAGGAAATATTCATGCGCATTGAGTACCAAAGAACAATCACTAAGTGTTTCTGTTGAAAAGATCAATGAGAACCAAACAAAATTAATGCCATAAACATCTAGTAAATTTAAATGATTTCTGCAAAGCAAAAAGAGATTAAAAATAATTTCCTAGAGGTACAATAACTACTCACAAACCAACAAATAAGAGGGATAATACTGTATATTATCTCTACTGCTATTTGCACAAAAATGGAAATTTCAATTTATTATACAATATTTTCATTTTGTTTCATATTTGAGCAGTTTTCATTTGACAACTAAAATACAGTAGGCTGAAAACTTTGACTGTCAAAATATTTTTACTTTAATTTTACCACTAGTGGAGATAAAGAAAATGAAGTTTGTTTCATAATGAATGCAGGAAGACACCAATTACTTTAAGTATACATATATATGTATATATATACACATATATACATACATAAACACATACTTATGTATGCCTAACAGGAAAAGGAATTTATTATTATTCTCTGGATACTAATAAAGCGTAGTTAGCTTGAAAGAATATTATAATATATATAAAAGCTATTTATGTCATCCCTTCTGCCTATTCTCCCTGGCAGCACGGTGGCCATCTTTTAGAGCCTATTGGACAGTCAGATATGAGGTAGCAGTAACAAGACACATGGGGCCTCATGGAATGGGGGGGTGGAACCGGCTCTTATTCCCCATCCCGACGAGACCCCGAGTTGCCACCCAGAATGGCTCCTCCCGCTACTTATTAAGCTCCTTAAAGGCTGTGATCCTAAAGGCACACAATCAAATCTGGGAACCCTGTGGCTTTTGGCAGAAATCCCTCCAGACTTAATTATTAAAATATCAGAATTCCAAAATCATATGTTCTTCATAATCAGCAATAGAAAACAAATTATCTAATGCTGCTTTTTCGGCAGGTCTGATTGTTGGAGGAAAACTCCAAATAAAAATGGTGGGTCTTTTGTCAAAATATTGAATATTGAAATGTAATCAAAGTAGAGAGAGTGTAAAGTGGAAACCATCTGCCACACAGGCAGGGGGGAGGGTAGGACTGGGGGTATACTGGGTTCTTGGCGGTGGAAAATGTGCACTGGTGAAGGGATGGGTGTTTGATCATTGTATGACTGAGACTTAAACTCAAAAGCTTTGTAACTGTTCTCACAGTGATTCAATAAATAAATTTTTTTGTCATTATTTTTTTTTATTATTAGTTTATTTTTAATTAGAGAGTCATCGTGAGGGTACAGTTACAGATCCATACATCTTTGTGCTCATGCTTCCCCCATACAAAGTTCAATAACCCATCCCTTCACCAGTGCCCATTCTCCACCACCCGTAAACCTAACATCCCTCCCCCCCTCCCCAGACCCGTCTCCCCCCACCCCACCCTGCCACTATGGCAGGGAATTCCCTTTTGTTCTCTCTCTCTGATTAGGTGTTGTGGTTTGCAATAGAGGTGTTGAGTGGCCATTGTGTTCAGTCTCTAGTCTGTATTCCACCCGCCTCACCCTTCCCCCACATGACCTCCAACCACATTTTACTTGGTGGTCCCTTCCCTGAGTTACCCAGAATGAGAGACCAGCCTCCAAGCCATGGAAACATTCTCCTGGTACTTATTTCTACTATTGTTGGGCGTTAGTCTTATAGTCTATTATTCTATATTCCACAGATGAGTGCAATCTTTCTATGTCTGTCTCTCTCTTTCTGACTCATTTCACTTAGCATGATACTTTCCATGTTGATCCACTTATATGCAAACGTCATGACCTCATTTTTTCTAACAGCTGCATAGTATTCCATTGTATAGATGTACCAGAGTTTCTTCAACCAGTCATCTGTTCTAGGGCACTCGGGTTTTTTCCAGATTCTGGCTATTGTAAACAGTGCTGCGGTGAACATATACGTGCATATGTCACTTCGACTATACTTTTTGGCTTTTCTGGGATATATTCCCAGCAGTGGTATTGCTGGGTCAAATGGGAGCTCAACCTCTAGTTTTTTGAGAATCGTCCATACTGTTTTCCAAAAGGGCTGAACTAGCCGGCATTCCCACCAGCAGTGTAGAAGGGTCCCTTTCTCCCCACATCCTCTCCAACAGCGGTTGCTTTTGTTCTTTTGGATGTGTGCTAGTCTCTGTGGTGTGAGGTGGTATCTCATGGTTGTTTTGATCTGCATCTCTCTGACGACTAGTGATGTAGAGCACTTTTTCATGTGCCTTTTGGCCATTCGTATCTCTTCCTTGGTAAAGTTTCTGTTCATCAATAAATAAATTTTAAAAAATTATTTTAATACCCATAAATTAACAAAGTGCAGAATGATTGAGTGAACTACTAAAGATATTTGACCAATAGATCTCTCAGGAATTAGTTAGTAATAGAGAATACAGATGGAAGCTATGGTCCACTGTGGTTTAGATAAAAAGGAACAGATGGGTCTTTAGTGTGAAGTTTCTAAGGATGGGAGAGCTTAGTTCTTGATCCTGTTGACCACAACACAAGATACATAATCCTGAAGGAATGAGACAGCATCACTAGACAAAAAAGCAAGCTGCTCATGACTATGAGTGAAAGTACTGCCTGAAAACTTATCTTTCATTGATAAATGTTTTCTGAAAGAATTAGTTTTATTTATTTCTTGTTTTTTGTTTTTATTTTTATAAGGTTGCTCACAATAATTTATCACATTCAATATTCTAACATTAAATCCACCACTATTATGTCTTAACACCACCACTATTTCAATTTTTACCACCACTGCTCAAACCTGTCCCAGAGGCAGATCTTAAATAGTTTATTTTGTATTGCTTGTTAAGAGTAATCAAGCAATATATCAAGATAGGTTGTCTTCTACTTTACACTCATCAAATGTGGTGTGCTACTCTTGGTACATTACTGGCATAGAGTATGAGATGTCACAGGGCCACAAATACAGCTGAGTGCTACAGGAATTCTAAAATTTTAAATAAGGTGATACTGTTGGAGATAAATGCATCTCTGCAACTCTTTTCTCTCTTCCAACATTTATTTGTGGCCATTAATGAGTTTATATGGCATTCATAGGTGTGACCACCAGGCCCTGGCAGAACAGGGAGCAGTTGGTAGGTGGCCCATTCCTGATCCCATGTGAGCTTGGAGATTTCCATCACAAATCCCACATACTTGAGTTTTTCAGCAGATTTATTCTCATGCTCATCCCAACTTTGCGGAGATCAGTTATAAGCATGGCAGTGACTGGGTTCTGGAGGTTTTTGGCTACTGGGACTTGTTTGGGGTGGATAATGAGCTCATCTGCCTCCCTCCAACGTTCCCCAATGAATTCAGCCTGGAATGGGGGTGTGGAGGCATCTCTTGAAAGAGTCCCTTTTAGAGAAGACAATTATTCTCTAAGTCTTATAATATCCTTTAAGACTTACTATTAGATCTCATTGCTCATCGATTTGTTCGAGTGGGCACTAGTAACGTCTCTCGTTGAGAAACTTATTGTTACTGTTTTTGGTATATCCAATACGCCCAGGTAGCTTGCCAGGCTCTGCCGTGTGGGCTCCATACTCTCAGTAGCTTGCCGGGCTCTCCGAGAGGGGTGGAGGAATTGAACACGGGTCGGCCGAATGAAAGGCGAACGCCCAACCTCTGTTCTATCGCTCCAGCCCACTATTAGATGAGCATCTCTTTTTAAATTTTTGAATTTTTAATTTTTTTGCTTTTTGGGTCATACCCGGCAATGCATAGGGGTTACTCCTGGCTCTGCACTCAGGAACTACCCCTGGCGGTGCTCAGGGGATCATATCGGATGCTGGGAATTGAACCAAATTTGGCCACGTGCAAGGCAAACACCGTACCTGATGTGCTATCGCTCCAGCCCTGAAGATGAACATCTTTATTTTAAACACTTACAAATTAAATACTTCAGGTCCCATAATATCTTGTTTCACTTACTGCCATCAAAATCATCAACCCACAGAACCTCACTGTCCAGAAGAGCCATTGATATTATCTAGTATGATACATTTGACTGACCAATGAACAAAAAAATGCAAGAGATCATTTTTGTTTGATTCTGCCTCATTCTACAAACACTATATTCCAATCTCTCAAAACAAATGTTTAGGGAACTATAGGACAATATTAGACATCATCTAAAAAAATGAAGTCATAAAATTTGCTTATAAGTGAATGGACATGGAAAGTAACATGCCGAGTGAAATGAGTCAGAAAGAGAAGGGCAGACATAGAATAACTGCACTCATTTGTGGAATATAAAATAACATAGTAGGAGACTAACACCCAAGGACAGTAAAGACAAGGTTTAGAAGGCTTGCTCCATGGTTGTACTCCTGCCTCATGAGCTTGGGGAGAAGGCAGTTGTAATAGAGAAGGGACCACTAAGTCAATGATGGTTGGAGGGATTGCTCGGGATAGGAGGTATGCTGAAAGTAGACAAATGACCAAACGTGATGGTCTCTTAGTATTTGTATTGCAAACCATAATGCCCAAAAGGATAGAGAGAGTTAAAAGGAAAGTGCCTGTCATAGAGGCAGGCATGAGGTGGGATTGGCAGGAGGGATGCTAGGGACATTGGTGGCATTGGTGGTAGAAAATGTACAATGCTGGAGGAATGGGTGTTAGATCATTGAATTACCAAAACTAAAACATAAAAGTTTTGTAACTTTATCTCACGGTGATTCATTAAAAATGTAATTTGACATTATCTCAATATACAAAAATGTCCTTGGGTGTTATATAGGAACTTGATGATGGACTAATTTAAAACAATGATACAGATATCACCACTTGGACACTTAAGTAAGACAAAAAAAAGTGACAACCCTTGCTTACAAGGATCGTCCTCTATTGAAACAAAGTGTTTTGGCTATAATAAGCAGCTTTGTAGAATAATATGTTCTTGTCTAAATCACAGAGGCTTAAAATTATGGTATTAGCTTCCTGAAAGTGAACTCATGTGGTTTAAAATATGTGCAACCAAATTCCAAAAGTTTGACTTGAATTACAACAAAATTCAGGCATACTACCATATACAAAAATGGCATAATCAAAGATAAAATACTTCCAATGCTGTCTAAAGTGATTCAGCGTGTGGGAGCCCTGCATAGGGAGGAGCATAAAAAATCAGAGAGCAACTAATAGTTCAGGTCATAGCATGATTAATTTTTTTAAAGTCTTAATTCTCTTTGGAACAACAAAGATTAGAGAGAATAAATCACTCTTTAAAATCCCAAGGGAATTGTTAGGTAACGTACTTGCCCACCTACCTCAATATTTTATTTTTTTTTTTTTATTTTTTTTTTTCTTTTTTTTATTTTTTTTTTATAGTTTATTTTTAATTAGTGAGTCAACGTGAGAGTACAGTTCCAGATTTATACATTTTTGTGCTCATGTTTCTCCCTTACAGAGTTTGATAACCCATCCCTTCACCAGTGCCCATTCTCCACCACCAGTAAACCCAACATCCCACCCCCCCTTCCCAGTCCCGTCTCCCCCCACCCCACCCTGCCACTATGGCAGGGAATTCCCTTTTGTTCTCTCTCTCTGGTTAGGTGTTGTGGTTTGCAATAAAGGTGTTCAGTGGCCATTGCGTTCAGTCTCTAGTCTATATTCGGCCCGCATCATCTTTCCCCCACATGACCAACAACCACATTTTACTTGCTGTTCCCTTCTCTGAGTTGCCCAGAGTGAGAGAACAGCCTCCAAGCCATGGTGACAACCTCCTGGTACTTATTTCTACTATTCTTGGGTGTTCGTCTTATAGTCTATTATTCTATATTCCACAGATGAGTGCAATCTTTCTATGTCTGTCTCTCTCTTTCTGACTCATTTCACTTAGCATGATACTTTCCATGTAGATCCACTTATATGCAAACATCATGACCTCATTTTTTCTAACAGCTGCATAGTATTCCATTGTATATATGTACCAGAGTTTCTTCAACCAGTCATCTGTTCTAGGGCACTCGGGTTTTTTCCAGATTCTGGCTATTGTAAACAGTGCTGCGGTGAACATATAAGTGCAGATGTCACTTCGACTATACTTTTTGGCTTTTCTGGGATATATTCCCAGCAGTGGTATTGCTGGGTCAAATGGGAGCTCAACCTCAAGTTTTTTGAGAGTCGTCCATACTGTTTTCCAAAAGGGCTGAACTAGCCGGCATTCCCACCAGCAGTGTAGAACGGTCCCTTTCTCCCCACATCCTCTCCAACAACGGTTGCTTTTGTTCTTTTGGATGTGTGCTAGCCTCTGTGGTGTTACCTCAATATTTTAGAATTAGAGTCCGGGCAGAGAAAAGGAATGAAGGGTGAATATAAGTTAGAAAAGGAATGAAGGGTGAATATAAGTTAGAAAAGGAATGAAGGGTGAATATAGGTTCTTGAAGTGTAAAAGTGGAAATTTTGAATGAATTTGGTATTGTTTGACACAGAAGTGCGGAAAATCAGAATATATGTTGCCAAATGTTTATCTCTCCTGCTCATTTGAGTTTTGTACATCTGTGCAAATTCTCATATTTTGTATTTTACTACTATTTTGGTGTATTTATTAAAATACAAATTTTACAAAAATTTCCTCTCAGACTGCAAGCTATCTTTTCATTTTGTTCAATATTTACTGTGCAGAAGTTTTTGATTTTGATGCAATCCCTTTCATACCTTTTTCTATCATTATTTGTGCTTAAATATTGTGTGATTTTACTCTGCGCTTATGACACAATTCCCCAAAACTGATCTGCCAATAACAGTGTGAATAAACTTCCACCCTACATTTTCTTCTAGAATTCTAATTTCTTCTAGAATCAGATCTTATGTACATTATCAATCTATTTTATTTCATTTTTGTGAGATATATGAGATAAAAGCCCAATTTCATTGTTCTCTAAGGTTTTCCAATTTGCCCAGTACTATTTGTTCAAGAGACTATCAGTTCCCCATTTAGTAATACTAAAAACATTAATTCCACATACCAGGGCTTAGTTCTCTCTTCCCTCTCTGTTCTTATTGTTCTATGCATTAATTTTTGTGCTAGTTCCATATTGTACTTATTATAATTAACGTCATTATGTCTTTGCAGTACAGTTTGCAATAAAAGATTGTTCTTTCTTCTCAGGACTGCTTTGGCCATTCAGGATCTTTTATCATTCCATACAACAATGAATAAATAGAGATGATTATTTAAACATAAAAAAATATTGCTTAAGCCATGAAGAAAAGAGGCTGTCCTGACATTTGCAACAACATGAATGGACCTTGAATAAATTATCATAAATAAGATAAGCAGACACAGAAGGACTAGTGTTGTATAGTATTACTTTCATATATAGAATCTAGAAAAGTTAAACCTATGGAAAACAGTAAGATGGCAGTTACCAGAAGATTGTAAGGGAAATATAATAAATATCACTATATCACTGTCACTGTCATCCCGTTGTTCATCAATTTGCTTGAGCGGGTGCCAGTAACGTTTCCATTCGTCCCTGTCACGTGCTAGTGTAGTCCGATGGCATACTGGTGGCTCTTTCAGGATCAGGGGAATGAGGACTGTCATTGTTACTGTTTCTGGCATATCGAGTATGCCACGGGTAGCTTGCCAGGCTCTGCCATGCAGGTGGGATATTCTTGGTAGCTTGCTGGGCTCCCCAAAAGGGACAGAGGCTTTGGGGGCAGCCTCTAATCGCCTTTACAGGTGTTCCCAGTCTACTGAATGTAAGCTTTTGGTCGACTGGCATGTTGTAACGATCTGCACACTAACAAACATGCAACTGCCTGCGTCTCTGGGCAGCACCTGGGATATCTGTGGCCTCAGGTTGATCTCCCTGAGGTTGATGGAGTGCGCCTAGAGGTTGTTGAGTAGCTGGCAGAGTAGGAGGACCCTTTTGCGGAGGGTCTGTGCCAGGTCGAACACCTGCGCCGAGTCCCAGGTCACCCGGTGGTTGGCTGACAGCACCCCGTAGTGGATGAACCACTGTGCGCAGTACCACCAAGGCTCTATGACTGACAATGCTGCAACTCAACCTGGCTGGGGCAGGCGGTGATGCTGTGGCCACCGCCGCAGTTTCTCCATGCCCTGCAGATGCCATTCTGTCCGAATTTTGCAAAACAGCAGGCAATGTCCATCAGGAATCACACATAGAGTTCCAGCAGGGATTACGTGTAGCGTTCCATGCCTGGTGTGCTGAGCCACGTGTTGTCTAAGGCAAGATCATGAGCCGGGTTCAGAAGAGTTCGAGGGGTTCAGGCAGTGTCAGCGTCATCTTGCCTCAGCACCACCTTAATACCCTTTGGTTCTCTTTCTGTTATTCTTTTTTGGTCTATTTAACTAGACAGGTTACAGGTGTTAGCACTTTTGAAGGATTGTGTGTACATACTAAAGGGTTGTGGTGCTCTATCTCTCTCGCTGCCCATTTTTAGTGATTTCCGCTTCCCCTACCCCAGGGAGGCCGATGGTGATGGGCAAGCGAAGGAAGGAATGAGGAACAGGCTGGTCAGTATCAATTGCAGTTTATTCAAATCTCCTCTCCATTCAGTAAAAATTGAATATATGATATAATGAATAGTAGATAACATTTACTTCAGTTATGTAATGTTACAAATATCATAATGCCAATCATATTACAATACACAAATATGGCAAAGCAACATGCTGCAATTCTTAAATGTATGCAATATCACATGTAAAACGTATCCAACTTTTAAAAATGAAACTCTCGTCATGCCACATAAATGATTGTTCTTCAGTGGTTACTCATTTCCCCAAGAGTAAAAGTCTTGCATGAAGTGCTTAAGATCCTGTGTTCCCTATCCTTTGTCTTTCTCCTCTGTCCCCTATCAAACTGCATGCCTCCTTGACCTCTATGATTCAGCAATATAGGATTACTTTAACTCTCTTGATTAATATCTTCTCATGTTTCAGGTCTCAGTGTGGACATTTATTCCTTGGGGGTGCTTTTTGACCCCTAGAAGAGATGAGATTGTTCTATTATCCTTTCTATACCATTGCATGTATTCTATTTAGTTTTGATTTTAGTGTTTTTTTAATGCTGTACAATATCTGACTTCCTATGAAGAGAACTTGGGTGACTCAATCCAAAAAGTATGTACTGCTATAATTCTTAGGCAGAATCAGTAGATTGAAATAAAAATATATTAGAAAAGATGTTAGGTAGCTAAATGAACAACTAATTCCTTACCACACCAGAAATCCCTTACTTCACACTAATTCATAGCACTTCCCATCTTGATTGAAAGGACTGAAAAATTCTTCTGAATGATATATAAAAGCAGTGTGCATTATATCCAGAGTTGAAGAGGAAACTTTGTTCGATAAACATTTTTGGGCAATGAAGATATTTATGCTCTTTCACCCTAAATGTGCTGCTTTAAATAGAAAACAGAAAACACATCTTCTTCAAAATTTTGACACCTCTTTTGTTGCCAATTAAAACAGCAAAGTCAATCTTGACTCAATAGTTGACGCCTAATTACCAATAAAAAGTCCAGTTCAGCTCAAGTACTTTTGATTCCCCCATCCATCTGCAGCAAAGGAAGGCTGAAAGAGAATATTAGAAAACTTATTCCAACAAATGTACAACATGTGCCTGTGCATATATGCATAATAAACTTATAAGGACCTATGTTGACAGTTTCATTGTCTTTGGTAAGACCCTACAAATTTTTTAGCATATTGTAGTAAACATCCCTGTTTTATTTCTGTATTTTTGATTTTTGATTGGGATGGGGAAGGGGTGGTGACACAAATTAAAAGAAGGCATTTTCTCTCAAAATTAAATGATTGGAAAATTATGCAGACTCAAAATAACTATTTGAGAATTGCACATAACTTTTATTGCATCTATCATTTTTTGTTCTTTGGTTGCTATAAGTTTTATTATGCTGCAAAAATGCTTTTTCTCAAAAGTGTTAACATTGTTTAGAAAATACATCTGCTCTCTCATATTCTATATCAACAGTAATGAACCTTGTTTATAAACTATTATACATAACACACATTGAAAATTTTGGACATGTTGCAAAGATCTAATAAATATATAATCAAAAAGAGGATTTTGTAATTTAGCTATTTATCAATAGTTTTTGTAACCATAGGATAAAAATGATTATGTAAACTCAGAGAGTCACTTGATTGAATCTAATTCCTATGTGGCTTTCTGTTTCACGGCTCTGCTGCAATATTCCAATCTTAGAACAGGTAAAAACTTCCAGAAAAGCTGACATAAAGTGTCTGATCTTACAAACTAGCCCTCTAAAGGCAGCCAAGCTTTAGAAATAAAGTTGCAGAAATCTCTTTTTGAAGAGTGTAAGCACCTTTTTTCCCCCCAAGATGCATGACTAATAGATCCCAGGTCTGTTTAACCTACACTGATTACACTGAGTCTCCTTTACCTTGCATTATAAGTAATGCCACTTCCATAAGTTTCACTGCTGTTGAGTCTAGTAAACTCATCCTTGGACTCCTTATTTGACCTCTGGACACTGACCAATCCTTGTGGTTCTAGAGCTGCTTCTGGCAATCCAGGTGGTCCTGGATTCCAGCCTCCCCCCTACTTTGTTAATTTATATGTCTACAACACCCCCGTAGGCCTTAAAAGGTTGACTTTGGCTGTGATACAGGAAACATTGCATCCATGTGGAATAAGATGAAAAGGGAACCTTCTAACAAAGTACTAAACATAAATCAAGGTTGGGGAGGGGGGACCCAGAATTCTGTAGATTAGGGTTTCGGCTGAGTGAATTTTATATGTTACACCAAAACACTCAAATCTGGGGCTGAAATGTTTAGTTATCTCTTCACTCAACTTTGAGAAACTCATATCCATTGAGTTTGATGGTTGGATTAAATGCCAACCATCAAAATACAGTTTGTTGTATAAGAAAATACAATTTGCTCCTCTACACTATTGCTTTATGTTTTTCTCAAATTCACATATCTGTTTGAAGTAAATAGGAAGTCCTTCGTATGACTGATGCCTGACAAATCATCCAAATATATTTACTTTCCCAAAGTATTTTTAGTCAATAGCCATTGCACAGAAGTGATGAGGAAACAGGGATAACTACTTGACTCTCTACATTTTTTTCATTAACAGATTCTAAAATTTTATGTTAGTAATCACATACATGAACAAACACATTTGTATGTGCAATTTTTTCTTCTCATTTGTTTGTTCTTTGGACCATACCCAGTGATCCACAGGGATTACTCTTGACTCTGTGCTCAGAAATTACTCTTGGTGGTGCTCAGGAGACCATCTTGGATGTCAGGAATTGAGCCTGGATCCACCATGTACAAAGCAAATGCCCAACTTGCTGTACTATTGCTCAATTCCCTGCAAACAATTTTTTAATAAACAGATATAACTGGTATTCATCTCGTCTATTTTCTAGTTCCTCATTCCTAAACTGCTAAATATCCATATTTCATGGGTGAGGCCAAGTGTGTGCAAGGTAAAGTTGGCATAGAGATTACATCAAATATTATATTTTTGCCCATCCTGTGTAGGGAGAAAATGAGGATACTTTTATGTAGAGTAGTGGTTCTTAAAGTGTATCCCCAGATCAGTGGTACTAGTTTCACCAGATAATTTTTTTAAATGGCAAGTCTGAAGCATCACCTCTGACACATAGAATCAGAAATTTCATCTCTGGACCCCCAAAACCTGAATTTCAATCACCCTACAACAAGATACTTAAGCACGCTCAATGATGAGAGCCACTGATAGAGTTCTACCTCCCTTACCACCTCCATGAAGAATAAGGCTTCAGAGTCAGAGAAGCAGTGAAGAGGTTAGACAGCTTGTATCCAACTGCTGCAGTTGCTGAGTAACAGGTGTGCCACCAAAATTTAAAGATGAAAAGGCTGGAAAGATAATATAGTAAGGCACTTGCTTGGCATGTGGTTGAACCCAGCTCAATTCTTATAACTACATATGGTTCCCTGAGCACCACTAGGAGTGATCCCTGAGCCAGGTAGGGGTCCCATACTACAACAATATGGTTTATCTGACTACCAAAATTCAAACTCATTTGCAAAATGTTGAAATGCAGATATCTTTAAGGTTCACTTTTCAAAATGCTATAGTGTCAGAAAAAATCAACACCTGTAAACATAAGTTGTATTCTATCGATCTGGAACTCTGCTTCAAATACTGTTAAAACATGCAACAGTGCAGTAGGGAAGGATTCTTATCCTGCACACATGGATGCCATAAATTCTATACTGTGAAAAAGTTTTATTTCATTCTACAGAGTATGAAAAAATCTTTCTCTCTTAAATTACTGTATTTTATATTCATTTTAGTGATGTTATCTTTCTTTCAAAAATATATATTTCCCCTTGCTCGCCCCCTCCATGCCAGTCCTGTACCCCCCAACGTCAGCCACTGGGACCAGCCCTGGGGGCACCTGCCTTGACTTTGGCCTGCAGCACCTGCCCAACTACCAATGCTCTTCTCAATAGGTGAGGCAACCAGGCATTAGCATCTGGACTGACTGGGGGTGTGGCCTCCATTGTGAAGGGGGTGGCCTCCTCAAAAGTGGGCGTGGTCTTCTGTGTGGCCAGTGACCACTCACACGGCCGCAGTTATATTTCCCATTCCTAGCACTCTCAACTCACATCCCAACCTGTATTATCTAATTCTGTGGAAAACGACCTGGCCACCTCAAGCATAATACGACAATAATCCGCTGGCCTACTCCAATTCCACCGAAAGACCAGTGTACACAAGAAGCTGTACAAAGCCCAATATAAAAGAACACCTCCTCCAGTGCTTCACTAGATACTTATCTTAAGTCACAGAATTCTTTCCTGCAATAAGAGGGAAAAGTGCTAGTGAACTTGAAGGTGTTACCTCTATACAACCACAACAGCATGAAGAAACAGTGCAAATCTCCACTACGAGTAGAGGACGAAGAAAAGAGTCCCTAATCCTCAACAGGGGTTACCCACAAATATGATCTCTCTGACAAAGAATCCTGAGAAGAAATGCTGAGGATGTTCAAGGAACTCAAAGAATCAATGGTGCAGACATACAGAAAATTAAAGGAAGAAATGAAAGAAATGGTGGAACGGGTAGCTGAGAAAATACAGGAAGAAATGAGAGCAGAAATAAGAAAGCTACAAAAAGAAATGTCACAAATAAAGGATTCGGTAAATGAAATTAAAAACTCAGTGGGTGCCCTCAACAGTAGAATGCCTACAGCTGAAGACAGAATCAGTGAACATGAAGATGAGCAGCAGAAATCCTACAGGCGACAACAAAAAATGGGAAAAGACTTCAAAATAGCTCTAAGGCAAATCAGAGACCTACTAGAGATGACTCCAAAAAGAACAACATCAGAATCATCAAAATACCAAGACAGGGAGGCAACCCCAATAAAAAAGTCACAGTTAAATCATTGCTGAAAAGTTCCCAGAGTTAGAGAATGCAGGCATCCAGATCCAAGGAGCCAGAAGAGTGCCAACTAAAAGAAACCCTAATAAAAACACTCCAAGGCATATCATAGTCAGAATGATGGATGTTGTAGACAGAGACAAAATACTGCAAGCAGCAAGGTCAAAGAAGGGAATCACACACAAAGAATCACCCTTTAGATTTTTAGCTGACTTATCAGAGGAAACTCTCCAAGCCCAAAGACAAAGATGGGATATAGTGAAAAAACTCAATGAAATGAACGCCTCACCAAGAATACTTTATCCAGCTAAACTCTCACTCTAACTCGATGGAACGATACACTATTTTATAGATAAACAACAGCTCAGGAACTTCATAGATTCAAAAACAAACTAAAAAGAAGGAATAAAGGGCTCCCATAAGACAAGAAAAACACCCATAAGCACAACAAACCCTTACAGAAAGATGGCACAAAACCCCATGACAATAATCTCTCAATGTCAATGGTCCAAATGCACCTATCAAGAGACACAGAGTGGCAAAATGGATCCAGAAACTGAAACCAACATTCTGCTGCCTACAAGAAACACATCTGAGCAATCAGAACAAACATAGACTCAAAGTTAGAGGATGGAAAACAATCTTGCAAGCAAACAACTCCCTCAAAAAAGCTGGGGTGGTCATACTAGTATGTGACAACATAGATTTCAGGTTGAAAAATATTAGAAGGGACAGTGAAGGCCATTTTCTATTTATCAAGGGATATGTACAATGGGAAGAAATCACATTCTTAAATGTATATTCACCAAATGAGGAACCAACTAAATACTTAAAACAACTGCTAACAGATTTTAAGGAGAACATTGCTAGCCATACAATAGTAGTTGGAGACTTCAACACCATCATGTCACCTCTGGATACATCAATAAGAATAAAACTCAGCAAGGAAACACTGGCTCTGAAAGAAGAAATAGAAGAGAGAAGGATAACAGACTTACACAGGGCTTTACACCCCCAAAGGAAAGAATACACATTCTTTTCTAGTGCATACAGAACATTTTCTAAAATAGACCACGTGCTGGGTCATAAAACATACCTCAATATAATCAAGAAGATAGAAATTGTATCAACTATCTTTTCAGACTATGATGCCCTGAAGATAGAAGCTAATCACACACAGATGCAGAGAACCAAATCAAACACTTGGAAATTAAACAACTCAATGTTGAACAATGAGTGGCTCAGGAAGTCAAGTAAGAAATCAAAAGATACCTGGAAACAAATGAGAATAGAGACACGTGCTACCAAAACCTATGGGACGCAGCCAAAGCTATGTTAAGAGGAAAATTTATAGATTTGTCAGCATTTCTCAGGAAGGAAGAAAGAGCCTACATAGATAACTTGACTTCACAGCTCAAGACCTTAGAAAAATATCAACAAAAGCAACTCCAACCTGACTGAAGGAAAGAAATAATAAAACTTAGAGCAGAAATTACCAACATGGAAACCCAAAAAACAATCCTAAAGGTCAATGAAACCAAGAGCTGATTCTTTGAGAAAATAAACAAGATTGATAAACCACAAGCAAGACTCACAAAGAGAGAGAGAGAGAGAGAGAGAGAGAGAGAGAAAACCTGAATAAACTGAATCAGAAATGAAAAAGGGAACATCACAACAGAAACTAATGAAATTCAAAAGATCATCAGAGACTACTTTGAGAGTTTGTATGCCACGAAATGAGAACCTAGAAGAAATATGGATAAATTCCTGGATCCCTATCTTTTCCCAAGACTGAATCAAGAAGACTTGGAATACCTGACTAGACCCATTAATATCAAGGAAATTGAATCTGTAATCAAAAGTATTCCCAAAAACAAAACCCCAGGCCTAGATGGATTCACCAGCGAATTCTTCCAAACATTTAAAGAGGACCAGTTGCCAGTTCTCCTCAAGCTTTATCAAAAACAGGAACTCTTCCAAACAGTTTCTATGAGGCACATATCTCCCTAATACTAAAAGCAAACAAAGACACTACTAACAAGGAAACCTACAGACCAATATCCCTGATGAACATGGGTGAGAAGATCCTCAACAAAATATTAGCAAATAGAATCCAATGACTCATCAAAAAGATCATACACCATGACCAAGTGGGATTCATCCCAGGGATGCAAGGATGGTTTAACATTCAAATATCAATCAACATAATCCATAATATCAACAAAAGTAAAGATAAAAAGCATTTTATCATATCAATAGATGCAGAGACCACAATAGAGGCCGTGAGGTTTGGGATTTCTGTATTTTAGTATTTTAGTAACTAAGTCCAGAGGAATTTCTGCCAGAAGTTGCATCATTGCTTAGCTCGTACCTCTCTGCTACTTTATATTCCACATATGAATGTAATCATTCTATGTCTCTCTCTTTGTTTCTGACTCATTTCACTCAACATGATATTTTTCATGTTGACCCACTTAAATGCAAATTTTATGACTTCATCTTTTCTAAAAGCTGCATAGTATTCCATTATGTAAATGTACCAAAGTTTTTTAACCAGTCATCTGTTTTTGGGCACTCTGGTTTTTTCCAGATTGTGCTGCAATGAACATAGAAATGCAAATGTCATTTCTACTATACCTTTTTGCCTCTCCGGGATATATTCCCAGGAGTGGTATTGCTGGGTCAAATGGGAGCTCAATTTCTATCTCTTCATTCTCAGCAATGGAAAACAAATTATCAAATGCTTCCTTTCCAGCAGGTCTGACTTTGGTGGGGGAAACTCCAAACAATAGTAGTGAGTTTTTTGTTGAAATATTGAATGCAATCAAAGTAAAGAGAAAGTGAAATTTATCAGCTACACAGGTAGGGTGGGAGGCTGAGGGGGTGTGGGGTAGGGAGGGAGGTTTACTGTGGTTCTTCATGGTGGAATATGTGCACTGGTGAAGGGATGGGTGTTCAAGCATTATGTAACTGAGACTTAAGTCTGAAAGCTTTGTAACTTTCCACATGGTGATTCAATTAAAAAAATAGATGCAGAGAAAGCCTTTGAAAAGATCCAACACCCATTTATGATGAAAATTCTCACCAAAATGGGTTTAGAAGGAACTTTCCTCAAGATAGTCAAAGCCATCTACCTCAAACCTATGGCAAGCATTATCTTCAATGGGGGAAAACTAAGGGCCTTTCCTCTAAGATCAGGGACAAGACAAGGATGCCCACTCTCACCACTTCTGTTCAATATAGTACTGGAAGTACTTGCAATAGACATTAAGGGCATCCAGATAGGAAAGGAAGAAATCAACCTCTCACTATTCGCAGACGATATGATACTCTACTTGGAGAAACCAAAAACCTCTACCAAGAAACTCCTAGAAACAATAAACTTGTACAGTAAAATTTCAGGATATAAAATCAATACCCAAAAATCCATGGCCTTCTTATACACAAATAACGAGAGAGAGGAGACTGACATGAAAAAAACAATCCCATTCACAATCGTGCCCTAGAAAATCCAGTACGTTGGAATCAGCCTAACTAAGGAGGTAATGGACCTGTACAAAGAAAACTACAAAGCGCTACTCCACAAAATAAAAGAGGACACAAGAAAATGGAAACATATCCCCTGCTATGGATAGGAAGAATTAACATTGTCAAAATGGCAATACTCCCCAAAGCACTATACAGATTCAATGCGATCCCTATAAGGATACCCATGAAATTCTTCTAAGAAATGGATCAAGCACTCCTGAAATTCATATGGAATAACAAACGCCCATGAATAGCTAAAGCAATTCTTGGGGAAAAGACAATGGGAGGCATCACCCTCCCCAACCTCAAACTCTACTACAAAGTGGTAATTAAAGCATCATGGTACTGTAACAAAGGCAGAGCCATAGACCAATGGAACAGGGTGGAATATCCCTACGCACAACCCCAAATGTATGAACACCTAATCTTTAATAAGGGAGCAAGAAATGTGAAGTGGAGCAAAGAAAGCCTCTTTAACAAATGGTGCTGGCATAACTGAACAACCACATGGAAAAAAAATGGGTTGAGACCTCGACCTAACACCGTACACAAAAATCAGATCAAAATGGATTAAAGACTTCAACATCAGACCAGAATTAATAAGGTACATAAGACAAGGTTGGCAAAACCCTCCACGATACTGAAGCTAATGGTATCTTCAAAGATGACATGCCACTGGCCAAGCAAGTGGAAACAGAGATAGACAAATGGGACTATATTAAAATAAGAAGCTTCTGCACCGCAAAAGATACAGTGACCAGAATACAAAGACAATCTACAGAATGGGAAAGGATATTCACCCAATACCCATCTGATAAGGGGTTGATATCAAGGGTATATAAGGCACTGGTTGAACTCTACAAGAAGAAAACATCTAACTGCATCAGAAAATGGGGCAAAGAAATGAACAGAAACTTTCTCAAGGAAGAAATACAATGGCCAAAAGTCACATGAAAAAATGCTCTTCATCACTAATCATCAGGGAGGTGCAGATTATAACAACTATGAGATACCATCTGACACTGCAGAGACTGACACACATCCAAAAGAACAAAAGCAACCAGTGTTAGGCATAGATGTGGGGAGAAAGGGACTTTCCTACACTGCTGGTGGGAATGCCGACTGGTTTAGCCCTTTTGGAAAACAGTATGGACGCTTCTCAAAAAATTAGAAATTGAGCTCCCATTTGACCCAGCAATACCTCTCCTGGGAATATATCCCGGAGAAGCAAAAATGTATCATTGAAATGACATCTGCACTTGAATGTTTATTGCAGCACTGTTTACAATAGCCAGAATCTGGATAAAAACGGAGTGCCCGAGAACAGATGACTGGTTAAAGAAACTTTGGTACATCTACACAATGGAATACTATGCAGCTGTTAGAAAAGATGAAGTCATGAAATTTGCATGTAAGTGATCAACATGGAAAGTATCATATTGAGTGAAATGAGTCAAAAAGAGAGACAGACATAGAAAGATTGCACTAATCTATGGAATATAAAGTAACAGAATGGGAGACTAACACCCAAGAGTAGTAGAGATAAGTACCAGGAGGTTGGCTCTACAGCTTGAAAGCTGGCCTCACATGCTGGAGGGAAAAACAGCTCAGAGAGAGAAGGGAACACCAGGTAAAGTGTGGTCCAAGGACCTGATGGGGATGGGAGATGTGCACTGAAAGTAGACTATAGATCAAACACAATGGCCACTAAATACCTCTATTTCAAACCACAACACCCCAAAGGAGAGAGAGAATAAAAGGGAATGCCCTGCCACAGAGGTGAGGTGGGAGTGGGGGATGGGATGGGATGGAAGGATGGGAGGGATACTGGGATTATTGGTGGTGGAAAATGGGCACTGGTTAAGGGATAGGTACTCAAGCATTGTATGACTGAAACACAAGCACAAAAAGTTGTAAGTCTGTAACTGTACCTCACGGTGATTCACTAATAAAAATAAAATAAAATTAGAAAATAAAAAACAAAAATATACATTTCTCAATTTCTAGAATTTAACATAGATTTTTCTTAAAGTATTAAATATTTACAAATAGATTTGTATTCATAATATAAGAGAGAAGTAGTATAACCGTGGAAAAATCATAATTTTTTCACAGAAATGGGTTTCTTTCTGACTCAGCCACTCACTCCATATAAATTTAGATTTAAAAAAGAATTTTACTTATCTAGGTTTGATTGTTTTTAATCTATAAAACAGGTAAGAATTCAGTGAATCACCATTTCTTTTCTTTCTAAGTATGAACAAGATGCCCTTTGTTATGTATAAGGCTTTCTCTATTATGATATAATCCAGGTTATATCATATATATGATAAAATATATCATATATGCATATGATATATAAGTATACAAATGTATATGTATAGAAAAGTCATATATTTAATGAACCAAAATACCTTGTTGCTATCTCCGAAACTCTGAGTTGTGTGTGATTGAGTTCCTATCTCTTTTATATGGTGTAGTGATGATGTAAGCCAAAAGGAACTAACAGAATAAAATCAGTACCATTGGCTTAGATATAGTTTAGTGAAATTATATATTTATGGGATATTTCATAGTATTAGAACTAAGTTTTGAAAAAAGTTTTACCCAGCCTACTTTAGGTTGATTAGAGCAAAAGAAAGAAAAGCTTTCTGCACTGTTTCAGAAAGAGTGGATGCTCCTTAAATGCTCCAAAACTACATTATTTACCAGAAAACCACAATCAAAATATCATGTTTCCTTTTTTTTTTTCATAGTTCAAATAAATTGAGCTTCCCAAAGAGGAGCGAAAAAACCAGCTAAAATGCAAGTTAGAAAACCAAGAGCACTCCGGGCCATATTTAAATACGCCACTAGCTTTGATCCAGAGACTTAGCACTGAATCTTGGAAGACATAGCTCCGTGGAGATCTCTTTGGACCCCATGCCGAGCAGATTTCACCTGGGCTCCTCAGATGGAGCAGGTGTCCCCTCTCCAAACACTCCAGATGAACAATGTGTTTTGTGGCCACAAACTTTCAGAATAAAAACCTAGGTATGCAGGAACAGGCTCTAACGAAGCCAGGCTACATGGCGGTGGAGATGGTTCCTCCTTCCCATCTCCCTGTCCCTTCAGGGTCCTGGCTGTCATGCCCACGAACTGCCTCCAGGCCATATTTAAGTGCATCACAGGCCTTTATCCGGAGACCCACAAATTAATCTCAAAATGGATTAGCTCCCTACAGAGATGTCTCTGGATCCTAATCATTTACATATTTAGAATTCCAGGAGCGGCCACGTGACCTCTCATGATATTCATAATAAACAATAGAAAATAAGTTATCTAGAATCTGCCTGTGGCAGGCAGGCTTGAAAGGTGGTGCGAGAAT
This sequence comes from Sorex araneus, assembly GCF_027595985.1. Taxonomy (NCBI): domain Eukaryota; kingdom Metazoa; phylum Chordata; class Mammalia; order Eulipotyphla; family Soricidae; genus Sorex; species Sorex araneus. The sequence continues at coordinate 130,064,064 of NC_073302.1, read as the reverse complement.
TCAAAATAATGGTGATAGGAAGGTGTAATGGTGGTGGGAAGGTGTAATGGTGGTGGGATTGGTGTTAAAATAGTGAATGTAATCAACTAATGTGAACAGCCTTATGAAAATAAAATTTAAAAATAAAAAAATTTAGTAAAGAAAAGTGAGAGCAATAGGTAGCACTCACATTCTAAAGAAAAAGACTCCATGCCAAAATTGATTTTTGTTAATGTAAATGGGTATCTTCCTCTGCCACTCTCGGAGAGCCTGGCAAGCTACCAAGAGTATCTCGCCCACACAGCAGAGCCTGGCAAGCTACCCATGGCGTATTTGATATCCCAAAATTATTTAAAACAAGTCTCACAATGGAGACGTTACTAGTGCCGCTCGAGCAAATCGATGAGCAATGAGATGACAGTGAGTGAGACAGTGATACAGTGATACCTGGGTATCTGAGTTCACACTTCCCCTCAGAATAGGACATATATGACCACAAGCAACCTAAATCACTTCAGCCCATCTATTATCAGGGGCAATTCCCTAGTCCAGTTTTGTTGGTCAGTATAAGGAAAGGGCTTCAGGGATTGATCATGATCTGGAACTCTGAAGGAATCACAGAAGAAAAAAATCAAAACACGAGGTGGTTCTTTAAAGAGCCTCAAGGTCAAGCAGAAGTGACAGTGGGACATTTTCACTAAAACTTCTTATTGAAATTCCAATGTAATATTCTTCAACTTTCTTCTATAACTACCTTGTATTACTCCCAATGACCAGTCATTGGTTCTTTTATTACTACTTGTATTTTTGTACCTTCAACATCCCACCTCCATCCACTTTATATGTTTCTACAGAGAAGTACAAAAACATTGCATGCAAGATTTGAGCTCAGTGGTATAATTTATAGAATGGCACTATCAGTTTCATTGAAATTTGGGACGATGGGATAAATCATAATAAGCCCTTTACCCAATCTGAGCAAAAGCAGAGCCTTGTTCTTACAGACAAATCAATAGCCGCCCCTATCTTTTATTGACTATATAGCACTGTAGCACTGTCATCCAGTTGTTCATTGATTTGCTCGAGTGGACACCAGTAATGTCTCCATTGTGAGACTTGTTACTGTTTTTGGCATATCGAATATGCCACCAGTAGCTTGCCAGGCTCCGCCATGTGGGCGGGATATTCTCATTAGCTTGCTGGGCTCTCCAAGAGGGATGAATGAATTAAATCGGGTTGGCCATGTGCAAGGAAAATGCCCTATGAGATGTGCTATCAAATTTTTTTAAATTTTATTTTATTGAATCACCGTGATAAAAGTTACAAAGCTTTCAGATTTAAGTCTCAGTCATATAGTGATCAAATACCCATCCCTTCACCAGTGCACCTGTTCCCCCACCAAGAACCCCAATATACCCCCCTCACACATACTCCCCCCCCCCGCACCTGAGTGGTCAATGATCTTCACTTATTCTCTCTATACTTTGAATACATTCAATATTTCAACAGAGAACTATTATTATTGGAAATTTCCCCCAACAATCAAACCTGCTAAAAAGGCATCATTTGATAGTTTGTTTTCCATTGCTGAGAATGAAGATTATAGGTTTTCAATTTCTGTTGTTTTAGCTCAGTTTACAGTCTAGATGCATTTCTGTAAGTCTCTGAGTGCCAAAATGGGTTAGTAGACCTCCTGGATCATAGTCTTTAAGGAACAGAGAGGCCGTGTCATGCGCGGCTGCTCCGGATCTCACCTGGGCCAAGGGCGTTCTATTTTCTTTAAACCATGACACTGAAATCTAGAAATATATCAAAAAAAATAAAGGTTGTATTCAGTTTACTGAGCACCTTATCTTCGTGCTATGTGCCTGGAGAAACAGACTGACTGTGATTATGATTTTATACCATACATCTTGTTAGTCAGCTAAGTCTGGGGCACCTATCAACTGAATATGAGAGAATTCTTCTTAAAATAGAAAAAAGCAGTTTTATCCACCAAACATATCTCTGTATAAACGTCTATCAAACATTTTTATTATAAAGATGGACAATGGTAATGAGAGTAATATATAAATGACTAGCAATATAGAACTTAATGGGAAACATTTATGATTTTGCTCAAAATTGGCAAATCTCACTATTTAAAATGTTTATCCATACCATAAAAATTCAACTACTGATAATAAGTAGCACCTAATAACAGAGGTAAATTGAAATACTTAAGAATGGTAAGTCTCGGGGCTGAAGCGATAGCACAGCAGGTAGGGTGTTTGCCTTGCACACCGCTGACCCAGGTTTGATTCCTAGCATCCCATATGTTCCCCTGAACACCGCCAGGAGTAATTCCTGAGTGCATGAGCCAGGAGTAACTACTGTGCATCGCCGGGTGTGACCCCAAGACCCCCCCCCAAAAAAAGTAAGTCTTGATCTTTCATCAAATTATAAATTTTTAAAAAAACATCACTAACAACCCTAAATTTAAGATTCATGGATAGCTATAGAAGTTTGTTGGTATGAGAAATTAGTCACATCTATCTCATCATAAAAGTTATACCCAAGAGTTAAAAGATAAGATTCCCAGACTTGGTGTATTTGGGAATCGTTTCATAAATAGTTTTTTCAACTTTCCTTTTGAAATATAAAACACATATAATCAATATTAATAATTTAGCAGTATAAATATATAGGGGAAACAATACAGATTTCTTTTTTAAAAAATATTTTAACTGTTACATATTAAAAAGATTTAAGCTTTTCAATTTTTTTTAGAATAACTAAATGGTAATAAAATCCACAGACAGAAAGGTACAAATAATTGTAAGATAAAAAGTGATTGCAAGTTTACATTTGCAAGAAACAAATTTTTGTTTTGTTTCTTGTGAAACAAATTTTTTCTTCACCAGAATAAATTAGCAATTTTCAATTTTTACAAAAAATACATGGTCTGGAGTGGGAAAGAAAAAATTTGAAAGAGTTAAGTTCAAATGAACTTGTCCAAATTCAAAGTCTTTCCCAATATTTCTATCACTGAGTTTTAAAATTCATAACAACTCACTGTGTTCAGATAAATTTATATTAGCAACACTACTAATTCTGATCAACTATCCAAGAGGAGGGGCCCCAAATGCCGATTGTTCTTGTTTATTAAATGTGATGAGTTTAGAGACCACAGTCATAGTTAAGGATTCAATAATTTTTTTTTTAAAAAGAATTAGTTTCTACATCTTCCCACCACACAGCACATGCAAAGCAGGTGCTTTACTCTTCATTAAAATCATATTTTGGCCCTTTGGACCCTGCTGCGGAGCGAGCATGATGGAAGAGCCCAAGGAAGCGCCCTTGGACTCCAGGCAGCCCACTGAACTAACTCCGGCATGGGACCAGAGACCCCACGGTGCGCTGAAACAGTGGGACCCGGGCATCCCCCAATTCTTTTAACCTGTCTCTCTCTCTCAACTCCTCCCTCCTGAGCACAGCGCAGGACTTCTCCATCTTATGAGCACCATAAAAGGGTAAAAGTTTGTAGTGATGTTATTTCTGGTTGTACTTTCCCTGGACTTTATACAGAAACCCAAAACCTCACGGCCGCTGCCGCGGCTGTGCAACCTAATGTCATCTTAGCATCAGCAATATGTAATATGTCCCTTTTTAATGGGTCGGACTTTTGTGGGAGATCCTAACAAGAATAGTAAGTCTGTTGCTGAAATATTGAAGGCAATCAAAGTGGTAGCCATCTCTCTAGACTGAACTAAGCTATATCCCCACACCAGCTGAGAAGAAATATCCTTCTTTCTCGGGAAGAAACGCGGCGTGGTGTCAAACATAGTGTGATGTCCATTAAGCAAACAGACCTGGTGGCGTAGGAATGGGATATAAGGGGAAAAATTATGTACATGGAACAGTGGGACGCTGGTGGAATCTCGAGCCGGAGCCGATACCAGCACAAGCCCTTCGGTTCCAGAAACTGCTTGCAGACACTCGACTAGTCTATCAACTAAGCCAGAGCCCCACGCCTGCCGATGACGGGAAATAACCATCCTTTTCGGTTTTTTTTTCCCTTGTCAGGCAGCGTGGCGATTACCAAACAGGCGTGAACTCGGTGGCGCGGGGCAAGGGGGAAAAAGAAAAGTTATGTAACAAACAGCGGGACTTAATATCTCTATATTCTTAGCAGTGGAGAACTATCAAATGCCTCCTTGGCAATAGGACTGCTTTCCTTTTTTGGGGGAAACCCCAACAACGGTAGTGAGTCGTGTGTTGAAACATGGAATGTAATCGAGATAAGGCATAAACGAAGTGGAACTTATCATGTACAAGGGTGGGGACTGGGGAGGTGGGAGGGGGCGGCAGGTATACTGGGGGGGCGTTGGTGATGGGAGATGGGCACTGGTGAAGGGAAGGGTGTTTGAGAATTGTATAACCGACATAATCCTGAGAACTATGTAACCCTCCACATGGTGATTCAATAAAATTATTATTAAAAAAAAATTTAAAAAAATAAATAAAATCATATTTTGAAGAATCATTTTATCTCATGTTATTATTTATCTAAGAAAACAGACATAATATGTGGGAAATGCTTCACAGGGGGAAAAAAAAGATAGGGTAGGACAGATTTAAATATTTTGTAAGAAGGGGGAACTACACAGTAACATGTTCCGAAATAGATTTATTTGGTCCTGATTCATTCTAAATAGAGGCAATTTTTCTTAATTTTTCTACAAATGCCAAGGCAAAGTCAGCTGTATACAGACCTAATTTCAGAAAACCAACATTTTCAAAATTTCTAGTATCCAAAGGAACATTTCATATAAAAGACAAAAGTAACCTGAACTCATAACTCATTTGTTCTTGCATATACCTCTAGTACTACTTCATCAGTTTCCCAGGAAGAGTTACCTTTCCGGCATCACAGCAACAAGTTCATAGCATGAACAAGGGCAAATATTTACACGCACTCTGTTTTGTTATAAATTCTACAAGGTCAAAATCAGGTTCGCTATTTCAGTGAAGGGCACTGTTATTAGCCAATGAAAGTACACTGAATATTTTCCTTTATTCCTATCTCCAGCAGCAATCACACTTTACCTCTGGCATTTTTCATGGGTTCAAAATTTAGGAAAGCCAGTGGGAAAAGAGATCTTTATAAAGATTTGAGCAGCGTTCACTAAAGACTGAATCTGATCACACTAATACAAAAGAGTTACATAAAATCATGCAACATAAGTATGACCTGATGCATGCCTTATTTTGAGGCAATATAGAGATGGAAATGATAATATCATATTTGGCAAATATTTGCTCTTAGCCTTGTTTACATCAGGCAAAATTCTTCTTTGCAAGACACTTTTGTGTTTTCTTTTCACCCTGTCAAACATTGCTTTCCACCCGTACTATTGCAAGCCAAATAATTGGAAGACATTTGTCTTAGAGTTAAGGGAGGTCTGCAAGAAAGAAAATAATTGTAACTTCTTTTGATCATAGATATGTGATTAGTTCATGAACATGAACAGTGTTCAAATTATGGTTGAAAAATGTAAAATATATCATTCTCTATTTTATCACAAAAACATTTAAAACGACCTTTCAAAGCTGTTGTCCCTGACTGAAGAATGTTTCTAATTTGAGAAAAGTACATACATCTGATGGCCTGATGATTAATGTTGTTATTTGTATCTCTGGCATTTAGCACAGTGGCTAAACCATGGTGGACAGACTATAATAAATAAAAGAGAATAAATGAATGGATAAATGACTAGATGAACATCTTCGTCACAGAGCTCTCAAAATAAATAAGACTCGTTGGAGTTGCTGGATCCTTCTGGTTCAAAAGGAGTGCCAAACATATGCATCCCACATATGTTTCTTCTATGCTCTTTCCACTCCCAAACTTTCCTTAATGACTTACTTTTCCTGAAGGGAACAGTTTTAGATAAATACCAGGTGAAATATGGTGCCTAAATAAAGTTCTGGAAGTGATTTTTGAGGTGCTAGAAGCTCACACACATTGAGGGACCTCCCACCAGCAATTTTCTTGGGGCAGATTCCAAATAACAAGAATTGGTGAGGTTGGCTTCCTGTAATGCCACCTAGTCATCCATCTTAATCTAGTGTTAGCTTAAGGAGTTAGCTAGAGCTAGAGCAGTTTTGTGATTTTTTTTTCCCCCAAAGAGGGAACAAGGTGAATTGAGAACAGAACATCTGTTATGACCGTGGTGGGAAATTATCAGACAGCTGGAAGGTGCCATCTTTGGCTGGCAGAAATGCAGCGCAGTTGTAAATACTCAAACTGTGTATTTCCTTAAGTCACATTTAAATTTAAGAGAACAATAAAAATTATAAAAGATAAAGAAAGTTATGGATGAATGTAGGAGATATAGTAGACTTGTTCTGACAAAAATCTATTCATCATCATCATCATCTCGTTGATTGTTGATTTTCACGGTCCCAGTAATGTCTCCATTCATCCTAATCCTGAGATTTTAGAAGCCTCTCTTTACTCGTCCTTCCCAACAGTGCCACATTGGAAGCTCGTTCAGGGTCAGGGGAATGAGACCCATCATTGTTACTCGTTTTGGAATATGAATACTCCACGGGGAGCTTGCCAGGCTTTCCCGTGCGGGCAGGAAATTCTTGGTAGCTTGCCAGGTTCTCTGAGAGGGAGAAACTGCCCCCAGCCGCTGTGTAATCCCATCCATGGCCAACATCCAGAGACTATAAAACCAAGCTCCCAGAAGCACGTGGCAGCAAAGTGGTCACATGAAATCTTATAGCCTTATAGCCGAAAATCTATTACTTTGGTGAAAAATTCTCTGAAGCTAAAATCTTTACATTAATCTATTTAAACACTGCATTTCCTGGGATTTATTTGGCATATAAATGCTAATAAACTTTCACAAAACTTCTAATATTTTTCCAACCTGTGAAATTTTTTGTTTGACACAAGTAGAACAAATATTATGTATGTATGTTTAATTATATAACTAAGGGAATTCCTTTCTCAGTACTTCAAGCTTTCACTATATTAGGGCAAATATAATCCAGTTAGAAGGATGCTACAATATACCAGAAAAAATAATGTCTTAAATACATAGTACTTCCTATTCTTGACATCAAAGTACCCATTCTAAATTTTGAAGACTACTCTGGTTTATGAGTCTTAGGAGAATGTGTGCTATGGAAACCAAAGTTATCAAATATTCTTAGATGCATCCCCACAACTCTCAAATCTGGCTTGAGTTTAGTCAAGTATTCTTTTAATTTTCAAATAATTAATTTTAATGAAGGGTGCTAACTTAGATTAGGTTTCCATGGAAACAAAATGTGGATGAAAGGATCAGGAGTCAATAGTATATTTGAAAAATTGAAAAATACCAATAAGGACCTGGGGCCAGAAAGAGACAGTCCATAAAGAATGAGTTATCAATCCACCTACAAGGAAGAAGTGAGCAGACCTAATTTTCTTGGGTGAATGGTACAAAGAAAATACATTAGAATAATTCCACCAAAGGAGAAGTGATGCTTATTCACTGGTGAAAAAAAAAGAACCCAACGTACTTTCAACCTGCCACATGCAAATCAAACAACCTTGTAAATACAGTTTTTAGAAAAAGAGTAACAAATCGCAGCCTGAGAAAATCAGGGCTGTATAAAGTCTGTTATATACAGACCAGCACCCCAAGATGCTGGAACAGTTTTTAAATGAATCAAAGTGCCAACTTTGAGAGTCCACCATAGTTTCAAATGTTCAGTAGAGTTTAGCAACAGAAGAGAAGCATTGAAATCAGTGTGTTCATACAATGACAGCAGCTTTTGATATTTGTTGCCTTGACTACCCATTTTCCAAGCCTGATTCTCATCTATTCCCTTTGATTCTGAGTCACTCAGTGGCTTTTAAATGATTTCACTTTTAGTTTCAGCCAGTGCTAGTTTCCGTGGCTTCTGACAAAGAACCCAGAAGCCTTGGAAAACAGTGCTCAAAATGTGGTTAAAAGTAGATGATGCAAGCCACTTGTGGCAAATGCTGAGCCACTGCAGTCATTTCAGAGAAAAATCAAACCATTTTCAGAATGTAGTTATTTCAGCAACTATGTTTTCTCCTTTTGAAAACAATCCCAACTTATTATTGGGCCCGAATGTACAGAAATTCCTCACTGCAAAACACACAAAGTCATCAAGGGATTAGAGCTGCAAAAAATAGGTTGTATATATCCAATATAGAAACATGTATGCTATTTTAATGTTTTTAAGTAAATGAATCATTTTTACTCACATTAATCCTATGGTGTCAAAAGGGCCAAAGGCAATAATGCAAGATACAAGGAGAACTGATCAACACAAGTGAGTTTGTGGGGAGGGGTGGGGAGGGGAAGGGCTTGAAAGGGAGAATTGTCAGGTCCTGTGGGAGGGAAGTAGGGACACTGATGGGGGTGAGTTGGAATTATGTACACCAGACCTCATCATTAACAGTAATGTACATCACAGAGCACCAATTTTTTTAAAAGAGGAATCTAGAAATGATTTATATCCAGTATAGAAAACATTTTTTCTGTCTTTTTCTATTTTCTAAAGTATAACACTCATGTATATGGCAAATACTGGCTCAACTGCATGCCTACACACCTGCTTGTAAAAAGTGACAACGTGAAATAAAACATTACATCCACTCACATTCCATTAGCAAAGATGAAGACATAACCATATAAAATGCAATGAAGACTGAGAAATATATCTTCTGGCAAAAGTCATCATGTGTTAGACAAACACTGTTAAGATAGAAAAGGAGAAGGTATTTGAGGGAGACAGTTTGTAATCTGCTATATGCAGTACTTTCTGAACACCTAACCATAAAAACAGGCATATGCACCAACATTCCATCATCAAATTGATGTACTAAATCTGATAGAAGTTTTAAAAGTGTGTGTGTGTGTGTGTGTGTGCGTGTGTGCATGTGCACTCCTATTCTACCTTGTAATTGCCTAGTATGATTCAATTTGCACTGGATGTATTCTAAGGTGATTCTGATGATCAGGTGACTAAGGAAGACACACTCAAACCTAATTTCCCAGGCATCTGTGACAATAACGGAAGTGGTTTGCTGTGGCGGTGTAGTCAGTGAAACTTTACTCTGTAGGTGCAAAATTCAGAGCAACACAATTTGAAGAACAGATCTGGCTTTCTGTCAGGTAGTTAAAAGTTTGATTGCAAAGTAAATGCAGAAGAAACCTATAGAGAACTATTGACGAGCTGTCTGGGAATGTACTCTATGGCCATTTTTTTTAATAAACATGAACATTTGTGTCAGATCAATATCAATTAAAAAATCTTTGAAGAGCAAACATAAATAGTCAAGTAGACAGGATTTAGTTATGGTTTTCATTGGAAAATATAAACTTCCAAGGTTAGACTATGGCACCATATCATGAGATATGTGATCCAAACTAAGGGTAATATTACTTATTCATAATAATTATGTTTGACTCTGAAAGCCTAGAGACAGTTAAGGTGATGTTTCTCAACATTCAGTGACATAATGGTCTTTTTAAAAATTTATCTAGCTTTGTGACTCTAGAGTTTATTAGTTAAAATTTAAATGTTGAAATTAAAAAAACTAATAATTCAAACAGGAAAAAAGCAAGACCAAAATTTCATACTTTAAAACTTGTGAGTACCACCTAACCATCACTGACCTTACAGCATTGGGTAAACTGGCAACATTCTGTTGGGAGACAGTGCCTAAATATCTAGGGGAAATAACATAGTTATTTCCACCTCTTCTAAGGTCACACTAAACTAGTCACAATTACCCCAAATGGTTGTTTATTTTCATGCCTGTGGGTCTCTCTATTTGCCAACTCTTCTACCTCAACTGCCCTTGACTACTACTCATCTTTCAGATCCCTGGTCAAAAATTATCCTCTGTGTAAAGACTTCCTGATTCACTCAATCAAAGTTATTTACCTCATCCTCTGTGCATGAGCTCAGGGCAGTCACAAATCCTTTCATATAATATTATAACTATTTATTTACAAGTCTTAGGTGCTTACTTCACCACAAAATTCTGGCCCAGAACATTAATTATTCCAAGAACTCTAAACTTAAAATTTAGGAAACTGTACCAAGAAATTGATAAATTTTAATAAGATGTTTAATGCCTGCTTTAGCTAAGGATTATAATATGCACTATGATAGTTAGTACAAAGAAACCTCTGACTATGTCATGTTTAAACTATTTAATTAAATTATTGTGCAAATTATATACATAGATTAAAAGTCTGAGAAATTTCAGTTCACTATTTATGTCAAGGTGGGGATTCACACTGTAGCACTGTCGCACTGTAGCACTATTGTCCTGTTGTTCATTGATTTGCTCGAACAGGCCCCAGTACTGTCTCCATTGTGAGACTTGGTATTACTGTTTTTGGCATACAGAATATGCCATGGGTAGCTTGCCAGGCTCTGCCGTGTGGGCGGGATATTCTCGGTAGCTTGCTGGGTTCTCTGAGAGAGATGGAGGAATTGAACCCAGGTCAGCTGTGTGCAAGGCAAACGCCCTACCTGCTGTGCTATGATTTTCCTATGATTCTCTTGATCAGAGTTTGGGGGTTACAGAGCTTCATAAAGACTTTTATGTACAGGGATACCTCTCTTTCACAAGCTTTGTCACCTTCAAAACATAGTCTTAGTTAGAAAATAAATCATTAAATGTTTGCATAATGAATAAATGAACAAATCAATAAAACTATGAAATCATACCATAGCAGAAGTCTATCAGTTTTACGTACAGTTGGGTAATGTATATGCAAATGAATATAAATACAATGTATGGTAGAATTCTGCCTAAAATCATAAGAATTCTAAAATCCAATACAAACTGAAATTGACCTCTACCTCTTAATTAAATCAAAAATGATTATGTGTGCACTAAAATAGAGTGCATAAGTATTAAAAAGACGAAAATAACCATTAACTGCATTTAGTTTCCACTATATAACAGTCTGCAAAAATACATTCATATGCCAACCTAACTCTGTATATTAAGAATAAAACATATATGAAATTAAAACGTGTGTCCCTAGGCATGATTTTTCAAGGCGTGTGTGTATACATATATACATGTATATGTATATATACATATATACACATATATATGTATATATGTGTATATATGTATGTATATATATATATATCTTCCTTCTGTTTCATCTTTACTATTTTGGATTTTGTTTTACAATAAGAAAAGTTATTTCTTCCATCCAAGAAATTACTTCCAATATGGAAATCATTAGTACACTTAAATATGGAATTCAGAAATGGGAAAACAAAGTCATAAACCAAACAGACTATTTGACAATAAGAATAATAACCTAAAGCCCAGAAACAACTTGATTGTGTTTCTTATAAAGTTTCAAATACTAATAGGAACAGTATTTATTAATTCTCATGGCTATGCAACATTTGTAGTTTATATCGCCAATCATACTCAACTCTTTAGAAAAGCGATTTTCCAAAGTTCTGGTAACCCAAGAGTTAATGGAGTGGCATTGCTATTAAAAGATTTATGTTAACCAGGTGTTTGAATTGCTTGAAAAGTCAACCATTTAACATACAACCTTTCTGTTGTAAATACTGTACCACCAGAAGACAGATTAAACAGTTCTGTATAAAACTATGGTTAAAAAAATAGGGATAATGAAAAAAACATTGTGTCCAACTTTTCTTGAGTAAATTGCCAAACACGTGACCCTCAGAATGCCACAGTGTCCTTATACCAGCAACTCACTTAAATTGTCTCATGCAGAGACAAAGGCAGAATTGGGGACTTTAAAACATAAATATAGACTATGCATGCCAGAAACAGATTAATGACTATTCTAATCACATATATGCTTATATGTGCCACATGAGAAAACTCAAAGGACTCCCAGGTTATCCTGGCCTATAACATCACATTTTCACTTTCTCCAAATTGTGAGGTTAACCTGTTAACCCTCTCACTATTTCACACTATTTCACTGAAAATCCTGCCTAGTTGGGAAAATTGTGGTTTTGGGGGGGCTTAGTCTTGAGCTTGCCTTACACAAAATAACCACTGAATATTGGAACAGGGGGAAGGCTTTTTTGTGAAATGAATATTATAGAAACTAACCTCAGGGTTAAATACTACAATCATTCACAGGTGGGATTTGCTGGGTTTTTGTAACTTTCCATGAAGGGATTTACATATGCCCAAAAGAAGCTACTGCTGAAACAAGTTTGGGCTTGTTTCCCTCCCCGTTCCCACCCCCCCCACCCGTCTCCCCTCCCCCGCACCTCCCTTAAAGGGGGTAGGCTAGGGGAGGAGGAGGATATAGTTTTTAACTAGGCTGTGAAGTAACTGTATCTGTTCATAGTTACCAAGCTGTTGTGCTTTTTGTTTAGTAGGTCAACATACTGTCGTGGTCTTAATTTGTGTCTGGGCCTATCACGCAAGGGCGATTGCCTCACAGAAGGTTTTAATCAAAGCAGTCAAACTAACAAAATAGGACATCCTGGTCAGAATTACTCTCTCAACCTCATTTTGAACTGTTGCTTTTTCAGAGGTTTGGCAAATTTTCTGATAAGTCCCTTAACCATAGTGTTCATATTTAATGAGAGGCAGTGTTTTCGAGAAGAAAATTTTATCTCTGTGCCTCTATTCTCTAAATTGTCATGTACCCATAGTTAAGTGAAAAGTGGTGCTATGGTTTTCAATGGTTTGCCATGAAAAGTCATAGCATGAAATCTAAAACTATGCTGCTCTCTAAAAGGACTTCTCCACTCATAGTCCTATATCCCGGACACTAAATCCAACTCCCCCCCCATGAAGTTACATCAGTTTGAACTTCTCATAAACTTTAGTCCATCATCATCATTTAGCATTTGGGTTTTGAGTATCTATCTGGGACTTTCTGTTCTGTGTTGCTTAGATCTCACAGACAAAACAACTTGTAAGTTACTATTAGAGTTAGCTACTGTAAAACGAAACAGGAAAACAACCCATTGTCATCAATAATTACTAAATTCCCATCTGTTTTTATGAACCATGGAGTTAAAGGTACAGCTGCTACCCCACAATTTCTAGGTTGTTCACGACAGTCCCTAGATCAAGCCTGGTGCTCACCAGCATTTGAACTTTCTTCATTCACTTATTCATGGCATCACCTTCTCTTCCCAATAGTTTGATGAGATCAGGGGCCCCTATGTAAAACTAAACCAAAGGTACAGTCTTCATTTCCAAAGACAGATTTGAAGTTGATGGTATGACACACACATACACACACACACACACACACACACACGTGTGGTCAATCCACTGGCTTTTCTTGATCAACCTCTGGCTGAGATCCAATTCAAGGGCCAGAGGTTGCATTGCTGCTGCCACACCAGTCCACAGAAGGTTGAAAACCTCTGATCTGTGGGCGGTGTTTATTAAGTCAGTCCATGGACCAGAATTTGAAGTGATAACAGTTTTCAAGTAAGAAAAGGCCAAAAACCACTGTTGTTAAAGGACTGAAACTAATTTTTAAACATTTTTTTTTATTTAAAAGGGACCAGGGAGATCTCAAAGAGAGACTCTGATTTCAACCAAAGTACTGTAGAGCAAGTACCATCTCCCAGCACCACTGAATTTAGGCCTATGATCCACAACACGATCTGGCCCAAACAGTGCTGCTTCACTGGGTCTAGTCCTGAGCCATCCAGCCTGTACTATCTGGCCAGGTACCACTGGGAATGACCCCTGAGCTCTACTGAGGAGCCCCCTGATTCTAGTTAATTAGAAACTTTAGGCAACTAAAAATGATCAAAATTTTTTGGACTAAGGTCATTAGAAGCATGTATAGAAAAAATGTTTGGGGGGGAGTTACACCTGACTACACTGAGTGCTTATTCTTGGTTCTATGCTCAGGGGTCACTTCTGGCAGGGCTTAGGAGACGATATGAGGTGCCAGGGATCAAAGTAGGTTTGCACAAAAGCAAGGCAAGTGCCCTACCCACTCTAGCCCTTGAAAAAAAGCATTTTTTTTTAAGTTTTTGATTAAGGCTCTACATCTAAACCACAGAGGATAGAAAAAACATTTTAAGTTATTTGGTGGTGTTTCACATTTTTAATCACAGGTTCTTTTTTTTTTCTTTTTGGGTCACACCCGGCAATGCACAGGGGTTACTCCTGGCTCTGCACTCAGGAATTACTCTGGGCGGTGCTCAGAGGACCATATGGGATGCTGGGAATCGAACCTGGGTTGACTGCGTGCAAGGCAAACACCCTACCCACTGTGCTATTGCTCTAGCCCCAATCACATATTCTTATAGCTTCTTTATGTATTTTAAAAAATTAATTCATTTAGTAAGTAAATTTTTACTGAGTAAATATTAGGTCTCTACTTTGTCGTGAAAATAAAAGAGAGAAAAATGCACATGAATACACATATTTTTCCTGCCTTTATGTATTTAGTTTTGGGATAACAAGATATCTTTCAAAATGAGAACATTTAAAAGTTCTATATCCAAAATTATGTCCTGAAAAAATATTATTTAAAATATTGAAATTAAAAACTGGCCAGTAAATGGAGTCAGAGCTTGAACACAGCCAACCATAGATCTGCAGGACCCCATTTAGTCTCCTGAACACTGCAGGAGTGAATATTAAGTGCAAAGCCAAAAGTAAGCACTGAACTGTGCCAAGCGTGGCTCAAAAAATAAAAACAAAACAAAACTCTCAGCAAAAGACCATGTTAACATTATTTTAATGTCCCTTCTATTAAGCATTATTATAATCGTGTTGCACCAAAATTTATAGGTTGAAGTCCTTATCTTTTCAAAAAGAGACTTTGTTTTGGAAATTAAATCTAAATAGAGGTGACCAAGTTAAAATGTGTTGCTAAGGTGGCTCTCCTCCAAGATGACAGCCGTTGTATTAGATGATGATTCTTAGAGTTGAGATACTCCAAAGATTGCTATAAAATGACCAGAAATGTGGAAAGAGGCATGAAACATTCTTTCTGATAGCCCTCAGAAAAACAAACCTTGTAGACACCTTGAGCTCAGATTTCTGCCCTCCAGAACTAATAAATCTCACTTTTTTAAGCGGCCAGGTTTACAGCACTTTGTTTCAGCAAATTAATACATCTTCTAAAACCAACTATTTCTACTCCCTCTTTAAAATGTAATAAAAAGCAGACAAAGAAAGGGCTCTAGTGTTAGGTTGAATTCTAACATGGGGGGGGAAACTTTTAATTACAAAATCTGAAATGTCTTTAGCATAAATAAAGAGACCTGTTCAATTGGGCCTCTTCAATTATGCTAAAAAAGATGCATATCCCCCAATTAAAGAAATTTATGTTTGTATCCAATATAAAATAAACTCCCCCAAATACACTACAAGATATTTAAAATTATAGTTTATAAATGTAATATTTTATTGTAATACACAGAGAACATAAAGCATGATGTAGAAAAAAAGAAGCCTTCAATCTGTGAGCATGTAACCTTCAAAATACATACTTAAACTCTAACAAGCTTAAGAATGTTTCCAAAATCAAACTAAACTGCATCTCATGGTGATTCAATTAAAAAAAATCAAACTAAAAGTAAAAGGGGTTTGACTTAGTTGAAATTAGACTATATTGCTTTTCAGAAGAGAAATACTAATTTTTTAATGTTATCTCAAAACTTTATTTAAAATTTCCAATAAAGTAGCAGAAATCCTGTGACTCATACTTTAACTATTTTCAAACTGACAGAACCATAACCAATTGCATAACCAAATTCAGATTGAATGTATCGAAGCCAATCATTTTATTATGAAAAAATTTATAAAGACAAAGTGTAAAGTTAAACATTGTTTTGAGTAGATAGAAGTTATAAGTGTAATACCCTAATCTATAATTATTGAATGACTCCTCTAGTCTCCAAATCATTTTCTCTGTGTTTGAAAAATATTCCCAGATTCGAATCTATTTATGATGATTTAAGAAAATAGGAAAAAATTGCTTAAGTACAGGGTTTATGGCCAAATATCTAAGGTGATCTGTTGTTTCAGTTAGTTGTAGTCAAATAGATTGCTCCTGATGATTTTATTTCTCCTATGACATGACAGACCAGCATAATATTCCTCATTTTCTACTATCAGACAAAAGAAAGTAAAAAGTTTATTTTAATTTTCTTATTAATTACTAATATCCTCCAGACTACCCAACTATTAGTAATTACAAAGCATAATTTTGACTCTGTTCATTAAGGTTCAACTTTTTGTTGTAAGTAATATTTGGAGGCATGGTTTTATGATTTTTGGAGGTGGTTAGGTGATGAGAATAAAGCTCTCGTGATATAGGATTAGATTAGAAGAAGAGGCGGGGGAGGGGAAGTGGGGGAGAGAGGAGGACAGAAAACGCATGATGTATCTTTTTGTCATGGAAGGACAACACAAGAGACAATTTCTTCAAATAAGCCAGAGAACCCTCACTGAATATGCCCAACACCTTGATCTTGGCTGTCTCAACCTCTAGAATAGAGATAGTAAGTGTTTACTGTTTGAGCCAGTGGTTTTCAACACATTTACAGTATACTGCATAAATGGAATTCTTTTGTTGATGTTGTTGCTGCTTATTGATCTTTAATATTTTATTTATATATTTTTGAAGCATTTAATTTGCAAAATTATTAGTGATATGGTTTCATGCATATAGCATTTTAATACTACACCCTTCCCCAAAGTGGCTGCTCCCCCCATCTTATCTCAGGGTCCCCACTCACTTAACTTGCAGCCCCTACCCTTGGGTGAGCTCAGCTCCTTAAACCTGTTCCCAGGTTCTGCCTTTGACCACTTGTTATTTGCACCCCGGACCATTTGTTATTTGCATCCCAGTTTCTTTACATTCCACATGTGGAGAAATCATTTTGTATCTGTCCCTCCTCTGACTAACTTCCCTCAGCATGATGCCCTCTAGTCAAGTTCCATCCATATGCCAGTCTGCAGGTATAGAGAGGTTGAAATCCTTGTTTACAATGACCAGTCTATGGACAGCTATGCAAGGCAGGTACCATTCTGCAGGTATGAAAAGGTTGAAGAAGGGAACAGAATGAAAGTCCAGTGTGTAGACACTTGCCTTGCATGCGGCTGACCTGGGTTTCATCTCCGGTACCACATATAGTCCCCCTGAGCACTGTCAGGAGTAATTCCTGAGTACAGAGCCAGCAGTAAGCCCTGAGTATAGGCAGGTATGTCTCCTCCCAACCCCCTCCCCACCAAAAAAAAAGCCAAAAAAGAAAAAAGGTTTAATAACTCTGAGCTAGATCACATAGAAATGGAGAAGCTAATGACTTAATCACAGACAGTGGATTAACAAAGAGAAATAGAGTCTCTGTTAAATGGTTTCTTTTACACTTCTTACATACAAAAAGTGGAGCTAAAGAAGGTAAACCTGTGGATGTGCAGAAACCATGTGTGGTTAGCTAAAGAATGATAGGAGACAAAGCTAACAACAAACCCACTTAATTAGGTCCTGACTGTTGAAATGGTACAACAAAGGTGTTCTGGAAGTAAGACATGGTACAAAGAGAAATAAAAAAATAAATAACCTGGACATGTTCTAGTTTCATCCATGATGGAGTAGCTGTTATTGGACTTAACTTCTTGCTATAAACAAATATAAAATCTAGACAAAACATATATAACAACTGTTTGCAGGCCTTGGACAGCAGCCAATGCTGGGTTATGGTCCTCGAGAGAAAAGAGGCAAACAAAATAAACGTCACATAAACCCCAGATTTCTTCCTGGGGGCATTTTCCAAGGCACAGCTCAGGGAAATAAAGCCTGAAATAAAGCCTAGGGTAGTCATGCCGGCCTGTAGGGACAGAGATCAGGGTTCAGGGCAGCCAAGAAGACTGGAATTAGAATGAATAAGTCCCAGGGAAGAATATACAACAGAAAAGGAGCCCAGATTGATGGCATAAAATCTTTTCCTTTACCTCCTGAGTCAGCTTCTAAGATGAACATTTGCAGATCAAATTTCTAAAAAACTAGTAAAGAGGAGGCCACTGGGTGTCTCGAGAGCTGAACAAAGATTTTCAAGTTCATGGAGCTGAAATACAGAAATTAGAGAACTGGAGTTTTCATTTGAGCTCCCAGAACTGCTATATCCAAGGAAGTGGAACTCTAAGTAAAATGCCCATGAAATAAACCTAAAGATTTTTTCCCTCAAAAGCTGAAACTGGGCTGGAGCGATAGCACAGCGGGTAGGGCGTTTGCCTTGCACGCGGCCGACCCAGGTTCGAATCCCAGCATCCCATATGGTCCCCTGAGCACCGCCAGGGGTGATTCCTGAGTGAAGAGCCAGGAGTGGCCCCTGTGCATCGCCAGGTGTGGCCCAAAAACCAAAAAAAAAAAAAGCTGAAACTTACAGAACACAATAAAAATGGCACACTAGTAGTTTCATTGATTTTCTTGAGTGGGCACCAGTGATGTCTCATTGTGGACTTGCTGTTACTGTTTTTGGCATATTGAATACGCCACAGGTAGCTTTCCAGGCTCTGCCATGCAGGCAGGATACTCTCAGTAGCTTGCCGGGCTCTCTGAGAGGGACGGAGGAATTGAACCTGGGTCGGCCGCTTGCAAGGCAAACACCCTACCCACTGTGCTATCACTCCAATTGCTAAACACATTAAGAATCAGAAAATCTGGAGTGGGGAGGTAGCATAGAGGTTAGGGTGAATGTATGCCATGTGTATGACCCAAGTCAGAAATCTAGTCTCACAAGCATTGCCCAATGTAGCCTTGGAGGTTCCAAAGCCCTGCTAGGGTCATTCTAGTGGTCCCTTGGTCCCTGGCACTAGAGGACCCAAGCATCACTGGATTTTCAGTCCTGAGCACTAATGCAAGCCCAATTGCTGGAGTATCCCCAGGAGAGGCCCCTGAGTCCCCTGAGTACTTCTTGGGAGTCTCCCATCAAGGAAAATAATCAGTAAGGAAAATGTTCAATGGTTGAGAAATAATAGAATCAGAACAAAAATAGTTTGAGTAACAGAGTTAAAGGATGATGACTTGAAAATAACCTCAATGCATGTATTTCTAAATAGAGAAAAATGTGAGCAAGAGGGATAAAAAAATGCAGAATTTCAATAGAGGCTTAAAAAATAAAAGACAAATAAAGCAAATATTCTAGAAAGATTAACTGTAGAACCTGACTTTAAGAATTCATTAGGTAGGAGGCTGGAGTGATAGCACAGCCTTGCACTCAGCCCAAATGGGTTGATTCCCAGCATCCCATATGGTCCCCCGAGCACCACCAGGAGTAATTCCTAAGTGCATGAGACAAGAGTAACCCCTCTGCATCGCCGGGTGTGACCCAACAAGCCCCCCCCCAAAAAAAATAAGACTTGTGTGGTAATGCACATGCCTTGCGAATGGAGGACCTAGGCCTTTTACATTGGAAAAAAAAAGAATTCATTGAATAGACAAGAGTAGACTGAACAAAAAGAAAACTGGATTTGTGAATCGAAGATTAATCAATAGAAAAATGATAAAGGGGCAGAGAGAAAAAGAAATCACAGGGGAAAAAATTAGCTCTAAGAATGAGGTTAAATTAAACTATAACTGAATGACCTTGTAGACAATTAAATTCAAATAAATAACAAAATGGCTTGTAGAGATAAATTCCAAGTAACTTAACAATAGTCCACAAGAGTCTATTAATGTTAGAGAAATACAAAGAAACTCAATACCTAAAGCATGAAATTCACAGCATATGTACAATTCTTAGGTTCTCATGCTGTACATGAAATAGTATATGAAATAGTATACCATTTGCAGGTGATAAAGATATATACCACAAATCCTTGAATCAGAACGAAAGTGAACCTTTACACATTATGAATGAAACCAAGTGTAAATTATAAACCCTGGCTGATCATGATGGGTCACTATGACCTCAGAAATTACAACAAATATACATCAGGAACTGTAATAAACAGCTTCGTGAAAGCTTGTGATAACATCAAATATTAGGTATAAGTGGAGCCTGAGAATATAGAGAAGATCTCAGTATCTATGGGTCAATGAATCTCAAGCTGCTATAAAAGAATCAAATCTGGGGCAGAATTTCTGTACAGTTTGCCTTGCAGGCAGTCAAGAAAGGTTTGATCACTGCACCCTGTATGGCCCTCCATGTATGGTCATCAGGGGTCACTCCTGAGCAAAGAGACATAAGAAGATGGACTAAGTACAAAGCAAGTAGCAGGATGTAGATTTCAATACAGTAACTTATGTGACAGTCAGATCTGATTTTAAAATGAGCCTTTAGGAATCTACAACCTCAGGACTGAAGAGATAATACAGCGGGTAAAGTGCTTTCCTTGCACATAGCCAACCCTGGTTCAATCCCCAGAACCACACATGGATGCCAAACCTTGCCAGGAATGATTGCTAAGCACAGAGCCAGGAGTAAGCCCTGAGCACCACCATGTATGCCCCATCCCCCAAAACACTATAACCTAATTCTTGGAACCTCATAGGTATTCCTAGATCTATCCAGATAATAACTATGGCTTTGTAGGCCAAAACTTTCTATTCTAAGCATTTAACTCCATTACTGCAGCCAGAAATCTAATGCTCTGCTAAATGCTAAATATGGAAATGAAAGGATGTGGCTATATTCCAACAAAAGTTAACAAAAAATAGAAGGTGGGATAGATTTGGCCTGCGGGCTATAGTTTTTTGAATCCTAATGTGAAACTTGTAGCACTTTATAAAAATAAAAGACAGTAGAAAGACTGATTTTTGCAAGATCCCAGAATTAAAATTCACTTAATCAAAATCAATTTTATTTATATAAACAATCAAAGAAGAATTTAAGATTATTGCAAATAGCATAAAGAAATGCTATAATTTTAGGGAACAATTTTTAACAGTTATTAAAACTATATACCCCAGACTACAAAACACCACTGAGACAATTCTGAAAACCTGAGTAAGCATGCATATATAATTCTCGTGATTGGAAAACCAAATATCACTAATATTTCAATTCTCCCATAGTTGATCAATTAAAAGACAATTATATATTTGTTTTCTTTGTGTGTTTTTGTTTGGGGGCCACACCCAGTGGTGTTCAGGGCTCACTCCTGCCTCTTCGCTCAGGGATCACTCCTGTGGGCATTCAGGGGACCATATTGGGTGTCAAGATTGAACCCAGATTGGCCACGTACAAGGTAAATGCTCTGCCCACTATACTCTCACTCTGGCCCCTAAAGAAAATTGTTTTTAAATTTTTATTTTATTGAATCACCGTGAAAAAAGTTACAAAGCTTTCAGGTTTAAGTCTCAGTTATATGATCAAACCCCCATCCCTTCACCAGTGCACATGTTCCACCACCAAGAACCCCAATATACCCCCCTCCCACACCCACCCGCCCACCTGAGTGGCTAATGATCTTCACTTTATTCTCTCTATACTTTGAATATATTCAATACTTTAACAGAGAACTCACTATTATTATTTGGAATTTTCCCCCAACAACCAAACCTGCTGAAAAGGCATCATTTGATAATTTGTATCCCATTGCTGAGAATGAAGATTATATGAGCTCTCGGCTGCACGTTTTTGGATTTCTGATATTTTAGCTCAGTTCACAGTCTAGATGCATTTCTATAAGAAGCTTCTGGGTGCCAAAATGGGTTAGTAGACCTCCCGGATCATAGTCTCTAAGGAGCAGAGTGTGCAGCTGCTCAAGATCTCATCTGGGCGGAGAGCGAAATTGTATTTTTTTTAAAGACAAGTTTAAACTAAATCTTAAAACCTGTTTTTTGGAGGAATTTTATGTGAAATTATATATATGTATACGTGTATACATATATAATCATGTATATATATGTATGTATACCTAAACATAGTGACAAAAGTGTCAAAATGGTTTTAGAAAAAAAAATTACATTTGAAAGGTAGCAGCCCGATTTAAATTTTATAAAGCTGCAGTGAGCAATGGGTAGTGTGATATTCACATTTTTTATTCTGGCAAATTATTAATACAAAATAAATATTAGAAATAAATCTATAAAGTGGTCAGTTAAGTTTTGACAAGTTTCTAAGGCAATTAAATGAAGGGTTTTTTTAAAGAACCATATTGATACAATTTAATAAAAATAAGAAAAGGGAAAGGATGGGAGGGACTTATCTCACAACATAGCGGAAATTTAACAAAATTATTATACACTTTAAAGTAAGGGTGAAAAATATAAAGCTTAGACATGAAAGAGGACACACGGAAATGGAAACATATTATCTGCTCATGTATTGGGAGGATTAATATCATTCAAATGACAATATTCCCCAAAGCTTTATACAGATTCAGTGCAACTCCTATAAGGATCCCCGTGTCATTTTTCAAAGAAATAAATCAAACACTCCTGAAATTCATATGGAGCATTACCCCTTTACCTCTCAAATCGCAAAGAAAAAGAAAATGGGAGGCATCACTGTCCCCAACTTCAAACAGTACTGCACAGTGGTAGTGATTAAAACAGCACACTAGAGGAGTAAAAAAAAATGTGTTTTGAGTAACAATTTCAGAGAGATATTATAAGAATTGAAATTTTTAATAAAATAACAGTTATTAGTAATCAATTGGCTTAACCATGGCACATTATGGGCCCTCAATAAATAGTAGTAGCTATTCTCCCAGGGGATATAAAAGTAACCTTTAGGCTTAGGTAGTCTGTATATGAAATAACTTTGGGTTCAGTATTGAAAGTATAAGTGTAGTATTCAAACAAGAAGATTCTAGGACGTTAAGTTAATGGGAACTTAGGCTTTTTAAATAAATGGAATGCATAAATAATTCCTTAGGGTTTCAACTGAAATTATTTCCTATCTAATCATTCCCAATATAAGATTTCCATCTAACCAAGAACTTATTTTTGTTTCACCATCCTTTTGGGAAAGACAATTTTCTCTGAAATAAAACTTGGCAGATTGTAAAAGAAAAAAAGAAACAAGAGAGAGATGCATATTGGATGCTTAAGACTATCAATAAGTGCAAAGTTTATCAAATAAGGAAAGGTCATAGACTATAGTATATTGAATATATTTAAAATTTCAAGAAACAAGTCACTGTAACTCTAATTCCATGCTCACTGTACTGAAATTGAAGAATTTTCTTTCCCACATTTCCAGACTATGTCATGACTTTAGTCGAAAAATAAAGTTTAATATTAGAAAGAATAACATTTATAACAATAAATTGAGCAAATTTCTTGGATAAGATAAAATAAAAATCTTGAGAAAACTTAAATTAAAAATATGTACAAATGGGGAAATATCTCCTCTATACCTAAAATTTATGGTTTGACTACAAATAACAAAAAAAATCACACATATATAATAAATTCTTGAAAACTATAAACATTTAAGAAATGTATCAAAGGGTATTGTGATCTGAAAGAATAAAATAATTCCTATATTAAATGAATATTCATATTTGCTTATATTCAATCGTTAGTAATGAGATCATATGTTGATTTTAAAAAAGGAAATACTGAATTTAAGAAGCTATTTCAGGGACTGGAGAGATTGTATGGTGCATATTGTATTTGCCTTCCATGCAGCTCATCCCTGGCTTCTCATGTGATCTCCTGAGCCCCATCAGGAGTGCTCCCTGAGCACAGAGCCAGGAGTAAGCCCTGAGCAGTACTGCCAGGTGTGGCCCAAAAACCAAAACAAAGAAACTGCTTTGTGTATAGGATCATAATAAAAAAATCAGAAAAACTCAAAAATGCAAAGTTTGTGAGTTAACCAATTTTGGTCATTGAAACAATCAAGTTTTTAAAAATTTTATTTTATTTTTATAAAGTAGTTCACAATATTTTATTACACTTAATATTCGAACACCAGTCCCACCACCATTACACCTTCCCACCACCACATTTTGGATATTTCCATCCCAAACCACAACCCTTTTTCCCAAAGCAGAAGCAAAATAATTTATTTTGTATTGCTTATTATGAATAAACAACTGAAAATGGTCCAAAAAAACTTTCCTTAGGGAAGAGTGTGTGAAGATTATTATATTTCACCCATGGGCCATTAAGTTCTTCTAACTTAAGTTCTTCTAACCTGACAAGAGATTACTAATAGTTGTTAAATTAAACCCCATCTAATGCGGTACGCTACTCTTGAAATATGAGTAGTGTGAGGTATGAAATATCTTAGGACCACTTTGCCTGGCATGGGATCTGGTGTCATGGCTATGATGTGTATCAAAACAATCGATATTTATGGATTATCTTTTGTGGCATATGGAGAGAAAGCCAGTATTTATATGAAATTAATTTTTATGGTCATGATTTACAAGAGTATTGACATTAATTTAGACAAGATAAATAGATGTATCAATATAAATATTGATTTTAAAAAGTACATTTAAAATAGGAAATTTGATCCAGCATTCCACTAAATGAAATCTCATGTCTCAAAACCTTTAAAAAATCTGTGACTTGAAAGACCATCAAGACAACTGCTTTTGGAGAGTCAATGTGGAAAACTACTATAAGAAACAAAAAAGACTATCTCATGAGTCTAAAGAAAAAGGGAGTGTCTTGATGTTCCAATCCAGACAACCTTATGGTTACCAATATCCTCATAGAGGACTTTTGAAGAACAGTTTCACCCAACTACTGGAGAATGCTTAGTGGATAGAAACCAGATCCTATTTCCCTGCATTAAGTCCAAAATCCATATTAATTGACATGCCCCTACTTGCATAATTAGATGCTAATGACACATGTCATGAATGAGCAGGTGTATAGCCCTTCTATGTGCACATCTTTAGCACCATCCCAATTATGCTACTCATGACCAACTTCTTATGCATAGTCTTCTTCCTTAGTTAACTCATGCCTTAAAGACCCTTACCCCCAAACCCAGTGAGACTCCCCCAGGAGCACTCAGACCCATATCTCTGCTGTATACTATCTCTTTAATAAATCTCTTTACTATTTCTAGTATTATCTATACTGCCTTACGATTATTCTTTCTCAAACAAAAACAAGGAATGGGGGTGGGATGTATACCTGTATCCCTTCGCCCAGGAACACAACTATGAACTCATTATTAGCTTTTAAAACATATTCATCTGAGAATCATGCAAATGATAATTGAGAGAGAAAGTAATTGAATAAACATGTAGGTTTCAATTGGTTTTAACAACCCACTGTAGTAAATAGGAATTAAATACCTCTCAGGATGCTTAAGACTTATACATATAGTTGCATGAAATTACATGCTTTGCAAATTGTATTAATCTCCTAATCACCTAAAATAGTTAAAATCTAACAGACTTTTTCAAGGTTTAAAAATTGAAACAATTTTTTGTAAGCCATAACTGTACCTCACCGTGATTCACTAGTAAAAATAAATCACTGTCACTGTCACTGTCCTCCAGTTGCTCATCGATTTTCTCGAGCAGGCACCAGTAACATTTCCATTGTGAGATTTGTTGTTACTGTTTTTGGCATATCAAATATGCCACAGGTGGCTTGCCAGACTCTGCCGTGGGGGTGAGATACTCTCGGTAGTTTGCCAGGCTCTCCGAGAGGGGTAGAGGAATCGAATCCAGATCGGACACATGCAAGGCAAACGCCCTACCCGCTGTGCTATCACTCCAGGTTAATAAATAAATAAATTATTAAAGGCAAGTTTGGGACCCCAAAAAAAGGAAATGCATTCATACCTCCTATTGACGACAATGAGAATTACTCAAGTGTATTGAGAGTGAGGAGGCCTTTTGTGTGTATACTTGTATACTGAAGCAATAAATTTAAATTATTTCAAAAAACTAAATAAATAAAAATTGAAACAATTTTTACAAGACAGACGAAACCATGCTTTTATGGAGTGACATCTTAAGTCTCCTTAAAACAGAAAAAAATTAGTAAAATAATTTATCATTTGAATTTGCATTCATTCATAATCAGTTGACAATACTTTATAATGCAAATTTTACTTTCAATACAAGCTTCATTCAAAATACAGTATTCTCTTGCTTTTTTTTTTTTGGAGGGGAGGGGTCATATCTGGTGGTGTTCTGGTCTTACTCCTGGCTCTGTACTCAGGGTCCACTCCTGGAGACGCTCTGAAGACTATATGTGGTGTCAGGAATTGAACTTGGCTCAGTGAAGTTTGGTCAGAGGTATAGGTATATTGGTGATTTGGGGATCACCAAATTTGAGAGTACCATCGGGCTGCTGAGGTCCTCCCTCCCTCGTCTGAGGTCCAGGTTGACCCTCCAGGGGTGCCCTCTGGACCCCAGCAGGGACCAGAACCGAGGTCAGGGCTGTTACTGTTCGTGGCCCAGGCGCTCTGGGTGGGCCGCAGCCACCAGTCTGGCAGAACATCCCATGGGGCCCACGGCCCATCCTCAGTCTCCAGACAATTGGTGCCCAGGGAGGTTCTCCTCCAAAACATGCTGCATGGTGGTGTGGGGACGCCCTGCCATCAGCGAGCTGCCTGAGCTGCCCTCCCATGCTGGGAACCCGGTAATTGAACCTGAAGATCCCTGTTCATTAGCGCTAAGCTTCTGCCACCAGTGGCCGGTGGCTCTGTCAGCTAGGAAGCCCACCCAGGCTCACCGCCACCTTTATCAGGCCCCCTCCAGCCAGGCTCCACTGCACCACCAGCTTAGTTCCATGGAAAGCCACTCGTTCGGAGAGAAAATATTTCGAGGGTAGTCATCCACGCAGAAATTCTATGAACCCTTCAGTGCTGCTGGTCACACTGAGAGCTGCTGTCGCACCACCACCAGCTTGTCTCTCTCCTGCAACCAACTTTATTTTGATTGACAGTTGTGGTTTTAATAGCAACCGTGTCCTTCCAAGCCTGCCGATTTCCATGCCTTTGAATATATTTAAAAATGCCACATAGCCTGTGGGCCAACATCTCATTTACTATGAACAGAAATCCAGTAAGCAGGGCACATCTCTGCGACTTCCAATGGGTAATCCCACAGATAAGGTGGCTGTCTCAGCGGGAGAACTGATCCACAAAACTGAGGTGTGTGTGAGTGGTGATGGGTTGAAAGGGAGGGGCTTTGGGGTCTCTGGGGAAGAGCATGTTGGTACACTGGTGATGGGTATAAGTTCCCACCTGCATGAGAAACAATGTACATGAGAAACAATCATTCACTATATTGTATCACTGTATCACTGTCATCCCCTTGATCATTGATTTGCTCTAGCGGGCACCTGTAACGTCTCCATTCATCCTAGCCTTGAGATTTTAGCAGCCTGTCTTTACTCGTTCTTCCCAGCGGTGCTGCATTGGAGGTTCCTTCAGGGTAAGGGGAATGAGACCCATCATTGTTACTGTATTTCACATATCGAATACGCCACAGAGAGCTTGCCA
The DNA here is from genome assembly GCF_027595985.1 of Sorex araneus. Lineage (NCBI taxonomy): Eukaryota > Metazoa > Chordata > Mammalia > Eulipotyphla > Soricidae > Sorex > Sorex araneus. Next base: position 130,036,674 of record NC_073302.1, on the reverse strand, counting down.
GGCTCTGCCGTAGAAACAAGATATGCTTGGTAGCTTGCCAGGCTCTCCAAGAGGGTTGGAGGAATCAAACCAGGGTCGGCTGCGTTCAAGGCAAATGTCATACCCACTGTGCTATCACTCCAGCCCATTAATTTGTGTATATTAATTTATTAAATCTAGTTGTCACCTTAAAAATAAAGTCTATTTCTTATTTTTATTTTATGCAAATAAAATGAAAAATAAAAATATTAAATGCTTAAGTAATTTTAATTCTTTCTTCACTTTATTTGAATGATAAAAGTAATACAAAAATTAGCCTAATGGAAAAAATCTTTTCTAAAGATTGAAACCCCCTAAAAGAAATAATGACATCTCACATGGACCATGATACTCATTTGGCTTAGAAGAACTTATTTAAAAATCAGGTATAGGGGCCAGAGCAATAGCACAGCGGGTAGGGCGTTTGCCTTGCACGCGGCCGACCCGGGTTCAATCCCCGGCATTCCATATGGTCCTCCAAGCACCGCCAGGAGTAATTCCTGAATGCACAGCCAGGAGTAACCCCTGAGTATCGCTGGGTGTGACCCAAAAAGCAAAAAAATAAATAAATAAAAAATAAAAATCAGGTATAATTTTAATTTTTATAAATTTTTTAGACATATAAATTTTTATAGATTTCTCTCCCCACCTCGAGCAGAGCCCCAGCAGCCAAAGACCTCCAGAACCCGGCCAAAGCCATGCTCAAGGCCCCTCTCCACACATTTGGACGAGTTTCATGCATGAAGGAACCAGCAGAGGAACCCAGATGTGTGGGACCTGGTGCTGAGATCTCCTAGCCTGCTGGGATTGGGACTGGGCCACCTCCATCCAGACCCCACATTTTCCAGTAGCTTGGCAGCCACACCCACAAACCTCCCCTGACGCTGTGTAATCCCATCAATGGCCACGATTCAGAGACTATAAAACAAAGCTCCCAGAAGCGCACAACCGCATTTGTGGCTGCATGACCGCTTATAGCCTAGTCTTCCCTCTCAGAGAATCTGGCAAGGTACCAAGAGCATCCTGCCCACATAGCAGAGTCTGGCAAGCTCTCTGTGGCATATTCAATATGCCAAACACAGTAACAATGATGGGTCTGATTCATTCCCCTTACCCTGAAAGAGCCTCCAATGCTGCACCGCTGGAAAGAACGAGTAAAGACAGGCTTCTAAAATCTGAGGCTAGGATGAATAGAGACCTTACTGGAGCCCACTGAGCAAATCAATGATCAATGGTATGACAGTGATACAGTAATACAGTGATAAAATCTACTTACTTCTGACTTTTTTCCCTTCTTACAGAGATCTGGCAAATGCAATATTCAATAGGACATGGGAACAGAAAACTGGGCAATTTTCAGGGAACTGTGTTGTGTTCAACTAGGAATGAAAAAAAATCACCAGAGAAATAACAGGAAACAACCTTTCCTTTCTATTAAGTCCTTTTACCCCTGAAAATGCACTTTATATTCTCATACCAGAAGGTCAACATAATCAATAATACTCTAATTTCTAAGAAACAAAACTGAAACGAAAGTTCAGCAAAGAAACTGATTAATTTATTTTTCCCAAAGGGAACAGTATATTACATTACCACATATTTAAAAATTGTTGGCAGTTTACCAAATTATGTGAGAATTAAAATGTTGGAGGGCAAGGCACTAGTAACTAAGAATTCTAAGAATTGCTCTATCTCTAGATTCTTTGTCATGAAGAGTCATCTGATTTCAAGGTTTTTAATCTATTTGACTTTTGCTTATTACATAAGAAAGGATTCTGAGGTTTGTTGTTGTTTTCATGGAACTGACCGGTGTTCCCTATACCACTTATTGAAGAGGCTTTCCTTGCTCCACTTCATGCTCTTAGCTCCTCTCTGAAAGCTTAGCTGTCTGTGTATCTGAGGAAGTGCACCTCAGCTTTCAATTATAGTCCGTTGGTCTGAGAGTTTGTCTTTGTTCCAGTACCATGCAATCTTGATTACTATAGCTTTAAGGTAACAATTTAAAGTAAGGAAAAGAGAAACTTCTCATTTTCTTCTTACTTAGGATTGATTTGGTTGTTCTGGACAGTTATTATTCCACAAAAATTTCAACAGCATTTTGTATATGTGTTTAAAAAAGTCATTGGTATTTTTATAAGGACTGCATTGAATTTATATAATGAATGATTTGGACCTGATAGTAATTTTGACAATATTGCTTCCTATCCATGAAAGAGGATGTGTTTCCATTTCTTTGTGTCTTCTTTCATTTCTTTTAGTAATAACTTATCACTTGTATCACTTGTTACTTATCATCCCTGTTGATCTTCGATTTGCTCAAGCGGGTGCCAGTAACATCTCCATTCATCCCTGTTGCATGCTAGTGTAACCCAATGATATCTGCTCGCTCCACGAACAGGAAGAGCCTCAAACCATTCATTCAGGGTTTTGATGAAGAAGTCTGACCATCTTGGTCAGATGGGCGGACACGCGGTCTTTTGACATCCCGTGGAATCCAGTCGGTAACAGCTCTAGTCCAGTGGTCGTCTCTGAATCACATTATGTGTCTGGCCCATCTGATTTTTGACGCCGTGGCAAACGAGACAGCGACCCTGATTCATGACCTTTGACAGAAGTCGGAACTCCAGTTCCTTCTCTCACTTGAGTGAAAATTATACTTTTATTGTAAATTATAAATTTTAATTTATACTTTTATTTACGCCTTTCACTTCTTTCCCTAAGTTGATTCCCAGGTTCCTGATTTTATTTTTAAGCAGTTATTGTGAATGTGATTTTTTAAAAACAATTCTCCTCGAAACATGAGCACAAAAATGTATAAATCTGTAACTGTACCCTCACGTTGACTCACTAATTAAAAATAAACTATAAAAAAAAAATAAAAAAAAAAATAAAAACAATTCTCCTCATTTCGTTGTTGGCATATAGGAATGCCACAGATTTATGCATGTTGATTTTGTAGCCTTCCACTTTACTGTTAAATCTTATCATTTCTAGGAGATTTTTGTTTGTTTTTGTAGGTTTTTCAAAGAATAGTATCATGTCATCTATAAACAGTAATAGTTTGATGTCTTTTTTTTCAATCTGGATGTCCCTCATGTATCTTTCTTGTCTAATTACTATGTCAAGGACATTCAATAATATATTGAATAATAGCGGTGAGAATGGACAAGCTTATCTTGGGCAACCTTGTCTCCCATGATCTTAGAGGGAAATTTTCCTGTTTTTATCACTTCTGAGTATATTATTAGCAGTGAGTCTATGGTAAATGGCTTTAACTATAATGAGGAAAGTTCCTTTTATCCCCACTTTATTGAGAGTTTTTATCATGGATGGGGATTGGATCTTGCCATTGGTCAAACAAAAAGAAGCAAAGATAAACAAATGGTACTACTTCTAAATAAGAAGTTTCTGCACCACAAAAGAAACGGTGAACAGAATAAAGAGACTCCCCAGAGTGGAAGAAAATATTTTTTCACCACTCATCTGACAAAGAACTAATATCCAAGATATATAAAGAACTCAACACAAAGCTTAACAGCAGCAACAAAAAATTATTAACATCAAAAGTAAAGAGAAGAGATAAGAAACTTCCTCAAAAAAACATTAAAATGGTAAAAGGTATATAGATAGATATAGATATGTAGATATTTTTTAAATGCTTAGCAACACTGATCATCAGGGAAATCCAAATAAAAACAATAGAATATCAGCTCACACAAGTGATACTGGTACACATCACAAAGAACAAAAAGAGCCAGTGGTGACATGGCTGTAAGGAAAAAGGAACCTTTATATGGTACTGCTGGAAATGTCAGTTGGCCCAATCCTTTTGGAAAGCAGTATGGACATCTCAAAAAAATAAAGACCTGTGCTTCCACATGACCCAGCAATTCCATTCCTTGGCCTCTACCCCAAGGGCCCAAAAATTCTCTAAAAAAGACATTTTTCACTCCTATGTTCACTGCAGCACTATTCACAGAAGCCAAAGGCTGGAGCAATCAAAGTATCAAAGTACAGATACTAGATAAAGATACTATGGAATATATAAACCACAGAATACTACTGTGCAATAAGAGATGATATAATCATGCAAATTGCCACTTAGTGGAAGGAATTATAAGGTCTCATGCTGAATGAAGTTAGAAAAGGGACAGATAGGACAGATACAAAATAATCTCTCTCGTAAGGGGGATTATAAAGAAGTACAAAAAGGAAATAACAAATAGCTCAAAGTGAGAGAATCTGAAAACTGGTCTATAGAATTGAGTATTGAGAAATGAGCATCTCCAGGGTGAGGAGATGGGGAGGAAGGGATAGGGTTGAAGCAGGGAAAATGGGACAATGGTAGGGAGAAGTAGATACTCTGGTAGGGGTGAAGGGTGTCAGAATGTTGTGTGCATGTAACTTTGTCATTGACAGTATTGTGAATCTTGGTGACTAAAATGATTTTTTAATTGTTCTGTCTTCTACAATTTGATAGAACAAATAAAATTCATAAAAGGTTAATAGTCAACACAGTACTCTACAGAACTACAATAATTTACATGCTGAGAGTGGAATAAAGTCAAAAGCATGTGGGAAATTTGGAAGATGATACCAAAGAAAGATGGCCACAGTGGATTAGATTTACAGAGTAAAAACTGGTCTTAGCACAACTGTCAGTGTTTACCTAAAACTGTTTTGTTGTTTATTGGTCAACATAAAGATGTGCTGTCATCATTGCATAAAAATAAACAGCAAGATCAGAATCAGCACCCAGAATTACTTTGGGAGGCTAGAGGGAAGCCCTTGCCCCAGAAGAATAAAATGTCGCAACTTTGAATAGTATCCTAAGCCAAATATTCACAAAAGGATCTCTTGCCAAGAAAAAAATACTTTCCTAATTTGTTTCTTTTGTTGTGTTTTGCTTTGAATTTTAAAAGCTCTTTTTTGTTTTGTTTTAAAGGGCAAACTCATAAATATTTACAGAGTGATCTGACTAAGCAGAAAAAGAGATTAGAAAATGTTTTGAATGAATGCAACATGTTTCATGTAAATTAAATTATACAATCAATTTTATATTAAGAAAAATAAATCACAAAATTAATATACTTTATGAGATTATCTTAACATTTTAGAATATTTCAAATATTAAAGACAATTTTAAGTGATATGAGAAGTTACAACAAATCCAAAGTGTTTATATTTGTTATGGTTCAAGTTAAATTTAATAAGCATGCTGGAACCAAAGATAGTAAGCAAAATTATATAGCAGTATTAAATATCACTAAATGAATATATTAACTATTAGCTAATACTTAGTGTCTTTATTCAAAAATCTTTTATTTAAATGTTATACATACTACAAGTTCGAGTTTATATAGAGTTATATAAAATTCCGATTATAATCCTATGAATTTTTTGATATTTTGTTATATGCATATAATTACAATAAAAGTTCATCAATTACCACTTCAGAAATAGACAAAATTGAATCATTTTTGTGCTTTATTCAATAGTTATAATTTCAACAAAAATCACACATTTTATTGAAAAACAAGGCTGTTTCTAAAAAGATACTTTCTCTATAGTCAAAAGCTTCCTTGTAACAGAATCATTACAGATTAAAGAGATTTTAATTAAGTTGTTTCTAATAGTTTTGTTAAAAGGAAAATAGGGAAACACATTACAAAAATTAGTTTCAAAAGATTTAAAATAGACCTCAAATAGGCTTCTTCCCCAAATTATAGGAATTATAAACAAATACAGATAAATGCCATATGCACCATTCACTGTCAAATTGTATTCATTTCTCCTAGAAGAGCCCTGACTATAGCTATTACAGTTATAATTCACCAGATTCTTATCAACCAAAGGTCAAAAGGTAGAAACTGTGATTCCTCAGAGTTCAGCTATAAATTGAGCATGAGAAAACCACCCACATTAAAATTCTGTGCACACTGGGGCTGAAGGGATAGTACAGTGCATAGGGCATTTGCCTAGCATATGGCCGACTTGGGCTCAATCTTCAGCATCCCTGAGTACCAAAAGGACTAATTCCTCAGAGCCTGAGCATCGCTGAGAGTGACCCAAAAATAAAAGAAAAAAATTCTATGCACAATATTTTTAAGGAAAATACATATGTTCATGGTCTTTGGCTTGATACTAAAATAACTCGTGAAATATCTCATAGACCATGTGTACTAGCAAAAGTACTAAAGAAGCCTCTACCACCATGCCTTGAATTCTGGATCGATAGCACAGAGGGTATGGTGTTTGCCTTGCACACAGCTGATGCGGGTTTGATTCCTCCGTCCCTCTTGGAGAGCCGAGATTATCCCGCTCCACCGACAGAGCCTGGCAAGCTACCCGTGGAGTATTCAATATGCCAAAAATAGTAACAAGTCTCACAATGGAGACATTACTGTGCCTGCTTGAGCAAATCAATACTACAGTGCTTAATAGAATGATAAGGAAATGAACACAAGTCAGTTTATAGCTATGGACCAGAGGTGTCTGAAAAAGTTTATATTTTGTCCTTAAATTCTGGAAAACTGGAGAAACTGACCACTAGCAATTCATTCATTTGCTAAATGAATAGAGGAATTTCTCAAAAATAATGTGGTATGGAATGTATTATACATGTGAAAAGAAATATAAAATATATTTTATAAATGCTGACTTTTGAAAATGTTGAATTTCTATTGAATGCTGAATTTTCTTTATATTTTTGGAGATTATATGACCCCACAAAAGTCTCATAAAATAATGTTCTCTGTAGTTGCATTGAGAAGTCTAGGATTGAGGTAATTATTAGAATACTAAAAAGAACATGTAATTGCTCTCAATAAGTAAAAAAGACCTGATTATAGCTAGCTATGATTTACCACAAATCTTTCAAATATCTTCTCCTTTACCTACAATCTCACAAATAAACAGAATTCTATAATTTAAAATCACTTAGTATGTGAGTATGGTCCCGCCATCAGATCAACCTGTACCTGTGGGGCGAGTGCATCAGCAGTCTGATGGTGTCTTCAGGCTTCCTGATACCCTCAAATTGCCGCTGTGCCTTTGACCAGACCCCCAACTACTCGGGACCAAGTTTACCAAGAAATTAAAGACCAAAGGTTAGGTATGTGGGAGACACACCCACAAACCACCTCCAGCTCAGCTATATAAGTTCAACACAGGCAGAGGAAGGGTTGGAATGGGGGATGAGGGGGGGCAGCAATACTGGGGATTTTGGTGGTGGAAAATGTGCACTGGTGAAGGAATGGGTGTTTGATGATTGTATGACTGAAGCTCAAACATAAAAGCTTTGTAACTGTATCTCACGATGAATCAAAAAAAGGTGAAAGATAATAAAATTAACATTCAGAATAGAATTTTTTAAAGTCACGTGGAGATGTGTCACCATCCAGATTACAAGGATATTTCTCCTGAAAGGGAGCATAACATGAAGCCCCCATAACCATGCCACCAGACTCTGTACCAGGCTGTTTCACACCTGGCACCCCAGAGGAATGCGGGTAAGATCCCTCCACGCCCCAAAGGACCCATCCCCGGCAGCCAAAAACATCCACAATCCAACCACTGCCACTCTCAAGGCCACTCCCCATGCGCTTGGGCCAAGCCTCATGCATGAATGAAGTCCTACAGAACCCAGATGATACGGAACTTTGTAGTCTTGGACTCTGGGCTCAGTGGGACCAGGAGCGGAGATCCTTTGCCTGCTCTCCCCAGTCTCCGGTGACCCACGGGTCACGCCCATAAGCTACCTCCTGCTATCACCAGATAATCTCATCATTGGCTACCGTTCAGATCAAATGGCTGCTTCTCCTGAAAAGGAGCATAGCATGAGGCCCCCATAACCATGCCACTGGACTCTTCGCCAGGCTGTTTCACACCAGGCGCCTCAGAAGGGGGTGGGTGAGAGCCCTCCCCTCCCTAAGGGACCCATCCCTGGCAGCCAAAAACCCCCACAACCCAAATGCTGCCACACTCAAGGCCGCTCCCCATGCGTTCGGGCTAAGCCTCACATATGAGTAAACATTTTTCCTGGACAACGCGGCTGCTTTTGCAGCCACACAACACATCATAAAACACTCCCTACCCATTTTCCATAATTGCCACACCACATTTGATAGGGTTCAGATGGTAGGCAACAAATCATAGAGGGAAATATAGATATATATGCATATATTACATATTTTCATATATATATACCAAAGCTCACATCACCCAAACTTTAACAACATGTTAATGATATCAATAGGATGTCTTAATGACTCCTGCCAAAAATAGAACAATCTTCACACTGTTTCCTGTATAAACACTTTTTTGTAAGCATGTTCAGCAGTTCTTCATAACAGACAATACGAAATATACTGTTTTGGTTGTGTTTTGGGACAGGGATTGGGGCTTGGGATGGAAACATCCCGAATCTGGTGGTGGGAAGGTGTAATGGTGATGGGATTTGTGTTTGAATGTTTAATGTAATCAAACATTGTGGACAAACTTATAAAATTAAAAAAAATTTAAAAGTAATGTGGAATTTATGCCCAATTCCATCAGCTTAATTAATGGCTGAATAAATAGCAGTGCTCCTACATTAAAAATAAATAAATAAATAATTTTTTAAAATCACTTAGTATAAGAAATGAAACTCATGATTTCTGCATGCCAAGGTAATTGCTATGGGATTGAATAATTTAGTGGAACACATGTTAGATAGTGTCACATTGAGAATTATGCTAAATTTAGATTTATAAGTTGTACTTGTGACTTTGAAATAATTTTAAATTGATCAAATAGAAACTTCCTTTAAATAGAAGTTAAATATGTATTTCTAGCACAATGGTTAATAACTTCCATCTCATACTTAAAACTTTACTGAATTAAATAACATACATCTGCAACTGGGGCTGGATAGACAGTACAAATGTTAAGATGCTGGTTCACTGTGCAACTAACCTAGGTTCTGTCCCCAACATTTCATGGTTCACTAATCCTGAGCCACCCAGTACAGAACCAGCTTTACTATTGCTTTGGCTCCTATCTGAATTTTTTTTTAATTTTGAAGATATAAATTCTAAAAGGCAGCTTGTTCGAGAATGGAATGATAGCACAGTGAGTAAGGCAGTTGCAGTATATGGGGTCTATCCAGATTCAATTTCCGGTACCCCGTATAGTCCCCATAGACCACCAGGAGTGATCACTGAGTGCAGAGCCAGAAGTTACTAAGTACTGAGCACCAGCAGGTGTGCTCCCAATAAAAAATATAAAAGGCAGCATGTTGATTGGAAAATAGAAACTTGGGGATTATGATTATCAAATATATATACACATATATAATATGTGTGTAAATTGGTTTGGGTCTGAGGTAATGATAGGGATATCATTTTAAGTGTACTTGCATGAAAAATAATAAATTTTGTTTCCACTTTAAAGGCAATTTTAAAGTGGGACAGTTATTTTGATATGAATTATGTTGATCGAAAATTTTAAAAAGATATGATCATTGCAATGACCTAATTCAATGCTATAATAAATTCTCTCCCAAAAAATCTTCTAAAATATAGTCAAAGGACTTTCCATCAGATGCAGGCATATATGTGCACATAACACCTCTCTATCCAGTTCCTTTAGTAGTCTCAATTCCCATCTCAAAATTTGTCTGAATTTTTGACTCTCAACTTAGTATCAAACTCTGCCCTTGGCTATGAAGTCATTATTTTTATTGTCTTGGAAAACATCCATCTGCAAGGACGAAAACAAAAGTTATAATTCGTATTTATTTCCATTCTTCTTTCTAACCACTGCTCAAATTGAGAATTGTTTCCTATTTCCTTCTGCAACTCTTTTTAGGTCACAAGGATGTCATTAATTCAAAGGTTTAGAAATCATAATTTTTAATAAAAAAATCTAAACTGAAATGCTAATTACATTTCTTCAAATACTTATTTTTTTCTAGAAAGAGGCCATTTTAATTTAATTGCTTTAAAGTAACTCTTTTAAAATGAAAGTGGCAAAACATCAGCCTATTGAAAAAACTGCATATTAAGTTTCAATTAACATTAAAAAATTAAGCTTGTCATTAATAAGGGGAAGCAGAGAACTGAAAGTGTCTGGAATATCTAGCGAATGGTCAATAGTAATGAGCCCTGAGAATTGGTTCCTAGTTGGAGGGGGAAGAAAGTCACCCTTTTCTACAATGTCTTTTGCAAGGTACCCAGTGAGATATCACCGAATATTTATTGCTAAAATCCCCAAATTTTAATCTAGTAATCTAGTCATTGTAACTTCTTCCAAATCCAGAGAGAAAAAGAAATGATATACAGAGAGAGAGAGAGAGAGAGAGTTACTTCAGAGCTTAAGTGAGAAAATAAGAAGTGGAGTAAAAGAATCACTGCTAAAAATATATCCATTTGGAATATTTTCAAATACCACCATAAGTATAGGTTTCTCAACCCATTAAGTTCCAGTATTAAGAGAATGTAAAACAATTTTATTTCATTCAGATAATGAAATTTTGAATAGAAAATACAAGTTTAGTGTAGAAATAGTATCTCTGGTTGTACACTAATTTTTCTAAGTGTTTAAATATTGCTGACTTATACTGATGTTTAATAATAATTGTGCTTTTCTATTACTTAGTGTTTTGTAACCATACCTAGCAAAATTTATTAATAGCATTCAAATACCTAGAATCTAGGATGAAACTGTTTTCTAAGAAACATTAGACCAAAAGATAAGTGTTTAAATATTGCTGACTTATACTGATGTTTAATAATAATTGTGCTTTTCTATTACTTAGTGTTTTGTAACCATACCTAGCAAAATTTATTAATAGCATTCAAATACCTAGAATCTAGGATGAAACTGTTTTCTAAGAAACATTAGACCAAAAGATATCACTGTTAGAGACAGTGTTGTACACCACTCAGACCCAAAGATTTTAAAAAGAAATTATACTCAATCCCAAACAGTACACTTAGTCACCCTAACATTCCAACTCCTTCATGTCTCTCTTCGTTCTTATGCTGAGGTCATAGCCTTCAAGTTAGTATCAGTCACTAATTTAACCAGAGTCTGGTGCAGAGACCCATGTGGTCAATACACATCACTGAAATTTGCTTCAGATGACCAATAGGCTACATTTTCATATCTGCATAACAATCCTATTCTCTACTACCTAAACTTGTTTTCTCCCACAGAAGTTAAAGCCCTCCCCCTCAAAAATCAGAGCTATCTGGAACCAGGGAGATAACTCAGATAGTAGAGTATATGCCTACTATGTGCAAGGTCTTGAGTTTAATGGACTTCCCAAGCACCACCAGTGGTCCCTTCCATTACAGATTAGATTGGACTAGCCAACACTGGTGTCCATGGAGATTCAGTGAAGACAATGCTAAAGTTTTAAAACTCCTGGCACCCCAGTCATAGCTATTCCCCTTCCTTCCTTCCTTCCTTCCTTCCTTCCTTCCTTCCTTCCTTCCTTCCTTCCTTCCTTCCTTCCTTCCTTCCTTCCTTCCTTCCTTCCTTCCTTCCTTCCTTCCTTCCTTCCTTCCTTCCTTCCTTCCTTCCTTCCTTCCTTTCCTCCCTCCCTCCCTCCCTCTCTCCCTCTCTTTCTCTCTTTCTCTCTCTCTTTCTTTCTTTCTTTCTTTCTTTCTTTCTTTCTTTCTTTCTTTCTTTCTTTCTTTCTTTCTTTCTTTCTTTCTTTCTTTCTTTTTCTTTCTTTCTCTCTCTTTCTTTCTTTCTTTTTCTTTCTTTCTTTCTTTCTTTCTTTCTTTCTTTCTTTCTTTCTTTCTTTCTTTCTTTCTTTCTTTCTTTTTCTTTCTTTCTCTCTCTCTTTCTTTCTTTCTTTCTTTCTTTTCTTTCTTTCTTTCTTTCTTTCTTTCTTTCTTTCTTTCTTTCTTTCTTTCTTTCTTTCTTTTCCTTCTTTCTTTCTTTCTAATTAAACACCATGAGATACAATTACAGACTTACACACTTTTTTGATTACATTTCAGTCATACAATGGTGGAGTACCCACCCCTCCACCAGTGCCCGTTCTCCACCACCAATGTTCCCAGTATCCCTTCGATCACCCCCACCCCCTTGCCCCCCTTTTACTCTCTCTCTTTCCTTTTTTTTTGCTTTTGGGGTTACACCCGGTGATGCTCAGGGGTTCCTCCTGGCTGTGCACTCCTGGCGGTGCCCGGGGGATCATATGGGATGATGGGAATTGAACCTGGGTTGACTGAGTGCAAGACAAATGCCCAACCTGCTGTGCTATTGCTCCAGCCCCTCTCTCTCTCTCCTTTTGGGTGTTATGGTTTGCAATACAGGTAATAAGTAACCATCATGTTCATTCCTGTCGAGGAGCTCAACCAAGTTCCTCCAGCTAGTTGCAGAACTCTCTTGTGCCTTTTGCATCAGGGAGGGGAAAAGTCTCATTAAAAAATAAAAATAAATAAATTTTAAATAAAAGGAAAATCTCAGGGCTCTCATAATGAAGCTTGACCACAGGTGTGTCTGGTAGAAACAAATTAAGTTCTTTGCTGCAAGCTCTTCTCCTGCAAAGATTTTTACTACATAACAAATTGGCCAAAGGCTATTTTTATATAAAAGATAAAAACTGGATGGAAATTAGGTTTTACCACAAGGCAACTTTACCATAAAAAATATTAAAAAAAAAAACATAAAAGGACATAAATACTTTCTTCTTGCAGTTTTCAAATACAAGGATACACATCTGTACCTGGATGCAATATTGCCAAAAATAAGTTATGCTGTTGTTTGACAAAGGATGCCCTTTTTATTATTATATGCTGTCTATACAGCTGATAATACATCTCTGAGCCATATTTAAATATTATAACATATACTGGATCTCTGTACTAATCTAAATTATCTAGGCAATTCTGTGTTAAATACCAAAATTTAGTTTACACTATGTTTTCTTTACCATCAAATACCTAATACTTTCCATTACTTTCAAGAAACCTTTACTCATAAGGCACCAATCACATCACCTCTTCTTTGGGAAGAACAGGAGGAGATGAAGCTTTTGATTGATTTTATAAACATGTATATAAACTAGTTGTTCACTAAAAGATTAGTAAACAATATTTATAAAGACTGTTGTGAATTACTAGCCACCTCTTTTTTTTTTCAATGTTTACAATAGCTAAGTTCTTTGGCAAATAGGAGGGATGAAGGAGCTCACCAAAAGATTTACAAAGTATGAAGTGATTTTCCAGGATAATATACAATCTGGCTTTATAATTTTTTACTTGAAACCTCCAATATGTTGTTTTATAGACATAATTTTAATATAAAGATGGAGGTACTCTACAGTTGAAATCAAACTGGCAAACCAAACTGTCAACCAGTTATTTCACCTTTTAAATAAAAGTGCATTTTAGATAGATAGTTGGGTCAGGAAAGCAAAATATTTGTGGCAAAAAACTATGCATGAAACTATCAGAATCACACACAGAAAAAAATAGTTATCCAAAGTCAGGATTAAGCATAGGTGGGGGATTATCTGAGCCAAATCAATTTAGAAGAGAAATGCCCAACTCCCACCTCCTCTACTCCTCTAGCATTCTACGTGGAAAACGTAAAATGTCCCATCTGCAACCTAATCTACATTTTCTCTCACCTAAGTAAAGAAAAAAACTGATAAACACTCGTGTAGTTCAGAGTTTAGAGGCACAAAACCACTAAAAGATCTAATAAAAGACTATGGAACATCCTTCCTCATCCCTCCAATATAGTGGTCACTATATTGCTTAAGGCCTACTTCCATCAGTCCTTTTTGTGTCTAGCTTATGTCTAGCTAACAAGGGGGAAAAATTACAAGATATACAAACCCAAAGTCAAAAACACAATTTTAAGAGACATATCAAACATCAGAATCAGACACAGGAAGAATATTGACATTACTGCATTAGGCATTTAAAGTGACTGTGATTAATATACAAAGGGTTCTAATGTATAGACAGAATGTAAGAGCAGATGAGCAGTTTCATCAGAATGATGAAAATATAAAAATCCTAAGGAAGAACCAAAGAGAAATTCTAAAATTAAAATAAACAACTTAAACAGATAAGAAGTTGCCTTTTAGAGGTATGTTAGCAGGCTGGACACAGTTGAAAACAGTTGAAGAAGGTTTCCTGGGCTACTGCCCCCACCCCCAGCCCCACACGCTAGTGTGCACCATCCTGCAGCTGGCTTTGCTCCCTGCAACAGGTTGGTGAAGGACCCGCCTTGTCCTCAACTACATAGCTGCAGGGGACATGGCCTCCAAAGAAGTGGGTGTGGCCTATTTTGGAGCCGGAAGCTGCTAATGAGGCTGCAGTTATTTTCTCTTCCCCAGCAATCTGTAGTCACATGTCAATCTTGACCACCCAATTCTGTAAGGAGCATTCTAGCTACCTTAAGTACAATAGGCCAAGAGTCTATTAGTCTACTCCAATTTCACCAAAATACTGGTGAACACAAGAATCTATTCAAGCCCAATATAAAGGATTACATCTCTGAAAGCTTCACTAGAGATCTCACATAAGTTTCAGAGGAACACCTGAGAGAAAAGACATACTCTAGAAGGGGAACAAAGACGACTACCATCAACCGAACTCATCCAGAATCCTTCCTCCAAACAAGAGGGAATAGTGATAGTGAACACTCCCATACAACCACAACAACATGAAGAAACAGCGCAAATCCCCACCATGAGGAGAGGATGATGAAAAGAGTCCAGAAGCTTCAATAGGTGTTACCCACAAATGTGAGCTCTCCGATCATGTATTTAGAGATGAAATGCTGAAGAAGGTCAATGAACTCGGAGAAACGATGGAACAGTTATCCAGTAAATTAAAGGAGGACATGAAAGGAACAGTGGAATGGACAACCAAGAAAATACAGGAAGAAATGAGAACAGAAAAAAGCTACAAAAAAAGTGTCACAAATAAAGGATTTGGTAGATGAAATAAAAAACTCAGTGGGTGCTCTCAGCAGTAGAATGGCTACAGCTGAAGACAGAATCAGTGAGCTTGAAGACAAGCTTCAGGAAGCCTACAGGCAACAACAAACAATGGAAAGAGACCTCAAAATAGATCTAGGGTGAATCAGAGTCCTAAGGGATGATTTCAAGAGGAACAAACTAGAATCATCGGAGTACCAGAAGGACAGAGAAACAACTCAAATGAAAAAGCCACAGTCAAAGAAATCATTGCTGAAAAGTTCCCAGAGCTGGAGAATGCAAGTATCCAGATCAAAGAGCCTGAAGAACACCAGCTAAAAGAGACCCTAACAAAAAAACCTCCAAGACATATCATAGTTAGAAAGATGGATATCACAGATAGAGACACAATACTGCAAGCAGCAAGGTCAAAGAAGAAAATCATATACAATGGAGCACCCCTTAGATTGACAGCAGACCTATCAGAGGAAACCCTCTAAGCCTAAAGGCAATGGGGGGGATATCGTGAAAAAACTCAATGAAATGAACGCTTCACCAAGAATACTTTTCTGGCTAAACTCTCTCAAACTTGAAGGAGTTATACACTATTTTGTGGATAAATAACAACTCAGGAACTTCATAGACTCAAAACCAAAACTAAAGGGGCTACTGTAAGACAAGACAAACACCTACAAGCACAACAAACCCCTACAGAAAGATGGCACAAAAGCTCATAACAATAATCTCTCTCAATGTCAATGGGCTAAATGTACCAATTAAGAGACACAGAATGGCAAATGGATTCAGAGACTGAGCCCAACATTCTGCTGCCTACAAGAATCACATCTGAACAGTCAGAATAAATACAGACTCAAAGTCAAAGGATGGAAAACAATCCTGCAAGCAAACAGCTCCCTGAAAAAAGCTGTGGAGGCTTTACTAATATCTGACAACATAGATTTCAGGTTGAAAAAGATTAGAAGGGACAGTGAAAGCCATTTTTTATTAATCAAGGGATATGTACAGCAGAAGAAATCACACTCTTAAACGTATACACACCCAATGAGGAACCAGCCAAATACCTACAACAACTGCTAACAGACCTTAAGAAGGACATTACAGGCAACACAATAGTAGCTGGAGACTTCAATATCGCCTTATCACCTCTGGATATATCAAGAAGATTAAAACTTCAGCAAGGAAATACTGGCTTTGAAGGAAGAAATATAAGAGAAATGGCTAATAGATATATACAATAGATATATACAGGACTTTACAGCCCCCCCCAAAAGAATACACATTCTTTTCCAGTGCACATGGAACATTTTCCAGAATAGACCGTGTGCTGGGCCACAAAACATACCTCAACAGAATCAGGAATATAGACATTGTATCAACTATCTTTTCAGACAATGTGGGGAGGAAGTGACTTTCTTTCACTGTTGGTGGGAATGCCAACTGGTTCAGCCCTTTTGGAAAACAGTATGGACGCTTCCCAGAAAACTAGAAATTGAGCTCCCATTTGACCCAGCAATACCACTTCTGGGAATATATCCTAGAGAGGCAAAAAATATAGTAGAAACGACATCTGCATTCGTAGGTTCATTGCAGCACTGTTTACAATAGCAAGAATCTAGAAAAAACACGAGTGTATGAGAACAGATGACTGGTTAAAGAAACTTTGGTACATCTACACAATGGAATACTATGCAGCTGTTAGAAAAGATGAAGTCATGAAATTTGCATATAAGTGGATCAACATGGAAAGTATCATGTTAAGTGAAATGAGTCTTAAAGAGAGGGACAGACAGAAAGATTGCACTCACCTGTGAAATAAAAAGTAACAGAATAACACCCAAGAATAGTAGAGATAAGTACCAGGAGGTTAGCTCCAATGTTTGAAAGCTGGCCTCACATGCTGGGAGAGAGGGCAGCTCAGATAGATAAGGGAACACCAAGTAAAGGGTGTTCTGAGGATCTGTTTGGGATGGGAGATATGTGCTGAAATTAGACTATGGACCAAACATGATAGTCACTCAATACCTCTATTGCAGACCACAACACCCAAAAGGAGAGAGAGAACACAAAGGAATGCCCTGCCACAGAGGAGAGGTGGGGCAGGGGTGGGAGATCGGGTTGGGATGGTGGGAGGGATACTGAGATTATTGGTGGTGGAAAATGGGCACTGATGGAGGAATGGCTACTCGATCATTGTGTGGCTGGAACGCAAGCACAAAAGGTTATAACTCTGCAATTGTACCTCATAGTGATCCACTAATAATAAAAATTTTTAAAAAAGAAGAGAGTTGAAGAAGAATAGATAGCTATAATATAAGTCAGGACTCTTCAAAACCAAAGCCATAAAGGATAAGCACAAAAACAAAGAGGAAAAAAAGTATGACTCCTGAACAACTACAAAATGTGTACCATAGTTTTATCGATACCTTTAGAGGACATGAAAGGAGAAAAGAACAGAGAAATATTTGAAACAAAAGTGACTGAAAAAATTTCATAGATTAATGTTTTGATATTTGTATCAAAACATATGGAACTCAAGGAACACAAAAGAGTAAAGCTCAAAAAAAACTATGCAAAAGTGTATTATCTTCAACAAAAGAAGAGATAAAGAAAAGATTTTGAAAGGATTTAGAGGGAAAAAAACACCTTACAGTTAAGATAACGAAAACAATAATTGCTTCTAGCTTCTCTTAAGATCATGTAAGACAGAAGAGAATGAAGAAAATATCCAATACCTTAAGAGGGGGCTTAAAAGGTACTACAATCAGTAAAGCACTTGCCTTGAATGTGGCTAGCCCAGGTTTGATCCCCTGCACCACCAATGATCCCCTGAACATTACCAGGAGTAATCCCTGTGCACAAAACCAGGAATAAGTCTTGACACTGTTGGGTATAGTCGTCTTTCCCAGTGGTGCCACATTGGAGGCTCTTTCAGGATCAGGGGAATGAGACCCAATATTGTTACTGTTTTTGGCATATAGAATACGCCACAGAGAGTTTGCCAGTCTCTACCATGTGGGCAGAATACTCTTGGTAGCTTGCTGGATTCTCTGAATGGGAGAACTGGACATTAGGAGGTCATGCGGCCTTGAATAGGGCAAGAAGCTGCTTTGCTCTCTTCCGGGAGCTTTGTTTTAGAGTCTCTGGCTCTTGGCCATTGATGGGATGTGACTGCCTAGGTACTGGAAAATGGGGGATCTGGGTGGAGGAGGCCCAGTCCCTATCCGAGCAGGCTTGGATGTCTTACCCCAGGTCCCGCACACCTGGGTTCCTCTGCCTGTTCCTTCATGTGTGAGGCTCATCCAAGTATCTGGAGAGAGGCCGTGAGCATGGCTGTGGCTGGGTTCTGAAGATCTTTGACTTCCAAGGTTCTGCATGAGACAGGGAGGGAAACTCAACCTGCCCCCCTCTGAGGTGAAGACAGACAGGCGCTGGGGCAGGAGACTCTGCCTAGGAAAAAATAAGCATCCAAAAAAAGAAAAGAGAAAAGAAAAAAGAAAAGCTCTTAAAATTTTCTTTTCAAGTTAAAATCTATAAAATAAAATTATGCACTCTTGATAGTACAGCAGGTCGGGTGCTTGCCTTGTATGCAACTGACCTGGGTTAGATCCCTGGTATCCCATATGGAACCTCTGAGCACTGCTAGAAATAATTCTTGACTGGAGAGCCAGGATTAACCCCTGAACATCTCCAGGGTGGCCCAAAAACAATTTTTTAAAAATCCTTGAAAATGTTTAGGGAAGTGTTGAGATCAAATTTCAAAAACATTTCTATCAAATTTCAAAAATAGAACAATGAATTAACTTAGACTCCTTTATAGTTTGAATTGAATTTAACTTCTGGATTACTATGAAGAAGCAAAAAATACCTTTCAGTTCAATCTCCATAGAATTCAGGCCTACAATGGTCTACAGTGCTCTAATTATTTCCTGAGTCAAAGATTTTATACAACCTGCTCTGATCTTATCAATCTAATCTCCAATTACTTTGCAACAGTTCTTAATTCCAGACTATCAAAACTTCTAAATATATACAGATATTTATAATTTTTCTAAATATTTTTTCAATATTGTACATTTTATCTTATTCGTAATTTTTATATGTATATATCTTCTCCTGAAGAAGACTGTCAGTCCCTCATAGATTGGTGCGGCAAGCGGGAGATGTCCTGTATATCTCTAGAACCTCCACAGCTAAGATGTACGTGTTACTTTTCTTTTCTGGCCTAAGTTATCAATCTCAATTTGTCTATAATTCATATCAAGTCTACTTGAAATCATTGCTATAGATACGCTCAGAGGGCAATATGACTTTATATGTATATATATGCATATATATATATCACTGCCATCACTGTATCACTGTCAATCAATTTGGCATCGATTTGTTCATCGATTTGCTCGAGCAGGTACCAGTAACATCTCCATTCGGCTCAGCCCTGAGATTTTAGCAGCCTCTCCTTACTCATCTTTCCCAATGATTAGAGGTTCTTTCAGGGTCAAGGGAATGAGACCTGTTATTGTTTCTATATTTGGCATATCAAATACCCCACAGGGAGCTTGCCAGGCTCTTCCATGTGGGCAGGATACTCTCGAGAGATGAGGAGAATGTATATCAGAGAATACAAGCAAGTATGTTAAAACCAAACACATGTGTGCTGCTTTAGGCACATCAGTGGGCTAGACTATAAGGCTGCAGCACTGCAAAGCGGCCACGGGTGCTTCCAGGAGCTTTGTTTTATATAGTCTCTGGATCTTGGATGTTGATGGGATTACATGGCATCAGGGGCAATTTCTGGGTGTGACTGCCAAGCTACTGGAAAATGGGGGGTCTGGATGGAGGAGGCCCAGTCCCGATACAAGCAGACTTGGAGATCTCTGTCCCGGGTCCCGCATGTCTTGCTTCCTCAAGATATATATATATATATATATATATATATATATATATATACACACACACACATTTATATATACATACACACATATATAAAATTATATGTGTGTATATATGTACATATATACACACATACACACACATATATATGTATATATATGTATATATCTTGGCTGCATACAATGAAGTTATATTTTTTGTTTTAGGGGGCCACACCCAGAGATGCTAGGTCTTATTCCTGGCTCTGTGCTCAGGGATCAGTCCTAGCAGGCTTGGAGGGGGGGCAGTCACATGGAGTGTTGAGGATTGAACCTGGTCTGCTGTATGCAAAGCAAATGTTCTACCTACCCACTGTATTATCACTCCAGCCTAATGAACTAGTACTTATTGTTTCTTAAGATAATATATGGACACAGGCAGATATTTTCAGGTGTATCAGAGAAAGAACTATCGTAAGAAATATTAACTTCCCATAAAATAAGTAAACAAGACTAAAAATATTAGATTAATGGAGCAACTATATAATTAGTCATTCAAACTATACCACCAATGAAAATAAAGGCAATTGTTCATAATTAAGCCACAGTAAACTAGTTTTTTCACAGCCATCTATTCTACTATTTACTGTGCTTCTATTTACTAAATAGTTCCTGGTTACAACCCTAAGAAAAAAATCGGACCATCTAATGAGTCATCCTTTCATTCACTCATTCCATAAGCATTTATGCAAGGCCTTTTGTGTGTGCCAGGTACTTTTCTAGGTAGTGAGATGAAAAAAATCATGTACAAACAAATGATTCCATGTCATTTTGAGGAAAAGAGGGGAACAAACACTAGTTGAATGCTTTGAAAGAAGCAAAAACCTTTGGAAAACAGAGAGCTCTGCTCAAGTAGGTTATTCAGAAAAGAATTCTCTGGTGTGGTAACATTTGAACTGTGACTTGAAAGCTGAGTCAGAACAGCCATGAAAGTGGCAGGAAGAACATTCCAAGCTTAGAGAGGAGCATGTGCAAAGGCCCAGAAGAGTGGGGGATTACTTGCTTAAATGAGAAACTGAAAGATGTGTTTGCCTATAGTTTGGTGATGGAAATGTAAGTTTCTAGAGTAGACTGGAGAAGTTAAATGTCTTTAATTCTTTACTTCATTCACTGAAGAAAGGCCAGTGGGATCATACCTGCCAATGCACACAGCAGAACTAATCTGCAAGCATTAACTTGTCTGCTCCCCTCTTAGTACAATTTCACTGTGACATAAATTAATATAGGTTAAGATGTAAAAATAACGCTTAGATACTGAAACTTAGAGAATGTAAAATGCACTCATTTCCTCCTTCTTCAAGCTGGCATAATAAAGAAGAGGGCAAGGAGTAGACAACTCTACACCAGCAAATGGGTATGGGATGTCCTCTCTACAGGACAGCTTCCCTGATGAATGCCACCAGGTTTATCTCTGCAAAATTGGGGTCTGATGTTGCTTCTTAAGCATATTCAAAAAATCCTTCAGGTTTGTCCCTTCTCTAAGTAATCACAGTATAAGGGAAAGTTCTAGAAAACTTACATAGAACTGTTAAGTTTCAACGATATGTAAAGTGAAGATTTCGCAACTATTGACAAGAACGCAGAGTGGACTTCTTTCAAAAGTCTGATGACATATGAACATTGAGTTCATGTCAGGGGGGTTATAAAAAGGAAAAAGAAAACACAAATCCAGGGAAGTAATTAGAGGTCATAGAAAAGTCATTTTCAAATTTTTTTTAAAAAGCAGTAAGACTAAACATGAATTAATTTTAAAAGAAAAGAGGCTCCAGCATAATTTGGGGGGTCCAAGAAAAAACTGAGCTTTATTCTAGTGTTTTGGGTTCAGCAAAATACATTTTGCCAAACGTTTTCCCCCTTAATTCAGAAAAGGCATGCATATTTCAAAGGAAATTTAATCCATATGTTTCTGATTCATTTACACTTAATTCATCAAAATGTTGTTTTGTAAGAGTTATTTGGTGTCCAAGAAGTCTTATAAGACTCCTCTTTGAACCAGAAAATCTTGTGTTGTCAGGACTAAATGTAACTTTATATGCAAAACGACTAGGACCTGGTGTTACTCTAGGAAGTTTAGCCCATAAACTAGACTCTACTCCTGGAGTGATGAGAATTAACAGGCAACCTTTAGCAAGATAAAGAGAAAACTGCCAAACAAGTCTCAAATCAAAGAAACTCATCATTCTGTTATAGAGGAGCAGTTTTTGCAATCATTTTCTGTTATGGAAAGTCATTCGATGTTTCAACAAGAAAATGCAGAAACTTGGTTCTTAGCATGGAATGTTGTACTTAGTTATTAACCATGAATAAGTATGTTATTTTATAAAACAATAGCAAAAGTGTATTTCCTCTGGTATTTCAAGCATTTTGTTATACAAATTGCAAGCTTCCTCAATGTCTTCATGCACTTCACTACTTGATTTAGACTTTGAGAATGCTTTTTCAGAAATTCTAATTGATGTTCAAGTTTTTCCACTAACCAGTAGGCTTTTTATTTTTGGATTTAACTTCCAAGACTCCAGATATTGGTTCTTCTGTCATCTTCGGGTTTTTTTCTAATAAGCATGCAAAGTCTCTACATGTAAAGCCATATTATCCTGTGATGCATTTACTGTGCTTATTAACTTGATTGTGCATATATTATGGCAACAGTTCAAAACATCTTTTCCAATGATCCAAACATCATGATGCAGTTATGGCACTATCCCTTGATAGATGTGGGAAAGCCCACAGTCTTTTGAATGACAATGAAACACAGGAATCTAAAAATACAGAGCTCATCAGATTTTAAATGACTATGAAGATTTCTTATGATTGAAACCATGAAATAGTTTAGTGAAAATAACTTGAGTGAAATATTAGCAATAACAAAAGTGGTTGCCATTCATAGGTGTTAAATAATCAATTAAACGGGAAAAACAGTGATTTTTAAAAAGTATACACTATAGGTTTTTTAATATCAACGGTAAATTCTTATACAATGGCATTCTAGTACTGTAGTTTCTTTACACTCTTTTAGAAAGCTAAAGTATTAGTGTTATATAACTTAAATAAAACTCAATTTTCTTGCAAAAACTTCCCCAATTATCTACACAAAAATTTTGTTGAGGGGCTGATAAAATAATCCAGAAGGTAAGTATTTGCTTTGCATGCAACTGATCCTGGTTGGATCCCTGTCACCGCATGATTCCCCCAAACATTGCTGAAGGCACCTTTGGAAATTTTGAATGCTACAAAGAAGACTGAGTAATCCCTGGCCCTACAGGGCCTAGTAGCATTACTTCTTTTGGCTCTACCAATTAAAGTGCCAGCCTGGTTGGCTGATGATTTAACAGAGGGGTCCAGACCCAAGCTTCCTGGGCATGAGTTGGGAGACCAGGTCCCTGACATGTTTGATATGGAATGAAATTACAAAGAAAAGAAAGCAAAACGATGAATACAGAAATTTACTAAACATCTATGTCCTTTTTTAAATTCTGAAATATTTAGCCATATAGTACAAAGTATAAAAGTCAGAGCAGACAGAATCATTCTATTTCTTATGATAAAAACAAGAAAAAGAGACTTACATACTTAACTTGGATCAAGTCCTCGCTCTACTAATTAGGAAATGTGTTCCACTTAGCCATTATTTTAAAAAATCCTAAGTCAATATTTTCCTCATCCATGAAATGAGTAAAATAACATTCCTATCTCAAACCCCAAGAACTAATATGTATACATTATAGAAATGCTAGTTGCTACAACAAATAAAGTCCCAAATATATAATAATTCCAACATCACATAAATTGGTATTTTTAATTCTAAATGAGTACTCCTGATTACCAGGAGATCCTTTTCCGATTCCAAACAGAGATATTGGAACCAAGCCTTTTTTCATCTTGTAATTTATTCTTTTCAATGTTTCAGTTCTAAGTTTGTTGTCTTGTTATCAAGCCAAGAAGAAACGAAAAAAACATGGAATATATTTTTGTATTTTATTTGAGACACTGTGATTTAAATACTGTTTATGATATAGGTCCATGCACATATTTTGAACATCACACCCATCACCAGAATGTCACTTCTCTCCACTCCCACTTGCTGCACTACTCCCAATCCTCCCACTGTGGATGAGAGAAGATGGAACATTTTATTAAGGGGATTTTGTGAACTAGATTTAGAAGTGGTACTTTTTACAGTTATTCTCACTCCACTGGCAAGAAATAACATGGCCATATCTACTTACAAAGGAGAATAGAAATGTACTAGTTAATTGGGTTACCAAGAGGAAGTAGAAATAAGAGGAGAAAGATAGATCTCTTTCCCAATGTGAAATGGCTAGCACTCTTTCTGTCATGCAGTAAGTACTCAACAAATGTTAGCTATCACCATTATTAGTAAAGTGTCTCTTAAGTGGAGACACTTAGCTTGGGAAGCACTAGACTTGTGGCACATACACATTTTCTACATATTTAGTATATTCTGTGGCTGACAGCAACTCATTAAAATACAATAGAAAACTGTTTTAGAAAAAGCTTACTATACTTAATGACTAGCTCTATCAACAGGGTTATAAATAAAAGACTAAACATATGTGTGCACTGTGTTGTCTTTAATAGTAATATGAGAAGAATCAAACATGTTTTTCCCCAATCTTCAAGTGTCCAAAGGCCCAGACTTAGTAGATTAGAACAAAATCATTGGACAGTTGCATTTCAGATACTGTTATAATGAACTTCAAGCTGCTGTCCAAATTCCTTTGCTGTATTAGCATTGTGATGTAAATCATAGAGTGTATAATCTCCAGGGCAGCTAGGGAAGGCCCCAGCGGCTCTCCCCTTCACCGCCCTGGTTGGGTGGTCTCAGGCCGCTCCTCAACCCAGGGCGGTCCAGATGATGGGGCAGACTGAAGAGGAAATGAGATTTCCTCTCATTCTTCCCACGCGCCTGTCCCAGTCTCTCTGAGCCCCCCATTCTAGCCTCACACTGTCCCTCATTCCCGTCTCCTCCTGTCTCTCCCATTCATCTCTCCACACTCCATCTTGCTCTCTGTTCTCTCTCCCAACTCCTCCAACTCTCTTGTCTCTCCAACTCTGAGCACACTGGACAGAGGCTAGACCCAGTCAGGTAGCAAAATTAACATAAGAAAGCCTTTCATGACTGCCCATCAGACTTAAGGGCAGAAACACCACCTAGAAGGTGTTCCTCTTCTCCTTAGTCCAATAACTTAATTAATATCTTAATTAACATCTTAATATTTGTTATTTTTGTATGGACATAGTAAGGGATATATTGAGGCTTGTTGGGCAGCTCTCTTGGGGACATCTTGCCAGAGACTCAGACTACAGTGCTCAGGCCAGATTAATCATTCCTAATCCTAGCAGGGTCCAAATCTAGTTATTAATTTTTGGATCATGACAGAATTTGCCCATTACCAAGCTCTTAAGTTACAGTTAAGCATTATGGCACTTTGGACAGGCCCATCTCGATGCCAGGGTATCACCACTTGCCCTGGGTCCATCCAGTCCCTCATCAGGACCCTCCTTTTGGGGGTGCTAGGAAGTTAGGGCTAGGAAATAACAATGATGGGTCTCATTCCCCTTACCCTGAAAGAGCCTCCAATGCTGCACTGCTGGGAAGAATGAGTAAAGAGAGGCTGCTAAAATCTCAGGACTAGGACGAATGGAGACATTACTGGTGCCCACTCGAGCAAATCAATGATCGATGGGATTACAGTGATACAGGAAATTAGGGCAACTGAGACCTAAGTGGAGAGAATAGATACCCAGAACGTAAATATCATTGAGAGTACATTAACTCCCAAGTTACAAAAGTATAGCATTAACTGTCTTCCTGTGTCCATACAAAAAGGACATTGCTCTGAATTAACTATGCAGAGGACTTAAGAAGAAGAGAAAAAACAATATTTACAAGTTAACAGAGCACAAGGAACAAAGTTACAAATAAACACAAAGGAACGGGAACACTGTGATGGAAGTTACTCAACAAACCTAAGCTCCCTGTGGCAAGGCAGAAAGGACGAATAAATGTTATCCTACAATAGAGCTTCCATTGTTCACAGTTGAAATTGTATTTGAAAATATTCCTTCCCACTGTACTTTTGCTTTCTATCCTGAACTAAGATGCCTTTAGGATTATCAAATTCTTCAGATAATATTCATCAAGAGTCTAAAATATTATTATATATCAAGTGCAATGTGAAAAAAAAACTTACAGAGAGTATTCCTACCCAGCCCCCTTTTTTTTTGCAAAAGAAAAAAAAGGCTTTTAAAAAGACACTAAAGAAAGTTCTGGATTTTTCAGGGTCTGTCTGGTTCTAATGGTAAGGCATTGCCAATCCACGGGGCAGATTTCAGCAGCTTTAAAAAAAGAGTTAATTAAAATCACCCTTCTCTTAACTTGCCTCTCTTTCTGTCTCTTTAGTTGGCTCAACTTGTCCATTAGTATAATATTAAACAAATGAAAACAAAAGGAAAAATGAAGCAAGTTTCTTTCTATGCATATTTCTAAGACCAGGCAGTGTATGCTCCAAAACCATGTCTCCAAAGCCAAAATAGTTGAGAAAATAAAGCAGTCTTTAGCTGATTGAAAAGTACTTGATTTCAATACTTGTTTTACATACCAAAAAACAATTCAGATCCTTGCAGTTTAAAAAGTAATAGCAAAGCAGACATTACTCAAATCCAGAACTGTTTTACATATACATGCATTGAAAGGGCCTATGAAACATAGTCAGGAAAACAAGATGCTTCTTAATCTTCTCAAGCAATGTCTTAAGAGGTCTGCATTATTTTCCCTTAAAAAAATTCAAAAAACTTGTTAATCTTGGAAAATAAAGCTTTTCTGAATGTCCCCAACAACCTTGGCTTTCTGATCATGTGATCAGAGAACTACACTCTGGCTTTCATTAGTTTCAGGACATCTGCAAGTAGAACTTACAACAGAAAACAATCTCGGTTGCTGATCTTGTTCTCTCATCTGGCCCGAACAGTGTTAGTGTCAACAATTGCAGTAAACAGCATTGCTAGAGCTAACGTAAACATTTCAGAAATCATAAGCTTAATATCCTTGTTCAGAAGTTGGACCAAGCTATGACTAAACTCTTCTGCACTCTCGACCGCAGGCTAGAGACTGACTTTGATATATTTCCAGAAAGAAAGTGTATCCAAACCTGCACACAGAGAGAAAAGTAAACGTTCCTAGCATTGGAAGTTGATGTGGCAATAGGTACCTTTGATGGATGGACACATGCAGGAAGTGGAACAAAGAGGAGTGATGCCTTGCTGGAGAGGTGAGAGGCATTCTCTGGGTCCCACTCTTACTAAGTCAACTCATAAAAACTAGATACTATTTTTTTCTGCGGTGGCAGTTTTTCAGCTCTCGCTCCTCCTCTGGTCATGTTTTTGGGGTGTTTTTTTTTCTTAATAACTCCATGCCATTCCTATTATGTGCAGGCTTTCTTTAGACTCAGAGCAAGACAACGAAAAAACAAACGTAAACAAAAACAAACTGAACTTAAATTCTTTTAGTTTATTTTATAAACATATTAGCTGCAAGGTTAAGTAGTAATTCCCAAAAGAAAATTATTTGCAGGATCAGCTGTACCCAAGTGAGATTTGTGATGTCATTTATATAATTATAATATTCCTTTTCATCATTTTTGTCACTCTAGTTCTGAGCAAAACTACTCTTGAAATTCATATTTCTTCTCAGACCTAGTTTATGATAAGCATAGAATTTATACTTATTTATAATATAATAGCACCTGCTTGTGGCATCTCCAGTGGTATACTTACTGCCACCAAACTGAGTTGAAATGATTAGGCTCTATGATATTTACAGATTTGGTTAGGAGAATGAAGCTCTTTTTTTTTTCATAATTGCACTTGGACAGCTTTATAAAACTGCAAAATTACTTTTTCATTGGATTGGTCATTATTGCCTATAGAGCTTTGAGAGGTGAGCCAGTGGAAAACTCTGAGCCATATTTGGCAAACTAGGAATTAGGAGATAAGAAGTAACACAGCTAAACTTGAACTTAGGTCATCAGATGCTAGTCCTCACATTCTCCATACTTTTAAGGAAAAGAATTATAATAATCATGTTTTTCCACCTGATCATTATAGATTGATATTCTACTTTATAATGACTCAGAAGAAAAAAGGGGCTGGAACACACCCAGAAAATGAATGGTTGCTCACTTAGATTTTTTACTATGTGGCCTTTTCTAGAATTCCACAAATAAAAATATTAAGTGTCTGTTTTATGTATGTGTTTCATATTATTTCCTCAGAACTCTCTGAGAGTCCTAAAGGTAAGCATGATTATATTCATTTATATATAAAAATGGAATTAGAATAAAAACTAATTATTCAAGATCATCTTGCAAATGGTAAAGGTCCAAGTTGAAGCTGTGTGTGTCTCAACTCATGTCTATGTTTTTGGGCACGAATCTACATGATCAGCCAAAACTTAAAAGTTGTCACTTAAAGCTAGCATAATTAATAAGCATCCATAAGAACTTCTTATACTCTAGTATATTTATATGTTCATTGACTCATTCTAGGGTTATCTGGTTATATCTAGAGTTAAAAAGAGATATCTAGACATTAGTTATCTCAACTACTCAGATCTTAAATAAAGTTTCAGGATGCTACATTTAAAATGATTTTCAATGTTATGAAGACAACAGTCAAACAATATGTGCTAACCTCATGTTCTTTCTATATCAAGTGACTACTTTTTCTCCCCTTCTTATGTCTGAAAAGTAAGTTATGAAGTTTTACTGAGTAATTGTAAAAGGAAAAGCTACACATTGCAAAATATTTAAAACATCAAAAGACATTAAACTATCTTCAAGGAACATATAGTTTATATTTCGATAGAAGTACATATTTCTATCGAAATACATGATTTCAAATGATAGCAGAAAACATGCTCAACTCAAAAACACTTATCAATTGTAAAATGCATAGGCAAGAGAAAGATGTGATGTCAGGAACCCCTAAAATCCTGGATAAGTAGAAATAACATTGTGATATTTGTCTAACTTGAGTATCTTCTTCCCTGTAACACAAAATGGTCTTAGGATAAGGATACAATATTTCCTGTTTTTTGGCAATTTCAAATATTGTTTGCATCTGTGTAAAATACAGATAAATTATTCAATCATTCCTCACTTTAAAACCTTTACATTTTCTTAATAAAGTCAAATGTCTCCAATCACTAATCTCATAAAAACATTTGTCTAACCCATAGTTGAGAGCTGATCTTTGACTACATATGACAGAAACAATTCAAATTACGGCCCCAAAAGGAAAATTATTGATTCATTTTAAACAATTTTTGAGGACCAATCATAATTTGCAATCTTGGACTGAGCAGCAAACTCTCTTAGTGGCAATAGTTTTTCATGCCACTATTCATATTTTGTTCACAAAGAATAAAACAAAGGCATAACTTTGGTTAAAACAAAAATGCTCAACTTTTTAACCAATGCAGATAAAAATAAAGTTAAAAAATTAGCTTAAACTGATATTTTTAAAGGAAATCTATGTATGCTAATTATAATGCCCCAATGTTGCCATGGTTCTCAGACTGTCCACTAATAACACCGTGGAGCTCTTGAGCCAAAATTAATGTCACCATCACTACCTCCAGAAAACAGATCATTTTGATCAAGAAGCCTAGGAGTTGGGCTCCTAGACAACATTTTCTTTTTTGTTTTTACTAGTTGTTGTTATTGGTCAGGGGTACTCCTGGAAACTTGCAGGGGCCATCAGAGCTACTTCAGGTAGTGCTTGAAGGACCATGCAGTGTCCAGTTCCAACCCAGGATCTCATATAGGTAAAGCATGAGGTCAATCACCTGAGTGGGATCCTGGGTCGAGCCAATAGTATTTCTTACATGTTCACGTATAATTCTAATGTGCGGAGGTTTGAAAACCCATTTTTGGTCCAATAACATAATCTAATCTACTGTCAAGGACATATAAAGCTGGGGGCACTGCCAGGAATGAATTCTGAGTGCAGCCAGGAGCAATCCCTGAGCATCACTGGGTGTGGCCCAAAATAAAGCTAATTTTGTATACTAAAGTGAGAGAAAAGATGAAATCATAGAATTCATACAACCTTTTCTTTCTTTCCAAATGTGGAGGTAATTACTGGTCATTGTATTCCATTATTTATTATTTCATAGCAGGGATTTCTTTCCAACCATAAAATTCTAAATTCTTTATGTGTCTTCTATTCTTTGTTGTGTTTAATTATTTTATACTCATTTGATTATGCAGGAATCATTTACCATTATCTAAAAACTCTAAAAGTATGAATTGGTGGCTTATATTACTGCTTCCAATCATAAAAAGCCAAAATTGACCACAAGATGTTCTACCTTCAAAACCCATCACCAGAGATAGGTCACTGCATGAACTATTCTGAAGCAAAAGGTTGTTAAGTAATTATTTGTAAAGGACTTATTTCTGAGCAATGTGAAATGACAGAAGCTATAAAGCTGGCCATAAATGTCACTTGTAATTAAAGATATTGTGCACATGGTGGTTTATTTTAGAAAATATGAACTGTATTAGAACTGCATCCTTTATTTACTGGTCATTGTAACAAAATATAATAGAGGACTGCGTCGAAGAAAATAATCATTTGCATTGCCTCTGTTGGAGGGAAAACAGTGGCAGCTGAGTGCTTAATCATTTTACTTTCTGCCATGAAATGGGTTCATTGACAGCCACCTTCAATTCTTCACTTACCTTGATCCCATCACCATTGCTGACACTTGAATGAAATGTGTCTTCAGAATTAACTTATTGTTCTCTCAGTGGCCCAATTGGCAGACAATAAAAATAAACAAACACAAAAACCTCTTATTTTGCAATATTAGCAAAGAAAACATTGACCTTCCACCTCCTACCTAATCTACCCCCAATTGCTTCCTTGACATCGTGCCTAGTAAAATTAAAAGGGGTTTTCAAAAGAAGGAAAGAAACATCTGCTTGGACTTCAACTTCTCCTCCAAAGCAGAAACCAAGCCTATAAAGGTTACATGTTTCAACGAGCCACGCAAGACTAAGGAGAAAGTTCAAGTGCTTATCCCACTTGACCTTGGCTTTAACGCAGGATCACGTTGATCCTGATGGAGAGATTAAACCGCCAAACGCAGAACTGCTCACCAAGCAAATTCACAAGGGGAGTTCTAAGAGTTCTTTGGCACTCTTGCTTCATATGGAATTAGAAGGGACGATCCCAGGCCACAAATGTAGCAATATTTTAACTCAGTGTGCAAAATTTCAAAGATAAAGCCTGAGATTGGAAGCAGTACCAAACTTTTCAAACACTGCTTTTCTAAGTAGGTTTTATCAAGAAAATACAGGCATGTGTGAGAGTTGTTGAAAGATTTCTCTTTTTGAGGGGTGTGGGGGTGTATGTAGGGGGGAGAGGGGGAGTGATAGAAAAAAGGCATTAGAACCATGAGAGGTAAAGGACATGGGTAGGGGTGGAAAACCCCCAAATGTTTCCTTTTACATTTTCATATGCCTCTCCTAAATTCCAAGTTCACAATGCCTTCAATAAAAATCATTTTCATACAACAGCAATAAGGTCAATAAGTTAGTCATAACATTTCTTAATAAACAGTTTTAAACCATGAATTAAAAATATAAAGTTCAAACAAAAATTCTAAAAATCTGAGAGAATGATCAATAGCAAAGGTCTATGATGTTCCCAAGACCTTGCACTCCCAGTGACCCAATTGTCCCAATCCATCCTTTAACTTATTTATAGGAAGTACCAAAGGACTAAGAGTCTGACTGGATTCTAGTCCTCCTTTAGCGACTTTTGCCAAGCTTTCTTATATAATTCACACCTCAAATGAATTCTTCCAGTAAAATTTGAAAGGTTGGAGTGGAGAAGTCTGGAACCAAAATAACCAAAGAGGATGTGGAAGTTACAGAAAGCTGTGCAAGAATACTCTGTCTCCATTTTCAATTTTCAACTTTTTCTTTGACCGGTCCAATAATCATTGGTTTTTTCCTCTTTTCTGCTTATTAACTTTCCCAACTGACCTCTTAACATAATTCAATATTATTTAATTTTTCAAAAATTTTATTTTTTGATGAAATTGTAAATCCCCTAACACATTATTAAACTTGTTTTTAATTTCCTCCTGAAATTAAGAGTATTAGGCAAATTAAAAGTGTTTGCATATTATTTAAGCAAAAGTGTGAATGAATCAATATGTGGTACTTATTAAGCACGGGGTTAATTGTCTAGTCACTATTGTTAGGGACGGATTACAAAAATAAGTCAAGAGAAAAACATTGAATCTTGAAATCAAGATCTCATCATTAGACCAAAAAGTGGCTTAGACTGCATTTGTAACAGTGTAAGCTAAATACATATATTTCTTTTTGAGGGGTGTGTGGGTGTATGTGAAGGGGAGAGGAAGAGTGGTGGAAAAAAGTCATTAGGACCATGAGAGGTAAAGCACATGGGTATATATTATCAATTCTTTGACATAATCATAAAAGTTATGTTTTGAAAACCTTTATTATATAATGAAAAAATTGATCTAAAAGTAGTAGTTGACAGAGTATCTTTAAAATATAGTGAGAAATTCTACATCTGTCTAGACTTTACTCACTTACTAGTAATTCATACTAGCATTTTAGTATTACTAGTAATTACACTAGCATTTCAGTATTGTTAGAATGTTTCTTCCTACATTTACAAATATTAGTCATACTAAATACTAGCATTACTAAAAGGAAAAAAATTATTGGTGGTACTAGTGATGCTAGTTTTCACTAGTATTTAACATTACTTGTAATATTAGTATTGCTAATATTTATACTAGTAATTTATCGAGCATAAATTTTTTAAATATTTGTTTTAAAGTATTTGTTAAAGATATCTGCAAATTAGCTACTATTCTTACTCATTCCCTACCACATACAAATTAATGGTAAAATTTAAGGGTGTTGAATACAAGAATTAATACATTTTCAGATCTTACCAACAGTCCTGGCTTTTGCGGCCAGACATTTTTAGTGTTTATTGTACCAGAAAAAAGTGCTTATGTCATAAGATTGGACTGGAGAAATAATTAGTTAATAACAATAGTCAAAAAAGAAAATAAGAGGCTCTGACATTGCAAGAGTCTTGCAACATCACCAACAAGAATTCTCTCCTACTAGCATATGGAAAGTTTTCTTATTTGCTAATTAGACTCTACTACCATCCTTTACTCTTTACCACATAAACACCAATTTTATCCTACACATAACCTCAATTAGTTTTTCCTATGCTAAAAGCTAGGGAGACATGGAACACATATTTCTCTCCTGATTTTGGTTATCAGCTTATACTTGAAAGGGAAACACATTTAAAAAATCATATCCACATGGACAGAATTAATTCCTGAGGGGGGGGAAAATAGTCACAAGACAATGAAGGAGCCCAAACTAAGGACCAAATATAACAGCCTAGCTCTATACAACAGATGTCCAGCCAGTGGCTGAGATTTAAAGTAAGAAAGATTTTCTTTACTTGTGGTTTTCAGTTCCCTGTTAAAGTTTACTATCACCACCTTTTATTTTGGCCAAAACGTACTTTAAAAATAAGTTTCATCTAGTCACAACAAAATCATTAAGAAACCTCAAACCAGTTGAGTTCATTTTTAGTTGAAATCTCACACACACACACACACACACACACACACACACACACACATTTTTTAAATCCTTTTGTTATTAAGGCTTTGTTTTAGAAAGACTGTCCCTTTTTATATAGCCCCACCTTAACAGGTCAACTTGAATGTCAAGTATCTTCGATAAGCAAGAACACTGATAAAGACAGTCAAACTGAAGTCAATGCTGATAAGAATAACACACAGCACACACTTGTCGTTCTCCTGCTGTAATGCCTGAGTTCAGCCTGGACCACCACCAGCATATGGTATTTGCCAGCTAAGGCTAACAAGTTACACTCGGATTAAAAACCTGAACTCCAGGCAAATCAACAAGGAGACGTTGGCAGAAGAGCCAAATCACACCTGTGATAAATCTTCTGGTCTTGACTATGAGAAATGTGGGCCAGAGTAACCCAGAGTCATTGAAGAGTTGAATCATTGTGGGCCAGAGTAACCCAGAGTCAGCAGAGCTGTGAGGCATATTTATCAGATTGGCCCAAGTTTGATATGACAGAAACAGCATGTTCCGCTATTCAATGAACCCTTTGGTGTAAATACCACTCAAACAGCCCGTGAACTTCAGTGGATATCTGTTTATTTTGTACGTAATAGAAGGATGAGACTTTGATGATTTTGGTTTGCCTTTTTGTTCTTAAATACAAGGGAAAAAGCTTAACCACTGAATGGGCTTGGCAAAAAAGAGAGAGAGAGAGAGATCAAAGCAGTTTCCTTTTTGTTGTGAGTTAGGTGGGTGGGGGGCACACCTGATTGTGCTCAGTCAGAGCCTACTTAGGGCTCTGTGCACTCAGGGATCACTTCTGGCAGGCTCCAGGGACAGTGTGGGGTGCCTGGGATTGAACAGGGGCCAATGGTGTGCAAGGCATGCATCCTACACACTGTATTATCACTTAGGTTCATAAAGCAGTTTCCTGAAGGGGTAAAAAGCAATTATTTTTAAATAATTTTATTCAGAAACTTCCCAAAAGATTCCTTTGTTTAATATTGTACTCAGTTGCCTCAGTTAAGTCATTATTTATTTTTAAAATGTTACTGATGAATATTTTTAAGCAACAACATTGCTACTCAGAATAGCTATAAAAATATCTAAATTACATCATTCCCAAATAATAACTTTTCACTTTTCTAATGAAATGATAAAGTTTTCTGTTTTTCTCTAGAACTAAATGAAATGCCAAATCAACAGTAAAGTAAGCCACTGAAAGAAATGAAGACTTTGAAACAGTGGTACGGGAAGGATAAAATGCCACAGCCTTGCTGTAGGGCTCTTTGGCAATAATTATCAAAAATTTTAGACATATTTCAAAATTTTATAGTATGTAAATATATATAGTATGTAGTATAGTATCCACTTCTAGGAATTTTTCTTAGTATGATAGTGATACAGAGATACTAAACAATAACATTGATTGTGAAGTTAACACGTAATAGCCCCATAAAAGGGAATATGTTAAATAAATATGCTATATTCCTTGTAATAAAGGGCTAACATCATTAAAATGATGCCAAGTAAAATATGTAACACTGCAAGAAAATGTTATTGATTTATTTAAAGTGAAAATACAGGTTATAAAATATTAAGTATGGTATAATCTTAGTATTATAAAACCCCCTTCTCTTTTTCCGCACATGACCACAATATCCACAGGATTTCAGTAAAAAAAAAATGAAGGTTCAGATTCTTTTCAGGAAAATTCTTTGGGAAGTCAAAAGACAATAGAGAATACAAAAATGACACTCATGGTATTTTAAGTCTCTGGTACTTAAGGCTATGGTAAACATTAACTAAAATTCAATTCCTAGTCAAATTAACATAAAATTTCACATTAAGATCTATTTATCTTGTTCTTCGTATACTACACATATGGTGCTTATCTTTCATTAAGAATCATGATATGTGCTAAAATAAGGAGTCAAAGATCGGAAATAAACTCAAATGTGACACAGATTTGAGAATTATCATGCAAGGTATTTTAAATAACTGCTTTGTTTGTTATAGTTTTGTTATTTGGCTGAATTGGAAAAAATAAACCTAATTTAGGAACATGGGTCCTCTAAGCAGAAAGAAACTCTAAGGAAAAATCAAAAGAAATACTGCAAAGTAAAAAGCACTGCTAGAACAATGAAGATTGTGAATAAGAATTCTATTTCAGATTTAATATAAATTGAATGAAAACAAACCAATGTCGTATTCGATTTTCTCAGAAATTTTATAGTATTTAGACATTGATTTTGATAAAATTAGAAAAAAAGTTTTTCCCGCTCCTTAAGTTGTTCATGTTATACTTATACATTATTTTTAAAGTTTCAATGTTTATAAGATTTTATTTTCTCTTGGGGGGCACACCTGGGATGCTGAGGCACTGCTCAGGGTTTACTCTTGGAAATCACTCCTGGCAGTGCTTGGGGACAGTAGAAAATCCTAGAGATTGAGCCTGAGCTAGCTGCATGCAATGCAAGTGCCTTCACCCGCTGTACTATCACTTTGGGCCCTCAATATGTTCATAAGATTTTAAAGTATTACAACCAAGCACACAGTCAGGATTTGCTTCCAAACACAGTCTGAATCTCTTAATCAAAGTGGTAGTATAAATAAATAAATAAAATGCAAATCCCATTATTTAAAGCCTATATTATTCTAAAACTTTATGCCACAAATGTTTGCTATAAAATTTCCTGGGTTGGTTAGTGAGGCATGGTAGGAATTAATCTTAGGAAAGTGCTGAAAGAGTTCCAAAATGGACTTCTAAAAGCAATATTTAGTATTGCTTGGTGTTCCATGTCAATGGAATAATTATATTACCAGTGTATCTTATATTACCAATGCATTACATTGCCAATTGTAATACCAATATATCTAAGGGCCTTCAGTCCAGAAGATCTGACTGGTAACAGAATACACTGGCCCTCACTGGAGTGATATTTAAGCATGACTCATCTTAATGGAGCAGCTGTTTTGTTCATCATAAATTTGCTTCTCTAATATGTTATTCTAGTTTCCCCAGAATTGTCAGCATGTCAAGGCTGTATTGAACAAAACATTTTTTCAGACTTTTAAAAGTGTTAAAGAAGCTGAGAATATGTGAAAGTAAAAACTACTTTAACAGTATGTCGTAAGATGGTTTGTTTTTTCTCCAATTACCAAGATTCAACACAGGGTCTTATATATAAACTTTAATACCAAGTAAAAGAGAAAATTCCCCTATGCAGCTTAAGCATTTCTGGGGAAACCAGTGACTGTAAAGATAAACTTTTCTTTGTCTTTCTTTTTATAATGTTAAGTTCCCTAGAACAACATAGGTAGGGGTGCTATGTACTGCACAGTGAATGAAGCCCTCAGATCCTTTTCTTCACTAACTGAAATAGCTGATCAAACAATGATCAGTAGAAGTAAAAGCACACTAACGGCCCAACAGTATGAAGAATGAATGGTTCTTCCATTGTCATTCCAGTTAGTACTCTTCTTGGACCTTCAAGCCACCCAAAAATTATTTTACCTCTCTCAGGGAAGTTCCCTATTAAGCCACTGTTTGAGCTGTTTGAGTACTGGTATCAGTACTTTAAAATCTTTTTTTCTTGCCTAAACAGTCTTGAATAAAATAACTTTCAATATATACTTGAGTGGTTAAAAAAATTCCATTCATAGTGCTGCTTAAAAGTAGGATAAGATAGATTAAAGATGTGCCTTATCTTACTTATTTCAAAAAGATTCTGAAAAAAAAAACCTTTCTTATAGATAAGTTGAAAGAAATATCAAGGAGAAGAAAAATAGACCAGGCAAAAATGAAGGAAAGAGGAAAGGATAATGAGTATGTATTATCAAATATATTCTCGTCTCCTGCCACTGTGCCTGGCTGTCTTCACCAGGGCCCCTTGAAGGGCGGTGGGTTGAGTTTCCCTTCCCTCCCCAAGCAGAGCCCTGGCAGCCAAAGACCTTCAGAACCCAGCCACAGCCATACCAAAGGCCACGCTCCACATGTTCCGAGGAGCCTCACACATGAAGGAACTGGCAGAGGAACCCAAGTGTGCGGGACCCAGGGCTGAGATCTCCAAGCCTGCTCAGATCGAGACTGGGCCTCCTACACCCAGATCCCCCATTTTCCAGTAGCTAGGCAGTCACACCCACAAACTGCTCCCTCAACGGCCAAGATCCAGAGACT
The DNA here is from genome assembly GCF_027595985.1 of Sorex araneus. Taxonomy (NCBI): domain Eukaryota; kingdom Metazoa; phylum Chordata; class Mammalia; order Eulipotyphla; family Soricidae; genus Sorex; species Sorex araneus. Next base: position 129,998,895 of record NC_073302.1, on the reverse strand, counting down.
ATAAAACAAAGCTCAACACGACCTCTTATTGTCTAGTTCTCCATCTTGGAGAACCTGGCAAGCTACCGAGACTATCCTGCCTGCACGGCAGAGCCTGGCAAGCTCCTTATATGTATTCAATATGCCCCAAACAGTAACAATGATGGATCTCATTCCCTTGACCCTGAAAGAGCCTCCAATGCAGCACCATTGGGAAGAACGAGTAAAGAGAGGCTGCTAAAATCTCAGGGCTACGATGAATGGAGACGTTATTCGCACCTGCTTGAACAAATCAATGAACAATAGGATGACAGTGATATAGTGATATTATCAAATAACAACTAATAATTGAGACAATCAAGTTTATTCAAACTTGGAACTTCAGGAAACTTACAGAATGTAAGTTCTTAGTTATTTTTTAATGATTGATAACAAGTATTATCCTTGAATTCTATCTTTTTTGTAAATTAATCTATTTTTTAATTGAATCACCATGAGATATACAATTACAAAGTTTTTCATGATTGGATTTCAGTCATACAATGTTCCAACACCTGTCCCTTCACCAGTGCACATTTTCCACCATCTACATAACCATTAGCTATCCTACCTGCCTATATTGTAGGCACTTTTCTTCTCTCTCTCTCTGCCTCTCACTCCTTCTATATATGTCTGTCTCTCTCTCTGTCTATTCTTATCTCTCTTTCCTTTGGGGCATTATAGTTTGCAATACAGATATTGAAAGATTGTTATGTATATCCCTTTGCCAACTTTCAGCACTCAGTTCCTGTGTAGAATGATCACTTCCAACTATCACTGTCATAGTGGTCTCCTCTTAATTATTAATATTACACCTACAAGAGCATTAATGTCCACATATTTTGAGCAGATGCACATACTTCAAGTTTACTGCGCTGGAATATCCCAGAACAGAAAATGAAGTCATAATAATATATACTCAAAACAAGATGTATCCTTTGTGAGATAAGTTTGAAGCTCGCACAGTATCACCTATAGTTTGCTGTACTTGAGAATAAAGGTAATGTGAAAAAGATGACTTTATAAGCACATGCTGAATAGCTATGCTAAAAACTGAATTCTACTGTCTCATAATAGAAATTCAATTTGCCACATAAGATTAAGACCGTGATGTACTAGCTCAGTGTATACGATACAATTATAAATTGCCCTAACAATAGAAACAAAGAGCAGGATCACTGATCTTCAGTAGGAAGCTTGCCACTGGGGTGAAGGATATAGGGGTTGGATAAGTTAAAGAAAGGGACATTAAGACAACATTAGGATAATCACAAAGGAGAATGTGTCTGCCACACAGGCAGGTTAGGATGTGTGAGTAAAACTGGGACATTTGTGGAGGGTAGTGGACATTGGTGAAGGGATTGGTGTTGGAACATTGCACACCTGAAGCTGATTTAATCAGGAATATCTTTGGTACTTGTAATTCATGGTGATTCAATAAAATAATAATAACAATAAGTTGCCTTAAAATGTGTGATTATTTCTTATGTTAGTAAGTCAGGAGAATAGGGAGCCCACGCTTGTCTCCCTCTGTAGCTTCATCATCATCAACAGCAACACACACACACACACACACACACACACACACATACCTTGTATGTGTTCCTTTCTGAGAAATCTGTAAATTAGTAAAGACGCTCTTATAAACCTGCCTTTATAAAAATTCATAGTAACCTCTTACTAGGGTCTCTCCGCATGGCCTAGAACCACAAAATTAGAAATAGGGAAAGAAAAGACTAAATCTGTACACTAATTTTGAGAAGTCTGCCTCTGTCTTATCTGTCTTATAACAGTGATGCAACCTGGTAATCCTTTAATATTTGGGAGCTGCTGAGAACAAAATCAAACTGGGTGGTAAACTTTTGATCCAGAGAACCAAACAGACATCAGAGAAAGAGATTACAAACACTGAGAAAAAAGAAATAATAAACAAATGACAAGATTCCTTTAATGAAGAATATATTTGCACAATTCAGAAAGAAAGACCCAGATGAGAAGTATAAGTGGCCTCAAAATGTCTATTGACTGGTGATGGTCATTTCTAGATGAAGACAACTTGTAAACACAAGGAGAGGGGGCTGCTTTCCAAGTGGAGGAAGATCAGTACAAAATTACAAAAAACACACATGCTAAGCCAAGGAAAAGTAATCTAGTTATCTCAATAAACAAAGCAAATATTGATAAAAACATGAGAAAATAAGCATAAAAACTAAGTGCATGAGATTTTGATGCACCCCTCTAAATAATGAGTAGAACAAAACAGAACACAAATGAGAAAATAGAGAACCCAAACACTACTTTCAACCAAATGGATGTAACACCTATACAGAGCATTTCATTCAACAACAATATCAAAAAACATATTATTCTTAAGTTTACATGGAACAACCTCCAGCATAGATCACATGTTAGATCACAAAACAAATTTAAGAAATTTGAAACCATACCAAATATCTTTTGTGACCACAATGGAATGAAACTAGAAATCAATAGCAGAAGGAACTCTGGAAATTTCACAAATATGTGAAAGCTGCACAATCTAGAACAGTCAATGGATCAGAGAAAAACTCAAAAAAATAGAAAATATCTTTAGACAAATGAAACAAAACCACAAAATATCAAAATTATGACATGAGCAAAAACAGTACTAACAGTTTAGAGGGGGAAATGCCTATGCACAGTAAAAGAAGAACATTTAAGCAAAACAATAAGTAACATGAAAAATGAATTCATATTCATAAAATTCTCAACAAATAAAGACCAGAGTCAAATTACTTCATTAGTGGACTTTTATCAGACATCTAACTAATTTTTCTCAAACTCGTACAAAAAATCTGGAGAGGAGGTAACACTCCTGAACTCATTTTACATGGCCAACATTAGCCTGAAACAAAAGTCAAATGATATGACAGGAAAAGGACATTGTCCTACCAAAAAACAATATTTCCAATAAACATGTATGCAAAAATTCTCAACAAAATGCTAGATTACTGAACTCAATGGCATGTCAAAATTTATACACCAGGATCAAGTGGGATTTAACCCTGGCAACGCAGGGTAGTTTTACATACACCAACAAATGTGAGTAAACTACATTTAAAGAATGAAGAATAAAAATACATGATCACCTAACTAGGTAAAGTACTTGGAAATATGCACCTGTATGTTCATTGCAGCACTATTCACAATAGCCAAAATCTGGAAATAACCCAAATGTCCGAGAACAGATGGTTAAAGAAACTTTAGTACGTCTACACAATGGAATACTATGCATCTTTTAGGAAAGATGAAGTCATAAAATTTGCTTAAAAGTGGATGGTCATGGAGAGTATCATATTAAGTGAAGGGAGTCAGAAAGAGAGGGACAGACATAGAATGACTGCATTCATTCGTGGAATATAAAATGTCATAATATGAGACTAACACCCAGGGAGAGTAGAAAACAGGGCCAGGAAGATTGCTCCATGGTTGGAAGCCCGCTTTGGAGCTGGGGGAGAGGGCAGCTGGGATAGAGAAGGGATCACTAAGTCTATGATGGTTGAAGGAATCCCTCGGGATAGAAGATGTGCACTGAAAGTATATAAAAGACCAAACATGATGGCCTCTCATTATTTGTATTGCAAACCATAATGCCCATAAGTAGAGAGAGAAAAACTGACATAGAGACAGGGGAGGGATACTGAATACATTGGTGGTAGAAAATATACACTGGTGAAAGGATGGGTGTTTTATCGTTGTATAACTGAAACTCAAACATGGAAGCTTTGTAAGTGTTGCTTACAGCTATTCAATAAAAAAAAGATCAATCACACCTACGTGCAGTCCTATACCTCAAACCCCATCAGATGTTCTATAAGTATGCTAACAGTTATGCATTAAACAGACCATTTTGACCACCAAAAATAAAAGTACTTGGAAATGTTTAACATTTTTTATAACAAAAGCACATATGGAGCTGGAAGATTATTGAATAATGTTGGTTTGTCCTTGCTCTTGCCACAAGGGAGCTGAGATTTATTGAGTTACTCCCACAACAGTGCCCCTGAGGCATACCCAGTTCCATCAGGCATTAATAATACTATAGTACTTTTCTCTTTTCTTTATGTCATTTACATGGTTTATTTAGCAATGTTCTTTTTTGTATAGGCACAGGAAGACAGATGATGCTATGCTTTGTAACATGGAAGTTAATTGGCTTCAAATAACATTCACTCCTTGGCATCCATCATATTTACCTGACTTAAGCCTCAATTGCCTTAGTTCTTAGCACTCCTAAAGCAGGATCCCAATGAAGGGACTGGATGGACCCAGGACAAGCTATGAGCTACTCTGGCATCTATAAGCTACTCTGGCATCGAAAGGGGACAAGCTAAGCACCATAAGTAAAATAAGTTAAGAGCATGGTCATGGGACAATCTTTGTTATGACCCAAAAAGAAGTAACTGAATAAGGACCCTGTTGGGGTTAGGAAAGAGAAACCTGGCCTGAAATCTGTTGTCTAGGATATATAGTGAGATGTCCCCAAAAAGGGCCAATCTTTAAGCTTAATATATCTCTTACTGTGTTCATACAAAATGACTAGACATATTATAAGTAAATCCACTATGATTGTTTAAATGGATTACTATCTGAGGAAAGGAGAAAACAATACAGCCTAGATAAAATCCCTCTCGAGCTATCTCCTAGTAATCTAGACCGCTGAACCCTCAGGTGAGATTTTTTCTTTGAGTTCATCTCCTAGAACTTCCCCTGAAGGAGTGTCTTTACCCCTGTTTGCTATGACAATATTCAACCCCACCTATGTGTACTCCCACACTTCATGATTTCTATATAACTATGCTTAAGTGTTAAGAGGGGACTAGACTATGAAGAAGATAAGGACGAATAGAGGACTTTGAGGTCTACAAAGAGACTAGGATGATGGAACTATGATGACTGGGACTATGACCAAAACTCTGACTATGATTGTGCTGTAAGAGGAGATATTGTACTACATTGGGGAGGAGAGAGAAATCAACTGACTACCAACAAGCCTGGGGCCCTGTTTCTCTGTTCCCCTGGTCCTTCATCTATCTATCACCATGGGCCAGCCAGGGGAATGGTTCTCAGCCACCAAACACTCAAGTCCCACACCATTCTTTTGAAACTCACAGAAGATAGTACAGCAGGTAGGATGCTTGCCTTGCACACTCTTGACCTTGATTCAATCCCACAACACATATGATCCTCAGAGCTCTACAGAAGTAATAATTGAACACAGAGCCAGGAATAATCCCTGAGCCCTGAGCAATGCCAGGTATGATCCAAAAAGCAAAATAAACAATAATAATGTAAAAAACTTAACAGAGTAACAAAATCAGACATGAAAAAAGCCATAACTAAAAATGAGCTGCCGCCAGGCCTCATGGGATAGGGGAGGAGCCGGTTCCTCTCATCCCCATGCCCCAGTGGGACCCTAAGATGACGCCCACGAACTGCCCCCGCCTACTTATTAAGCTCCTTAACAGCCATGATCCAGACACACAAACGAATCTCAGAACCGAGCAGCTTGCTTCAGAGATCTTTCCAGACCCTAATTATTAAAATTTTAGAATTCCAGGAGTGCGCAACCATGAGACATATGCTATTCATGACAAGCAATACAAAACAAATTGTCTAGCATTGCCTTTTTGTCAGGTTTGAATGGTGGTGGGAAAATTCCAAATAATAATAGTGGGACTAGTATTGAAATATTGAATGAAATTAAAGTAGAGAGAGATAGTGTTGGAGAAATCATCTGCCACACAGATGGGTTGGGATGGGGGGATACTGGGGATTTTTGTGGTAGAAAATGTGCATGGGTGCAGGGGTGGGTGTTCATCATCGTATGACCAAAATGCAAACATGAAAGCTTTGTAACTGTATCTCAAGGTGATTCAATAAAAAAATAAATAAATAAAAAGTAAATAAAAATGAGTTGCATTTTTGTGTGTAAATAAAAAATTACTCAAGCAGGCACCAGTAACATCGCCATTAGTACCAGCCCTGAGATTTTAGCAGCCTCTCCTTACTCATCTTTTCCAATGATTGGAGGCTCTTTCAGAGTCAAGAAAATGAGACCTGTTATTGTTACTCATTTTGTCATATCAAATACACCATGGGAAGCTTGCCAATCTCTGCCGTGCAGGCAGGATACACTCAGTAGCTTGCCAGGTTCTCTGATATATGTATATGTATATGTATATGTATATATATGTATATGTATATGTATATATACACATATTATTTCCTTCTGTGATTTTATGAAAAATGGGTAGGGAGTGTCTTATGACGTGCAGCTTTGTGGCCTCGAGGTCCAGAAATACATTCACTCATGCGTGAGGCTCTGCCTGAGTGTGTGGAAAACGGCCTGGAGTATGGTGGCAGTTGGGTAGTGGAGGTCAGCTGCCAGGGCTGCGTCCCTTGGGGCTGGGAGGGCTCTCACCTGACATCCTCTGGGGTGCCCTGAGTAAATCAGTGAACAATGGGATGACAGTGATACAGTGATAATAAAAAAATTACTCCAAAATTTTAAAAAGTAACTTAATTTAATTGACAATAATTGCATATAAGAATATAATACCTGGGAATAAAGGTAACCAAGAAGACAAAATACTTGTACACTGAAAACTATAAAATGATGCTAAAAATAAAGACCCCATCAATGGAAAAGTTATTCTGCATTCATTAATTCCAGGACTTAATGTTATTAAAATGCCACTATTTGCATAAAGTAACCCACAAATTCACTGCAATCCTACCAAAATATTAATAGCATTTTCCCAGAAATATTATTAAAAGCCTAAAAATTTATTTAGAACCACAAATGATCTTGAGTTGTCCCCCTCAAAAAGAAAAATTCCAAAACAAGTAAAATAAAAGTATCATGTTTCTCTACTTCTAAAACTATTACAAAGCCACAGAAATCAAAACAGCATTGTACTGGCATCAAGACAGGTATGTAGACTAACAACTCTATAAAAACCTTTAAATTAACCCGTGCATATTTAGTCAACTAATGTTAGGAAAAGTACAAAGAATGGGGTAATGGTATAAAAGAAGCATGGTATAATCTCTTAAACAGTTTGAGAAAATTAGAAAGCCACATGGAAAGGGATGTCATGACGCATCACAACTTACATTGCACACACAAGTATAATTACATTTACACTCTAGTTTACATCATACACAAAAATTAACTAAACTGCCAAAATTTGAAAACAACCCCAGTGTCTATTTCAGATGGCTGGATAAAAACAAACAAACAAACAGACAGACAAAACTGTGGTACATATATACAATGGAATGCTACTGTACTTTAAAGAAAAGATGAAATCATGAAATTTGCTGTTATATAGGTGGATCTGCAGAGTATCACACTGAGTGAAGCAACTCAGAAGGAGTGAGATAAATAAAGAATGATCTCTTCTATATGCAGGATATAATGAAACATTGTCAGGAAATAACAGATGACCCAAAGGCAACAGAAACTGAGATCCAATCTTCAGTAAGGCGCTTAACATAGCTGGGGTAAGGAAAGACACTGGAACAATGGTAGAGAAAACCACTCTGTGTGGTGTGGTAATACTGTATCCCTAAAATATATGAACACGTGCTCTGTTATAAACCAATGAGAGCAATAAAAATAAATTTCAATTAGAAATAAATAAAGGAACCAACCCTATAATAAAGCAGGTAAATCCTTGTACATGGCCAACCCAGGTTCCATCCATAGCATTACAGATGGTTCCCCAAACCCTGCCAGGAGTGACCCCTAAGCACAAAGCCAAAGTGAACCCTGAACACCACTGGGTATAGCCAAAAATAAATAAATAAATAACCAAATGCTGCCATGCATACTTCAAATTTGTGAAGAGGATAGAGTTTATCACAGTAAAAACAAATTATGTAGTCACTTTTTCAAATCTCATCTTAAAGGTGTTTAAAAAATTTTTTTGGCATCTTCTTGGAATCACACAGGTCAAAGACCAAACTTCCTTGGAATTCCTCCTAAGTACTTTCAACTTGATCCTTTCTTTGTTTGCTTGTTTGATACTCTGCAAACTCTTGTTAGTCATCTTCTATCTGAATCCCATATGATATGTTGCCAATAAACTCACTACTCTAACACTCAGAGTCTCCTTAACATTACTCATTTATTTTAATAACTTTGTCTCATAATCTCTTGGTAGATCTTTCAAAGAATGACTTATTCTCATAGATACTTATAACTCAGTGTTCTTCCAAATGCCTCCATCATGTCTATGTATAGAATATTCATGATATGCTAACTCTACATTTTTAAAACCTCCTCATGATTTAATCCTTCCATTCAAACTCCCAAGAGTTTGGTATGTCAAGGAATAGTCAGTAAAATATTCAGTGCCATACAGGGGTTGTCTTCCTTTCCACTTGATAAAAGTAATACTCCATTTTGAAAAAAGCACTCCTAGAAGCCTTTAAGCAGCCATTTTCATTCTTGTATGCAAGCTAAAGATGATGTGAATTAATTCAAATATTTGGCACATACCATGAATAATAAAAGATCATTGCCATTTTACTCTGCAATTCTGAGTTCTTATGACTTTTGTCCACATTTCAGCATCACTGCCAACTTGTAAGATAAAATCCCCCATGATAATGAGCTTATCAGATGCTGGGAATGCTGCAATGGGTTATCCAATTCCTCTAGAATCTTTCTTTTCCATCAGAACTTGTTATGGTCATGTGGTAAAAGTGAACCACAATAATATCTATGTCCCATCACTCTATTTATAAAGAACAGAGATTTCCACTCTGCCTATGCTCATAAAAGTTAAGTAGTTCTCTTCATGAAAATCCAGATGAAATCTCATGAGCAACTTACCATCACAGTGAGCTAAAACTGGATAAAATTCCTGCATGAAAATTCAGCGTTTGGAATAATAATCTTTAACAAAATGAAACAAAATGGCACTCAATCTTCACTACTCCCATTAGTATATCTGCATTTTCTGATCTGCTTCACTCCATTAGACATAAATCATCAGAGAAAATAGAGAAATGTGCAAATATTTTGCAGCAGGTTCTCAATATTTATTGAGAAAAACTCACACAAAAATCCTTACACACAAACATCCATTTACTTAGCCTCTCCTCTTCCTCTTAATTTTTGTCAGTTATGTGCCTATATCTCATACTTGTAGTTTTTCACATGCATTTTCTTAATTAAACAACTTTTGCTTTCATCAGTTATATAATCTGCTACTCAGAATTTCCCTAATTACATAAGTTAATTGTTGAGGGGTGAAGCATACTCAGCAGTGCTCAGACATTACTCCTGGCTCTGTGCTCATGAATCACTTCTGGCTGTACTTGAGAGACCATATGTAGTGCTAAGTATCAAAACTGACAAGACAAGAACCTTAATTTTTTTTCTTTTTGGGTCACACCCAGCTATGCTCAGGGTACTCCTGGCTCTTCACTCAAAAATTATTCCTGGTGATGCTTGGGGGACCATATAGGATGCCAAGGATCAAATCCAGGGTGGCCGCACACAAGGCAAATGCCCGCTATGCATCGTTCTGGCCCCAAGCACCTTAATCTTTGTACTATGTCTCTGTTCCCTAATTGTATGAGTTGAATGTTTACATCTTCAAGAAATTTTTGCGTTCCAATAACTTGGTAGTGGATGTTAGGTAATAATGCCTAACTGGCATTTATAGAAATAAGATTTTAATCATATGCATAAAATTTAAATCTCATATAACAGTTGAAAAAAATTAGCAGAATTTTGTTATAATTTTAAATAAAGATTTTTCTTTGAATAAATCATGCATTGAATATCATGCTTCTTTACATGTAATCTCAGTTTTAAAGATAAATTTGTCTGCATTAATAATAGAGTGTTAATAGTAGCTGTCAAAAAGTACAGAACATTAAATTTTTCATCCTTAAAAATAACACACTGCTGCATTCTTCAGATGTGGAGACAGAGTGTCCAAAGGCTGTGAAACTACTCCCACCTTGATGTTCTCTAGATTGTGGTGCAGGTTCATTACAACAAATGCTGGGGTATATTATGACAACTTCTTTCATTTTAATGACTTGTTGTTAGAGAGAAATCTAAAAGTTATATTAATAGACAAAGTCATACTATAAAATAACTGAAGCAGATGAAAGTTCTCATTTGTAAAAGAACATTGTGCACAGACTAAGGCACTGAGCAGTCCAGTTTTCAAAGACCTTCAAAGAACATTGAAGCTATTCAGGGAATGCTTAGAAAACAGGAAGTTTTCAGTAGAGAAGAAACACCTTCTAATAAACCACGTTTTTTAAGATAAATAAGTGGAGCTTTAGAAAAAAATTAAGAAGTTTCAATGTACCCACAACAAGTCACATCAGTTATCAAGGAATAATAATACTATTTCCATCAATTCTAAATGAAAGAGAAAATCTCTCAAATTACCAAGTCTGACACTTTCTGTACTTGAATAGTCACAAGCCAAAGCCATTTTTTGCCCAAGAATAACATAAATTCCTAAACAAAGACTAAGTTGACTTAAGTCACCTTTTGTCCCAGGTTATAATTTTTTTAATTTGGTTGCCTGCAAAAGATAGAACTGATTCTGTGCTTATTCTTGCATCTTTAAATACTTGGGAGTGATTTCAGGATTCTCTGACTTAACTGAGTCAGAGAAATTCTCATCTAGGGAAATAGCCTAGAAGAAATCCAGTTATTATACATTTTCCTCAACGTGGCACATGGGCTGACTAGCACTAACAAATGAAAAATGAAAAACACAGCAGTCATACCCATCTCAGGGCTTTCATTCATGCTATAAATATTATATTATTGTTCATATATAGGATTATACAACATGTACTGTCCTGTAAAGCAACCTGATATTGACTATTCGGTTACTGTTATTTCAGTGTCTGACTTCTCATCTAGCCACAGCATTCCATGTCCAAACTCCAACAATGCTCACTCTCATCTTCACTACCATCCAGGGTGTTTTGGGTTTTTTTTGGGGGGGTCACACCCGGCGATGCACAGGGGTTACTCCTGGCTCTGCACTCAGGAATTAACGCCTGTCGGTGCTCGGGGGACCATATGGGATGCTGGGAATCGAACCTGGGTCGACCGCGTGCAAAGCAAATGCCCTACCCGCTGTACTATTGCTCCAGCCCCCCCATCCAGGGTGTTTTAATCACACACATGCACACACACAAAACTTACTACTCAAGAATAAAGTTATTTATAAAGTAATGTCCGTTCAAAGAACCCCTAAATCACATTTGTTGAAGCCCAAAACAATAAGGGCTATGAAAATGTTTTCACTTATCTCATTATCCAATAATGGAAATATTTAGATTACTAATAACTAAAGATTTTTTCATGAATGAGTCTGGAGAAATAGAACATCAGGTAGGGAGCTGTCTTGCATACATGCAATCCAGGGTGAAACCATGGCACTCCAAGACCCACCAGGTGTAGCTCCTCAACACAAAACCAGGAATGAATCCTGAGCATTGGCAGGTGTGACCTACCAACAATTGAAAATACAAAGCAATCTGATTTATGAAAAATTATTAAAATAGTAGTCACCCTGAATAAAAAAGAGGGCTTTGTGTGCACATGGCAGTCAATAAATTAGCTGTGATAGGTATGATTCACTGACGCACATAAGCAATAGAGAAATTCTAAAATATTTATTGCAATACATTAACTATGAGTCATAAATTATATAAGCACTTGAAATGAAAGGACTCAAAAAAGGAAAAAAAATTATAATAATTTAAAAACTCAGTATATTAATCTACTTTTTCAACTATATTTAAACTTTTACGTTAACCTTATAAATTTCTAATGAAGCTTTGTCATACTGGCTGTAAAATGTACTGAATATAAATGAAGTTGTTTTTTTTTCTTTTTGGGTCACACCCAGCGATGCTCAGGGGTTACTCCTGGCTTTGCACTCAGGAATTACTCCTGGCGGTGCTTGGGGGACCATATGGGATGCCGGGGATCGAACCCAGGTCGGCCGCGTGCAAGGCAAACGCCCTACCTGCTGTGCTATCGCTCCGGCCCCTGAACACTGAAGTTTTAATGAATGTAAACTATATCATTAATGTAAACTATCACGATCATGATCACGAAATCCCGTTAATCATCGATTTCTTGAGCGGGCTCAGTAACCTCTCCATTCGTCCTTTCCCTGAGATCTTAGAAGTCTATCTCAACTCGGCCCTTTCAGGGTCAGGGGAATGAGATCCAGCTTGTTACTGGATTTAGCATATGAATACACCATGGGAAGCTTGCAAGGCTGGCCCATATGGGCAGGAAACTCTCAGAAGATTGCCAGTTTCTCCCAGAGGGAGAAGTAGGCTACAAGACATTGTGCGGCCGCGTGGCCTCGCACTTCTGAGAGCTTGCTTTTAAGTCTCTCTCTGAATGTTAGCCATTGATGGGATTACACACACTTGGGTTCCTCTGCTGGTACCTTCATGCCTGAGGCCTGTCCACACGTGTGGAGAGGGGTCTTGAGCATGGCTGTCGCTAGGTTCCGGTGGTCTTCGGCTGCCGGGAACTGTGCTCGGGGTGGAGAGGGAAGCTGGAGCCCATCTCCTCCGAGGGGCCCCGGGAAAGACAGCCAGGCGTACGGGCAAGAGACTCTCTGTTGTAATAATGTAAACTATATTAAAATTTTTTGTTTAATGCCAATTACAAGTCAAAATGATAGTACATAGACGTGATTTTGTTATTGTACCCCTGTCCTCCCATTGTTCATCGATTTGCTCAAGCGAGCACCAGTAACATCTTCATTGTGAGACCTGTTACTGTTTTTGGCATATGGAATACACCACGGGTAACTTGCCAGGCTCTGACATGCGGGTGGAATACTCTCGGTAGCTTGCTGGGGTCTCTGAGGGGGACGGAGGAATCGAACAGGGGTTGGCCTCGTGCAAGGCATACGCCCTATCTGCTGTGCTATCGCTCCAGCCCTGATTTTATTATAATTGAGTCAATTTGTTTCCTTTTGTTTTATATGAACATTAAAAATATTTTATTTACATAATCAATTTAAGATAAATATGTATTAAATAGTGCAGATCTAGAACATATACAGCCAAGGCATTTCTGCTGATATTTCACACATCTTACACAAAGTTACCTTTCACTAAATAATATTAAATAAATTTTAAAATGCTATGATTTAAGTAAATGTTTTTATTTTTCTTTCTAAAATTTTTAAATAGATTTATTTTTCATTATAAAGGTAGTTTTGATAAAACAAAAGATATTGGGACTTTTTAGTTCTCTTATCCTGGGAAACCACAATTCAAAATTTATTGAAATTTTAACAGTTTAATGATCGAAAGAAATATGAAAAAGATAATAGGTAATAAGCTAAAAACATAGTTTCTGGTATCACACAATATTGTTGAGCCTAGTATTGTCACACATAAACAACTTAAAGGTTATTTATAATTTTCATTTCTTCACCTATAAAATTGGACTGATGATAGCAACTACCCTATAGGATTTCTTTGTTTTAAAAACATAAGTTAAATACTAGTTAGTGCTTAAAACAAAGTACGAGTTCAATACATATGGTGGTCAGATGATGATGAAAATTATTATTGTTATTACACTACCCTTTTCCAGCAATTCTAGGAAATTCCAACATCTTCACTTTGGTTGTTCTCAGCTGTTCCAGGAATAAAATTTATTTTAGTATTAATTTCTCACTTTTCTTACATGAAGTTATTAATCAGGCTGCTGGCACTATAGAGAGGGTGATTAACATTTTTTAAAAAAGAAAGAGATTTTACAATCCAATAACTTTTAGAAATAAGCACTGATATTTCACATTTTTTTCAAAAAATGCTCTATGAATTATAAATTTTTGTAATCATACGTGATTTTCTTTCCCTGAATAAAGAAAAATACTATCCCTGGGGGTAGGAGCAATAGCACAGTGCACTGACCCAGGTTTGATCTCTGGCATCCCGGATGATTCCCTGAGCACCTCCGTGAGTGATTCCCGAGGTCAGTCAGGAGTAACAACTGAGTATCTCCAGGTGTGGTCAAAAAACATACATACATACATATACATATATATATATATATCCCTTGGCATACTATTTTATTGTGTAAACTTGCCACTGAGCTATTTTACATCTTATTGTGCAGTCTGATTTGCCAATAGCTAATTACAACCATCATTGATTTACTCCGTTCTCACAGTATTGTAATAATAAAACAAGGAGTCTGATGGCATCACATATATGGAACTCATTATGATAGAAGTCGATATCACATTGTTGCACTCCTCTATTCACATGTATGCATTTATTTCTGCAGGCTTTCACGCCTGAAATAAATTTACTGGAATCCCAGTTTCTACTATATGTTAAGCCTACAATTCAAGAACAGCCAAGCCAAGGACATAGTGTTCCATCTTTCCAATCAAATACAGATTTCCCATTAAAAGGAAAATTCTCTATTTCAAAAGATTTAATAGTATGGTCCCTCAAAAATAACTCCAGATGGGAAAATTTTAGGACTTAAAATATCCTACAATATGAAATACTTTTGCTTGATTGTAATTTGTGTAAATTTTTTAGATATTAGATATATATTGCATCAACTTTTTCCTTTAAAAGATAGATTGGCATTAGGAGTGCTATCATATTTTGTATTGTTATTTATTTCAAGTATTTTTGTACCTATTCAAAATGACTTCACTCTTACTGACACATTTTCAGTGATCACTTATGCAAGACATGTTGATATTTCCTACTTTGCTTTGCTACTTTTTGTACCAAGTTGGCAAGCTTTTCTCACTAATTGCAACCCTACCCTCTTTGCTTTCAACTTTGTCCATTTAAATTAAAAATAAACTTCATTAGTTCTAATGGTTTATTACATCTAGAGGGAAAAAATTTCAATATAACAGTCATTAAGTATTTACCCTTTAACTAAAATGACTATTTCTAGAAAAATACCACTGAACAAATATAAACAGTCTATAGATAGCTCATGTATAACACAAGAGCAAAATACTTATAACTCCATATCACATTTCACAGAAAAATGTCTCCAATATATTAATATAGATGACATTTTTATGCTACTTAAGTCACTGAATAATGAGCTAAAATTCCTAGCTCCACCTTCTGTAGATTGAAGTCACATGACCATAAATAAAATTATTTGCCACTAGATGCTCTGCTTTTAGCCATTCTCAGACATGAACCCTAATATTAAAGATCTACAGAAAGCACAAGCTTGATGGCTAAAATTACAAAATGGGAAATTGGGGAAGATGAGGAATTTAAAAAATTAAACTATGTAACAATAAAGTTTTGTATTCTTTATGAGTTGCTAGGCTGGAGTGATAGCGCAGCGGGTAGGGCGTTTGCCCTGCACACGGCTGACCCGGGTTCGATTCCTCCACCCCTCTCAGAGAGACTGACAAGCTACCAAGAGTATCTCACCTGCACAGTGGAGCCTGGCAAGCTACCCGTGGCATATTTGATATGCCAAAAACAGTAACAAGTCTCACAATGGAGACATTCCTGGTGCCCACTCGAGCAAATCGATGAACAAAAGGGTGACAGTGCTACAGTGCTATATATATATTTCTTTTTAATGTACCATATAGGGGTCAAGCAATATTACAGCAGGTAGGGCATTTTCCTTGAGCACAGCTGACCTCGGTTTTATCCCTCATATCCTATATAGTCCCGTCTGCACTGCCAAGAGGAACTTCTCAGTGCAATGGAATGACAGTGATACAGTGAATTATTTTGAAACTATTAAATGTAGCATATAGGGGATTAATGGACATAGATAGTGTCACAATGAGTGAAATGAGTCAGGAGGAAAGGGACAGATATAGAACGACTGCATTCATTTGTGAGATATAAAAAATAGTTTGAGACTAATATCCAAGTCCAGGGTTATTAGGGGCCAGTAGAATAGGTCAATGGTTGGAAATTACCACAAGTGTGTGGGGCACAAGGGTAGGTAAGATATAAGATACAGGAGGATCCTGTATGACAACAATAGTGGAGATGATTGCTCTAGACAAGAACTAAGTGCTGAAAGTAAGTAAAGGGATATACATGAAAACTTTTCAGCATCTCTATTACAAACCACAATGCCCATGATGAGAGATAGAGAGACAGAGAGAGAGAGAGAGAGAGAGAGAGAGAGAGAAGGAAAGTGCCTGCCATAGAGGCAGAGGCAGGCTGGGAGAGGGGTGTGGTGGGAGGGAAACTGGGAATATTGGTGGTGGGAAATGTACATTGGTAGAGTGATGGGTGTTGGAACATCATATGAGTGAGAACCCAATCATTAACAGGTTTGTAATGCTCTACCTCATGATGTTTCAATATTATATATATATACATGTCTGCGTGTGTATATATAGATATATATGTATGTGTGTGTGCGTATATATATATATATATATATATATTTCTTTTTGAACTGAAGAGATAGCACAGCAGGTAGGGCATTTGCTTTGCACACAGCTGACCCAGGTTTGATTCCTCTGTCCCTCTCGGAGAGCCCAGCAAGCTACCGAGAGTATCCCGCCCTCACGGCAGAGCCTGGCAAGCTGCCCATGGCATATTTGATATGCCAGAAACAGTAACAACAAGTCTCACAATGGAGACATTACTGGTGCCCGCTTGAGCAAATCGATGAACAAAGGGATGACAGTGCTACAGTGCTATATATATTTATTTTTGATGTACCATATAGGGGTGAAGCAATATTACAGCAGGTAGGGCATTTGCCTTGCATGCAGCTGGCCTCGGTTTTATCTCTCGTATCCCATATAGTCCCCTCAGCACCGCCAGGAGGAACTTCTGAGTGCAACTTCTGTACACCTGAGCATCACCAGGTGTGACTCAAAAACAAAATAAAAGTTTAAATATTAAAAAACTAACATGTAGAGAGAAATGAAGACTCCTACCCCACCCCACCCGCTGCCCCCCCAAGAAAAACAGGAAAAAGGCCTACTTACATATTAATCAATTTTTTTTACCTAAATGAATTAACTATTTATCTCATACCAGTTAAGCACCTAGTATCTGCTTCATTTTCACATTCATTAAAATGTTAAATTGGGGCTAGAGAATAAATACCAGGGTAACCACTTGCCCTACATTAGCAGACCCAGTTTCAATGCCAGCACACCACATGGTCCTCTGAGCCCTGCAGGACGTGATGCTCAGAGACAGGTATAAGCCCTAAACACTGTGGATGTGGCCCAAAAACAAACAGAAAAGAACAGTGGAATGGCACATTCCCTTATTGTATTCAGCAATGGCTTGGCTATCCCAGCTATGTGCCTCTGTGAAGCTTCTGAAACTTTTTGGTGTGTTTTCCATAGGCCAAAGGAGTCTGGTTCACTAGGATTTATTTTCCCTTTTTCCTAATGGTGTGAAGTGTCAAATTCTTCTACTTAAACAAGGAAAACGGGATCATCAGTTTGTCTGGTAGCTTCTAATAACATCTTCTTGTTAAAAGAAACAACAAGACCTCTTTTAGTCATGTTAAATAATAATAAATGGACATAATAAATCTTTTAGCAACAGTTAAAGAAAACTTAATTCCTTTATACCATGAACCAAATAGGTTTGTTTTCCTTGTCTTTAATATCATCAAGTGGACACTACACTCCCTGCTAGTGGGAGTGTAAATTGAGAAGTTATTGCAATATCCATTAAAACCATATATGCACATAACTGTCATGGAACAATTTCATTCTTAGATGCATGCCCCAAAGAAATTCATCCATATATCATAAAAAGATATCTACAGAAATAAACATAGTAGCATTATAAAAAACTGCCCAATATCAAAACTAACCATATATTCCTCAATAATAGACTACATCAATAAATTGTTATCTTTTTATATAATAGAAAATTAGTTAGCACTGAAAATTAATTCACAACAGTGAGAGAAAAAATGTCTGACACAGAATGTTATATACTGCCTGACTTATTTTATATGTAGTTCAAACACAATCAGAATGAATTATATACTGTTAGAATTCTGAATCACAGTTATTTTGGGAAGGAAGGTGATGAATAGAAAGAGGGAAATAAGGACTTTGAAGGTTACTGATTAATGTTCTAATTTTTGTTAAAAATCAGTTAGTTTTATATTAAAAATTGGCAAATGTGCTCTTTTATATAACTAGAATATATTTTTATTGTAAGTTTATCAGAAAGAAACAAGTAGAATAAACTAAGACAAATATTTCTGTCTTCTGCAATAATTTCTGCTAAATAAATTCCATATAATACATTCTCTTAGAAAATGTCATAAGAAGATAAAAAGATATTTATCTTTCCTAGTAGTTATCTGTCATCCTTCATGCTTCAATCATTAGGAAGATCAGAATTGACTTGAACATTTCAATGCAGCGATTATTTTCAACCCATTTTTTTGAAACATTCATAAATGCAAGTCAATACTTATTTTATGTTCTTTAATTCATTTTTGAATATTTACATCATATTCGTGTCTGTTTAAGCAGGTAGCATTGCGATTAAGATGTATGAATACATATTGTGGGCATCCTCTGTTTGCTTTCTCATCCTTCGAGGTGAGATTACTCTCCCCACTGACATCTCCAGGGTCTTTTAAAAACTGGAAGTGGATTTCCGTCCCTCCGGGCTAGGTCCCAGACGCTTCCTTGCCTGACCTCTACCATATCAACAGACCCAACTCCACATCTCCTGTAGCACTGTAGCACTGTATTCTCGTTGTTCATCAATTTGCTCAAGCGGGCACCAGTAAAATCTCCATTGTGAGACTTGTTGTTACTGTTTTTGGCATATCGAATAAGCCATGGGTAGTTTGCCAGGCTCTGCCTGATGGCGGGATACTCTCTGAGAGGGACAGAGAAACTGAACCCCGGTCAGCCGCGTGCAAGGCAAACTCCCTACCTGCTGTGCTATTGCTCCAGTCACATCTCCTGATACTCTGCTTATTCTCCCACACTTCTACTGCAGCAAGAGAACAGCAAACCCAGTGGGGAAGACACATAGACGCTCAAGTTCAATGTGTGATAATAGCACAGAAGGCTCCACCAGCACCAACTAGCTCTGTAAATCCTCAGAAAATGACTTTATGACACTATATTGAGGGTGTTAAATGAATTCAAAGAAATGATGGCACAAGCAGTAAGCAAAGCACAAGAAAATACAAGATAATTTTGCAATTCATGGTGATTCAATAAAAAGCAAAGTATGAGTGCCAAATTTATTTTTTAATGATATCAGAAATGACAGAAATAAAGAGCATGGTAGGTGAAACAGAAAACTAAAAGGCTATGGTAGGTGGTATATAAAATTCAGTTAAAGTTCTGAGCAATAGAATAACAACAGCTGAGAAAAATATTGAGTTCCATGATGAAATGGAGGAAACTTCTAGAAAACAACAGAATGGCTGTGGGAGGGGAGAGTCTAAAAGTAAAAATAAATTAAAAAAGAGAATTATAGAATGCAAGAGGAACAATATAGGAATCATCAGGGTTCCTGAAGAATATGAAGAACCAATAATTAAAAAATTATGAATATAAATTTCCCAAAGTTGAGGAGTACAATCACCTATACATATGTAGGTGTTGCCACCTCCACAACAAATAAAATAAAAATCTCATATGTGGGATAAAGAAAGAAATAGTTAAGGGAACAAGAAATGGTCAAAGTCATTAGAACTGAAGATTTTATCTATACAACTGAGCTTACATGGAAGAGGGGCGTGGGGAGGGGTCCTTGGGACACTGTGGAGGGAAGTGGGCTTTCTGGTGAGGTGTTGGAGTGATGTATGCACAAAAAGCATAATTAAAAGTAGTGTAAATCCAGCACTGCAATAAAAATTGTTAAATATTTATATTATGTTTGTACATTTAGGTACGTATATTTAAACATATATATACACATATGTAAAAATATGTAACCATTTTTATTGAGATACTAGGATACATGTATACTTGAAGGTTCCAGTGATTATATATTATATATGTGTACATAAATATATGAATATCATGTGTATATATATTTGTATATGTATATATATAAACACTGAGGGTTCCAGTGATACATTATTAATCAAATGTTATCAAAAAATGTAAGAGATATATAAATTATTTATTTAACTTTTTTATACTCTTTGAAAAAGTTCCTGTACTGTAACTAAGAGTTTTTAAGCAGAAATCTACAAAACATACAGCCAAGTAAATAATTTTAATGTATTGAATTCAGATATTAAATTTAAGTAGTCTACATGAATCATTAGGTCATTTTACTGGTCTGTCTCAGTTAGAGCTTTCCTCTAATAGAATAAAATCTATGTAATTTTCATCCTAAAAGTCAGTATTATTAAATTTGAAAAAATAATCTCCAGATAAAAGGAAACTTTAATAATCAATGAGCTTCAATGTGGATCTCAAAACCTTTCACTGTATGATGGGAAAAAACAAATGTAACAAGACAAGTGATGGCAAACTAATAAAGATATTATTTACTATAAACTCCAAATGAAAGACAATAGGAAAGTACTGATGTGGAACAGAGATAAGTATCAACTGAATAGCTCTTATTGTTTCTATTGTTTGTAAAAAGCAAATAAATGTCAAATTGTGTAACTATAATGAAAATAAATGAACATCAAATATTTGAATTTTTTTTCAAAAAGAAAATCAAAATAGACTTTCAACTATTAATAACTTGAACTTCCCAAAGGAATTGTTTGGTTTTAGGTTGCTGCTGTTGTTGATGAAGAAGTTGTTATTGGTACTGTTGTTTAAAAACTAGTGTGACAAATTTTCCCCATTAAGAAATATAAATCTTATGTTTTTATTTCTTACTCTTTCTGGTAAATACTCCACCAAATTCCTTTATTGACTTATTTCCTAAGTGATATAAATAAATCTTATTTTTTATTTTCCCTTCTCTTGCTCACTAAATAACAATATTTATAACAATAACCCAAACAGTAACAGTTAACAAATATTGAGTAGTAACTGTAGATCAGTCACTCTTTTCAACCCATGTCATAAAATTAATTTAACCCTCCAAACAACCTGATGGAGTAGGTAGGTACTATTCACTGTGCCCATGTAGAGATGAAGAAACAAAAGCACCAAGTTTGTTATATCAAAAGGCATATACCTTAATTTGTTAAAATTAAAACTCAGTAATATAAGAATATTACACTAATTAATTATTGATCCTATAATTAAAAAACTACAAAGTATAAAAATTCAGCCTTTATGTCTATAGATAGAAACACCAAATTGCCAACAAAGTTAAATAATTGAACTCAAAATTAGCTCAAAGTGCAAAAATCCCCTATGCTGATACCTTGAAAAGAATCTCTTTATCTTATTTTGAAAACTTTATCAACCAAATGCTGCCTATTGAGCATTAAATAAATGGAGTGCTATGTCTAGCATCACAGGGGCTTAAGAAACCTCCCAAAATTTTCTCAGGGACCAACTTCATAAAAGCATTTCACTCTTGTAGAGTCTTTCAGTGATGTCAAAAGTAACTTTATTGGTAAGCAGATGAGTAACACATAGGTAGGTGATAGCTATCTGAAAAGCAATAAACATAGCCTGACTAAATATTATTCTTAGCCAATTTTATTTCAATTTTACTTCACTGTCTTGGCAGCTAATCTTTTAAATAAAATTATGAAAGATGTCATGTTATCTCTCAGAAACCTTAGGGAAATATTAGATTAAGCTTGGTAGAAATTATAGTTACTTATGCAAGAAAATTCGGACTCACAGAAGGTGGACTGTGTAAAAAGATACACTCACAAAAACAAAGAAGGAAAAAAAAAGTACAAAAAGTACAAAATGTTGAGGGGTAGAGCACTTGTTAAATAAGTAAATGTTTAACCTTTTAAATTAATATTCTTTACATGGTCAAATAAAATATTAGGTGAATATTTGAAACATACGCCTAAGTATAATTGAACAACTGTGTAAACATAAAGGTTCGCACTGTATATCTTAGAATAACTACTAAATTTATATCATAAAGAAGAATAGCTAAATAAAGAGGATTAATATAACATAATGTACTTGATACATAAAAAGTCAATAAAGGAGGAAAAGACAAAAAAGACAAATAAAATATGGAGCAAAATAAAGGGTATATTTAACCCAATACAAAATTAAATTAAAAGTAGTGATCTAGGGGCTGGAGCGTTAGCACAGCGGGTTAGGAAGTTTGCCTTGCATGCGGCTGACCCGGGTTCGATTTCCAGCATCCCATATGGTCCCCCAAGCACCGCCAGGAGTAATTTCTGAGTGCATGAGCCAAGAGTAATCCCTGTGCAACACCGGGTGTGACCCAAAAAGAAAAAAAAAGAAGTAGTGATCTAAGTAGTTTCATTTATAGTTAGTAAACACTATCTCTATTCAGAGACATGGGATATACACTAAAATGTATTATAAGTCTTAATAAAGAGTGAGTGGTACTAAGTAAAATTAGCAAGATTCAGCATTGAGGGTCCACGTAGAAAAGTGAATTTTAAATACATGCATCTAGAAAAAAGAAATTAAATATGCATATGCAAGAATAAGAATAGCACTTAAAAGCCTGAAGCACTTAATTTTTAATATATGAAATATCTGAACACAAAACATTATAAAATTTACTTAAAAGAAATTAAATAAAATATAAATAATGAAGAGATGTACCATATTCATGAATTAAAGCACTGAAAATTATTAAAGTATCAGTTAAATTTATCTGTACATTTATCATAATCACATTCAAAGTTTTAATTTTGTGTACAATTTTGTTTTGTTTCACTTGGATCTTTTCCTGATTGTAGTATAATAATAAATTTTATATAAATTTTTTATTCTAAAATTTATATAAAAATGCATTGTGGCTGAAATAACCAAAACAATTTTGGAAAATGAAAAATTTAGAGTGTTTACATCACTTTGTTTCAAGATTCATTATAAAGTTATAGTAATCAGAAAAATGTAATACTGGAATAATGATAAGCATGTAGTAATATGTGAAAGAGATCTTAGAAATTGGTGTAAAATATGTGACTAATGCACTTTCAAATCACTTGTATCACTTGTATCACTTGTCATCCTGTTGATCTTCGATTTGCTCAAGCAGGCGCCAGTAATGTCTCCATTCGTCCCTGTCATATGCTAGTGTAGCCCAAGGGTACCTGCTCTCTCCCGGAACACAAAGAGCCTCAAACTGTTCCTTCAGGGTTTTGACGAAGAAGTCTGACCATCTCGTAGATGGGAGGTCTTTTGACATCCCGTGGAATCCAGTCAGTAACAGCTTTAGTCCAGGGTTGTCTCTAAATCACATTACATGTCCGGCCCATGATTGTCCAGCGTTGAAAATCAGATGGGCACTTTCAAATAAGTTTCTAAAAGAATTAATGGAGGAAAGATAATTTTTAAAAAAAGTACCAGAACAATTTGATATCCATTTTCTAAAATATTTAATTTTACTTTATTTTAGCAATCATGATTTATAATTTTACAATACTGTTCAATGGAAGGATTTCATGCAAATAGCATTCCAATACCATATCTGCCACCAAGTGTCTGATTCCTTCCACCATTGTCTCAGGGACCCAACCCCATGCTTCAACATCACCACCCTAATCTCTACATCTCACAGTCCTGGTAAGCTCTATTCTATAGACCAGTTTATAGATTCCGTAGCATTGGTCCATTTTTTGTTCTCCTACTCTGCATTTTAATTTTCTATAAGTGAGAGAGGTCATTCTGCATCCATCTTTCTCCTTCTGGCTGACTTCACTCAGCATACCTTCCAGTTCCATCCACACAGTGGCAAATTGCATGATTTCATCATTTCTTTTAGTAAGGTACTATTGTACTATAGTTTTTTTTATTCACTATCTGGTCTTGAACACTTGACTTATTTCTAGAGTTGAGGCATTGTGAATAGAGCTGCAATTAAGATAAGTGCCAAGACTTTTTCTGAAGAGAGTGTTGTGGCCCTTGGGTAGATGCCCTGAAGTGAGAATACTGGGTCATAAAGTTCAATTCCCAGTTTTTTGAAGTGTCCATATTGTTTTTCAAAAGGAAAACAACTGTTGAAACAGTCAACATTCCTACCAGCAGTCTGACTGATGTAAAATAATATCTTATTCTTGACCTGCATTGCTCTAATAATAAGTGATGCAGAACATTTTTTCATATACACTCAGCAGTCTGTACCTTTTTTTTTGAGTATATTTTTGTTTAAAGAAAAAAAAATCCCTGACCATATACCATACATACATTATAACATACACAAAAATTAGGTTAAAAAAAAAGATCAGATTTCAGAAGGCAGACCAATAGGAAGAACTTGTGTTTCCATGCTCCTGCAATCACAGCAAAATCTATACCAAAAATTGAATTAATCTACATGGAAATGGTCCTGAAATCCCAAACCCAAAGCTTTCACAGCAAGAAACAGATGAGCACTCCCAGATAGACTGGAGACAGAGGTACATCCTTGCTCTGAAAACAGCCCTCTACAGAGTAACAAACAGCAATCAGGAAATTTACCCCAGGAAGCTGGTAGAACAGATCACACCAAATACTTTGCACATATCCTACAATCCTATATTTATTTCTAATACCAAGATGGAAGGCAATACACTGTGATATAAATATGAGTAAAATCACCTTAAAGCATTGTCTTAATATTCTTTTATAATCTGGCTGGTAGACCCCACCTAGAATCTCTCCTCTGAATAACAAATGCTGAGAACCAAGTTCTAAAAATGAATTTCATCCACCTAAACTCATAGATAAGCTAGCTATGGGAACAGGGAGGTATGGCAGAAAATTTGCTCAAACCTAGAAAACAGACCTGACTCCTCCTAGTTTGCAGCTGACCATGGGTATGCTACCTGCCTGCTTCCAAATAACTCCCTACAGACCTCCCAAAGCATAACCAGGGATCAACTCGGGGATCCCATTGCCAATTATGTTCCCATTTGGCTATTTAGATCATGTGACTGAGACGCTAGTCTCCATGTTAGCCCATCACCCCCCACAAGTTCCCCAATAGTAGGACCATGGCACAGCAATATGCGTGCTGCAAGGCATAGATAAATTTGAACCCTTGCTTGCCATTCACATGCTCTCGATCTTGGTTCACAGGTAATCATGAACTTGAACTTTAGGTTGCCCCCAGGTATGATCACATTTGAAGTACAACTTCCACAGGGCTCTCCTAACTGTGCACTCCTTGTCATTCTCTGAGTTTGCTCAAACTTAGCCACAGTTGACTCTGGTCATTAATAAGGCTCAAACCCCTGCTCTCCTCCACCCAGGTGTGCTAGTACTTGGCGCACAAATACCCCAGGTCCTGACAATCATCCCCAAACCTTTTCAGACTTAGCATAGAACTGCCACTCAGCACTCATGATTGCATATCACTGGCCTACTCAACCTTGGTGCACACGAGCACCCAGCAGTGATACATTCATGTCTGGCTGCAAATCAAACTAGTTTAATTTTGACTGATGAGTACTTCTAAATGCTTGCTTGCTCCAATTCCTGGCTGCTTCCCAGGTCTGCTCAAATTCAGTACACAAGTGCTCTCAGGTACCCCCTAATTCTGATATTGGGTTGCACCTAAATCCTACTCAAACTTGGAGCCACAGATCTTGCCAAATATTCACAACCTCCCACCATTGGATGCTACCCAGGTCCACTAGCATTTGACATTACGCTTGCCAGGTGTTCACAAGTACAAACCCCACACTGGCCATGCTTAGTGGTCTACATGGTGCTACAGATGCTCTAGGGAAACCATAACCACAAGCCCCAGCCACTGTTCGGGCCCGCTTGAATTCAATTACATACTTAAACTACTGCCAGGCCCTAGGAACTGTAAATCCTAGGTTGCAGTTCAGTCCTGCCAACCTTTGTGATGTAACTGTTACAGGGCAAAATTTTTCAATTGTTTCCCAGGCTCTCACAAACTCAAAGCCTTAGCTACAACCTAGATTTTGAGATTGTGTACCCCATATCACCACCCAGAGCTGACTGAACACAGACCCTTGCTCCTAGCCCACATGTAGCATCATACATAAAAGATAAAGTAACTTACTGATGTATAAAGACAAAGCCTTTGATGACCCCTAAGCACATCAGAATTATCTATCTCACTAATGAGATCTTCAAAGCAACAATCCTAATGATGGCTTACTGAATGACAACATCAATGAAAAATAACTTCAAAAAGGACAGAAGAAGTCTGAAAATTCTCAACAAAGATCACTGAAGTACATAGTGACAAAAATACAATAGAGGGTCTCTACAGCAGAATAATAAAAATAAAACATTAATCAGTGAGCTCAAGGATAAGATACAATTCTTGGCCATTATCATAAATAATCCACACTCCACTATGTCTTAAAGGGAAAAGTCCAAAGTTTAATTTTCTTGTTCTGGCACAACAGAATTATAAAAGTAATAATAAAAAAACATAAAATCTGGAAATCATTATGACACTTGAAATACTCGAGTTAAAATTGCATGCTGCCACAACTAGAATACCAAGTACTAGGCAAAGTGTCAAAACTACCAATTATCATCCTTGTAACTAAAACTCACCATTTTAACAAGTACTCATTAATCAATGATAAGGGTATAATATGGATATAATGTACATATAAAGAAGGAGACAGTCATCAAATAAGACGGCAAAGACTGAATTTCATATAACTTCCATATCATTAAACATTTTTAATTTTTTCCCACCATTAAAAATTATAAAACCACTCTTAGCTTGAAAGTTGTATAGATAAGGATTATCTCAGGTTTGGTCAAAGAATATCATTGGTTGCCTCGATTGTCCTGACTCACTGACTAACCTTTGGTTGTCATAGCAAATCTCCAGTGCCAATTATGCACCAGACTCTTAACAGATAAGGTATATTTAAAGATGAATATGACAATATCTCTCTCACCTGGGCATATCTACAGTCGATAGTCTCTGATAAAAATCCAGGAAGAATTTGCTGTTCTTTAATTTGTCACTTGGCATAGTATTGTCTGAGACACCAATACCTTTACATTGTAAGGCCTACACAATCTAGTTGGAGGAATCAGACATGAATGCATTTATTCTAGTGCTTTGGAACAAATTACCCAAGCCATAGAATTTTAAACAACATTTATGTATTATCTCAAAGTTTCTGTGGATCAGGAGATCATGCGTAGCTTACTGGATCCTCTGCCTAGCATTGCTAACAGCAATTCAGGTGTAAGCTAGACTGTGTTTTTATCTAAAAGTTCAACTGGCAAGGAATATGCTCCCAGGCTTATTAGGCTAGTCAGCAAATTTATCTTCTTGTGGCTCTCAGAATGGAGTCACTGGCTCCTCGCCTACGCTCGAGAGGCCTCTCTCAACTCTGTGCCCATAAACACCAGTCATTTACTTTTCATCTAAAGAAAGAAACCCTAGAGTACCTCTCCAAGTGAGAGTCTGATACGAGATAAATAACGGAGTAACATTTCATCACTTTCATTTTTCTGATGACTAGTAACGAGACATGATTGCCACCTACCTTGAGGAGGAAATTATAAGAAGGCCATCAGGTGATATAAATGGAGAGTGGGGGAAAACAGTCTGCATCTAATTTATTATACAATAGGAGAAACACAAAAAATGATACGGTCTAAAGTATCAAAAGGGAATGACATTATATAGTGTTTTAAGCATCAGGTAGAAAGAAATTAAAAAAAAATCATATAAGACAAATAAGAAATAATCTTCTCTGAATATTTCCTAGGCTAAGACATTAAAAAATTAATTGAGAATGAGATTCATAATTCAATAATAGGAACAGAGACTTTTGCAAAATGTTAAAACTCACCAGAAATTGCTTACTTTTTTCAAAATTAAATTGTCATCATTATTTTCCAATGTTAGATTTGATTTACAGTGTTTTCATCCAGAATCCACCTGATGCCTCCAAATAAAAACACTATACAAAATCATTACCAACTAGAAAAAAGAAAATATTCCACTGTTAATGTATCTCCTTTAAACAATTCAATAAGTTATTAATGTTTTCACAATTTCATTCAGAATATATAGGATGTGAGAGGAAATAAAATGAAAGCAAGAGATTTCTCCAATATTCTTACAAAGCATTCTTACTCTTGCTCAAAATGGGTCCAAATACAGACACTGATAAATCATTAACATAGACTACACAATGATGGTAATGTGTGTTTATAATCTGTATAGTCAACAGAAGTGGTTTTATAATTAAAGGAAGTGCGCATTTATGGCTTGTCTTATTCAAATGTTATTTTTTATTCATTTCTGACTTCCTTATTTAAACATTCTTTTCTCCCAAATTAGTCAGGAGATTCTTTCTCAGTGAGCACAAACCACATGGAAAGTTATAGTTTTTAAGTTGCTTTCATTTCTTAGCTCATTATGAGCCAAAAGAATCACATTGCCTCAGATCTAGAACTCAACTTTAAAAATTCATGTTTGTGATAGGTAAAAACAAAGAATTTCCTTCCCTAAAAGACAGTGTTAGGAGAATCTTGTGAGTACATAAATGCTAAAGTCCATGTTCAGAAATATTGATCAGGTGATCCAAAACACATCCACGTAAAGGTTTTATGTCACCAATAATTATATTCAGTGAAATATAATTATATTAATGAAGTAGATACCTGAAAGAGATAAAACATGATCAACCAAAAAACCTAAAATTTTATGGAATGGTAGATAAATCAAAACATTTTATTTCCCAGATGTCATCTGGGAAGAGATATGAATCTGAGTCTACTAAAGAAAAAATTTCAAGCCAAAAATTTCTTGTTTTTGTCAAATCTCCATAGAAGTTGGGTCTACAGAGTAATAGTAAATTCCTAATAGAAGACACTTGGACCTCTATCGACATAATGGACAATCCCGCCCCTCCAAAAAACCATTCCAGGTTTAGACATTGGATGATAAAAATTATTTGATTAATTTCTTGATTCATTTTATCATATTATCTTAGAGAAAACTTATGTCTTGATTTTTTGAGTAATTGTAGAACAACTGTCCTATATACAGAGATCAGGTAGACGCCTTAGGCTCTTCCTGAACATTATCATTTCTTCACCCATTTATTCAATCAGAAAAACACCCTACATTAATTATTTCCCTTCTTTTCCAGGTTCATTGTATCCACACTTGGTTTAAGACATTACTAACTCAAGCATGCCCCATTACAATGGCTTCTCACCCAATCTAAATTTTCTCCCCCATCCACATTGCAACTGAGATTGGTCACT
Source organism: Sorex araneus (assembly GCF_027595985.1). NCBI lineage: Eukaryota > Metazoa > Chordata > Mammalia > Eulipotyphla > Soricidae > Sorex > Sorex araneus. The sequence continues at coordinate 129,969,517 of NC_073302.1, read as the reverse complement.
TTTGGATTTAACCTGTAAAAATTTCCTTGAACCTAGTTTCTTTTTTAATGATACAGATTCTGTATTTACTTTAGTGATCTCTGAATTTTCTCTCAGAATTCCCCCGAGTCTATACAGATGGAGAATAGACTTCACCAAATTTATTTTTTCTTATCTCTGTGTGTTGTTTTTCTTTTCTCCTTAGCACCGTACTCCACACCCTTCAAGTCAGTAGTTTGCCATCCATTAAAAGTCCCATAGACGGCGCGCACCCGGCATCCGGTCCCGCCGCCCGCACCGCGCCCAAAAGGCAGCAGCGGCTTCCGGGATGTCTGTCAGGAGCGACCACGTCAGCATCTCCATGTCCCAGAGGAACAACACCGGCCTCCCCAGGCCCGGCGACAACGACATGAAGGCGCCACCCGAGGGCGACGTGCTGAGCTTCCACAACATCCAGTACCGGGTGAAGGTGAAGAGCGGCTTCCTGCTCAACCGGAAGACGGTGGAGAAGGAGATCCTGAAGAATGTCAGTGGCGTCATGCGACCGGGCCTCAATGCTATCCTGGGACCCACCGGCGGAGGCAAATCTTCGTTGTTGGATGTCTTAGCTGCAAGGAAAGATCCACATGGGTTATCTGGAGATGTTTGGATAAACGGAGGCCCTCGACCTGCCAATTTCAAGTGTAGTTCGGGTTATGTGGTACAAGATGACGTCGTCATGGGGACGCTGACAGTACGGGAGAACCTACAGTTCTCAGCAGCTCTGCGGCTCCCGGCAACTATGAAGAATCGCGAGAAAAACGAACGAATTGACAAGGTTATTCAAGAGTTAGGACTCGACAAAGTGGCAGATTCCAAGGTCGGAACCCAGTTTATCCGTGGAGTGTCTGGAGGAGAAAGGAAAAGGACCAGCATCGGCATGGAGCTCATCACGGACCCGTCCATCCTGTTCCTGGACGAGCCCACCACCGGCCTGGACTCGAGCACGGCCAACGCTGTGCTCATGCTTCTCAAGAGGATGTCTAGACAGGGACGAACCATCATCTTCTCCATCCACCAGCCTCGTTATTCCATCTTCAAGTTGTTTGATAGCCTCACCCTGCTGGCTGCGGGAAGACTTATGTTCCATGGGCCGGCTCACGAGGCCTTGGGGTACTTTGACTCAGCTGGCTACCACTGTGAGTCCTACAACAATCCCGCAGACTTCTTCCTGGACGTCATCAACGGGGACTCGTCCGCCGTGGTGCTCAACAGGGACGAGGATGGCGGCCCAGCCGAGGCTGCAGACGAGCCTTCCGAGAAAGACGCCCCACGCATTGAGAAGCTGGCTACCTTCTACACCAGCTCCAGCTTCTTCTGGCAGACGCAGGCCGAGCTGCAGCAGCTCGCAGGAGACCAGAGGAGGAAGAAGAGGGGCACAGACCACAAGGACATCATCTATGCCACCTCCTTCTGCCACCAGCTCAGGTGGATCTCCAGCCGCTCCTTCAAAAACCTACTGGGCAACCCCCAGGCCTCGGTCGCACAGATCATCGTAACCATCATCCTGGGACTGGTAATAGGGGCCATTTTCTATGATCTGCAGAACGACCCTACAGGAATCCAGAATAGAGCTGGGGTGCTCTTCTTCCTCACCACCAACCAGTGCTTCAGCAGCATGTCCACCGTGGAGCTCTTCGTGGTGGAGAAAAAGCTCTTCATACACGAGTACATCAGCGGCTACTACCGAGTCTCATCCTACTTCTTCGGGAAGCTGCTGTCGGACCTGCTGCCCATGCGCATGCTGCAGAGCGTCATCTTCACCTGCATCACCTACTTCCTGCTGGGGCTGAAGCCAGTGGCCGCGTCCTTCTTCATCATGATGCTCACCCTGATGATGGTGGCCTATGCGGCCAGCTCTATGACCCTGGCCATCGCGGTCGGCCAGAGCGTCGTGTCCATCGCCACGCTGCTCATGACCATCTCCTTCGTGTTCATGATGATCTTCTCCGGGCTCTTGGTGAACCTGAGGACCGTGGTACCTTGGCTTTCGTGGATTCAGTACTTGAGCATTATTCGCTATGGCTATGCGGCGCTGCAGCATAATGAGTTCCTGGGACAGAACTTCTGCCCGGGACTGAACAGCACCGTCAACAACACGTGTAGCTACGCGACTTGCACCGGAGAAGAGTTTCTGAAGAACCAGGGCATCGATATCTCCACGTGGGGCCTGTGGCAGAATCACGTGGCCTTGGCCTGCATGATCGTCCTCTTCCTCACGATTGCCTACCTGAAGTTGTTATTCCTTAAAAAGTATTTTTAAATTCCTCTTCAATTTACACGACATCTGCACTTTAAAAGGGAGCACTTTGATCTTTAAAAAAAAAAAAGTACCATAGACGTGCCAGTGTCCTTTTACAAGATGCAAATAGAACTATGAACCGGTTTTGTTTTGTTTTGTTTAGGAAATAGTAACAGATTTTAGTAATTACTCTTGGAAATGTCTTATCTGAAATTAGAGAGATAGTACACCAGGTAAGGCACTTGTCTTACACACAGGTGACCTGGCTCTTTCTCTGGCACCCCATATGATCCCTCAAGCACCCTCAGAAATGATCCTTGACTATAAGTTGGGTGTAGACACCAGAAATACACATCTTGCTTATCTCATTTCTAAAATCTTATATAGCACTAGCAAAAATCTATAACAGTGATTACATCAATAAAACTCATTTGATATAAAAGGGATTCTATTTGAAACTTTTGATAAAACATAGAACAGATGCTAAAATTCAATCTAAATTCAGAAAACAGTGATTATTTAAAATATTATGTTAGAAAATGACTTAAAATATTAAAACTCTTTTTTTATATTAAAACTCTTAAGGACTTACTAGAACTATAGCTACATAAGGTTAGTCTATAAAATGTTAGTGTTTTTAAAAATCAACTCAAGGTAATTTTCACATATAAAGTAAAATTCAACTTCTAAATATGAGATTGCTTCACACATATTGATTAGGAATTGTGAAATTTGATTCTATTTTTCTGTTGCCAGTAGAAAAAACTAATAATGTATATGCTTGGCACATCCCTGGGATATATCCATTTATCATTCACTCAGTAAGTAAGCCACTTATTTAACATCAACTGCATGCCAACAATTCTCCTAGATACCAGGGTATATAGCAATGAGCGATAAAAATAAGACTACTGCTCCCCAGATCTTACCCAAATATACAAATCTATAACGTGATAATTTTACTGTGTCAGATACTACTTAGATACAACATAACTAATGCAAAAAAGATCAACTCGGTAGCGATATTAAATCTAATGATTAGGGCAGGTTTCTTTGAAATAAGACTTGAAAGAAAATAAGAAGTTGAATGCATAAAAATATGGGAAAAGACGAGAATAACTAACCAGCTAAAAGAAACGGATCAATGCGACCAGTGTGCTGCAAGGAGAGAGAGACAGGGGAGGAGGCACTGCTGGAGAAGTAGGAAAGACAATTCACTTAGCACTTTGTTAATATATAACCACCTTCGCCTTTTATATGAATTGAAATAGGAAGCAAAGTTTTAAATAAGCAAGTGAATTGTATGACATAATATATACTACAGAAGAAAATTATGTCTCATCAATTATTTAAAACAATTAAACATTTTATTCTTGAGTATAAAAATAACATTTCAACGAATTTATTCCCTGGCTAACAGTTGTGGAACAGTCTTCGTTGTTAGAAATCATCATACTTTTTGGAAGTCACTGTTTGTTTTATTTCCCCAGCATAGGTGCCATTATTTATTTTACAGCTAGGGACTAAGATACGGTAAGATTACTTAATTTTCCACTTCCTGAACGTAATAACAACCGTCACCATGGAAAATGCACTCCAGTAGTAAGTTTGTGGCTGCTGTCTAAACGAGACAAGTATCTTTTCTTGCCAATTTTAATGACTATGTTTCCTCATCCTTCACTTCTGTCGGAAGAATTTTTCTGAGTGCTTCTGAAAGACAAAATTCTGCTTGCCAAATTACAAGCAGACAGGCAGTGCTTCTTTAATTGACGAATGGTGTGAGTGTTATGAGTCACTAAGGTCCAAATCAACTCGACTCAGCCACTTGAACTATTAAGTCATATCTTAACAATGCACAGTAGGGAATAAACGTCTCATTGCTTTTAGGAAACAGAATTCATAAATAAAAATATGATATTATTTAGGGTGCTTCATTGACCTCACAGTACAGACAAGTCAAATAAACACCATCTTCCAGCATTTCATCCCAGAGATCAGAAGCTTAAAAGAAGCCAATCCTTAAAGTCTTACCCATTAACCTCTGCCTCTTTGTTATCTTGTCTTAGGCTTTTAGAGAAACTTATATATAGCCATAGTTTCTTAAACCTTGTAATCTCAAACAGAGCTCAGAGGACGACATATTTTAGGAGCTTGTTAAAGTAAGGTTAGTAGATTAAATTTAATGAAAATGTAAAAAAGTAGAAACCTTTTTGTAGGTCAATGAATTGTTTTTCTAGCCAGTCTCAAGGTATTTTATTGTTAATATTTCTTTTTTTGTTGTTTTATTTGCTTTTGTTTTTATTTAGGGACAACACTCAGCTGTGCTTAATGCTTACTCTTGATTGTGCTCAGGGATCACTCCTGGTAAGTTCAGAGGAACTATATGTGGTACCAAGGTCAAAACCTAGTTAGTCACATGCAAAGACAAGTGCCTTAAATTACTGTACTATCTTTCCAACCTGTATAATATTACTTCAAGAAATGTTGCCACAATCATCACTAAAAAAGTATGACTTCCTTAAAAATGTTCTAAATTATTAAGGCAAAATTTCTATGTTGGAAGAGTCCCAAAGTTATTCAAATATCACTTAACAGCAAATGTTTTGCTTGAAAATCCCAAAGTAGATTATACGTCTTCTGATAAACAGAATACCTTCTATTTATAACAGTTTGTTATTATAACTAGTTTTTGGATATATCACTAAGCATCATTAAGTTACTTAACCTTGTCTACAACTCTGTTTATAATCTCTTCGTTATACCAGTTCCAATTAAGTTATATTGACTATGCCATCTGTTTTTTTTTTTTGCTGGGATCCTGCCTTATTCTGTGCCTAACCTGATTCTGTACCAGATCAGAGATGGACCATAATTTGGTTGAAAGCAGAGACTCCTCAGAGCTTTCTAAATCATCAGAACCATATTGACCTATGCTCCTTACTGCTATTATTATGCTGATTTTAGGAACCTAAAACATAAAAATAACAATAACAACTAGATAGTTCTCCCACATTAAAAAATACCTGTATGGAGAGACAAAATGCAGAAAACTGGATCTGCAATAAATATAGTGAAATTGCAAATTACAGCATTTGGTCAGGTTGGCAGGAACTTAGGTACATGGGGGAAAGTTGAAAGATAAGGATTGAGACTAAGTTAAAATCAGATCATATGTGCTAGGGAAATAGCCCAAATGGTAGAGCACATGCCTAGGCTGTGTTCAATTCTTAAAACTGAATGATTCCCTGAGTACAACTTGGTATAATCCACCCAGTTCCTGAATATAGTTGGATATTGCCCCTATTTTTTAAAAGAGATAATAGGAAGTATTATTGGACACAATTTGATAAGAAACAATTGGCCATTGGAAATTGCTAAACAAGGAAAAATTGTATTTATCTTAGAAATATTACTCGGGAATAATAAGTGAATCAATTGAAGGACATCAAAAGATGAGAGAGCAGGCTGAAAAATAGGAATTCAGTCTAGGCTGTAAAAGTGGGCACAAAAAGAAGAAATAATACTATAAAAGAATAGAAACTTAAAATAATGGAGGCAGTTCATTAGATCTAGCAATAATATCAAGGGACAGAAAAACGTTGGTAAATAGCTGTGGGTTACATAATTGTTAACACAGATATCTTCAGTCTCAATTCAAAATCTACTGAGTTTTCTTCTAACCCACACTTCTGCTCTGTGTAAATTTTTGTCATGTTTTCTACTTAGAAGTAATTAGCCAAAATGTTTGTTTGACACACTATTGCTCCATTTTAGAAAAGTTTCTGAAATACATTTGTTTCAATGAAATGGCATAGTGGTCATCATTCTGATAGAAAGAATGTGGTGTGGTTTTTCTGTCTTACATCAGACAATAAAGAAAGCAGTGGAAGGTTTATAATGAAGAACTAGAGGTATAATCATGTCTCAAACATGATTCCATCACATTTCACTTTCCCCATAAATTCCCTCTGAATGAGAAAAAAGTAGAAAATGTTCCTTTTGCTTTTAAAACAATGGAACAGAAAGTAACTATTATACAAATTAAAGAGTAATTTATAGCACAGCGGGTAGGGTGTTTGCCTTGCATGCGGTCGACCCGGGTTCAATTCCTCCACCCCTCTCAGAGACCCCAGCAAGCTACTGAGAATATCCTGCCCTCACGGCAGAGCCTGGCAAGCTATCAGTGGTGTATTCCATATGCCAAAAACAGTAACAACAAGTCTCACAATGGAGATGTTACTGGTGCCTGCTCGAGCAAATCGATGAACAATGGGAGGACAGTATTAAGGACAGTGCTTATATCATATGGACAGGTCATTATAATATCAATCATCAAGAGCTAAAAATTTTTAACATTTAAAATAGCTCTACTCATAGTTGGAAATGATTCTCTGGATAAGAACTGCATGCTAAAAGTAGATAAAGGAACAAACATGATAGTTTCTCAGTATCTGTATTGTAAACTATCATGCCAAAAGGAAAGAGAGAGAAAGAGAGAAGTAAAGTGCCTGCCATAAAAACAGGCTGGTGTGGACCCAGTTTCCCATTGATGGTGGGAAATGAATGTACACTGGTGGAGGGATAGATGTTGGAACGTTGTATGATTGAAACCCATTCATGAATAGCTTTTAACTGTATCTCCCAGTGATTTAATTAATTAAATAAATAAATAAACAATGGGGCTGGAGGCATAGCACAGCCAGTATGGCGTTTGCCTTGCACAGGACTGACCTGTGTTCAATTCCTCCGCCCCTCTCAAGAGCCGGAAAGCTACCTAGAGTATCTCGCCAGCATGGCAGAACCTAGAAAACTACCCACGGCGCATTCGATATGCCAAAAACAGTAACAAGTCTCACAATGGAGACGTTACTGGTGCCCACTCGAGCAAACCGATGAGCAACGGGATGACAGTGATGTCAGTGATGAAATAAATAATAAATACCAATACAGAATGTCACATATGCAATGAAGCTACTCTTAAAATTGTCCTTTATCGAACCAGTTGGGATGGGAGATGCATGCAGAAAGTAGATAATGGACCAAACATGATGACTTCTCAGTGTCTGTGTTGCAAGCTATAATGCCCAAAAGTAGAGAGAGAGTATGGGGAATATTGTCTGCCTTAGAGGCAGGGGGAGGGTGGGAAAGGGAGGATATACCCAGAATATCGGTGGTGGGGAATGTGCACTGGTGGAGGGATGGGTGTTTGATCATTGTGAGATTGTAACCCAAACATGAAATCTTGTAACTATCTCACAGTGATCCAATAAAATTTTTAAAAATTTTTTAAAAATTGTCCTCTATCATTTATTGATTTTTCCATATTAAATTTTCATTTTTAATTTTTTAATATTGTAGCACTGTTGTTCCTTTGTTCATCAATTTGCTCAAGTGGGCACCAGTAACATCTCCATTGTGAGACTTGTTGTTACTGTTTTTGGCATATCAAATACGCCACGGGGAGCTTGTCAGGCTCTGCCGTGCAGGTGGATACTCTCAGTACCTTACCAGGCTCTCTGAGAGGGATGGAGGAATCGAACACGGTCGGCCACGTGCAAAGCAAACACCATACCTGCTGTGCTATCGCTCCTGTCCATTTTTTTAATTTTAATTTTTTTTTAATTTTTAAGTTTTAATTTTTTAATACTAAACGTACAAAATAGTCAAAAGTAAAATAAAATGTTTTGTGTTTCCTCCAAGTCTCAATTTCAGTCCTTAATTCTTTGCTCCTTTTCTTCACTCCATCTAAGAGCTTGTCTATTTGTATATTTTTCATACCTTTTTAATACTATAAAGTTTCAGGTCTGTTATCTCTCCTATACTAAAATTCTTTTTCTTTATCAATTAGACCTTCTCACCTGATGTTATGCAATTGCCTCAAATTCAATTAAGAAAATTTTAAACCAAATGCCAAAAATCTAATTTTAGCTTAAAGCAGAATACATCATATTTTCTTTCCTACCTCTAAAATGATTCATCCTACCAATCTCAAAACATTCAAAATATCACATTTCCCTTAATCATCCAACCTTGAAATCTTGACTTATTTTCCCATTCCTTTATAACATTCATTGCTATAAATATTTCCTTTCAGTTATGTATTTTTCTTCATCTTTAGTGCTTTCATATTCTGAATTAATATTTATAATATTTTAATTGTGTATGCTATGTGAGATACTCCACTACAATAAGCTAAAAAAATACTGTTTTGAATACCAGTAATGATTTTGGACAAAATATGAATATTTGGTAAATTTAAGTCTTTTCATATGTAAATGTCTGATAGTAATAATATGACTTTTTAAGTTTTCAAGTGGATCAGATGATAGAATGCTAAATGGCATAACACCATACTCAGTACATATAGCTCCATATCAACATTATCTCAATACATCAAATAGCATAACCTACGTTAAACTCCTAACCTATAGCTAACTTAAAACTTATTTTTTACACTATCTCATTCAAATTCAATTCATCATTCACCTTAATCATAATACTCTATTAAATATCTTACCTCTTAAGTGTATCATTTTTTTTATAAAGGTTTTATGAGGTTTAGCATTTAAAACACCATGGAGATGCTTCTCTACTTTGTCATTAATATCTCCAACTACCATTAATATCTCCAACTACCTATAGCTATGGAATTTACTTTCTTGGGTCCTTTAGTTGTAAACCATAAAAGGAAATGCCAGTGATTAACTCATTTTGTTCCTACACTACAGCCTTCAAACTCTGCTCAAGTCATTCCAAATTTGACATTGAAAAAATTGAAGTTCAGTATCAGGTGCAATTATAATTGTTTTGGGGATGTGATGCCTTTGCTCTTATCAAACAGATCATAAAGCCTGAAAAAGGGTTCGGTGATGGGATCTGAGTATAGAACATAAGGGTTAAACATAGAGGTGAGGTTCTGCAGAATGCCCTACCAACATGTTCTGATAAGTGACTCTGACAGTACTCCGAGACAAAAATGTTTCAAATTCTTTGTTTAAAAGTTGAGTATTTGTCATTATTTTTTTCTACCCATCATGTTTAAACCCTATTGTGTTTCAAGGGAAATTCAATCCATCTGTTTCTGTTTCTTCAAAACTCTGTTGTTTTGTAAGAGCTATTTGATGTCACAATGCTTCATGAGTCTCAACAAAACCATTTGCTTCCCAATAGAAGGCTACGGACCTCTCCAAGGAATTAATGAAACAAGAACCTCAGGCATCTTAGACCTCACAGATCTCTATCACATAGCTAGAGTTTCTCTCCAACTTGTGTTTCCTTTTTGAAAAGCAACTCAGTAGGAAATTGTTTTCTGACAACTTCATTAGGCAGACACTTCAACATGTAGAATTTACTCATATTTATTTTTTGATGTATTTGGATTCTGACCACACCCTCCCAGAAAGATAACATTCTGGGGAAATGAAACCTTGAGATTTGTATTTAAAATTTTTAATCTTAATCCTAGAGGAACGACATGTTTGTTTTAAAGGGGAAAAATGGGAACTGCATTGTGTGGCAGGTCTGAGGATATACTTTTGAGAAAAATATATAGAAATAAAAAAAGGTAATCATAATGAAAGGACTTCTTTTGCTTAAGTAAGTAGTCACTTGAGAAACTTTTAAGAAATAAATATAAACTAGGAGATGCAGAAATCACTTGTAAGAAGAAGCTAAAGGATATAGCTTTTCTTCATCTTAGCGTAAGCTACAATTGTAATAAAGTCCTGGGGCACTGAACTGAAGCAATGAGGGAAATTAAATTACAAAGTAATTAAGAAAGATGCAATTTAGCCAAATTATAATTTGGCCTTCCTGATGTCACCAGGCCTTTGTTACTGCTTTCTCAAATAAGTTGGTGAATTAAGAAAAAGGAAATAACTCAAATTAATGTGTGTTTGAACTCCATCAATCTGGTAGAAGTAAGCTTTTCTATGGAAGCTGAATTTAATCAAAACAGCAAAAAAGAATTGTTCATACTAATTTATTAACATATTGCCATGTAATCTGAAAAGACCAAGATTCCACAAAGTCGCCATAACTGTGACATGTAGGAAGGCTACTTATCTTTTGATGAAATATTCCCTCAGTAACTATATTTACAGTGCTTGCTATCTTATGTACATGAAGACAGATATAAAAATTACAGTTTAAGGTCAAAATGATCATTACTGATTAATTGGCACTAGAAGAAATAAATGTATTGATTATCTAAAATTCACCAATATACCAGAGTAGGGTATTACCTTTTTCCAGTCTTTGTCCCTCACCTGAAATTTTTGTTGTTGTTTGTGGGGTTTTTCCACAAGATAAAGTTCTACGGTTTATTTTCCTTTGAGTAAGATATAAGACACAGAAATCCTGTGAAAGCCACTGGCAACGGGAAACATGCACATAACTGAGGTACAACAAAGAAGGGAGCAGTCTCAGGTAAGGCTGCTGAGAAACAGATGCCTCTTTGATGCAGATCACACAAAGTTGCTATACACCAGGATGGGTGGGGAGGAACGCCCAAGACACTGACATCTTGCACACGTTCCTTTTCCTTTGATATAGACATAATCTAGTTAAAATGGAAATGTATTAGGAAAGTCAAACAATTAATTGATGCAAGAAAGGTTGTTTCATGTTTTGTGTAAATCAAAGCTAAAAATTCATTTGAGGAACAGCACTGTATTGTAGACTAAACACAATTTGGCCTGAGTACAGGGTTTGGTGCGGGTGTTAAAGTTGTTCTGCTACACATGGTTGGTAATCCTCAGCAGAAATGTTAACTCAATTTGTCAGTATTATCTTTATGTCAACAGTAATGCTTAAATATTTACAATAGACATAGTACACTGAGAGTTAGTAACGCAAGATAAATTGGAAAAATGCTAACAAAATGGATGGTACTAATAGAGAACCCTGGCACTATAGTCTCTGATTTTTATATACAAGAGCCTTGCCCAAAGGTAAGATTTTATTTCATTCTATCATTAACATGCTGTTTCAGAAGTTTCCTTTTAAAAAATTAAGAAGATTAAAAGATTTTAAGTGGAAGCAACACAATGTTTACTACATGTATTCTATAAACTCAACATCTGAGTCCAACATACATGCTAACTACTATTCTTTATAAATATATGGCTAATATTGTATAATTTGTGCATTCTCCAGATATGCTGCATCTTAAAAACCTTCACCAAATTAAACAACTGCGGTGATAAAGTAGAGAACACAGAATTATCAAGAAATGCAAAATGCCTATCTCTCCTTCCATTTCCCCAGTCTTGCTTCCGTTGCTACTGTTTGTTGTGTTAAGGGAGTCCTGTGTGTTTAAATTCTTTGTGTCCTATGTTCTTTGCAGGGAAAGGGGAAAAAGAGATCAATCTAATAAATGCATCCCCTGGCAAACACATTGTCACTACACTAAGCCACTTACAGCAAGTTTTTGAAACTTTGAAACTATAAATCCAGATTGCCAAAATCAAATGATAAAATGTCTTAAGTTTTTTGCTTGCTTTTTTTATGGGGGGGAACCACACCCGGCAGTGCTCAGGGGTTACTCCTAGCTCTGCACTCAGGAATAATTCCTGGAAGTGCTCAAAGGGCCAATGGGACGCAGGGCATCTAACCCTGGTTGGCCATATGTAAGATAAGCAACCATAGCTGCTGTACTATTGCTCCAGCTTCAAAGGTGTTAAAATTTTTTAACCAAATGATGAAAGTTCTTTCTAAATGTTATTTTATGCATTTATTTTGGCAAGGCAAGATAGTTTTATTAAAACTTATTTAGAAAGATTTTGAGAGGAGAGAGAAGGTGAAATTTGTGTTTAAAAGATAACAGGTTTCTCTGGAGAGTGAAAACAGGCAAGCAAAGAAACAACGAGACAAGCAAGCAAGATGAGTTCTCAACAAGGAAGAACAGAGGCTTGAGGAGAAAGGCAAAGCAGCCAATTTTAAAAAGGAAAAAAGCTAAAATGAAAAATGCAATAAGATTCCAGGACAGTGGGGAAAATAAGGCTATGAATTTGTAGATTTGTTACATTTTTTAAGTAAGGGGAAAAAATTTAATAATTCCAAAATTGACAACTGCCTAAAGAAGACTAACATTTGTTATACACAATGAAAAAGAATGAAAAAGCGCAAAAGCAAAAGCTGTTTCTCCTTTAAGGTCTCTTTAGGTTTTTAACCCTCCTTTGGAATAAATTAATTTAACTGGATCTGTGTTTTAAGGGGATAAAAAGGCCACTTACTGAAGATGTGAGCAGACATCATTATACTGTTTCCCACTATGGAACCTGTCCTGTACTAATTTTATTATGGCTTTTTAAGGTTTGATCAGAGGTGTTCTTCTGAAGTGCTGAGAAATGTGTATCAAATGATTTCTGTAACACCTGCTTCACACTCTTACAACTCCTGAAGGAGTTTGCATGTTATTGCATAAAAAGCATACCTGCTTTCATCCAAAAGAATCCTTGCTTTCTCCTTCTGTAGAGGACTTCATAATCACTAAACTGGGTGAAAAGAATCTAGCAGAGGTGATCTTTGAAACCAGTATGACAGTCACTGTTGTAAAATCTTCCGGTTTTGATCTTTTATTCCTCTTTTGTCACATGAGCTTAAGTACAAGTATTAAGCAAGCCTCTAGGAACTTTCTCCCCAAAGTTTGCCCCTGCTTCCCCCCCACCAAAAAAAATATCAAAAATTTAAAATTTTTAAATTTTTAAAAAATAAAAAATTAAAAAAAATTAAAACTTTAAAAAAATTTAAAAAATTTAGTCAAGAAAATTATGAGAGGAGAGAACAGACATCAACAAAATCAATGACTTTTAAGGATCCCCAATCTAGATCAGAGAGATTGTTCAATGAATAGGACACTTGCTTGCACACAACCAATCCAGGTTCAATCCTGGCATCTCACATTGTCCCCCCACCCTCCTGAGCCAGGAATGATCCTCGAGCGCAGAAGTCAGTCCTGAGCAATGCCAGGTGTGGCCACAAAATCAAACAGAAAAACAAATATAATTCCCACTATCACTTTTTGTATTTGCTTCTATTTAAGTACCTTTCATTTAAATAGTTTAAATAATTAAATTAATTTCAATTCTATTAATTTAAATAAATGCTACTAGTTAAATATACTTTAATTCCTTTTACAAGTACTCCTAAAATATTACTAAAAGTGCTGTACAACAATTAATATTCAAGATCATAGGTGTGGTACCATTTTAAAAACAGTACCTTGTAGACATCAAAAAGAAAAACATCCAGAACTTAGAAGATAACTCTTCAGAAAGTTAGTTATGCCTTTTAAAAACAGTGGCTAAGGGAGACTTTTGGAAAAACCTTGCTCCTCATAGATGTTATAAACTGGAGGGAAAGAATCTAAGCAATTAGTGTATAACACTAGAGGGCCACATCCTCTTTTTCTTCTTTCTGTTCTGGTTTGCTGGGTATTGAACTTGCTCATGCTGGACATATGATCTCCTCTTGAGCCATCTCCGGCAGATCATTTCCTCATTTCTTAGCATATAGATATGCAACTGTACTGGATTTGTTCAATAATTATTCTCCATACTTACTATATTTTTTTTACTCATTGTTGTTACCATTGTGGAGAATGATGCCTCCATAGAAGGGACAAATGACCTCAGGGACCTCAAAGCTATAGAATGGATTTATTATGAGCAATTTTAAGCAAATAAGTGCCCAAGTATTCCTATAGTAAACTAAATACCAAAACTTCCCAAGATGGTTGAATTTTGTTCCCACCAACCTCTCTAACTTATAGTCTATAATTTCCCTTGTCTTTTCCTTTGATTTTCTTCTTCTTTTTGCACATTTCCCCCCTCTATCTTGAATGTTCTCTCTTCTTTTCCTGAAAAATTCTTCCCTATTCTTTCATAACCTGCTTAAATATCATATCCTTTCTCCAAACTGTCATAGGTGGCTGTGTATTCATGGGGGCCCCGTCCTGTCCAGCATGGAGGACCCTTCGTGGGGCTAAAGAGGGGACTCAGCCGAATGAACAGATGCAGAGCCAGAAGGAGGAGGAGAGAGAGAGAGAGAGAGAGAGAGAGAGAGAGAGAGAGAGAGAGAGTTTATTCTATGGCAGTTACAGTATTTATACCTCTCTGCTGGGAGGAGGTGGTATGGTATGGTGCCGGGACCTCCATACAAACAGTAGTAAAATGGAGATCAGGCATGGGCGTCAGCTAGTGAGAAACAAATGGTGATAAGATAAGATCAGTAAGATCAGTAGTGGCAACCTTGCTACAGGAATTTAAGTAAGCCTCTGTTTGATCAGAAGATAAGAGCCAAGCTCTATAAAATGGCTCCCTACAGTGTTCCTCCTCTTTATTCCCACCACCACCACCATTATTATTGTTATTATTATTATTATTATTATATCAGTAATCCCAATGTTGCTGTTTCCTTCAACAGAAAATGAACGACTTGAAGATAAGACCATTTCTTTAGTTTTGTATTCCCAGCACACATCACATATCTGACAGAGAGCAACTATCTACTGCCACAACACTGTTGTGAATCACCCAAACTCAATGGCTTAAGAAACAATTATTATACTCACATCAGCAGGTCAACTGGGTGGCTCTACATGTCACAACTAGATTAATTGTTGTATCTGCAGTGAGTAGTGGATGGGGCCTCTTGGCTATGCTATATCTTTGGTCAGTTGACCTCAGCTCTTCTCTGTGTGCCCCTCAGGTCATGCCACCAAGTTAGCTCAGGCACTGAATCATGACTGGATAGAGATCCAAAAGCAGGGCAAGTCAATCATGCAAAGGACAGGGAAAATGTATAAATGCTTCTTGCAGTTCTGCTTGTCTCAAATGTGTCGCTGTTCATTGAACAAAGAAAAATCCCGTGGCCATGCTCAGAGTCAATGTGAAAAGGCAACTGTCAAAGGGCATGGAGATTAGGAGGAAGAAAAATTCAGATCATTAGTAAGAGATGGAAGAGTGAAATCAAAATAAATTCAGTTAAATGAGTGACAGGTATGACACAGACTTTTTCAAGAAAATGCTGTATCAATTAGGCAGAACTATAATCTTCATGAATCCCATATGGTTAAAAAGTTCAAGAAACAGGGGTAGAAATATATGGTACTTGCTCATCTGTGGAATATAAAATAACAGAGTAGGAGACTAATATCCAAGAATAGTAGAAATAAGTACCAGTAGGTTGGCTCCATGGCTTGGAAGCTGGTCTCACATGCTGGGGAAAAAGGCAGCTCAGATAAGAAGGGAAGACCAAGTAAAATATGTTTGGAGATCCTGCACTGGAAGGGAGATGCGTGCTGAAAGTAGACTAGAGACTGAACACAATAACCACTAAATACCCCTATTGCAAGCCACAACACCCAATTGGAGAGAAAGAGATCAAAAGGGAATACCCTGCCACAGAGGCAGGGTAGGGTGGGGTGGGGGGGAGATGGGATTGGGGGGTGGGAGGGATACTGGGTTTATTGGTGGTGGAGAATGGGCACTGGTGGAGGGATGTGTTTGCGAACATTGTATGAGGGAAAAACAAGCTCGAAAATGTGTGAATCGGTATCTGTACCCTCATGGTAATTCACTAATTAAAGAATAAAATAAATTTTAAAAAAAGAAATGTATGGTGCTTGGCATATTCTAAGCATGCAGCAAATATTAGATCCCTGACTCTGACCCTCTTTTACTTTGTTTTTGTTTTTTTTGCTGGGGGTGGGGAAGTTTGGGGCCACACCCAACAATGCTCAGAGACTAATCCTAATCCTCGAATGCATAGGGATTGAACCAGGTAGGTTACATGTAGGACAAGTGCCTCACACCCTGTACTATCTCTCTCGGCCCTCTGTTTTATTTGCTTTTCCTTTGTATTTAGACTTCTATGCCCTATCTTCTCCAGTGTTCCATGGTTATGGATGATAGTTTCATTGAAGTGGGAAATTGTTCCTCTGATACAATATCCTTATTTTATTTCAAAATTCTTATCCAATTTATATTTCCTCAAAGGGTGGTTTCTGCAGAAAACTGGTTATCAACTCTAGTTAGAAAATTTCCAAATGTGAATGACTGTAATAATATTTTAATTAAACCCTTAAACTAATAAGTGATTCTAGAAACTGTTAATGAAAGTGGAACCTCTAGACACTCCTAAAACCAAGTTCTGATTCCAATTGCATATTAGATCTGCTCTAAATTTTGCTCCGAGACAGATGAAGAGTGGTAATGACAAATGAATGAATTCATTCCTAAAAATTACTATTTAATAGATTACATGTGTAATCTATATTTCTATCATGTACTATTGAAATTTAATGCCACAATTATTTTCAAAATCAATAAAATATAATTGATAATTATATGACTTTTCAGTACCTAAACAAGGCAAGGGCATTAGCTTTTATGTTATTACTTCAATCCCAGAACAAAGGTTTTGGAGAGTATATCAGATAAGATAGAGTGCTTTTCTTTATTCATTCAGTTTACAAAGTAAAACCTTTGCATAATCTATCATTCATTTTTTTTAAAAAATATAGGAGTTTTTAAGTGTACTATGAACCAATGAGGTAGATGTGATTAATTAAAACCAAGGGGAAAAAAAAGTCTAGAGAACAATATAGATATTTCAAATTTTAAGAGATTAACTGATTTTCACGGTACTGATTTGAAGGACATTCCTGGTTTTGTGAACAGAATAAATCAAAGGTTGAATGAAAACATTTCTAGTGTTCACCGAATAGAAATTAATAACAATGTGACAAGGAACAGCTAAGGATTGTCTCAGAGGAAATCTACCTGAAATGGTGTCATTTGAAATCAGGCTAAGTAAATACAAGATACCATGTTAAACATTTAACCTGGAAGTTATCCCATCCACAACTTCCCTTCATCAGTTTCAGTTCTTTTGTATAGTAAGTGCTGGGTCCTAAAATTTCTCATAAGCTTAAGTGAAGGTGTTTAAACTGCAAGTGTTTTCATTGTCACTAATACTTGGAAATTGACTAATTAGAATTGATGATTTGTTCTTGGCACCTTTTTAAAGAAATAGAACATAGTAAAGCAAATACACGGTTACTAAAGCTCTCTTTGGAGACTGGATTAGAGATGAGTCCGAGTGAGTGAGTAGTCAGGTAAGAGACATGAATTGTGATCTGGGTAAGAGACAAAGGTGGCCTCAATGAAGTTAGTGGTTGGTGAAAATGGAGAGAATGGTAAAAGACTTAACATTATTGAAACGTTAGCTACAACAGAGTAGAACCCAAATAAATTTAGTCAAATAAATAACTGTAGATCATAAGGAAGAAAATAATATAAAAATGGAGATTATAAGATTCATGTTTCATAATTATATCATTTGTTCAGATGATGAGTCAAAGAAGGGTATCCTGAAAGTGGCAAAATTTATTAAGAAAATAATATAAAAGGCAGTGAGAAAATAACTGACATGCAGAAGTAAGGCAAGGCAGAAAACTGAAGACAGTTTTGCAGGAAAACACTAGGTAAAGACAAAAGATAATTTGGCAGTTTGGGAACAATGAGGCGTTGATGGCTTCTTTTGAGGTGGAACTATTAAGCCATAGCTCAAAAGAGAAAAATAATGCATGGGAGAAGATTGTAATTCTCTTTTAAATATGTTAATCATCAATGAGAGAAAAAAACCTATGTGAAAAGGCAATCACAATCACATCTCCTAAATAATAGCAAATCCAAACTTGGAGACTTGTGTGCACAGGTTCTGTGGTGCAGAGGGCCTCGGTGGTGAGGCATGCTGATCCTCAGCTGACAACGAGGCTGGAAAATTCAAAGATGTGAGGAAAACTGGGTTCTTTGTGTACATGTACACATAAATGTGAGAAAATAATGCAGTAGAAGAGAAATGGCAATAAGTAAACATGATCCCAATTCTCCCAAGAAAAGCAAGATGTATTAGATAATGGAGTTAGCATTGAGAGACTCTATGGCAAGATTCTTGCCTGTACTGCCAATCAGGGACTCTCTCTGGAAAACCCACAAGAGAGAATCTCCTCCAAAAATTAAGAAAGTCATGTGTTGGGAATCCTAAGTGTGATTTTCCTCAGTTATTTTTCTGTGCATAGATTGGACTCCATTTAACTGAATCTAACTGGCAGATTTGCAGAGGGTTGCATGCTGGAAAACTCAGAATTAATGGCTACAAAGTCCACAACCCAGAATGGGCCTATTATTAAAAGTGATGTTACTGAATCTGCCTGGGACCACCCAGGAGTCACACTAGTCACTGAGTTTATTAGCTAATACAAATAGGGCAAGAACCCACCATACTGACATGAGTCATTGATGCCAAAACCCAAAACTCAAGGGATGGTTTACCCAACAATCCCTACCATTGCCTCCAGACATATTCATAACCACCATTCACACCACCCTTATAACATATAGCGTCTTTCAAAAGAGCCTAAAGGGACAAGAGAAGATTAAAACATCCAAGAGAGCAAGCAGATGATCCTAGACAATCTGAACATTACCCAAGTGGGCTATTTAAATTTCAATTAGTCTAACATTTAAATAAAATTGAACATTTAGTCTAATTACTTTGGAAAGAATGGAAGTCTTGGGCCAAGACCAATAGTACAATGGATAAAGCACTTGCCTTGCACACTGCCAACATGCAAATTTGATCCCCAGCATCCCATATGGTCCCCTGAGCACTGGCAGAAGTGATTCCTGGAGTGCAGAGCCTGGCATAAGCCCTAAGCATGGCCGAATATGACCCCAAAACAACAACAAATAAGGAGTGGGAATCTCTGGGTCAGAAATTCAAGCTATCTAGGGGTTTTATTAATCACTAGAATGATTAACAATAAAATGAATAAACTATATGTCTTCATATATGCAAGTTATGACATGAGTTAAATTTATGATCTGACAGTGGCACATAGTAATGGCAATGGTGATTCTGTTGGTACCATTGGCTGTATAGGCTTCTTATTCCTAATAGTGGCTAACATGGCATTCTCCACATCAGGCACCTTTTCGCCTAAAGAATTAGAGGGAAAAACACAGTTCAATGACAGAAAATAATAATACCATAGTTATCCGGGTAAATAAGATCTGATCAGAGACAGGCTCTTGACTAGAGCTTGTTCATTGATAGGACTACTTGACATGATAACTTAGACTTGAGAGAGTGTGGGATAGCTTAAACTCCTAAACAGGGAAATATTTCTATACATATTTATAAATCTATAGATTGCATTCATGCATTTTTTAATGTTACTGTAAAAATATGAGCTCGAAGAGCATTAACATTAACATAATATCAGAGTTATAGGGGAAGAATTTGGGTGTGGAACATCAGCAAGTAGAGCTATCACAGACAGGGCAAACTTGGAAGACATAGGTTATCAGATATACTTTAACTCTGCTAATCTCATAATTCCTCCCCAAACTCCAAATAGATCTGGAACACTTCACAAGATTAAATTAAGCTAAAATAGGCATGTGTGTGTGTGTGTGTGTGTGTGTGTGTGTGTGTGGAAGAGTGAGGAGAACAGTCTTAAAATGGGAATGATAAAAACCATAAAATGCAGACTGTTGGAGGAATGAGTACAGGTGCAAGGAAGAATAATTCTGTGATTATTTAAAGATAAGGAATAATTAAAGATGGTCAGGTGAAGAAGGAGGGTCAAGGAGGAGCTGAGGCCATCCCACTAACTTGCTGTTAGCTGAGTTTACCTAAGTCGTAACAAAACAGGCCCCAAAAACTACAGTAGCGGATTATATGGAAGACGGCAAATACAAGGTGATGGCCCATGTAAGGATACAGATATATATGAGCAGTTCACTAAAGAAACTACATTCTCAGGGATCAGTAAGGAGGTCCAAGTTACAACTCAGCTCTACCATTAGTTATATGAATGAAAAGAAATTTCTTAATCCCTCTAGACCTCATGTTCTTTTTTTCCAAATGAGGTTAGGCACATCTCCGAATGCAGTAGTATGTGTACCTAGGTCAAGAACTCAACATAACAACCTGGCACCTGAACTGAGCAGGAAGAAGAGAGCAGTGTGGAACGCCTTCAAGAGCATGGAAGAAGTGGTTAAGAGGATGATGCAACCGGTTACATCTTTTCGACTCCACCATTCTTCCTGCTCTAACACACGCCTCAGAGACCTGGGCCCTACGAAAACATGATGAGAACGCTATTCGGGTATCCCAAAGAGGAATCGAAAGAGCTGTGCTTGGAGTATTATGTTTCACTCAAGTGAGAGAAGTTCTGACCTCTGTCGACAATCAAGAATCAGGGATGCTGTCCCGTTTGCCAAGGTGTCAAAAACCAGATGGAAAAAAACCCGAATGCCCAAGAACAGATGACTGGCTAAAGAAACTTTGGTACATCTACACAATGGAATACTATGCAGCTGTCATAAAAGACAAAGTCATGAACTTTGCATACAAGTGAATCAACATGGAAAGTATCATGCTAAGTGAATTGAATCAGAAAGAGAGAGACATAGAAGAATTGCACTCATCTGCGGAATATAAAACAACAGAATGGAGGACTAACACCCAAGAATAATAAAAATAAGTACCAGATTTGCTCCATGGCTTGGAGACCAGCCTCACATGCTGGGGGAAAGGGCAGCTCATATAGAGAAGGGAATATCAAGCAAAAATGTGGTGGGAGGACCCGTGTGGGATGGGAGAGGCGTGCTCGGAGCAGACTATAGACCAAACACATTGGCCACCCAAGACCTCCATTACTAACCACAATGCCCAAAGGGAGAGAGGGAACAGAGGGGAATGCTTTGCCAAAGAGGCGGGGTGGGGAGGGGGATAGAGGAATCGAATCCGGGTTGGCCACATGCAAAGCAAACACCCTACCCACTGTGCAATCCAATCAAGAGTCAACATCCAGAGACTATAAAACCAAGCTCCTGGAATCTTATAGACATCTTATAGCCTAGTTCTCCCTCTCAGAGAACCTGGAAAGCTACCGAGAGTTTCCTGCACCCATGGGAGATCTTGGCAAGCTCCCTGTGGCATATTCATAAGCCAAAACCAGTAACAATGATGGATCTCATTCCCCTGACCCCGAAAGAGCCTCCAATGCAGCACTGCTGGGAAGGATGAGTAAAGAGAGGCTTCTAAAATATCAGGGCTAGGATGAATGGAGGCGTTACTGAGACTGCTTGAGAAAAATCAACGATCAACGGGATGATGAATACATAATGTAATGTGTATTTTCCATTCATAAAAACATCATTCAGAATGTGTCATGTCTTTAAAATGTCCAATAATTTTTCTGGCAGTAATATTGGAAACATGTTCCAGGTACCCAAAGTTGTCAACCAACATCATACAAATGATTACAGTGAATTTTCTAGAGAGAGAGCAGTATAATAGAACAGCATAAACTATTCCTGTATTTTCAAAATTATACAACTATAATTATAGAAATGTTTCCACAATCTAATAAATGCTTGTATTTCTTAACTTCAGCTTTTAGATGTAAATGAATTTACATTAAATTACACATGATTCTTTTTTTAATTTCTACACCACAGCATTTTTAATAAGAAAAAAACTACAAAAATAAAACACTTTAAAAATAATATAATTGCTGAATAAAGTCCAATAAAAATATTTAAAACTTCCACCACCATGAGTAAATGTAAGCTCATATTTATGCTTGAGCATTGAATATTTACTATCATTTGTATTAAAAGAAACAGGTGCTTTAAAGCACAAAGTAATGTTTTGAAAGTAGGTGAAATCCCATCTTGTCTTTGAGCTGTCATTCATGCCCTTAGACTTTTCCCATATATTCTGTTGGCTATTCTTGTTCTCAACCTGTGATACCTGATTCCTAGTTCAGTTATTTCCACCTTTTGTTCAGAAGTATTTCCTCTTAACAATACACCATTCAGGAAAAGGTATGTCTTTGAATTGTCAACTAGTACTTTGTTCTGACAAAAGATATCACTCTCGTGTTTCAAGACTACATGTTAGAAATCTTGAAATTAACACCATTTGTTGACCACTAGAAATGAGTTTATTTGAAGGGGGGCTTTAGAGTATACAGTTAATAACATTGTAAGACAAAATTCTACATTTTAAAAAGTGTAAATATTTAGTATAGATTGATAAGACATCACTTTAAGAAATCTAAAAGGGTTGTTCTCAGGTATTATATCAACATGCATTTGTTATGACATATTTTATAGTCAGGCCTCAGTTTTCAGAAAAAGGGAGACAAAACTTGAGCAAGTTTAAGTCATTCAAAATTAAATAAAATGGCAATAACTTTATTGCAAAATAATTAGAACAAAGTAGTCATTAATTGCTTGGAATCTGAAATAAATACAACTACACCCCCAGGAAAGGAAAATTGAGCTAGAAAAATTGCACTGTACTTTGTTCAAGCAACCATGTAGCCTTTTTTATATTATACTTTAATAATAATACTTATAATAGTAATAAAACATCATCAAAGCATATAATAAAATAAAATCTAAAAATATTTTATAATATTAAAATGTTTATGCTAAATCCACAAATGTATTTGATATTTTACTAATATTACACTTAGAATGACCTGGTTAATATAATGTTGAATATTTTACATTTAATAATTTATATTGATATATAATTTATTTAACCATTTAAAAAGCACATTCCACATTATAAAATTTATGTTATAGACATTATAATTTTTTTATTTTACTCAAAATTTAAAAAGGTAATATTCTTAACATTATTTAAAATAATTATGAAATTGACTGTTTTTGTTAATTATCATGCATAGTTTCACTGCTTGGTTTAAGATTTAAATTGGCATCATATGATAATTAAAGTAAGTATATCAAAAGCAATAGCCATTTAAATTTTTTAATTATCATATTAAAATATAAACAAAAATAATAATAGATTAACTTGATATTTAAAATAGATTATCATCACTTGTATCCCTTGTCGTCCCATTGATCTTCGATTTTCTCGAGCGGGCACCAGTAACATCTCCATTTGTCCCTGTCGAGTGCTGGTGCAGCCCAATGATACCTGCTCGCTCCAGGAACAGGAAGAGCCTCAAATTGTACATTCAGGGATTTGACGAAGAAATCTGACCATCTAGTTGGTGGGCGGCCACTCAGTCTTCTGACGTCCCATGGAATCCAGTTGGTAACAGCTCTAGTCCAGCGGTTGTCTGTGAATCGCATTACATGACTGGCCCATCTGATTTTTGATGCCTTGGCAAACGAGACAGCGTCCCTGATTCTTGACCATCGACGGGGTCAGAACTCCGGATTCCTTCTCTCACTTAAGTGAGACGTGATACTCCTAGCATAGCTCTTTTGATTCCTCTTTGGGATACCCTAATAGCGTTCTCAACCTGTTTGCGTAGGGCCCAGGTCTCTGAGTTTATATGATTATCATGTAAACAATAAAATAGTGTAAGTTTCTAATATTATTTTATGTTTTATAGCTATTTTCAGATATATTTAAACATACACAAGTATGTATATATATGAATCACAAATATATATTAGTTTTTCACAAATAATGACATACAAATGTATATACTCTATATATGTGTATACATATACATATATATACCCCATGTGCATATAAAATATAATGTTTATCATCCCCTTTGCTACCTAGTAGAGATCTTTAATACCTAACAGGGATCTTCTCAGAGATCCTTTGGTGTGAATAAAGTGTTTTCTTATAGAATTATATCTGAATCTTTTGGTAGATACATCAGAATTCTTGCAATCAGCTCACTGCTGATTTTGTCATTAAATTTTGTCATCTTTTCCTATTACCGTACACTGCTGCTCTAAGTAATTGTGAAAAAATGTCATTACCACATGTGACGTATACCTACAGAATTAAACAAACTGTTAAATATCTAGAACAAGGGATCTTTGGCATTTGTAAGCTGGTTAAATGCCTCTGCGTGTAGACTACAGAGATTCTCACTCCCACATCGGTGTATGACAGATGTGACTCTCTCCCAGCACAGGGCACTACCAAACTTTTCTTAAATCTTTACTAGTTTGATTGATGGAAAATAGTATGTTCTTGCATCTTTCTTTCACTCTGAAAAGAGCTTTTTAATATGTTCTTGGGTTTTTTCTCTTTTCTGCATATAATAATCATTAGATTCATTGATATTGTCACAAACAGCAAGATTTCATGTGATAGTAGAATGTAATATGTAATATGTCTTTTGGGTTTGGGGATTTCCATACCTGGCAGCATTTAAGAGTTACTGTTAATTTTTCTCATTATTCAAGTCAAAAATCTTGAAGCCTTTCTATACCCTTTCTTCCACACACCACATTCAGTACATCCACAAACTCTTTTTTGGTTTCACTATCAGAATTGTAAACATTTCTCACTACCTCAACCTCTGTCATGCTGGTACTAGCCAGTATCATCCCTCATCTGGATTGTTGCTGTATCTTTTCCTAAGTGGCTTTCATCTTTCCCCATAAATTCAAGCCTCAAATATTAGCCCGAGTGGTATTTTTAAAACATAAGTCAGATTAAGTCATTTTTCTATTAAAATTCCTGCACTATCAAGCATCTCACTCAAAGTAAAACCCAAAGTTACATAACAGCATAAGATGTTACATGGTCTGGCATACCTACACTTCTGATCTTATCTCCCACACAGAACTCCTCTGTACTCATTCTGCCCCCGTCAGTCAAGACTTAAGGGAGGCTCTTAGTATTCCTGTATTATGCTGACCATAGTCCTACTTCATTGCTTGTCTCTTTCCCTGGAACACTTCTTTTTCTTCCAGGGAGCATTTGCCCACTCCTTTCTTTCATATTTCTACTGAATTCTCATCAGAGAAACCTTTCCCGATCAACTATGTATAGCAACCTCTACCTCCTCATTTTTCAAAAGAAAGAACTATCCACCATTGGCATAACTAAGCAGGTGTATAACTCCTAGATGGATAGTGTTTCACCTAAATTTCCAGGATTACATCTACTAGCTAATTCACCCTATTCTTCTCTATCTTGGGTAACATGTGGAGACAGAATCTGAGAGAGGGTTTGGAGCCTGAGGCTCACTGGGTAGTACCAGGGCACACCACCAGAAAAGGATAGAGCAAAGTAGTATAAGCAGAAAGAGAAGCTGAGATGTAATATAATTGATAAAAGGCAGTAGACAATTCCTCAGAAAATCTTGGAGCTGAAATGAAACAATAAATTTGTTCCACATTGAGGCAAAGGAGCTGAACTTTTGCATTCTGCACTGATCATGTATTGCAAATAGGGACAGGGGGCATTGAACTTCAGGGTGGTGATAAACAATAGTTGAGGGTAATTTTCAATGAAAATTGCAATGAAGTTAAAATGAGATACCCCTTCATCCATGAGACACCTAGTGCTTTGATTCTAAAGATGTCTATACAGCACATCAGAGCATCCCTTCAAACATCTCAGCCTTGGTGGGGTTTTGTTTTTTCACTTCTTGCATTGAGACTCATCAAAACTACATTGTTTTCACATAATTTATCAATCAGGAAACTTACTATTACACAATTTGATAGCATTATTAGTTGTGCCTATTTTTTTAAATATTACTGCTCACTCAATACCAAAAATGTGCTGCAAAAAATGTAAAATTTATCCAAGGGAAACACATTTAAATTACAGCTAAATAAAAGAGTATTGTTCCTTATAAAAATAAGTGATTATGGCAGTTTTATACATAATTTTATATAGTTCACTATATAAAATTTGTTACTGTGATAACAAAAATTATCTCATTGGTCACCAAGCAAATTTTTAACCACTATAATATATTGCTACCCTCAGTGATAACTACCCCAAATAAATGTTTCAGATGCAAGTCCAATATGACTCATTAGTTTCTTCATTGAATTACTCAAATGCAAAATATTTATATACATTTGTCTTTCTATATGCACGTGGAAAAGAGGGAGGTGGATCTTTTCCCCCCACAACATTCTTTGAATTCTTGTTTATCTCAACTGATCTGGAAATCAAAAATTAAATTACAAATAATATGTATTCCATTTGATCCTGCAATAAAAATCCATCAAGTAAAAGTTGACCTGAAAAAAAAAAAAGTTGACCTGAGCTTTGCCACTAACAGGACCTGTCATATTTCTTAAAGACACAAACTTTCATCTTCAGTGTAACTTTCAGGTGTAAGAATTTCCAAAAAAAATTTTTCTAAAACCCACAAAACTGAGCAGAGAAAAAGTTGTCTTGAGACATAACATTATAGAGGGTAAGAGAACCTAGCTTTGAAAATTACAGAGAACTAACATTCATAGACACATCACCTTAATATTTAACAAAATAATTCTGTTGCAGCCTTTATTGTCCTAGTCAGAAGAAAATTAATGTTTTGATGACATTTTTCCAATCTGGATATAGTTTTTGTACCTGCCAAGTGATTTTTAAGCATGTGTGTGCAGTCTGAAGTAGATCCAAGGCACAGGTGACTGTCAGAGCACACTAACAGCAAAGGGGAAAAGGCATTTCAAGAATTTGGGATTCATGAAACCCTCACCAATCCAGATGTGAGTTGCATTATGAACAACAAGTACTTACAGAACACCTGCTAAGTGCAAAACACACTGATTCACCCTGTGCTTAAATTAAATCTCCTCTACTTAAGCATGAGACCACCCTACTTGTGTTCTCCAGAATCAATAGTCTGTATATCTGCCAAGATCTACCTTCATAGTATAGTATGACCATTTTTAAATCTATGCCTAGACTCAAAGGAGAGATTCAAAAGACTTGGGAAAAACCAGAGATCACATTCATTAGATGACTGGTCATGCCTATACTTCCTTTTAGTTTGCCACAATTACCTCTGTCTAAAATAAATACCTTGAAGGTATATTTACTTTCCAATGAAATAATTTATTTAAAAGTCTTTTTCTAAATCATCACATTGACTCTATCAAAGTCTGTTCCATCTTTCCAAAACATCCTTTCAAAAATGAATAGATTATCTCACTCTTTTTCTAATCAAAAAATCTTATCTTTCAAAGGAAACAACTCAGGCTTCCAAGTGCACATTTGTTTCCAATCAATTGATAGATGGCATATTGGTAGACAGATGACAGATAAAATATATTGTGAACGTGTTGAAGTCAGAAATCACAGTTTCAACTTCTCCCCTACCAATTCACAGCTTGAGGTGGAGTTTCATCAAACTTCTGCAGACACTGAATCAAGTTGGAATCCTGCTTTCAAAGGGTAAGCATGAGAAAATTGGGGGAAAGATTTTATGAGCAGAGTAAAAATAAAAGACTATAGTAATCCTCACAGATCCCACTCCAGACCTCCCCAGCTGGCTGCAGTGACTCTTCACCTGGCCCCTCTTGGGAAACACAGGAAAAAGAAAAATGCGAAATCAGGACAGAGCTTGGTGACAGCCCTAGGCTAGGATTTGCTAGTAAGTAAACAGCTTCTGACCTGAACTTGCTAACATTCTCTTTCTGTGTGTGTGTGAGGCAGAGAGACCGAGAGAGAGAGAGAGAGAGAGAGAGAGAGAGAGAGAGAGAGAGAGAGAGAGAGAGGAGAGAGAGAGAGACAGAGAGACAGAGACAGAGAAAGAGAAAAGGTAACAGGAGGTTACAATGGGACTCCTAATTTTCAGTAGGCATTCAAGTCAGATCACTTTACACTTGAACGTTTTATCACTTGAGCGAGCTGCTCTTCCCAAAGAAACCCCTCACTCCCTGGATGTCTGGAGGCAAAAAAAAAAAAAAAAAGTCACTTGAATCAAAGCCCACTGGTCACAAAGACAAGCTACTTCAGTTAAATATGTCCACTTAGTTGTCAATTTTAGCTTCTGTTTTGGGTACTTGTGGATCATTGTCACTTCGGTTCCTGATATTGGTACTTTTTCTAAGGACTAAAAAAGTTGTATTCCTGTGTTTGTAGATGCTTTTTCAAAAGGTTCAAAATGTGAAGTTCATCAATGAACATGTAAAGAAAAAATGGAGAGACAAATTTCCTTCAAATCAAACTGAAATCTTGTACTTACAGCTATACCATAATAAAATAAGTTATAAACATCGCCTCTTCAGGCACCACTTTTTCATCACTTCGGCTATGTTATCTTATTTAATCACAATTTTATCAACTGCAGCAATTTTTTTTTCAATAGTCACATTCAAGTCCTGTGGAATTGGATAAAAGTGAACATCCAAATTGTTTCTCCTGCAGGCTTTCACTGGCCTTGCTTTGAGAGGGCAATGTCAGAACGACTAGTAGAATGTGTAAGATGACATAACGCTTCCCTGTTGCAACAGTCGGTGTTCACTCCCCTTATGTAGACATATCTTATAATAACAGAGACCTCATAACCCTGAGCCCTTCAGGAAAACTGACTTGGCAAACTGCCCTTCTCAGCAGCCAGCAGATGCCAAACAGAGGAAGTGTCTTTGCTCCTTGCTCCGGCTACTCCCTGGCAGATTCCAGAACAGTTACTGGCTGTGGCTTCATGCTTATCTGGAGAAGTGACACATTTGCGCTGTTATGTGATCCACCATGGCTGCTTTGTGTTCCTAAAAGCTTTTTCCATTGAATAAATTTTACACATTTCTAAAAATTGTGAATGAGGTGCCATGTGACTCCCCAGAGCAATCCCAAGATTTCTTTCATGGGGAGAGAAAGAAATCATCACCCCACCTGAATTCTGCCCAACTAGCAAAGCAGGGTGCCCTGCCCCCTCAGCACCCACTACCAACCCCTACCCCAGTATCCCAAACAGGTACCCCTTCCTGCCATCCATGGTTAGCCTGTCTCTCCACTGCAATCTCCCCTTATTAGAACCTTTAAGATTGCCCTGGTCAAAGGACCCTTCTCTGGACGGTGTGACGATATTAAGCACTGCCCTCTGAACACTCCTCTCTGGCCGGCAGGGAACCACTCTGCCCATTCACTCACCACTGAGACTCTATCTTCTTGCTCTCTGCTCACCTCTTATTAGTTTTTTTCCAGTTTTCTCTTAGACATTGGCATTACACACATGCCTTGGTGAGTCTGAGCAGCAATAACAAGCTGTCCTAGTTTGGTATTTATTATTTGCTATTTGTGGACTATTTAAAAAAAAGCTATTTTTTTTCTCACAGCAGTTCAGGGGACTAGATGTCTTAAAACACCAGGGTGTCAGTGTGGTTGGGTTTCTGTGAAGATTCTTCCTGTGGTAAACTGGCTACTTACATGACAGAAAAAACATAGGAGATTTTCAGAATCAACATGGTAATCAGGGAAATTTTCTTGCTTCAAATTTTCAAGAGGAGTATCTAGGCCGGGAGCAATAGGGGTCCAAAGGACTGCTAAATAGGTGGAAGCTTACCACAAGTAGGGGGGAAGAGGGGTGCAAAGGGAAGTTGGGATAGAGAAGGACCAGTATGACAATAATAGTTGGAAATGATCACTTTGAACAGGAACTGAATGTTGAAAGTAGGTAAAGGGATATACCTGATAACCTTTCAGTATCTATATTGCAAACCATAATGCCCAAAGGGGGGGAGAAAAGTTCCTGCCATTGGTAGGGATGGAGGGAAACTGGGGACATTGGTGATGGGAAATGTACACTGGTGAATGGGACAGGTGTTGGAATATTATATGACTGAAACCCTATTATGAACAACTTTGTAACTGTGTATCTCACTGTGATTCAATTAATAAATATATATAGTTTATTTAAAATCTGAACTGTAATAAAACATAAATGTAAAATTAAAAGAATAAAAATCAAGAGGAGCAGCTAAGTAACTCAAAAGACTTGGATGCTGAGAAATTGACGCTAAAAAATCCTAAAGCACGAGGAGAGACTGAA
This sequence comes from Sorex araneus, assembly GCF_027595985.1. Classification (NCBI taxonomy): domain Eukaryota; kingdom Metazoa; phylum Chordata; class Mammalia; order Eulipotyphla; family Soricidae; genus Sorex; species Sorex araneus. The sequence continues at coordinate 129,939,425 of NC_073302.1, read as the reverse complement.
GCAACTTTTCAGCTCAAAGACCAACATATACTGCAATATAGAGGACACAGAAGAGCTTCGTGCTTCACCGGGCAAAAGGTGAGTGAATAGAACTACATAAAGCCCTTGATTTTGGATAAGGAAGAGTAGGACAGTGCAGCTCCATCAAACCAGGAGCCCTGAGGAATGGAGAAACAGTGTAAAAGTAAATACAATGCATGTGAAGCCTAAAGGAAAACTGGGGTGTTCTACATTGACTGAACCTCAACAAGGGGAAAACAGAAAGGCCAACTAATCAATACTCATTACTCTTCTTACCCCACCCATCAGGATGGATTCTGACCTCATGAAGTATACCAGCAGCAATTATACTACCAAGTGTCAGATTTGGGTTCCCAGTAAAGAGGAATATTAGCAACACCATGATAAGACATGAACTATAATCCTTCCCCAGCGCACTCTCGACACCAGTCAGACCCTTCCATTCCATTTCCCTACCCTGCAGGAAAAGCAACTGTGGATATAAAGCCCCAGTTCCTATGGATGTTGTCAAAGGCCAATAAACCAAAATCAAAACAAAATCAATGCAATCAAAGGCACTGTTATCAAAGGGAGAGTAAAAGTAGCTCCACTCTCTAAATCACTAGAGAAATTTTAAAACAATGAAGCACACAAAATTAACAAAATGAACAGGACATTGAGCAACATGTGACTTTGGGGAAATAAAACATCAAAATGACAAAAATTTCTAGAATCTAACCTCAAAGACATGAAAGATAAATATTCCCTGCCAGAGAGAGAATTTGAAATTATTATAATAAAGAAAATCAAAGGACCAGAAGAAAACCCAGAAATGCAGTTCAAAGTGTTAAAAGAGAACTTTAGAGAATTGATTTAAAAATCTTAAGACAAATCAACAAGTTCAAAAGTAAAATCAATAAAAGTAAAAATTAAAACTTTAAATAATGACAAAAATTAGGAATGAGAAAAACTCAGTAAGATCAAATGTCTTAGAGGAAACGGAATAGAGCAAATCAATGAGCCTTAAGATAATGTACAAATGTACTGAAGAATAGAGAAAGAAAGAAGGAAAGAAAGAAAGAAAGAAAGAAAGAAAGAAAGAAAGAAAGAAAGAAAGAAAGAAAGAAAGAAAGAAAGAAAGAAAGAAAGAAAGAAGAAGGAAGGAAGGAAGGAAGGAAGGAAGGAAGGAAGGAAGGAAGGAAGGAAGGAAGGAAGGAAGGAAGGAAGGAAGGAAGGAAGGAAGGAAGGAAGGAAGGAAGGAAGGAAGGAAGGGAGGGAGGGAGGAAGGAAGGGAGGGAGGGAGGAAGGGAGGAAGGAAGGGATGAAGAGAGAAAGAATGAAAGAGAGAAAGAGAGAAAGAAAGAAAAAGAAAGAAAAAGAAAGAAAGAAAGAAAGAAAGAAAGAAAGAAAGAAAGAAAGAAAGAAAGAAAGAAAGAAAGAAAGAAAGAAAGAAAGAAAGAAAGAAGAAAGAAAGAAAGAAAGAAAGAAAGAAAGAGGAAGGAAGGAAGGAAGGAAGGAAGGAAGGAAGGAAGGAAGGAAGGGAGGGAGGGAGGAAGGGAGGGAGGAAGGAAGGAAAAGAAACAGAGAGAAAGATATCTTAAGATCTAACTACATGAGCAAAAACAACAAAAGGAAAATGGGGTAGCCCAGAGAAATGAGAAAGAGAATAATAATCTTATCTAAAGAAATAATTGCAGAATTTCCCACACCTTGGAAAAGAACTGAGTATATAACACATAAAAACAATAGAACACTTGGCTCCTTAGATGCAAAAAGATTTACAACAGAATTCTGAAAGTATCAAGAGTTCAAGATGAAGAAAGAATAGTAAAGCAGCTGGGGGTGGGAAGGGGGATATATAACATATAAAGATAGACCCATGAGAGTTATATCAGACTTCTAAGCCAAAACTCTACATACAAGAAGAAAATGTAGTGACGTATTCAAAATATTCAAGATAAAAACTGACAGCCAAAAGTACTATATCCTTCCAGATTTTATCTCTTTCAGAATTTATAGAGAAACAAAGGTCTTCGAAGGCCACCAAAATCTAAAGGAATTTGCCAAAATTAGACCATCTTCCCTATGAGAAATGCTTAAAGGAGATGTCCTATCTAAATAATAAAACACTCCACAAAAAATGAACAGCAAAGTGAATAGAATCAGAATATCAAAGCCATAATGGTGAAGATAAGTGTCATACATCAAAATTCATCATTAATACAAATTAACTTAAACAGATAATCAAAAGGCACAGATGGCCAGATGGATTAAGTGCAAAATCCAGCTACATACTGTTTTTAAGGGACTCGGTTAAGTCATAAGAGCCAACATAGGGCCAGAAAGATAGCATAGGGGTAAAGGTTCTTGCTTGTATATAGCTCATCCAGTTTGAACCATGTGTCAAATTAAGCATATTTCATAAAGCAACTGCTATCAAAATTTTGTCTTAAACTTACATGAACAACTTCAGCATAAAATTTTTTGTTTTAAATCTACACAGATTTTTGCCTCAAAACTTACTTAAATTTAACTGAAACTTCCATGTCGCTAAAAAATATCTAAGAGAGACTCAGGATGTTGACTCAAGGGGCTAGAGGACATGTTTTGCATGAGGGAGTCTCAAATTCCATCCCTAGAATGCATGTCCTCCCAGGCATAGTGGGGGTGGGGAGGGAGTACCTGGTGGCAGCACTGCTGTACCTGAGCTGCACTAATCTCCAGGCCAGGAGTCTTGTCGCACGCCGCTTCGTCCAGCGAAGAAACACGCAACTCGGAGATCCTTTTGGCTGCGATTTATTCAGGAACTTTCTCATGCGTTAGAGAAGAAATCAGGAACGGGGACGAGGAGGAAGGAGGAAAGGGGGACGCATGAGGGAGAACCAACTAGCTAGGTGACTTCCCCCCTTATATACTTCTCCCTGCCTGTTTGCCCTCAAGTGTCTGCAGCTGATAAACTAGCCATAACTTGTGAGCGTGACAAGACATCCTGATTCCCCATCAGGTGTTGTTCACAAAGCACGGTGCAACCAACAAGAAACAGGTATTCACGAAGCACGGTTCCACGGAGGCTCTCCACAGAGTCTGAGCCCAGAACTATTGATAAAATTTGCATGGTGTGATGGAATGACACTGAACTAGCCTAGGGCCCCAGACATTGTTCCTCCAAAATGAATGAGCTAATTATCTAAATGTTCTATCTTTGAAAAAAATCTAACAAAAAGCTTGACCACCCCCAGCAGTATTTTCAAGTTATAATCTATCTATCAAGTTTCTTTAGGAAGCTTTGTTTTTTTAGAGCATATGCTTTAAAAAGAATCATAAACCTTCAGAAGCCATCTAATTTTGGAAACTATACTTTTCAAAGGAAGCAAAACTTGTTGATTATAAAGAAACGAAGAACATTGAAAATCACCTCAACTTTAACCATAATCGAACATCTAAAATATATATCACCATGTCACTGTCATCCCATTGATCATTGATTTGCTCGAGCAGGCACCAGTAATGTCTCCATTTGTCCTAGCCCTGAGATTTTAGCAGTCTGTCTTTACTCATTCTTCTCAGCAATACCGCATTGGAGGCTCTTTCAGGATCAGGGGAATGAGACCCATTATTGTTACTGTATTTGGCATATCGAATATGCCATGGAGAGCTTGCCAGGCTCTGCCATGTGGGTAGGATTCTCTCGGTACCTTGCCAGGTTCTCTGAGAGGAAGAACGAGGCTAGAAGAGGTCAAGTGGACATGAATGCAGCCATGCACTTCTGGGAGTTTTGTTTTATAGTCTCTGGATTTGGGCCATTGATGGGATTATACAGGCTGGGGGTAGTTTGTGGGTGTGGCTGCCAAGTTACTGGAAAATGGGGGATCTGGGTGGAGGAGGCCCTGTCCCGATCATAGTCATAGTCATATATATACATACATATATGTATTTGTAAATACATATGGATACACATGCATATATACATATATAGATAGATACATATATAGATCACTCTCATTGTCACTGTTGTCCTGTTGCTCATTAATTTGCTTGAGCGGGCACCAGTAATGTCTCCATTCATCCCTGTAGTGTTCAGGGTCAGGGTAATGAGGCTCATTATTGTTACTGTTTTGGACATAGCACAGGTAGCTTGCCAGGCTCTGCCGCGCGAGATTCTGCATTGCTCTCTTCTGGGAGCTTTGTTTTATATTCTCTCAATCTTGGCTGTTGATGAGATTACATGGCGCTGGTGGCAATTTGTGGGTGTGGCTGCCAAGCTACTGAAAAACTGGGTATCTGGTGGAGAAGGCTCAGTCCTGATCTGAGCAGGCTTGGAGATCTCAGCCACAGGTCCCACATACCTGGGTTCCTCTGTCATTTTCTTCATGGGTGAGGCTCGTCCGAGAGTGTGGAGAGTGGCCTTGGGCATGGCTGTGGCTGAGTTCTGGAGATTTTCAGCTGCCAGGGCTTTGGTTGGGGCGGAGATGGAAACTCAACCTGCCCCCCTCTGAGGGAGCCCAAGTGAAGACAGCCTGGCAAGGGGGAAGGAAATATATACATATATAATTTTACTCACTAGACTATCCAAACTGTTAAAACCTAAAGTTTGGTGAAAATGCAATGTAGCTGATAATCTTGTAGACTTCCAATCAGTGTAAATTGGTAACACCCCTTTGGAAAACATTATGGTGCAAATTTTTCAGCCCATAGCACAATAATCCTAGTCCTAACAAATATATTAGAATAGTATTCTTCAACATTTTTGATCATGAGACCCACAAAAATTGGATTTTATGTCACAGTTCAATATGTGTTTACATGCTCCATGAACATACTGAATCAAAAGTTCCATGAAAAAATACCTACCCTTGTATATGGAATTCACAATGATAAGTCTAGTCTGGTGTAAAATGTTTAACCCTAGCCACGTGCTGCTATGTCAGTAATGGGTCACATAAGTCAGTAAATGGGTCACAAACCACCATTTGATAAAAGTTTCTTAGTGACAACATTATTTACAATAGTAAGAAGCAGAAAAAATCCAGTTTTATACATATAGACAAATAGAAATATATGAAACAAATTGTTCATATAGTACAGTACACAGACCAGTAAAAATGAAGAAACTATGTTTAGTTGCACTGTATCTGATCAATCTCAGGCACATAGTGTTGAGTGTTAAAAGCATGTTAGAGGGGCTAGAGAGAAAGTATAGTAGGTAAGGCACTTGCCATGAAAGAGCACAACCCATGTCCAACCCTGGCATCCCATATGGTCCCCCAAGCACTGCCAGGGGACCCATAAATATTTTGCATGTTACAAAAAGTATAGGGGGACCAAAGCAATAGTGCAGCGTGTAGGGCATTTATCTTGCACACAGCGACCCGGGTTCAATCCTCCGCATCCCATGTGGTCCTCCAAGCACTGCCAGGAGTAATCCCTAGGTGCAGAGCTGGGAGTAACCACTGACCATTGCTGGGTGTGACCCAAAAAGGAAAAAAAAAACAAAACCAAAAAATTATAGGTACACTTATACAAAGTATAAAAGCATGCAGAATTAAATATGGTTCTTAAGGAAAAGAGAAATACAAAACTGAGGATAAATATTTCTTCTGAGAAGAGGCAGAGGTAGGACCATAAATGGGTTCATGTGGACTGTGTGTCGTGGTTACTGTGAATAAACCATGTTAGTCAGCTCTCCCGGACAGCCACTGTGCTCAAACTCCTTCCCACCTGTAATCACTATCAAAAGAGAGATGCTCTCCCCTTCATTTTCCTGAGCTTCTGCTCACTAATAAAACTGGCACTGATCAGAAATAAAAGAGTTGCTAACCCAATTAGGCACAATATTTGTAACTGGAGACATCAAAATGAGCTGATAATGATACTTGACCTTAAAGAACAGAGATTTGGCAAATGTCAGCAAGGAAGATAGTCTTAAATTGGCAGAAAATTTCATCACTCAAGTATCACCTATTACACAAGGACCCAGAATAAATTTATCAGCTCAGATTCTTACCAGGCAGAAAATTAAATAAAACTCCTTACTCAATGAGAAATAAGAAACAAAGCATTTTCATTCAAATTCATTTATCTGAATTTGCACATGTATATAAGAGAAATTAACCAAGATATTATTTAGACAGATAAAGCAAATATGAATAATATCTAAATTACACAATGACAAAAGGGACCATAATTTACAGATTACAATGTAAACAACTTAAAATCTAAGAGTATTTAATTATGTTGTTTTCCTATATAATGAAGTTGGCAAAAATTTCAAGTAATCCATATTTCTAGCTGTCAATGTTAACAAAACTGAATAGGTAATAACTCTGGGCTTCAAATAATATTTTCATTTTTCTGTGAACTCAAATAATTAGTCAAAAATCTTTATTGTCATATTATAAGTACCAAACTGCTAAGATTTTCTAAGCAACTACAGAAATTACTGACTAGAAAAAATAATTTTTTAAAAGTACACGCAGTTGTGTTGGTGTCATGCTTCTACATCTTTAATTGACCAGAACATACCCATGAAGTTGAAAGGTCTCAAACAGCAAATGGACCAAGGTCCATACATTTTAATCTTAAGAAGAGGTAGAATTACTGCCAGGACCCTAAAAAGGGGAGGAAAGGTTAGGTAGACTCCTTAATTAGCCTACCGTTCAGAAGTAGGACTAAAGCATAACAACAGTGAGAGGTCACATTGATAACAAGGAAGAGGGGAAAGGGATATTCTTTCTAGTTTTTAAAAAAATGGGCAATTGTGGAGAAGAACATCCCCCAGCTGTGCTCAGGGCTTGCTTCTGGCTCTAAGCTCAGGGATCACTTCTGGAGGGGCTCAGGGGACCGTATTGGGTGCAAATAATCAAATCTGTGTCTGCTGTGAACAAAGCAAACACTTTAGCTGCTATATGATATCTCTGGCCCCTAAAAAAGCCAGAGATTTCAGCAGTTTCTATTTCAATTTCTATTTCAGCAGTTTCTTGAGTCATCATTGTTTCAAAATCCACTATTCACATGTGTGGCTCCAAGTGATCAAAAGTGACATAATCACCTTTCAAGTGGTGTTTTTTTTTTTTGAGGGGGGTCAGAGGATAACAATTAGCAATACTCGGGACTTACTTCTGGCTCTACACTCAGAAATCACTTCTGGAAGTGCTCTGGGAGCCATACAGGATGCCAAGGATTGAACCCAGGAGGGTCGCATGCAAGGCAAACGCCCTACCAGCTGTTCTATTGTTCTGGCCCCATTCAAATGTTTTTTAATTTAAAATCCCTACTAGTCGGGAGGTGAAATAACTGTATACATCAAGGTTATGAATGTCGGCATCATTGTAAACATATTACATTAGCTATAATAAATTTTAAGACTGTCACTGTCATCATCACTGTTATCCTGTTGCTCATCGACTTGCTCGAGCGGGCACCAATAATGTCTCCATTGTGAGACTTGTTGTTACTGTTTTTGGCATATCAAATACGCCATGGGTAGCTTGCCAGGCTCTACCGTGTGAGCAAGATATTTTTGGTAGCTTGCCAGGCTCTTCAAAAAGGGCAGAGGAATCGAACCCGGGTCAGCCACATGCAAGACAAACGCCCTACTTGCTCTGCTATCGCTCCAGCCCTAAATTTTAAGACAAATGACAATAATAAAATCCCTATTTGGGTACATAATATATAATAAAATAATAATTCTTAAAGTTAACATCATTGTTTTACTAAAATTACCATATATGGAACATTGCCTTGAATCTGTACATCACATTCCATGTAAACAAATCATTTACATACCAGAAAATAGACATTTCATCTGAAATATCTTGCTTATCATTTGCAAACTTGAGGGGATCTTTAAATTGCTCCTTGCAAACCCCAGAATCTGATCTTGAATCATTTGACACTAATAAGCCATTATTTCTTCAATGTTTAGAAGCAGAATAGTTTTACTTTCAAGTTCTCAAGACACTGCTTTATCCATACCCTGCAATATTCACTGTCACTGTATCACTGTCATCCCATTGATCATTGATTTGCTCAAGTGGGCCCAGTAACATCTCCATTCATCCTAGCCCTGAGATTTTAGCAGCTTCTCTTAACTCGTTCTTCCCAATGGTGCTGCATTAGAGGCTCTTCAGGCTCATCATTGTTACTGTATTTGGCATAAGAATACGTCACAGGGAGCTTGCTTGGCTCTCCCACGTGTGGGCAGTAAACTCTTGGTAGCTTGCCAGGTTCTCCAAGAGGGAGAACTTGGCCGCACTGCAACCACACGCTTCTGGGAGCTTGGTTTTATAGTCTCTGGGTTCCTCTGCCAGTTCCTTCATGGATGAGGCTCGTCCAAATGTGTGGAAAGTGGCCTTGAGCATGGCTGTGGCTGGGATCCGAAGGTCTTCAACTGCCAGGGCTCTGCTCAGGGCAGGGAGGGAAACTCAACCCACCCACTCTGAGGGACCCCAGTGAAAACAGTCAGGTGCGGGGGCAAGAGACTCTACGTCACTCTCTTCCGGGAGCTTGGTTTTATAGTCTCTGGATGTTGGCCATTGATGGGATTACATGACTTGCTGGGAGCAGTTTCTGGGTGTGACTGCCTAGCTGCTGGAAAATGTGGGATCTGGGTGGAAGAGGCCCAGTCCTAATTCGAGCAGCCTTGGAGATCTTGCCCTGGGTTCCACACACCTGGGTTCCTCTGCCAGTTTCTTTATCGTGAGGCTCGTCCGAACATGTGGAGAGGGGCCTTGAGCTTTTGACCCTGCAATATTGGTCATAAAAAATTTTTAAATATCAGTAATGTGCCACATGTGGCTGGCAGCAACCCAGAAGTTTTATTACCTGAGAACATTGCGTTAAGATGGCCCCATATTAAAAAGAATTATCTCATTTTCTCTTAACAAGTTAGTTCCTCTATGTGTTTACAATTTCCTTTTTATACTATTGGGAGATGATAATTTTTGGTGACTTACATTTTTCTTAAAATATCTCAGTGATGGAGAAAAATACACTAAAATTTTATTTTCATTTACTCTAGCAAAAAATGTGTAATTCACATCCAAAAGAACAAAAGCAACCACTGTTGGAGAGGATGTGGGGAGAAAGGGACCCTTCTACACTGCTGGTGGGAATGCCGGCTAGTTCAGCCCTTTTGGAAAACAATATGGACGATTCTCAAAAAACTAGAGGTTGAGCTCCCATTTGACCCAGCAATACCACTGCTGGGAATATATCCCAGAAAAGCCAAAAAGTATAGTCGAAGTGACATCTCCACTTATATGTTCACCGCAGCACTGTTTACAATAGCCAGAATCTGGAAAAAACCCGAGTGCTCTAGAACAGATGACTGGTTGAAGAAACTTTGGTACATCTATACAATGGAATACTATGCAGCTGTTAGAAAAAATGAGGTCATGACGTTTGCATATAAGTAGATCAACATGGAAAGTATTATGCTAAGTGAAATGAGTCAGAAAGAGAGAGACATAGAAAGATTGCACTCATCTGTGGAATATAGAATAATAGACTATAAGACTAACGCCCAAGAATAGTAGAAATAAGTACCAGGAGGTTGTCTCCATGGCTTGGAGGCTGGTCTCTCATTCTGGGTAACTCAGGGAAAGGACCACCAAGTAAAATGTGGTCGGAGGTCATGTGGGGAAGGGTGATACGGGCCGAATACAGACTAGAGACTGAACACAATGGCCACTCAACACCTTTATTGCAAACCACAACACCTAATCAGAGAGAGAGAGAACAAAAGGGAATACCCTGCCATAGTGGCAGGGTGGGGTGGGGGGAGACGGGACTGGGGAGGGGGGGAGGGATGTTGGGTTTACTGGTGGTGGAGAATGGGCACTGGTGAAGGGATGGGTTATCGAACTTTGTATGGGGGAAACATGAGCACAAAGATGTATGGATCTGTAACTGTACCCTCACGATGACTCTCTAATTAAAAATAAACTAATAAAAAAATGTGTACTATCCTACACAAAATTCCCCATAATTCTTTGCCCAAAAGGAGAAAATTAATACTCCTTAGACTTCAAATTAATAATATTAAAACTTAATCAGTTAGCTCTCAGAGGTTTGCCCAGGTAAGTGGTTTATCCAAATGACTTACTTTAAAACTTCATTTTAAGATTTTATTTAGCCATGCTGACCAATATGAAAAGAGTCTTAGTCAATCACCACAAAAATATGTGCATGACATCATGGCAACTGGGGGCTCAGTCTGTGTCACTTCCTTATGATAAGTCTAATCACATGATTGATTCTCAGATAGTATGCACTCTCTAGATAATTCCATACCATTTATTTGTTACTAACTTTATGATTCAATAGTACTATCTAAGTACATTATAATTTGTTACCACTTAATTCATTGGCACCAAAATTGCTTGATGATTTATAAAGATCTTTATTTGGACTCATATGTATAAATAATCTAAATTAATAATCTACTATTAAATCACTTAATATTCTCCAAAATTGCCCATATATGTGTATTTCTATATTTCTATCTGAATAATAATGATATATAAGCCATAAACATTAAAATGATTAACATCATCTTATATAAAGTCAGATTATACCAACAATAATGTGACTAGATATATATATACACTAGAATGACAATAATATGCACATATGGGTGTTTTTCCTCTAGACAGAAAAAAATTTTTGCTTTCATTTCTACTTTTACATAATCTGAATTTTCCAGTCTTTTTCACAGATTTTTATAACTTGTAAAACATAAAAATGCAAATAATAAAAGATTAAGATTTTCTTGTTCCTTATACATATATAAGCAGCATAAAACAATTAAATTATATTGAAAAAGCAATGAAAATTTCAACAGCTTTATATTGACATATTTATGAAGGAACACAGATAAAAAATAACTTCTCAATGGTCTATTTCGTATAGACGATCTCCCAGAGAGAATGCTGGTCTCCCACAAACTAACTGGCTTCTAGTCTTACTTATACTTTACACTGGACATTTTCCAGGAAGTTAACAGCACTAATTCATCTGGGAAAAGCCACTTATACCTGTATGTACATTATTACACTGTTCTTTAGGTACCTATTTGATTTTTGTGATTTTACAAGTGCCTTAAGAACACTGACTTTATCTTTTTCATTCACCATTTTATTCCCAATAACTAACACAGAGAGTGGTATATAGAAAGTGCTCAATAAATAATTCTTGACTGAACAAATCAAGACAAAGCATGTCAAAATAAATATTTTACTAAATCAACTATATGAAAAGCATAGAAGCTAGAATAAGTGATAGTATCAAATATATTAGTGGTTATTCAACAATCTTTCTGCACATGAGATATATGACTGAGGATATATATCTCATGAATAAATGGTTACAGAACAAATACTACTTTCTAGCGGGAAAATTCCATGCAGTTGTCAGCTTATTTAACTTCCTCACATTCTATCTCAGAGCTTAAAATAGCGTCTGTTCTGACCATGTGGTAGTGAATGAAAAAGATAAAATTATACCTATGATTTTACTTTTCTTCTTCAAACTCCAAGAGTTTGAAGATTAAAATTCTACCGCCTTGCCCTGTTGACACAGTTATAATGCCATGGACTTTAGGCTTATGGTGTTTATACTGAATAAAATGTGGGATAACTATATTTATGATTTGAAGGAAGGGGTAGAATGTAAAGTAAAATGTAAATTATTTTAGAGAGAAATGGAGTTTAAAACATGGAGAATTTGAAGAAGAAACTGAAATTCTACATGGTGCAAAAAGATGTCTGTGTTGTGTGACATTTAAAATTTGAGAACAGGCAGTCATAGCCACTTCGTGTAAATATAGCAATATAGCCAAATTTGTATAAATATAGCAATATAGCAGAATTGAAATCCCATGTTATATCATCACTGTCATCTGGTCATCCCACTGCTCATCGATTTGCTCGAGAGGGCACCAGTAACGTCTCCATTGTAAGAATTGTTGTTACTATTTTTGGCATATCGAATATGCCATGGGTAGCTTGCCAGGATCTACCGTTCGAGCGAGATACTCTTGGTAGCTTGACAGGCTCTCCGAGAGGGGCGGAAGAATCGAACCTGGATCGGCCACATGAAAGGCAAGCGTCCTACCTGCTGTGCTATCGCTCCAGCCCATGTTATATACAATTGATTTTCCTAAAAGCTCTAAAGACTGCAATAAAAGATTATTATATATGGAGTATTAAATAATTAATTAACCAAACCTTTTAGAAGCATAAGGTTATGCTACTAATAATTAAATAGGTGTTGAATTAAATGGAAACAGTATCAAACAGACACAAGTTTTACCTAATTGTATATTAATTCCTTCTATTATGCCAGGGAAACATTTTAAAGACAGAATACCAAAGGTTAAAATATTTAGAGAAAAAAATTCCTTGAGAAGGTGGTCAAAGTTACACCAACAGGAAAGAAATAATAAGCATAGAGAATGTCCAATATTATAGTCATGCATAATATTTGTATGACAAAGAAACTGAATCTGAAACTTTTCATGTTTATATGATCTATACTAATTTACTGATTTCATATAAATCACATGTTTATATGATCTATACTAAGAGAGTCTCTTGCCCACACACCTGGCTATCTTCCCCGGGGCCCCTCAGAGGGGATGGGCTCCCGCTTCCCTCCCCGCCCCAAGCAGAGCTCCCGGGGGCCAAAGACCACCGGCACCTAGCCAAAGCCATGCTCAAGGCCCCTCTCCACATGTTCAATAAGCCTCACGCATGAAGGTACCGGCAGAGGAACCCAGGTGTGTGTAATCCCATCAACAGCCAACATCCAGAGACTTCAAAGCAAGCTCCCAGAAGCGCACGGCCACAAAGCTTATAACGTACCTTTCCCTCTGGGAAAAACTACCGAGGTACTGAGAGCTTCCTGCCCACATGGGACAACCTCGAAAGCTTCCCATGCTGTATCCATATGCCAAAGCCAGTAACCAGCTGAATTTCATTCCCCTTACCCTGTGGATAGGACGAATGTAGAGGTTACTGAGACCACTCAAGCAACTCGATGATCAACGGGATTTCATGATCGTGATCATGATACTAATTTTTCTCAGTTGATGATGCTTATGAAATATTAAGGTCTTAAATGTCAGGACTCTTGTTCAGTTTCCTTAACCTAAACTGCTACTGCAAAGTACTTTGAGAGGATTCTAAAGATTACAACCATCTCTGAAAATCTCTTATCACTGCATTTGGGTGAACCCAGTCATTTTCTTGAGAGTGGCACATTATAAGTCGTGATGCAGTACAGAAGTCCTTAGATTATATTTTGGTCAGAGACACAACTGGATATCAGATGATGCAATCATAAGGGTAAACTATCTAAATTTAATGAGAATTCACCTACAAAGGTGTAGACAAGATTAAAGGCAAAGACCGGGATGCTTAAAACACCCATAGGTTAACAAACACCCTTAAACAGCTAACAACCACTATCACCCCTAAGACTTGAAAAGTCAAGAGAAAAGAAATGGTAGGAATCTGGAGAAAATTGTTAACTATAAGAAAGACCTATCAGACAGAAACTGTGGCCTTTGGTTAAAGGAAAAAAAAAACACAAAGTTACAGACAATACAACATCTTAAAAGCAAATTACTATGAAATCAATATTCTAAATTCTCTTAACTCTATTCATCCAGTCTCTTATTGATACTTCCCTGTGATACCAAGAGATCCTAGCTGATTATAGCACATTGATGTCAATCCTCTGGGTATTCTAGAAAAATGAAGCAAAGTAGAAAATGGATCCAGAGATGCAAGTGAAGAATTTTTATCAGAATTTAATAGAACATTATTAAATCCCATACTTCTAACATCTAAAAGGGTTATGTACTTTTTAAGTTCAAAAGTGAAAAAATAACAACAATTTGATCTTCACATGGATACAGGAGATAGAGCAGATTTGATTAGTGCTATCCTCACTTTAAATATGAAGAAATGATTGGTCAAAAGCAGAAATTGTTTGCCTAAATCATCTAGAAAAAAATTGTGAATGTCACTGTGCCCATTGACTTATTGTTTTAAAAAAACAACTATTTCCCTCAAAATGTAAAGATCTTTCCACTAGGCCTTATTAAGAAAGATATGTGTGTCTCCCCTCATTGGATATCAGAAAGAGAATAAAAATTAGCCAAGCATATAACAACTGAGGTTTATGGAATAAAAGCATTGACTCTACTTTGCAGGAGTTTTGGACTTAGAAATTAGTAAAGAACACTGAAAAATACAGGAGTTTATTTGTCAGTCAGTGAGAATTCCTTTAGCACCTGTTATGGACTAAATGCCAAGGATATAAAACATGTTGACTGCAATTACCCATTTTACTATTGTGGTCATTGGTTCTTACAGCATTGGGTTTATTATGCTTAATGGATTGATGTAAACTTCTCAAAACTGATGCATGATGAAATTATAATTTATATAATTCAGTATGTATGAACAAATATAATACTAGACCAATATTTGAATGTTGATCAGTACTAGAATGCCAATACAAGTTAAGGCTAGATCTTTTTATATGGAATCCTGTTGCCAACCTTAATTTTCAGTGGTGGTAATGTTAGTAAGAACTGATACAAAATCAAGTGATGGTATGGGTTGCTTATTTTACTTAAGCTGACACATAGATATGCAACGACCATTTAAAATAAAAGGATAGGATTAATATGACTTTATATACCCATACATATATACATACATGTCCCATACATGTATGCATCATGTATGGTGAGTGCTATGGCTACCTGAACAATGCCCAGAGGTCTCTAGCATTTGGGATTTCCAGGGCTATCCCTGGTCACATGAAGAAACTGGCAGAGGAACCCAGGTGTGTGGGACCTGGGGCTGAGATCTCCAAGCCTGCTCGGATTGGGACTGGACCTCTTCCACCCAGATTCCCCATTTTCCAGTAGCTAGGCGGTCACACCCAGGGACTGCCTCCAGCACTGTGTAATTCCACCAATGGCCAACATCCAAAGACTATAAAACCAAGCTCCCGGAAGCGACATCTTATAGCCTAGTTCTCCCTCTGGAAGAACCTGACAAGCTACTAAGAGTTTCCTGCCCACATGGGAGAGCCTCACAAACTCCCATGGCGTATTTATGGGGATTTTTTGCATAGCATTCAGTGAAATTTAGGGCATATAGTCATAACACACATATTCATTATGGCCAGGGACCTTTTTTTACATATTTGATGATCAAAGTTTAGACACTTCATTAAACAATGGGGACATGAATGGTGACCTTTATAAAAACTCTTTCTCTAGGATAGAGGGATCAGTCTGTCTGGCACAGATTCAAGACAAAGTAGGAGAAAAATTAGAAATTATGATCTTTCTAAGGGGAATATAAAGCCAAGAAGTATTTGAATTTTTGTTTCTACTTTTAAGATATGACTTAAGTACCTTGTTTCACTGATGGGAATGATCCATATTAAAGTGGTGAATTGTTCATTCAAAACTAAAATAGAAAATTACTGGTACTTTGTTTTTAATTAGGGAAGAGCAAACGGGATCAATCACACATTTACGGGGGTCGATGTTATCAGAAATATTTCTATAACGTGCACAGGGAGGAAATCACAGACAGAAGAAATATTGCTAGGAGTTTGAACAAATTCTCCTAACTGATTTTGTTTTCTGAGATTAACAAAGGAAACTAAATGTGCTTCAACCATAGTTCAGGAGTTAAGGTGCTTGCCTTGCATGAGGCCGACCCCAGCTCCATCCTTGGCACCATGGTCCTCGTAGAACCCCAGGGAGTGACCCAGAGTATAAAGTTAGGAGCAATACCTGAGACTGAGTTGGAAAATTAGGAGGTAATAGAAAAATGTTTAAAATTTATTTACTCATTATTGCTTAAAGATAGTAGTAACTACATATTAACATTATACATAACATATATGTAATTATTATAATCATAGTACATTTCTGAAAAACTTTAGTTCCATAGAACAGTACAGATAAGATGGAAAAATAATACAGATAAGACTTCAAAGAGAAGATATTAAATTATGAAAAACCCTAAATAAGGATTTTTACCTTAATATTTTATGTGTGTTTGTGCGTGTGTGTGTGTGTGTGTGTGTGTGTGTGTGTGTTTTACAGGAATAAAATCCAGGGCTTTACCATGTCCTGTACCACTGAACATCCCCAGTTCCTGTACTTCAGACATCTTTGGCAGAAAAATTCTTTGCAATGGTAGGGGTGGAGTGACTGGTCATGCATCATAAGACAACAGCTGCATCATTGAACTCTATTTATTAAGATAATGGCAGTAATGTTCCCTGTTCCAGGTTTTGAGGATCAAAATTACCTTCAGACTTGTTTTAGGTCCACTGAGTGGCAAAAGTGCCTTCTATAGTGAAAACCTGAACTAGAAAACTAAAGTGAGTGGATTAGGAAAATGTAAAAGAATTGCAGTCTAAAGACTCAGCTAAGGACTCATCTAAGGACTATTCGAGACTAATGCTCATAAATATCAAATGAGCCCAGTCAACATGTGTGCATATATTTTTTCAGAACCTTTCAACTGTGCAAGATCAGATCAGGCAACAAGTTATATAGCAAAGTGAGGGTCGGAGAGATAGTACAGGGATTAAGACTTGTCTTGTATGCTACCAATACTAATTATTATTGCTTAAAGATAGTAGTAACTATATATTAACATTATATATTATATATACGTAATTATTATAATCATAATACATTTCTGAAAAACTTTAGTTACATTTAATAAAAAGTCAGAAAATGTGTTACAAGTGTTCTTAGAACTAGCAACGTGTGAGATTTGTCTCCTACAAGTTTAACACTGTGTAATAAACGCTGTTAAGCTGTTTTCCATTTTATTTCCTAACAGGTCTGTATGTCTTCATGAGTAAATGGAGGTAATGTGGATCCAAACTTGCTACAAGTTCAAAGATTGGCTTTGATAGAAGGCTTGCTTGCTTGTGAGAAAACTTTAGGCAAGGGGCATTTTTGCTCTGAAAGAGGGCTATCAAACTTGTGGAAATCAAAGCAGCTAAACAAACCTCTCATTATTAGAATAATGGTCATGACATTCAATATCCTCCAGGGAAAATTTAACCAAGTCTTTGATTTTGGCACTTTTAGTTACTTTGAAATTAAGTCAAATAATAAATAAGGAGGAAAACAGAATACAGGAAAAAAAAAAGACAATTGAGCCATATACAAATTTTATTTTCAGCATGTTTAAATGTAAAACAAGAACAAATATATTTTCCTTAAGTTCTAATTAATGTTTTACCCTTCTTCCTTTTGAAGGAAAATGTGTTTTTCTGTGGTTTTATAATAAATCTAAAACACTATCATTTTTAACATGAAGCACTATGTAATTGCTTTGCCAAAAATAGTCACCCTATATTACAACCCTCTAAGTTTGTTTTAATAATCCTAAGATACCAACTACCACTGTGTCAGCCCCCTCAGTACACCACTACGATTATCTGTTGTTTAAAATAGATGTCCTAAGTACGTTATCTAAGTGAACAAAAGCATAAACATTTCAGCTATCAAATCATCAGAACTGCTTAGGCAAGCATAAATATCTCCTGACTCCAATGTATCCCTTATGGAATTTTTTTCCCTGTTACTTGCTCTGCTATTGCAATGATGATAGCAGGCTCATGCTGAGATAATGAAATTATGGATCTTCTCTTTATAGCATAAGTGCTTTTCATTTCTTATAGAGCTTTGCTTCCAGGTACTGATGCATTTTAATATTGCTCAAATACAGGAAAACAAGATTCTTAGCAAAATGGGAATACAATCGGTAGATTGTCTCATTCATTGAGATACTATAAGTATAAATAACATGATTAGACTCATGCCTCCTTGATTGAATCCTATCAGGGACAAAGAATCATTATCTTTTTACATATTTATTGATAGTCTTCTCACTTGCATCAGGAAGCTGAGTCCTCCAAAGACTGTGTCGATTTTCCAAACCCTCCTTTGATTTTGGATGATGCAGAATCACTCCAGGGTTATGTTCAACTCACTCACTAACTAACTGGGTTAGAAATTTCCCCTTTTTTCAGGTCCCATCCTCACATTACACAGGTTTCTAACTCTGTCTTGACTAACAAAGGTGACATACCATAGAGGATTACAGAGTAATACAAGAGAAACCAAGTCCTATTCCAGCTTCCTTTGGTGAGATAATTTCTTTTGGATTGGTATCAGATTCCATTTAATACTGTCCATTTCTGAGATCTTTCTTTTTCTCTCCACTGAAGTCCTCTCAACTGTCACACTGACAAGTCGGTCTTTTTCTGATGTCCCTAAGTGCCTGTGCTACCAAGGATTCAGATAAGAACTGGAGATGAGTGACTGAGTTAGCTGATAAAATGCTAATTAAAGCCCTGTTTTCAACACACCTGAAAGATTAAACAACTGGTCCAAAATTTGGAATACAGAGGAAGTTTTACTTTTAACATTGTACACTGTTTGGCAAACAAAAGGCTTTAACAATTTCAAAGAAAGTCATGTTGAGAAATTTCCAAAGATTTTTTTTCCCTCTAAAGAGGTACACAATCGGATAGTTTAGCTAGGTTTTGTAACCGTTTTCTTTCTAGTGAACATTACAGCTTGGCAGAGAAACCCCAAAGCTCATCAATGGAATATTTATATGCCATCCACTGACACAGGGAGAGCTGCACAAAAAGAATTGTATTTTTCCCTGAAAAGTAATCTCATCTGATAATTCCAGTTAAAAACTAGTGCGAAAGGTAAACACTATATATTGAACATTCTCAGTTAGATACTGTCGGAGATAATATGAGATCATGTTTTTAACCATGCACTAGGCTTGAATCCAACCTCTGTTATTTCCTAGCTGGGTGATGCTGAGGTACTTACTGCATGTCTCTGTGCCTCATTTGTCCATCCCTTCTGGAAAATTGAAATGACAACATTAGCAGCAACATGTAGAGTTATAGTCAGGGTTAAATAAATTAAATCTATCAAGCTTCAAAAGTATAAGACACTAAGTACCTGTTAAGTGTGCATTATTGCTATTTTGTGTCCATTAAAGAAAATAATCTTGATACATAAGACCCCCAAATATAAGACCTCTCTGCATGTTATAATAGCAAGTTCGTCCGAGTCTTTCAGCACCATCCTACTGGGCATACTGAGGTCATGCGCTTTTCCTATATAGGACCTGACTCTTACACTAAAATTAATGCCATCGGTAACATAGATTTGGGGTGGGGAGACACAGTGTAATTGTTAAACTTTTCTCCTGCTCAGTTGGTCACCAGCCTTCAGCAACATAGATTTGGGGTGGGGGGGGACACAGTGTAATTGTTAAACTTTTCTCCTGCTCAGTTGGTCACCAGCCTTCAGCCTGGACCTCCTGATTTCCTTGGTCCACTGGCTAATTATCAACCTCTGTTACTTCTCTCCCACTGTGCTATAAATCCACCAAGTGTCTCACCCCAAACATAAATGTCACTCACTCTACCAGGAAAAGCCATGTGAAATTCTCTTTTGTGGAGTCTTTTTCTTTTCCTTGTAAAAGAGAAGGCATTTCATATTCCCTGAGGGCTCTTTCTTTGCCCAGAACCAGCTGATCTCTCAAGTGACAGACATGTGGCATCTGGATAAGTGTTTGGAAGGAAAGATGGGAATATGGATAAACCAGGGAATAAAAATCAATGAGAAAACCTCCAGCCTCTCCAAGCTTCCCCTTGCCCATTGCCCTGCCAGAGTGAAAGACTCTTAAAATGTAACCATCTTTGATATCCCTTCTAATATGGTGGAAACTCCTGAAGTTCAAACATGGGGTGTTTAGACTGTTTTAAAACATGAGGCTCCAGTAACATCAAAGGCTACTCGTGGGTGGTTTGGGCCGGGATGAGGTCACCGGTGCCCTGGACTGTAATAGGTGTGGAGACGCTGTGTACCTGTGAAATGGCGGTGTTTGCTTTTTTCTGCTGATAAATGTGGAGCTGGGAGAGGAGATGCCTTTGTGTGCCTGAGGAATGATCTACTGTGGAAGGTTTAAAGGCAGACAGGTATCAGGTTAGGGTTACAGGGGGCAATTTTTCCATCGGAGATGTCCTTTGTTCTTGGAGAATAGGCTTCTTAAATTAGTGGTGCAAGAACAGAGGTTGATAAGAAAACTTCCTGCTTGACCATCAAGCTTAAAATAAAGGCAATATAATTCTTGCAGTAGGTAATTTGGATGACATCAAGGAAGGACATAAAACATACGGGTGTGTTGACTCCATTTTGTTTTTTTTATGCTTGGATATCTTTCTCCAGCATTAGTTCCACAACGCTCATCCAACATTTGTGTGTCTTACTTACAATAACCAAAAACTGAGGCTAGAACACTTCACGTCATTTCTGCTAGACGATGAGCAGGTTCTAAAAAGTGATCTCTACTGGACTATTTCTATCTTATTTATTATAAATAAATCTATTTTGTTTATCTCTAATAGATCTTAAAGGTTTTGCATAATATTCTGAAAGCTCTTAATAGAAAATTTTTTCAGACAGTCCTCCTACAAAAAGTTGTAACTACTTTTCAGAGCAAAAGAGCAATATTCAATCCATGGAAAAATGGATAATAAGTAAATACTTTGTCTCTAGTACATCAGGCATTGTAATTTTACTGAAAAAAAATTCACTCAGAGACTAAGCAAACCAGAGGAAAGAGAGAAAAGTACCAAACCGTTTTTGGGCATCTTTTGCAGTCCAGGTTTGGTGGTGCTTTTGTGGGTGGACAGGCCCCCCCCCCTCAGTCATTCAAGGGAGCTCCTTTCCTTCTTCATGACTTCTGCTGAGCCCCATCAGTATTGAAGAGCTTCCCCCTGGCTTACAAATCTCCCCAAAGGGCTCACTATCTATTAAACCTCCTCTAGTGGTTTGCAAATACTTGGAAGTTCTTGGCTTCTACTTTCTTTCACTTCACAGGCACCGAGTGCAACATTATTTGTAGAAGAAAAACTTCAATGTTATTGGTTGAAGTTAGAAGTGGGGTTTTCATTGAGCAGGGGGGAAAATATTTTTCAAAACAACAAAATCATAGACTCCTCCAGTACTAATCTTTGCTGCATTTTCTGAATGGCCTGAAAATACACAGACATTTCACTTCTAACTGCCATGTTATACATTTTGGGGGGGGAAATCATTTTCTGCTAGACTCAGGTCCAATTTCCATTGTGAGTCTTGCCCTACAGAAATAAACATCGTGGTCAGGATGTCTGCCCAGCATCCTTCTGGCCCAACAAAGCAGTGGTTTCCAGTGAAATGCAAGTACTCTGGTGAGACTGTGCGGGCCCCGGTGGCGGCAAACTCATGAACCACAGGTTTTTAACCACTGGCAGAGTTTCAAACCACTTAATTGAATGACAAGTCCCTCAAACAGCTGTCACTTAAGATTCCTGGGTTTAGATGAAAGACCAGAAGTACTTGTAATTACTCCCCTCTAGCACCCTTTTCCTAAACACAGCACACAGCATTGGCAACAATTTTCAATAAAATGACCAGCCTGAGTATGGGAGGATGAAGCAGGCATCTAACCATAGACAGGAAAAAGACAGAGAGGCTTTTGTTTTTTCTCTTTTTTTTCTTAAGTTTCAAGAAAACCCCAAGATCTAAAAACAATTACAGATCTTAAGGTTACACTAATTTTAATCTCCTTTTATCTTTCATTCAGTACAGAGTCAAGTCCCTGTGACAGCTTTGATGAACCCAATTTCAACTAGTATAGTTCACCCAAAAAAGAAATGTTGATTTCCTGAGAGGAAGAAGTCATTCTTTGGATACGTATCATCAGTCCACATAGAACTTTGAGGTTGACAAACTCGAATTTCCCTAGAGAAGAATTATGTTTATAATTGTTGAATTAAACAATTTTCTTTGCTTGGTGATTTGACTTAAGTAAAATTTACTTCTCAGACACACACATATAAGTCTAATTAAATTTAATATAATTCTCAAGAAATAGACTTAAACATGTTAACTTACTGGCCTCAAAACTCCATTCACTGATATAGTTAGTACAAAAATCCACAGTTCATCAGTTTCAAATCTAGTAAAAAATGTTACTGAAAACACCAGAATAACAACTTCTCTTGCATCCCTATCTCTCTGTTCTTGCTAAATCCCCTTGAGCATTTTCTAGTCCACCACATTTTCTGATCCAGTTTATTCATTTCCAGCACCTCAAGCAAGCCTCCACCCCTTCATACTTCCTGCATGGCCTTTTTCTTCTCCTCACCATTCCTCCAAAGCCAATACATAATTGGCCCCTTTATGTCCCTCCAACTCTGCGCCATGAAGCCCTGTTCCAATCCAATGAGGAACTATTTGCTAACATTTTTATATGCTCAGGATATTTTAGCTGGTCTTTCCATCTCCTGCTTTCAGAGCTAAGCAGGTCATCCTTCAGGTATACAAAAAGGGACATGGTTACATCTCCAATGGCAGCCCGAATTTAGAAACTGAGTAAAAAGTTCTCCTTTCACCTAAACACTTTTCAGACCACTTTTCTGCAATACCCTTTCATCTTCTAAAGAGAAAGCTTCCATTCCACGTCACCTTCACCTCATCCTACAATCCATCAAATATTCATTTCGAGAACACAGTCATCTCATTTCATTCTATTTATCACTTGCTCATAGATCTTTTCACCCAACCATCAGTTAACATGCTCAGTGAAGTTAACATCCCGGCCAACAAAAATCCCTGCACCCAGTGTTTAATTTCTCAACTTACTCAATATTTAAGTCCCTTTTGCCAATCAACAAGATACAAGCAATCATCAATGTGTGGCCATATTATTGGTATGATTTGGGTAGATTTGGGGAGGCAGAGATTAAAGAAAAGGGTCTTTTAAAAAATGAGAACTTTGTGGAAAAAGAAAGAGTCAAGTATATTTAGTAGCACTGTCATCTCGTTGTTCATCGATTTGCTCAAGCAGGCACCAGTAACGTCTCCGTTGTGAGACTTGTTACTGTTTTTGGCATATCGAATATGCCACAGGTATCTTGCCAGGCTCTGCTGTGTGGGTGGGATACTCTTGGTAGCTTGCTAGGCTCTCCGAGAGGGACGGAGAAATATTGAACCCGGGTCTGCTGCATGCAAGACATACGCCCTACCTGCTGTGCTATCGATCCAGTCCATATATTTAGTATTTGGTGGAAATAGTAATAATACAGTTTGCTTAAATGTTAGCGTGGACAGGAAGAAGAAGGTGATAAGAGTAGAAAAGAAACTGATTAGCTCTTTATTTTTTCCTTTCATCTATAGATCTAAGCTAGTTTACAATGTTATAGAATTTTTAGAGGTATAGCTTACTACCTCGAGGTTTGGGAAGTTGGCACAGTGAGCTAGAATGCATCCTGGTGGAGGGGGAGCCCCAGATTTGGTCCTCAGAACTGTGTGATCCCCCTAGCACCACTAGGAGTACCATTTGAGAAGTCTCCAGAGTCTTGGACCAGGTGTGACCCCAAATATATTTTTTAATTTTTCTATCCATTCTTCCAACACATCCTCCTTCCATTATCTCTGAGTGTTCAAATTGTTTTTTCCAGCTTGTTTGTTTTAGTTATTTCTGTCCTTATCATGAGTGAAAGTTAATGTCCATCACATCCTTTTTTCACTTAATCACCTCATTTCACTTATTTTGTCCCAAATAGAACTAATTCATACTTTTTTTTGGTAGTAAAATAGTATTCCATCACATAACTAAAACATAACTTCTTTGTCCAGTCATGCACTAATGAGTCTTTGGATTAATGCCATGCTTTTGATACTGTGAACAATGCTTCAATGAATATAGGGGTGCACATGTTTTACAAAAATCTTTTCCATCTTTCAGATTAATGTCAGGAACTAGCTTGCTGTATCATATGGTATTTCCATTTTTATGCCTAAGAAAGCCCATACTATTTCACATAGTGGTGTACCAATTTACATTCCCACCAAGAGCACTTCCTTTTGCTACATCCTATCCAACACTTGTTATTTCCAATGTATTTGTTATAGGCTATTCTTACCAATATGAGATAGCATCTCATTGTGGTTTTGATTAGCTTGGACACCCCTAATAATTACTGATGTTAATCTTTTTATTTTTTCATGTGTCTGTGAGACATCTGCCTTCTTTAAAGAAGTCTCAATTCAGATCATTTGCCCATTCTTGAACTGGGGTGGCCTGCTTTTCTGTTGTAAAATTGTGTAAGTTATTTTTATATGTTGTATATAAAACCCTGAATTATTTGCAAATATTTTATCCTAATACTGGAATGTCTTTTTATTTTCTGACAGTTTCTTTTGCTCTGTAGATTTTTAGTTCATTTAATACCAGTTGCTTTTCTTGCCTTTGCTTCCTTCTCAGAAGAGTTCTAGCTCCTGATATATTTAATCTTGAGGTTCTAGAGTGCATCGTCTTTTTTTAAATCTATGTGTTTTATGACTTTAATCTTATGTCTAAAGGTTTTGTTTAAGCCATTTCTTTCTTTATACTCCACATGTCAGCAAAATATCCATCATATTCCTGCTTCTTCCTGAACCACTTAGCATGACATCTTACAATCCATCCAAATTGTAGCAATTGTGATTTAAATTTTCTCATAAATGAGTAATATTCCATATACCATGATTTCTTTATCCACACATCTGTTCTTGGGCATTTGGTAGTTTCAGATGTGGCTAACGTAAATAATGCAGTGAATATAGGTGTACATACATCTTTTCAAATGTATAAGTCCAAACATGTTTCTGTGCATTTGGGGTAGGTACCCAGGTATGGAATTACAGGGTCAAACAGAAACTTATTCTTAAGGTTTTTTTAATGAATTAAAATACTCTTGTTGAAAGAAATTTTATCATCATCATTATCATCATCATCATCATTATCATCATCCAGCTGATCATCCAATTTCTCGAGCGGTCTCAGTAACATCTCCATTCATCCTAGCCCTGAGATTTTAGAAGCCTTTCTCTACTCGTCCTTCCAACTATGCCATACTGGAGGCTCTTTCAGGGTCAGAGGAATGAGACCCAGCTTGTTACTGGTTTTGGCATATGAATACACCATGGGGACCTTGCCAGACTCTCCCATGTGGGCAGGAAACTCCCAGTAGATTGCCAGGATCTCCCAGAGGGAGAAGTAGGCTATAAGATATTCAGGAGCTGGCTTTTAAGTCACTGGATGCTGGCCGTTGACAGGATTACACGGCGCTGGGGCAGTCCCTGGGTGTGACCGCCTAGCTACTGGGAAATGGGAAATCTGGGCAGAGGAGGCCCAGTCCCGATCCGAGCAGCCTTGGAGGTCTCAGCCTTGGGTCCCACACACCTGGGTTCCTCTGCCGGTTCCTTCATGCGTGAGGCTCATCCGAATGTGTGGAGAGGGGTCTTGAGCATGGCTGTGGCTAGGCTCCAGAGGTCTCCAGCCGCCGGGAGCTCTGCTCGGGGTGAGGAAGGAAGCGGGAGCCCATCCCCTCCAAGGAGGACCTGGGGAAGACAACCAGGTACGCGGGCAAGAGACTCTCTGCCTCACGCATGAAGGAACCAGCAGAGGAACTCAGGTGTGTGGGACCCAGGGCTGAGACCTCCAAGGCTGCTCGGATTGGAACTGGGCTTCTCTGCCCAGATCTCCCATTTCCCAGTAGCTAGGCGGTCACACCCAGGGACTGCCCCCAGTGCCCTGTAATCCTGTCAACGGCCAGCATCCATAGATTTAAAAGCCAGCTCCCAGAGAGAGCAACACAGAGAGTCTCTTGCCCATGCACCTGGCTGTCTTCCCCGGGGCCTCCTCGGAGGAGATGGGCTCCAGCTTCCCTCCCCACCCCGAGCAGAGCTCCTGGCAGCCGAAGATCTTCAGAGCCTAGGCACAGCCATGCTCAAGGTCCCTCTCCACATGTTCGGACGAGCCTCACACATGAAAGAAATTTATTGAGAGAAATCTAAGTGTGAGAGAGAGAGAGAGAGAGAGAGAGAGAGAGAGAGAGAGAGAGAAGAGAATGTCCCTTGTATTCTGGAGATTTCTGTGTCCCCACTATCAAGGAATTTTTTCTGCTTGTATTGTAAAGCAACTCAGTCCTCATTGAGGCTGGAAAATGTAGCTCAAGGCTCTAAAGGCAGGAGTCAGGAAGGAGATATGAAAAAGGGCTCTTCCCACAATGCTACATCTATCAGAGCTATCACCCCATTCCACTCCATTTTGGACAGTCTATGGGTCTTTTATTCTTCAGGGTTTCACTGAGGGCCCCATAATACTGCTAATCTGCAATTACTGCCACAGTACCTTTGATGCCTTTTTTGGTGCATCAATGGAAATGGGAATGGTGGTCCCATTTCCCTTCTATTCTGCCATCCCCAAGGGGTTCCACAATCCCACACCTTCAAAAGTGCAGGACAACCTCATAAGATTGTCCCTAAAGATACACAAGTCATCTCTTTCAAACACTTTGTGCTCAAGACAGCAGAGGACAGACACTGAGTCATATCGTTCAATAAGTACATCTATTTCTTGCACTCAGGGAATCTTATGACTTTTAGAATCTTTGAAGATGAAAATAGCAGTCCTTTCCTCTTTTTAGTCTGAAGGAAAATGAATTTACAAAGTTCTAGTGCAAATTTACACATATAGAAAGTATATGTCGTAAGTACACAGCACATGGATTGGATACTATAAATATATCCATATCACCATTACTCAGACAGAGAGTATTACTCATGTCCAGAGTCCCTTTGTTCCTCTAATTCTTTCTCCTAATTTTGGTTTCTAGTGCTATAGATTATTTTCACCTATATATATATATATATATAGAGAGAGAGAGAGAGAGAGAGAGAGAGAGAATCATAAGGTAAGTATCTGTTTCTACCTTGCTTATTTGTCTAAGCATTGTGAAAATTAATCACACTGTTTCACATATTGTAACTTATTCATCTTCAATGTGATTTGGTATCCCAAAAGCAAGTATATAAATGGCTATTAATGGCATTTGTTTTTGTTTTTCTAACTCAAGACTATCATGAAGCAATATTGCTATGAAAATTCTTATACATGTCTTCTGGTGGGCATATGTGTGCATTTTTTGTTAATACAAAAGACACAATTGCCAAGTCCAAGTAGACATGGCTAGCCTAAATAGCTGCTACCAAACAGTATTTTAAATGGTTGTAGACCATTCCCTCTCCACCTACTCTCAAAGAAAGTGAAAGTTGCAATTTGAGAATGCTTGCCAGTACTTGTCTGGGCTGATTTTTTACATTGTAAATGTTCTGGAATACACAATGAAATTCATTGTAGTTTTAAGATTAATTTTCCCAGTAATTAATGAAGTTAAATACGTTTTTCATTTAAAATGCAGAAGCACTGAGAATATGGTCTATCAATAAAGAACATGCTTCATATATGTGAGATCCTTGGTCAATTCCTAATACACAAACAAAAAAATGCAGGAGCCCTTTATATTTCTATCTGTTAACTTCATTACCTTACTAAGCTTCTGAAGGACAGACGCACCTCTGAGATTATCTTTAATCCTCTACATAATTAGCAAGATATTCGACACACACTCTAGAAACTCAATTGTTTGCTGTTTATCAATATATATTATTGAACAAATATCTACAAGACCTATTTTTCTAATTATCCCCAGCTTTCAACAATATACTGTACTAACAACAGAACGTTAATTAGATAGTATATGCAAAACTTTTTTTTTTTGGCTTTTGGTTTTTAGATCACATCCATCAGAGGTCAGGGTTTATTCCTGGTTCTGCACTCAGAAATTACTCCTGGAGGTTCTCTGTGGACCATATGGGATTCCAGGAATCAAACTCAGGTTGGCTGCATGCAAGGCTAAGAGCCCTACCTGCTGTTCTATCTCTCTAGCCCCTAAGACTTATTTTTTAATTTTTTTATTGAATCACTGTGAGATAGTTACAAAACTTTTATTTTTAAGTTTCAGTCATACCAGTCCTTCAAAAACTAGAAATTGAGCTTCCATATGACCCCGCAATACCACTTGTGGGAATATATCCCGAAGATGCAAAAAAGCACAGTAGAAATGACATCTATACCTATATATTCATTGCAGCACTGTTCACAATAGCCAAAATATGGAAACAACCTGAGAGCCCTAAAACAGATGACTGGTTAAAAAAAACTTTGGTACATCTACACAGTGGAAAACTATGCAGCTGTTGGGAGAGATGAAGTCATAAAATTTACTTATAAATGGATAGACAAGGAGATTACTAAGTGAAATGAGTCAGAAAGAGAGGGACAGACATAGAAGGACTGCACTCATTAGTGGAATATAGAATAACATCACATGAGGCTGACATCCAAGGATAGTAGATACAAGGACCAGGAGGATTGCCCCATCACTGGAAGACTGCTTCATGAGCATAGGGGAGAAGGCAGATGGAATAGAGAAGGGATCACTAAGAAAATGATGGCTGGAGGAATCAGTCAGGATGGGAGATGCATGCTGAAAGTAGATAATGAAACAAACATGATGACTTCTCAGTGTCTGTGTTGCAAGCCATGATGCCCAAAAGTAGAGAGAGAGTATGGGGAATATTGTCTGCCATGTAAGCAGGGGGAGAGTAGGAAAGGGGGGGGGTATACCAGGGATATTGGTGTGGGGAATGTGCACTGGTGGAGGGATGGATGTTTGATCATTGTGTGATTGAAACCCAAACATGAAAGCTTCGAACTATCTCACAGTGATTCAATAATTTTTTTTAAGTTTCAGTCATACAATGAACATCCATCCCCCTACCAGTGCATATTCTCTACCACCAATGTCCCCAGTATACCCTCCCTTTCCAATCCTCCCCCTGCCTCTATGGCAGACAATTTACCCCAAATTCTCTCTATCTACTTTTGGGCATTATGGTTTGCAATTTAGATACTTAGAGGTTATCAGTTTGGTCCTTTATCTACTTTCAGCACACATCTCCCATCCAAACGATTCCTCCAACTATCATTGACTTAGTGATCCCGTCTCTATTTCAGTTGCCTTCTCCATGAGGCAGGCTTCCAACTATGGAGCAATATTTATCACCCTTGTGTCTACGGTCCTTGGTTTCAGCCTCATATTATGTTATTCTATGTTCCACAAATGAGTGCATTCATGTCTGTCACTCTCTTCCTGACTCATTTCACTTAGCATGATACTCTCCATGACCATCCACTTATAAGCAAATTTCATGATTTCATCCTTCTTAACCACTGCCTAATATTCCATTGTGTAGATGTACCAAAGTTTCTTTAACCAGTCAACCGTTCTTGGGCACTTGGGTTGTTTCCAGATTCTGGCAATTTTGAACAGTGCTGCAATGAACATACAGGTGCAGATGTCATTTCTACTATGCATTTTTGCGCCATTGAGATATATTCCCAGATGTGGTATTGTAGGGTCATATGGAAGTTCAATTTCTAGTTTTTGAAGGAATGTCCATATTGTTTTCCAAAAAGGCTGGACCAGTTGGCATTCCCACCAACAGTGAAAGAGCGTCCCTTTCTCCCCACATCCACGCCAACACTGGTTGCTTTTGTTCTTTTGAATGTGCGTCAGTCTCTGTGGTGTTAGATGATATCTCATCATTCATCATTATTGTTATTTGCCTCTTCCTCATGACTAGCTATGTAGAGCATTTTTTCATGTGCCTTTTGGCCATTTGTATTTCTTTTTTAATGAATCTTCTGTTCATTTCTTCTTCCCATATTTGATGGGGTTGGAGGTTTTTTCCTTGTATAATTCTACTAGCGTCTTACATATCTTGGGTATTAATCTCTTATCAGATGGGTACTGGATAAATATTTTTTCCCAATCCATGGGCTCTCTCTGTATTTTGGTCACTGTTTCTTTTGAGGAGCAGAAGTTTCTTAGTTTAATGTAGTACCATTTGTTTATGTTTGTTTATGTTTTCTTGGCTAAGACTAATTTTTTTTCTTTTTGGGTCACACCTGGCGATGCACAGGGGTTACTCCTGGCTTTGAACTCAGGAATTACTCCTGGTGGTGCTCTGGGGACTATATGGGATGCTGGGAATCAAACCCGGGTCGCCCACATGCAAGACAAATGCCCTACCCGATGTGCTATCTCTCCAGCCCCAGATAAGACTTATTTTTAAGGTGAGATAGTACACCCACTCACATATACTTCAGTTTAAAATTATTAAACTTTTAGAACCAAAGAAACAGTACAGGGATTAAAGGACTACATGGTCAACCCTGGTTCAATCCGACTCTGCATATGTTCTCCCAGTACTGCTAGAAGTCCCTGACAAGAGTTAGGAGTCAGTCTAGAGCACCACCAGGGTGAATCAAATACCCTGCAAGTTTTTAAACTTTCTAAAGATTTTATTCTTTAGACATCAGGATCTTCATTTTATTTAGACCAAAATAAGCTATACCTTGCAACTCCCAAATATGGCCTGATCCATTTGAATTTCTGACCAATCTACATTCTTTGCTTCAAACTGTGTCATTTGTGTATTCTTAATTCATTATTCAATTTTGAAACTCCTCTTGGCCAAATTAATAATTAAATTTATTTTTAAAACAAAATAATTCTTAAACATTAAACTATATGCTTAGAAGAATAATTAAATTAGCATCACACAAAGGCACTTTTCTCTTTCTGGGATATACCAGGTTTCACTACTATTTCTAATCTTTCTCATCCACACTGCCAAAATGTTCCAATATTTTGACTAGGAAGATAGACTACTTCCCTTTATTCTTCTATCCAAAACCAATAATTTGAGGGTTTCTTCATAATATTTATTGCTAGAATAAAACAAATGCCACTCTGGAGACGATAGCTTAGTCACATTACAAAAGTTTCCATCTCGAATGGTTACCAAGTGGTTACCCATAATTTAAGAGTAAATCGTTCAAAATGTGAGAACAGTTTCACTTCCCTGTGTGTTATCAGTTGGGTAAAGCTCTTTAGGGAATAACGCACATCAAAGTTACAGAAACCAAGAGGCTGCCTCTGGGAAAATATGTGCCCAGCATAGTGGAAACGGTTCTGGACCAAGACCAGAATACGTGGCTTCTAGTAAGTTGACACACATGATTTCACAAATTAAAATGTGGAAATTAGAAATACATGATTGCTGTCACTCCCATTCTAGTTTCCAAACTTACTAATATCTACTATTTTGTATAAGATATTCTGGCATCTGCCTGGTCTATAAAACAAAAATCCCATCTACCTTACTAAACTAAGTACTTGTTATAATAGAAGTAAGAAGCTTTCTCTTATTATGGTCTCAGTGACTGTACCAGATTTTGCTGTCTAAACCTGGGCAATTACTTCACTCTCCTCATCTCCAAGTAACAGATAACTACAGTCTTGGACTAGCTCCACATACAATGGCAACCCAATTCTTTGGCTCTTTATGGTTCCTTCTCATCCCTTACCTCCCTCCTTTTTTAATATAGCCTTTCAATCTTCTGAGAATGAGTTGAGCATAAACTCGGTCATTCTGAATCATGGGCACATGAAATAAAAGATATCACCAATTTTTCTGACAATTGTTTTGCTGCTGTTGCTGCTAAGTCTTACCAGTGCTTTATGTATCTTGGATGTTAGTTCTTTGCCAGATGCATGATGAAGAAATACTTTCTCCCAGATTTTATGGTGTCCTTTTATTCTTGTCATCATTCGATGTAATTTAATTTTTGTTTAATTTTGCTTCTGTTTGCTTGGTCAGTGGTTTTGAGTCATTGAAGATGACTCTAGAGTCCCTATCATGAAGAGTTATGCCTATGTTTGCCTCGATGTTTAAATTCAGGTTCAATACCAAGGTCTTTAGTCATCTTGAAGTACACATGAACTTTTTTGTATTGTGTAAGATAAGGATCTTTGTTTTCTTTTTTTTAAATCTGGCTAGCCAGTTTTTCCAACACTATTTGTTGAAGAGACTGTCCTTGCTCCACTTCATAAACCTAGATCCTTTGTCAAAGATTAGCTGTCAATATACCTTGGGGTCTGTCTCTAGGCTCTCAACTCCATCCATTGGTCTTTGAGTCTGCATATAGTGCAGTACCACACAGTCTTGATAAAATATGCACACAGCTAATTGTGTGCATATTTTAAAACAAAGTTTGACTGATTTCAAGATGATTTTAGTCATATGACACACCATATACCTGATACAAAATTTTTTCCATAAGTTTATACAGGAAGAAATTCTGACCTATTACAAATATTTTTGGCAGCAATTTCTGTGGACAATTTGCTGTCCAAATCAGATTTGGCACACGAGATCCATTTCTACATCTACTTGGCCCAAGCTTTACTCTACATATCACTTGAAACCTAGTTTTTCAAGTAAATATGATGGTTTAAAAATGGCATGAGCTTGCATATTTAGTCTTATGATAGGTAAATATGCATATTTCTGTGTGTGCTATATTCTTGGGGTAGTAACTATGATTTACGTAAAACACACTCAAAACAAAACAAAATAATTCCTACCATACTGTGCATTGAGTGTGGAGTTTTCCAAACAATCATTGAGCAATGTATTTCCTTCTGCTTTTTACAGTCACAGCTGTTTATGCAGCTTACCACATCTCAGTTCAATTGTTTATATCGATGTTACATAGATAATACATGAGAAAGAAATAATGTTTGTTCTATTCTCTCCATCATGTCTGCACTTTTTACTCTAATAAGATTCAGAGGTGACAATTCAGCTTAGCCAATTGAACAACCTCTGACTTTGGGTGACAAGGAGAAGTTGCACTCCTTTCTAACACCTCAAATGAGGTCCTTTCAAATGCTCTTGTGTCTGGTATGAAAGACCACAGATGAAGTGACTGCCACATATTATCCAAAACTACTGGAGTAGTTATTCAATATTTCCAATACATTATTCAATATTTCTTCTTTAGAGCAATATGTTATTTTTTACTGTCTGGGATCCTATAATTTCCAAATCAAAAAAATGATAATTAACTGTTTTTTACTTATTTGCCCAATCCATTTCTGATTAAAATCACATTTCTTTCATATTTTAAGAGTTCAGAAACTAGGAAATATCAAAAATCAATGTGGTTATTTCTTCTTTCTTCATAAAGCAGTTGTTATGAGCTGTCAATGTGTAGGATAATTAAGGATATCTTATACCTAATGAAAACATATTAAACTCATAAAGATAGATCAAATAGTAATTTTAAATGTACACTAATGTCAAGGAATTAAATTTTTTTAATTATTGAAAAAGCCTCCAAATAGTTATTCAATAGTACCATACTCATTTCTATTAATGCAATACAAAAAAATTTATTTTAGTATAGTGATCTCTTCAGGATTTACTGTGATGTTTTATTAGTGTGAATCTATACTTAGCATATGGTAGGCTCTTTGAATTTGAAGAGAATTTTGTAACATGTAAATTTTGTAAACTTCTGTAATGTGACAAAGCTATCGTCTCCAGAGTGGCATTTGTTTTATTCTAGCAATAAATATTATGAAGAAACCCTCAAATTATTGGTTTTGGATAGAAGAATAAAGGGAATCAGTCTATCTTCCTAACCAAAATGTTGGAACATTTTGGCAGTGTGGATGAGAAAGATTAGAAATAGTAGTGAAACCTGGTATATCCCAGAAAGAGAAAAGTTCTTTGGTGTGATGCTAATTTAATTATTCTTCATAGTGAGAGTAAGCTTATAGTTTGGTGTTTAAAAATTATTTTGTCTTAAAAAATAAATTTAATTATTAATTTGGTCAAGAGGAGTTTCAAAATTGAATGATGAATTTAGAATACACTATAACACAGTTTGAAGCAAATAATCTTTTTTTTTTTTTGCTTTTTGGGTCACACCTGGCAATGCACAGGGGTTACTCCTGGCTCTGCACTCAGGAATTACTCCTGGTGGTGCTCGGGGGACCATATGGGATGCTGGAGATCGAACTCGGGTCGGCCACGTGCAAGGCAAACGCCCTACCCGCTGTGCTATCACTCCAGCCCCTGAAGCAAAGAATCTTGATTGTTCAGAAACTCAAATGATTCAGAGAATTCAAAATTGTTGTGCTCTGGTAAATCGTAATTGTTCCTAACTATCTTAACCCCATTTCCAAGCAAGGATTTGACTTAATAAATTATAAGACCTTTGCTATCTTGCATAATATTGTTATGTAATTTCTCACCTGTTATTTGATATTAGAATCATAGAGGTCAGTGGACACAGAAGAAAGAAATTAAAAGACTTTTCTAGATGCCGGGTTTCTTTCTCATGGACCTAGGAATAAAAAGAAAGTCAACTGTGTTTCAACCTTTACATACCTTTTTCTGTATAATTCCATTTAAAAAGAACTGAGAAGTTATCTTATCTAGCCAATAACTAAACAAATGAATTTTAAAATTAACATTTGCCTTCATAAGTGGAAGTGGCAGGCATGGACTCATCCAGTGCCTACTGACTCCTGACCAGCACTTTCTCCACTACAACAGCTGTATCAAAAGGACAGAGCGCCTTTCTGCCGCCACGCGAGATGGACCCCGGAGGCAACTGAACTACTTTGGACACGAGCAGCGCCCCCAAAATGCCTCCAAACTGTGTGCTCGGAGCTACTGGCCCAGGCACCGCCAGCGGGGTATGGTCTTTTCTCTCTCAATTCTTTCTTTTTGAACGCAGCGAGGCAACAGCCAGTTTTTAGACTACGCAGGAAGCCCGGGAAAGCCGATGGGGCGGGACTTCCGGATCCGCCCTGTGCCGATATTTAAGCACAGAGCCATGTGGGTACGCTCCTTTCTGCCGCCGCCCCGGAGGCAACTGAACCACTTTGGACATGAGCAGCGCCCCCAAAATGCCTCCAAACTGTGTGCTCGGAGCTACTGGCCCAGGCGCCGCCAGCGAGTGATGCAATTACCAAAAGAATTTTCCCTGGACTTTATATAGAAACCCAAAACCGCGCAGCTGCGCGACCTAATGTCATCTAATCATCAGCAATATGAAATGGTTCCTTTGTAACGGGTTGGACTTTGGGGGGACCATAATAGGGTTAAAGTTTGTAGTGACGTGTAATTTCTGGCTGTACTTTCCCTGGACTTTATACAGAAATTCAAAGCCGCAAGGCCGCTGCCATGGCCTCGCGATCTAATGTCATTTAATCATCACTAATATGAAATGGTTCCTTTTTAACGGGTCGGACTTTGGTGGGAAATTCTAACAAGAATAGTAAGTCTTTTGCTGAAATATTGAAGGCAATCAAAGTGGTAGCCATCTCTATAGACTGAACTAAGCCATATCCCCACGCCGGCTGAGAAGAAATATCCTTCTTTCTCGGAAAGAAACGCGGCGTGGTGTTAACCATAGTATGATGTCCATTAAGCTGACACGGACCTGGTGGCGTGGGAATGGGATACAAGGGAATAAATTATTATGTACTTGGAACAGTGGGACGCTGGTGGAATCTCAAGCCGGGGCCGATACCAGCGTATTACTTTTGGTTCCAGAAACTGCTTGCAGACATTCTACCAGACTATCAACTAAGCCAGAGCCCCACGCCGGCTGATGACGGGAAATAACCATCTTTTTCGTTTTTTTTTCCTTTTGTCAGGCAGCGTGGTGATTACTAAACAGGCGTGAACTCGGTGGCGCGGGACAAGGGGGGAAAAAAATAGAAAAGTTATGTAACAAACAGCGGGACTTAATATCTCTACATTCTCAGCAATGGAGAGCTATCAAATGCTTCCTTGACAGTAGGACTGTCTTTTCTTTTTGGGGAGGAAATCCTAGCAACAATAGTGAGTTATGTGTTGAAACATGGAATGTAACCAAGATAAAGCGTAAACGAAGTGAAACTTATCACTTTCAAGGGCGGGGGACGGGGGGGGGGGCTGGGAGGGGGCGGGAGGTAAAATGGGGTGGTTGGTGATGGAATATGGGCACTGGTGAAGGGAAGGGTGTTTGAGTATTGTATAACTGACATAATCCTGAGAACTATGTAACCCTCCACATGGTGATTCAATAAAATTTAAATAAAAAAAAAAAAGGACAGAGCGTGTCTCTTAGCCAGGGGTTTCAAAGTCCTCCAGCTCATCAACAGATCAAACTTTACATATGAAACTCAACACAGAATCTGCCTAACATTCAAATAAGTAGTTATCTTTATCTTTCCCTTAAATGGAATAATTTTCTGCATAATCAAAATTTCTTATTCTTATTGGTTATCAACTCGACTTTAAAAATTCATTTTCATGAAGTCATTAAATTTGCTTATACATGAATGGACATGGACAGTAGGAACATGAGCCAGGAGGACAGGTCTAAGGCAGGAATTTGTGGGAAAGTGCAGTTAGGACAAAAAAGGGACTGTAGTGGTAATAGTTGGAAATAATCACTCTGGACAAGAACTGACTGCTAAAAGGAGATAAAGTAATATACATAACAACCTTGCTGTAACAGTATTGCAAACCACAGTGCCTAAAAGGGAAAAGGAAGAGAGAGATGACAGAGAGAGAGACAGAGAGAGAGAGGTGTTTGTCATAGAGGCAGGCTGTGAACGGGGGCCAGGAGGAAAACTAAGGATACTGGTGACAGGAAACATAAACTGTTGAAAAGATGGATGATAGAACATTGTATGACTGAAACCCAGTCATGAACAAGTTTTTAACTGTGTGTCTCAGTGATTCAATTTTTTAATTTTTTTTAAATTTCTAATTATTTTTCTATTTTAACAATTTGCTCAACTTATCAACCTGTGTATTTTACTTTCAATTTTCTAGAGTTTATTAAAATCATCTCTGTGATATTATATGATGGAATCTTTAAAACAGAATTTTTTTATATTTGTAGTAATGTCATGCATTGATATCTACATTTATCAATGTATCTATTATTACAATGTTATGCTCTTATTCTGTAAACATTCCTGGCCTTCATCTGCATTTTAATTTTTTATTTAAAATAACTTAATACTAAAAAAAAAAGGCTTCCAGGGATATAGTTATATCCCTGAGAGTCAGAGAGCTTGCCTTGCATATGTGAGACACTGAGTTCAATCTTTAGCACTGGAGAAAGTAAATAAATTAATGAATAAATAAAAAGGAAATCCTTTTATTATTTCTACAATTTGTTTTTATTGTAGATAAAACATAAATAATATATGATTTGGTCTCTAAAATTTTTATTAAAAAGTATCAATGGCCATTTCTCTTTGTATTTCAATTTGCCCTCATGATTCTTCTCCTTTCTCTTTATATCTAAATATTGCCTTTTTCTTAGAATTTTCTCTGCTTTAACGTGGTAATCATCATCCTGAGTTTTACTTTTCTGGGTCTCACTTGGTTCCCAATTACAATCTAACGAAATTATGATGACTATCATGCCGTTAAGCAGTGCCTTATGTGTACATCGCCAATCATTTCCTCTGTGTTACTCAAAAGACAGACATAAATCGTTTCCTTTCTTGTTTGCTCCTTTAAAGTCTATATTGGGTAACCAACCAGCCCCAACCATGTACACAAACTTGGAGTTAAACTGATTTCTTCTAACATCCTCTGGGCCACTTTATGTCCAAATGGGTGAACACTTCCATAACCCCTTATTTATCCTTGTGTAAACCCTTTCCTAATTTTTCCATTTCCTCAGACAGCATTAGACACATTCCTCGTATCAGTTTACCCCATGACTAAATTTAATTTTGAGTTGCTTAACAATGATACTACAGTTCTTTAAATGTCTTCTCACTCTCTCAATTACTCCCAAACTTCATTTAGATAGAAATTTGTAGCTCCAAATTGGGTGAAATAGTCACATCTTGTTACACAGTAATGGTGGGGGCAGGAGGCGGGGAGAAGCATGCATAGTAGCATGTGAAGGAATCTGAAAAATTGCAAGCTTTCACCAAGTTCTATATACAATGAATTCTCTAAATTGCCAGAAAGCAATTTCTTCTCATAAGTTACCCCTTAATGAGAATTGGGAACCGTGGGCTGTATTGCAATCTCCATCATTAATTATTGATGACTCAAAGAGTTTCTTAACTTCAACATCTTATTTTGGAAATATTGCTCTCCTTGTGATGCCCAGAAAACTAATAATTTAGTCAGAAACAACCTCTCAGAGATTGTGCAAAGTAAACTTAAGTTGATCTAAAGCCACATTATTATAATTTCTGAATAAATTAGATCCAAATAATAAGTTTGAAATGTATGTCTTAATTTTGAGACCTAGTGACAGGACTCATTTATTTAAACCAGTTAAGAAGATGTTATTACTTTAAAGAAAATAGAAAAGGAGAAGAGAACATGTATATCTCCCACAACCAAATAAATATCGGGGATTAGGAAGATAACTTTTGCCAAACTGTAGATAATCCAAAACCTTTGCAAGCTTTTTCTTCACTTGAATTAGTTCAACTGTGGTGTTTCAAACAAGCTTAAAATGAAAAAAACCTGTCAAAGTATAATTATTCCTTTTGTGCTAATCTTCACTTTTTTTCAAAATCATAATCATTTGTTGATTAATTAAATTATTTAATCATTCTTTAAGATCATATGAAAAACTTAACAATGCTCTAGGCACAAATTTGCTAGTGCACAATCACCTCCAGGTAGGGAAATAAATAACTTCTGCTTTAATAACCATCATTAATATCTGATAAATATGTAGTACAATGCAATATTTAAATGTAAATGATGGTGGTACTTTACAAAGTTAAAAACGGTATTGGGCATTACATTTCGATTAACAAGTATTGGATGTTTGGGCTTTTTCTACATATTATGTACAAGATCAAAATAAACAATATGAATCACTGTCACCCCGTTGCTCATCGATTTGTTCGAGCGGGGAACCAGTACCGTCTCTGATTGTGAGACTTATTGTTACTGTTTTTGGCATATCCAATACGCCACAGATAGCTTGCCCAGGCTCTGCCATGCGGGCACGATACTCTTGGTAGCTTGCTGGGCTCTCCGAGAGGGGCAGAGAAATCAAACATGGGTTGGCCGCGTGAAAGGTGAATGCCCTACCGCTGTGCTATTGCTGCAGCCCTGAAAAATATGAATAAGTAATAAAAATAATAGATAATTCCTTTTTTCAACTTTACTGAGTTATAACTGAAAATATAAAATTTATACATTTAAGATGTACAATGAAATATTTTTTTTAACTAATTGTCACTATTACACTAATACATCCACCACCTCATGGTTACTTTCTTTGTATACATGAGTGAGAAAAACACATAAGACCCACTCTCACCAAATCCTAAGTATAGAATATGGTAGTGTTAGCTATAGTCATAATTTTATATATAAAAGTCTCACAAGTTTATTCACCTTATGAACTAAAAAGGTTTCATTGTTTTACCATCATTGTGCCATTTTCCCATACTCCAGTACCTCACAACCACCATTTTATTTTCTGCTTCCGTAAGTTCAATGATATAGTAAGTCATATATAAGTGAAATTATAGAGTATTGACCATTTATCCCTCATGATATCTCTACCCAGATAATCATATCACAAAATTTCTGTTACATAATCCTGAGGGGGAGTGGGGCAAGGATGCCTGGTGATCAAACCATGTAACTAAGTTGTATGGGAGGTAGGCTGATTTAATAGTTACCATTTTGCGAAACTTCCAGGTGCCTATATACCAATTATATAAAAAGGACAGGTTTCCACTAGAGCCTGAACTCATTTATTTCTATCATTAGAATATCATCAATAAAAGAGCCTTAAAGTAGCACATCATTGCAAACAGGACATGGAGTGCTTAGCACAGTGTTTGGGTCCTAGCTACAAATGTTAAGAGATGACAATTTATTAAGGTGTGATCGTTGTTGGGAGAACTAACAAGGTTGCTTGGAGCGGTAACTAAGGGAATGGAATAGGGTTTACAAGCCTTGGTGATGAGTTAAGTATGGTTGACTGGGAACATTAAATTGTCTAAGTTTTGCCATTTTAAGCTTTCTCTGTACCTTTTTGCTTGTTTGTTTACTTACTTTTTCTCCTAAATCTTCACACAAATTCTAATCTGTCTCATCTCAGCTACAAGGAAATTCAGGAGAATGTTAGTCTAGACTTATATCAGAGCTTTAAGCAAAAGCATCAAACAAAGGAAATCAACAGAGGATTAGTGCCAAGATTCAGAGCAGAGAGCCACAAAGAGAGAGTAAACATTCAAGAAAGAAGAGAAACAGCGTGGCCACTGCATTCCAAAATTTAGAGAACAAGATAGTCCTTACAAACCAATCACTAATTTTAGATAAAAGAGTTATTACATATTATTCTTATGTAATAATAGTGCACTACAAAAAAAGGTTAAAAAGTCTGAGCACCGCCAGGAGTCATTCCTGAGTGAGTGCAAAGCCAGGAGTAACCCCTGTGCATCGCCGGGGGGGGGGGGGGACCCAAAAACAGCAAAAAAGAAAAAAAAAAGTCAAAAGTACATTGATTTCAAAAATATTCATCTTAACAATCTTTTTTTAATCTGAATTAGTTCTTTGCACTAAAAATAAATACATCTTTTTAGGAAAATAAATAGCGAATAATGTAACAATTTTACATA
Source organism: Sorex araneus (assembly GCF_027595985.1). Classification (NCBI taxonomy): domain Eukaryota; kingdom Metazoa; phylum Chordata; class Mammalia; order Eulipotyphla; family Soricidae; genus Sorex; species Sorex araneus. The sequence goes on along the minus strand of NC_073302.1, from coordinate 129,898,850 downwards.
TTAATATCACCTTTCTGACCAGTTTTTAAAATTTTTGCTAACATTTAAAATGTATACATCTTTAAACATATGCTTTTACTAACCTAAATTCACTTTGCTATACATTTAGTTAATTTTTCTGTCATAAAAAGTTGGTTTTAATTCCCATTAGCCTTGAAGAAATCAGGTTAACTCCTTCATTTTCTATGGCCCCTCTTAAGATATCTTAAGATTAAAAGAATCAGAGTTAATTTTACCATCACTGTGAATGTTATGGATTTGTGTTTTCAATTAGATTCACATTAAAACATAAACTCTTCTGGGAATAAATTTCAATCTCAGAGAGAACCCACAATATTGATAAGCAGCTTTACCTATTCAGTCCCTAATGACCATTTAATGCACTTAAGAGTCACATATTAAAAGCTTCTCCATCAAATAAAATTGTCCCAAAGTCCCTAAATGAATTTCAGACCTTAACTAATCAGACGAATTAAATGGAAGGAAGGTACTGAGCAATCTAGGAAATTGAGGTTGCTAGACAGATATAAATGATATAATTGCAAAATGTCAACCTTTAGCCTATAGATTCTAAAGATTCTAAACCAATTTGAATTCAATTCTAAATCAATCTGTAATAAGAAAACTATGGGTTTTTGTCAGCATATAAATCACACGGATTTGTTTTTAGGGCATGCTATCCACTCAGTTTACCAATGTTCAGTTTGCAACAGAACTTAGCTTTTCTGTGCATACTCCTTATGATGAAATAAGTACAAGCTTGAACATAAGAAATTGGTCCTTTGTATAACCTCTTGACCTTTTCTAGGAGATCCTGGCACATAGCCAGTAAGAGTTAAGTAGGTAAACTGTAATTTCTATCTGAAAATTTGAATTTATTTTGTTTATTCTTATCTTCACTCGAACAAAATAGTTAAGAAGCATAAAATGCTAAAGGTAAGGAAAATTGTCCCCCAATACAAAACAGAACACTAAAACTATGATAATATGTATTTAACTTAATTATTCATTCTTTGACCAAATATGTTAAGTACCTATTATTCATGCATATTTTGCAGGTACTTTCAGAAGCCCTATTCTAATGTAGCTTATATTACAATAGAGAAGAAAAGCAACAACAACAAAAAAGTAGATGAACAAGATCATTCCAGATACAATAGCTCCAAATTCTTACTAGAGTGCAAATAAATATGCATACATGAATCATCATCATCATCATCATCATCATCATCACCATCATCATTATCATCATCCCGTTGATCGTCAAATTTCTCGAGTGGTCTCAGTAACATCTCCATTCATCCTAGCCCTGAGATTTTAGAAACCTCTCTTTACTCGTCCTTCCAACAATGCCATACTGGAGGCTCTTTCAGGGTCAAGGGAATGAGACCCAACTTGTTACTGGTTTTGGCATATGAATACACCATGGGGAGTTTGCCAGACTCTCCCATGTGGGCAGGAAACTCCCAGTATTTGCCAGGTTCTCCCAGAGGGAGAAGTAGGCTATAAGATATCACGTGGCCACTTCCGGGACCTTGCTTTTAAGTCTCTGGATGCTGGCCGTTGACAGGATTACACAGCTCCAAGGCAGTCCCTAGGTGTGACCGCCTACTTACTGGCAGATGGGAAATCTGAGTGGAGGAGGTCCAGTCCCGATCCAAGCAGCCTTGGAGGTCTCAGCCCCGGGTCTCACACACCTGGGTTCCTCTGACGGTTCCTTCATGTGTGAGGCTCGTCCAAACGTGTGGAGAGGGGCCCTGAGCATGGTCGTGGCTAGGCTTTGGAGGTCTCCGGGAGCTCTGCTCGGGGTGGGGAGGGAAGCTGGGGCCCATCCCCTCCAAGGAGGCCCCAGGGAAGACAGCCAGGTGCTCAGGCAAGAGATTCTCTGCATACATGAATGTACAAACAAATAAAAAAATAGAAAACTTACGTGTACAAAATCTTGGCATCTGTCACTTGAAATGACTCATATGACACTTCTATTGAGCATTTATAACCAAAGAGTGATGTTGGTTCTCAGAATAAAGTTGCAGGGCAGGAGAAATTGTAGAGTGGGTAGGGTCAACCCCAGTTCAATTCCTGGCATCCCATATGGTTCCCTGAGCACTGCTAGGAACACTTTCTAAATCTAAAGCTAGGACTAACCCCTGAGCATCACCAGATGTTCCAAAATAATATAAAAAAATAGTTGTTTAATGGAGGTTTCATAGCAACACACTCTCAGGGATATAGATATAAATATATAAAATTCATAAAATGTATCATATATCATAAATATATAAAATACATACATTCCTCTTTCATATGTATATATACACACTTATATATGAAATAAATAGGAAGAAGAAGAGGAGGAGAAGGAAAAAAATTTTTCTCTAAACCATTCAGCTCTTTGATAGTGCTTTAAACATACATGCCTATTTGCAACACTGTAATATAACCAAATATTTATCATATATGCTTAAAGTCAAACTAAATAAATGGAATATTAGCTTTCTCGCACTTCCTAACAGTTAGAGAAAGAACCTCAATGAAACTTATGATTAAGCAAGTGACCAAATGTCATTTTGAATGACAATATTTCATTCAGTGATATACAAGCTCCCACCAATTCACCAAAGCCAATAGTGAAGTTCTCAATAATTTGGTCAGCGGGCTGGCGTCTTGTTGGTAACGTCCATCAGCCACAGAGAGAGTTTTTACTCTCACCACAAAAACTAGCACACACTGGATATCAGAACATCTTCAGTTTTTAAGATCCAATTGTGAAATTTTTGCCACTGCTTCCAATTTAGAATAATTACATTTATAAGCTACCAATTTCAAGCCTAACTTGAAATTTTAGCTTGTGGAGGATATACCGAGCAATGTGCTAAGAACACAACCTAATTGAATCCTCGCAATAGCCACTTGAGGTGAAACTATCATTAAATCCATTTTACGAATGAGAAACTAAAACATAGGAAGATTAAGTAAATTGCCATGTAATAGCTAGAAAATGTTGATGTCAAGACTCAAAGTTTCAGGTAATAATCCTTACTCTTTAGGAGGTTCAGGGAGGCTGGATCACATCTCCTGGAGCTCAGGCACTTCCCCTGGATCTGAGTTCAGGAATAACTCCTGGTGATGCTCAGGGGACCACATGCAGTGCTAGGTGTCAAACCAGTTTCAGCACTATCCAAGATAAGCGTGTTATCTCCTCTTAAAGCAAACAATAAAACGGAGTCTCCTAGATCAGACTATAAAAATAATAAATCTCTGAGCTTATATTCTTATTTTATTCCAGGGTTTAATACTGCAGTGACCCTCATATTATAGACACTGTTGATTATTTGTTAAAAAGCAACCTTCCCCTCTCTCTCCACACACACACACACACACACACACACACACACACACACACACACACAGGTGTAGTTCAATGATAGCTAAAGCCACTTCCTCCCCATACACCTCTTAGCTAGTTCAGAGAAGTCAAAACCTAGTTGGTAACAATATTCTCAGAAGAACTGTTTAGATTTCTAGGCAATCTTGTTCAATAACATAGCTCGGTTTTTTCTTTCAAAAAGTTTTCAACTATATTATTTCTAGAGTCATGTTTGTGTGTTTTTTTCTTTAACATGGCAACATCTGACAATGGCTAAACAGGAAAAAAATCAGTGACTGCTGCTGCTAAGGTCTCAAGTGTACAAGGTTTACATTATTTAAAATAATATCCTGTAGTTTAAGAAATCAACGTTGGTAATTATTATTTTGCTTTCAACAAATGTATAAGAAGGGGGGAATAAAACCACAAAAACTGGACTGGAGGATCTGGAGTGATAGCACAGCAGGTAGGGTGTTTGCCTTGCACATGGCCAACTTGGGTTTGATTTCCAGCATCCCTTATGGTCCCCCAACACTGCCAGGAGTAATTCCTGAGTTCAGAGCCAGGAGGAATCCCTGAGAATTGCTGGGTGTGACCCAAAGTGCAAAAAAAAAGAAAAAAGAAAATTGGACAGGAGAGAAAAAATTTTTTTTAAAAATAAAGGAATAGATTACTAAGACCCAGTACTGATGCCTTAGTACCCAGACCAATTGACAGATTCTTCCAAGAACAACTAAATTTATAATAACAAAGATAACAGCTCTCTGACCTATTACTATGTATCCTCTTTCTCAAACTAGTATCACTTTCTGTAATACTAATTTGCCTATTTTTTTATCACCAACATAGCATTTGAAGCAACATTCAAGTAAATGTCATAAGTATACATTTAACATTACAATCCATGAATATATTGAAAGTAGTTTTATAAATTATCTTACTTTTTTAGTGTGATTATATATCTTATTTATATTTTATTATTTTTTATTGAATCACCATGAGCTACAGTTACAAAACTTCATGTTTGAGCTTCAGTCATACAATGATTGAACGCCCATCCCTCCACCAGTGTACATTTTTATCTTAGTATTTCCAGTATAAAATATTAGAAACTGTGACCAAAAAGGCAAATTTCTATCTATATATCTATAATATTGACATAGTTATTATCAAAACAGTTTACATGAATCTTCAAAAACTTGCATTTTTAAGTCTTTCCTAAATATAGGACATAAAAACTGGCAATATATTAAACAGTCTTAGCTTCTTAACATTATATAGTACCTTAAGAATGATGACTAAATTTCCTACATATAGAGAGTTAAGAACCACATATGTGGCACTGACATAATCCATCCCTCCCTGACAACTTGTGTTTTGAACCATGCCTCTTTAGCCAATTATTAAACCTATCAGACTATATGAAAAGAAAACAGCCATCTGAAGGTGAATCTTAAAAACTTGCTATTGATAGCCACATCTGTTTACTAATAAACTCAAATAATTTTCAAAATACAAGTTTCCCAAAGTATATTATGCCATAAAAAGCAGATATTCCCAAACAAAGATCTATGCCTTCATTTACCAGATGAGAATTTTATATGATCTATATCCTTTTCTTTGCCCTATCAACTCACGGGACAATCATTTTCTTTCTCAAGTGCAATAATTATCTCATCTTATTTACCGGAATAAATTGGTTTCAAACTGGAGGACTTGAGTAAGATTATGCTTCATACTTACAAATACCCTGAAATTTTACACAAAATTGGAGGGTGGGAGATGAAAACTTTCTCCAAACTCTCAATATATTTTTTGACAATGCTCCCAAAATATTATAAAACACACAGCCCTAAATGGTTTGGTTCTTTGATTTTTTGTATTTCTCCTCAAATGCTCCTAATTCCCCAGTGCATTTATGCACCAATATTGTTATGCACCAAGGTACTCTAAAATTTTGTGACTTGACAGGACATTTTATTACCTCTTGCATTACATTGAGCAAGAATTTGAGGACTCAGCTGGACAGTTCTGCCTTCAGGTCTCTTAAGAAGTTGCAATGAAATAGTGATTAAAGCTAGAGGAGCAGAGGCTGCAGACCAAGCCAGGCATTTCTGTCCCTTCATGGAATCTCAAGTCTCTCTGTGAGTGCACGCTTGCGTGCTTGCGTGTGTGTGTGGTTTTCACAGGGATTAATTTGAGCATCTTCACAGCAAGGTGCACTGAGGCATTTAAACATTTACTTACCTGGCTGCTAACAGCTTTGAGGATAGTATTCTAGCATGCATGGCAGCGTTTCAAAAGTCCACTCAGCTTGAAAGAGATTGTATCTCTTAGTGCAAGGCGTGATGAAGTATTTGGGATCCTATTTTTAAGCTACCGTATCTTGAACATATGTGCATCTTAAATCTTGAACAAAGGCAATTCTCTATATAATTCAGAACCAAATAAAAACTCTGGGTCCCACAGTGTGCCAGTATTATGCCTCACTGCTTTAATTTTTTAGATCATATTCTTCTAAGGATTCACCATCAGTGTACAGGACTATAAAATGTGAGAGTCCTTCATTCCATTTCTTTGTCAATGTCTCACCACACCTACCACCAGAGCTTTAGCGTCATCACATTATCAAAATGAACCCCTGTATTCATTTCTCTCACCCCCATTCCCCTTTCTCTCTGGTAAAGACATGTTGCATAGAGTCTAAGTGTTATCTTTGCTGTATTTTGCAAGTTTATTTGTTTGGCTAATTTCTATTCCACATAAGAGTAAAACCAGCCAGGATGGATAATTTGCTTAGTATTATTGCTTCAAGTTCCATCTTTGTTTTACTCAAAAATGCTTAAGGTGTTTCTTTTTTTCATCATCATTATCATCATCATTCCATTCATAGTCGAATTTCTTGAGCGGTCTCTATTCGTCCTAGCCCTGAGATTTTAGAAGCCTCTTCTTACTCGTCCTTCCCAACGATGCTGCATTGGAGGCTCTTTCAGTGTCAGGGAAATGAGACCCAGCATTGTTAATGGTTTTGGTATATGAATACACCACAGGGAGCTTGCCAAGCTCTCCCATATGGGCAGGAAACTCTCAGTAGCCTGCTGTTTCTCCCAGAGGGAGAAGTAGGCTATAAGATTTTTTTAACTGGAAAAAAGATGGGGGTGGGAGCTTAGGGTCTGGAACTCTACTGACAGTTTGGTATTCAGCACAGCTTGGTCATGCAGCCACCAAGGGTATACACAGCAGCATTCAGGGTCCACGCCGGACCAGGGATCACATTGTCAAGGTGTCATACATAGAGTAAATGCTCTCAGATATAATATATAGGGAGAGATAAAATATTGTATGCCTGATGACAAAAAAACAGTTCAAAAGAAAATAGCAATTTGAAGCTTATTACACAAGTTTGTTAACAATGACAAAATCCTTTCATACTGAAACAAAGTCTTTTTGTCTGAAGCACATTTCAATCATTCACTTTCCTTAATAACCCTTTTATGCCTATTAGCTTAAGATTCCTGTTTAGTACATTTTCCTCCTGTGATTTATCTACAAAAGCCTTACTGTTGCATTTGTAGTGATATTTCCTTTTTTCCCCTTCTAATATCCATTTTCTTCACTCTTCAAGGAGTTTCCCCTATTTGAATACACAGAACTGTGGAACTGCAGTAAACCTGTCACTAGTTCACACCCACCTCAATTTCACCATTTCAAGCATGGATCCCCACTAATATTTGTCTTAATCTTCTTAACCCATCTTCATAAATTTGTGTCCTCCCATACTCATTCCTTTTAGATGATGTAATTGCTCCCTTCTCTCCTCACCTCCATTATCTCCAACAATAGAACTCATATTTTGGACTGAATATAGAACAATTTTATGAACATGAAACTTTTTTTACTCTACCCAAAACACTTTCAGCAAGTAATAAATTTTCAATATTTTCAATGGAATGATAACAGAGTCAATGGCAAAGAAAAGAAGAAGGAAATTTATTAAAATTCAGGCAATGTCCTGGTATTTATATTAGGATCCTGCAGGCTAAGAAAATACATATCCCCACAGCTAACAGTTCAACAGAGTCTGATCAATATCCTGGCCATGTTCTCAGTTTCTCATGCAGTAACTGTCAATTGCATCAGTTCAGACATGTCTTCAATAATATAGACCATGAGTATCTTGGGTTAGGAAGGAAAATAAAAATCATTTCAATCAAGTTCTTTAGAATATGTACAGACTCAAAGACAGGTCAACAGATCCCTAGGCAGGATTAATCTCTATGCCCACAGCATCCAAGATAATATTTTCCCCTTATTATGTACTAGACTGGAGCAATAGCACAGCAGGTAGGGTGTTTGCCTTGCACACAACCGACCCGAGTTTGATTCCTCCATTCCTCTTGGAGAGTCCAGCAAGCTACTGAGAGTATCCCGCCCACACGGCACAGCCTGGCAAGCTGTGGCGTATTCGATATGCCAAAAACAGTAACAATAAGTCTCACAATGGAGAGGTTACTGGTGCCCGCTCAAGCAAATCAATGAACAATGGGACAACAGTGCTACAGTGCTACTATGTACTGAATACTGAATTCATTAATTATTAGACAGTCACACATTTTGTAACAAAGATAGACCTTAGAAATCATCATCTCGGGGCTAGAGCAATAGCACAGCGGGTAGGGCGTTTGCCTTGCACGAGGCCAACCAGGGTTCGATTCCCAGCATCCTATAAAGTCCCCTGAGCACCGCCAGCAGTGATTCCTGAGTGAAGAGCCAGGAGTAACCCCTGAGCATCGCCAGATGTGACCCAAAAAGAAAAAAAAAAAGAAATAATCATCTCGATCCTCTTATTATAAAGATAAAAAAACTGGACTTAGAGACTTCATCAAAGTCTTGGGAACGTGCCCAGAATTTAATAGACAGATAACTGACATGCAGTTAATCATTTTTTCATTGCAGCACATTTTATCTTACGATTTTTTTCTCAACCCTCTTCTTAGTTTTTTACCCTTTAAAGAAATTATTTCAAACAGAAAAATTATACATTGGAAATTTTAAAGTTCAATTAATTTTAATTCAGTTAGTTATCTCCTCATTTTAATGAATGTTATAATGCTGACACTAATTTAGCTTATTTTTTCTCCATACTACCAAATCTTCTGTTATACAGAGTTGTGGGCCAAGGGCTCTGTTTTACTTTTGTTTATTGAGTTGAATGTTGGGCTCAGCTACTGTGGTACAATCAATTTTGTAATATACTAATATTAATATTAATATTAATGACCAGTGGCATACTCAATATGCCAAAAACAGTAACAACAATGGTCCTCATTCCCCTAATCCTGAAAGAGCCCCAAATACACCATCGGGCTACACTCACACGCGACAGGGACAAATGGAGACTGGCGCCTGCCCAAGCAAATCGATGAACAATGGGATGGCAGTGATACAGTGATTAATACTGACTCACGAATCATGAAAACCCCGTTAATCGTCGATTTCTCGAGCGGGCTCAGTAACCTCTTCATTCGTCCTTTCCCTGAGATCTTAGAAGTCTCTCTCGACTGGACCCTCCCAATGATGTCACACTGGAGGCTCTTTCAGGGTCAGGGGAATGAGATCCAGCTTGTTACTGGCTTTAGTATATGAATACACCATGGGAAGCTTGCAAGGCTGTCCCATGTGGGCAGGACACTCTCAGAAGCTTGCCAGTTTCTCCCAGAGGGAGAAGTAGGCTACAAGCTTTGCTTTTAAGTCTCTGGGTGCTGACTGTTGATGGAATTACACACACCTGGGTTCTTCTGCCAGTACCTTCATGCGTGAGGCCTGTCCGAACATGTGGAGAGGGGCCTCGAGCATGGCTGTAGCTAGGTTCGGGTGGTCTTTGGCCGCCAGGAGCTCTGCTTGGAATGGGGAGGGAAGCTGGAGCCCATCCCCTCTGAGGGACCCCGGGGAAGACAGCCAGGCGTGCGGGCAAGAGACTCTGAATATTCTCTGGAAATATTGATATGCAAAATATACTAGAAATTCAGAAACAGAATTTATTTTCAAATTAAGCAAAAAGCATGTCTCTCTGCTACGTACAGACTCACTCATTGTATGACTCTTGCTTTGATCATTTTGTGTCTTGAGAAAAAGTCACATGGGAAACATTTCATTCAAACCATTATTTTAAATGAGATTCTGTGGAGACTCATTTCAGTGCTTTATAATAATCTGTATGTACTTCAGCTACAGCCACTAATTTCACTCACCGTCATTTGTTCCCTACCCAACTTGTCTCTTTTCCCAGCATTTTAATGCATGACAGTGAAGGAAGTGTGGAAAAACAAATCCACAAGAAGAATTTTAATCCCTTGTCTCTTGCCCATTTGCTCCTGATGACAGTATCTGCAAACCAAATACCAACATCTGGGAAATAGAGCTAACAGCATTGAAAAGAAACTTCCAGATGACACGTAGTCCCATCTTTTGTGCCCAAGTCAGATGATGCCTAATGATAACAAATAGTTAAACATTTCCAGGGAAAGAATTGCTGTAATGTCCAGTGATATCTATCATACCATGATAAACTGATGGAGTGAGTATGGTATAGGCCACATTCTCATGATCCAGATGTCAACAAAATAAGAGTGTGGGTGTCTTTTCAGACTTGTTTGCAGAAGACACATCATCTGACTTGGACAAGAGTTGTTAGTCAAGAAAAGAAGAGGAAGAAATGGAACTGTGGGGGAGAGACTCTGTTGGTTAAACGCTCACTCTCCCATGACAACAATACTTCTAAGTGCCCTTACCTTGCTCAGCTAACACTACTGGCAGGCACTGTCTGGAGTGAAGACAAAATTTGATCTTTTAACATAGGTATGACATCTGAGAGATAAGTCAAAACCACACCCCGTATTTTCATGCAATTTATTATTAATTAAATATTACATATGAAATGAATCAAATATTTCAATTTTTGTATCAATGGTCTCTGTTAGCACAAAAATTTTTATGATTAAACTTAAAATACTTTTATTTTATACTTAATATATTGTTTAAAAAATAAAAAAAGCAAGGCTGGAGAGAGAGCACAAAGGTTAACACACTCTTCTAGCATGTGGCCTAAGTGGATCAACTGACTGGAAATCCCAAAGAGAGAACCACTTGGGACACCCAAAAATAATTATATAAAATTTAAAATGTAGCGTGAGCCAGAGACAGTTACATCAGCTATTGCTAGGAATGACCTCTGAGCACAGAGCCAGGAGTAAACCCTGAGCATTATCACATGAAGTCCAAAGACAAACAAACAAACAAAAATAGGAACACTCTTTTTTAATCAATGTGAAAATAAAAATTGCATTCTCAATAGAATACAGATCATAGCTATGTATATATATAAATTATATAAACATATACATGTTTGTATATTAACATATATAAACATATCTATATATGTGTCTATTTCCTCGTTTGTGAAAGAGGAAATCTAAATATTTCATGAACAGCATTTGTTTTAACCTGTACAACTCTATGAAGCAAGATTCTGCTATCTCTACTTTCACTTAAGGGGAAATTACTGGCAATTTAGAAGCAGTGTTCAGATTCAAACTCTGTTAGTTCTGGTTCTAAAACCGCATAGTCTTTCCACTGGGCCACACAGCAAAAAGGAAAACATTGTTATCTTATTTCTTCTGAGAACAAAAAGAAAGTTGTTTTCTAGTGAAAATTCATGCATACCTATTTGGTTACTGGAAACATATTTGTTTTATACGATATATTAAATAAAGAAACTAGGGTGTAGATTTACCTCTTATGATATTGAAGTACATTATATAGTTAATGCATTATTTTATGCCTTGATGCCTTGGTCAGGACCTTATTTTGCTTTCGTTATCATACTCCTACCTTTCACATGAACTTTTAGAAAAATAACCTTACTTGAAAGGAGAAAAAAAAAGAAAGGTAGAAATTTTTCTGGGTAAATTCCTACCATATGAGAAGTGGGTGTTCAGGAACACTTACATTTCTATCAAGTATTACATTCATCTTAGATCTCCTGATATTTAATTGGCTTCATATATGCAGGAACAATGCCTTATTCATTTATATATACATAGTGTGCACAAATAATATTTTGCTTTTTTGGGTCACACCCGGCGATACACAGGGGTTAGCAATTACTCCTGGTGGTGCTGGGGGACCATATGGGATGCTGGGAATCGAACCTGGGTTGGTTGGCCAAGTGCAAGACAACCTACATCCTGTGCTATCTCTCCAGCCCCACAAACAATATTTTGAAGGGTTGGAGCAACAGTACAGTGGGGGCAGGATATGCCTAGTATGCAACCAACCAGGTTCCATCCCCAGCATCCCATATGGTCCCCTGAGCACCACCAGGAGTGATTTCTGAGTGCAGAGCCAAGAGTAGCCCCTGAGCATCAAAAACAACAACAAATAATAATAATCATAATCTTTTGACTGAATTAATTTCAACCAGATAACCATAGAAAGATTGGTAGATATTAAAGGAAAACATTCAAATCAAATATATTTATTTGATTATTAATTGATACATTAAAAGTGTCAAAAAAGTAAATTATCAAATGGCTTCTTGTACCAACATAAAATACAAAAAATTATACATTTCTAGTACCAACTATCTGGAATTTTACAGAAAATTTCCAGTTTGGCGGGTAAGGCAACAACCAATGAATGGTTGAAGAACGTTATCACTGATGAACTCTTAAAGACCTTCAACTAAACCCTCATCTCTCATCCCGAACTTGACCACTATATAACTAAAATGCAAGCACAAAAGTTTGTAAGTCTATAACTGTACCTTACAGTAATTCACTAATTAAAAAATTTTTTAAAAAACCTTCAACTAAAAGAGTACTTCACTAACAAGGAAACACCAGTCTAGAGAGGCTAAACAATTGGTCTAATGTTACATAAGATCATAGCAAATCATCACTAAAACTCAGTCCTTTCATTTATCAATAAAGTGCCCTTTTTTCTCATATGACTTGGATCATCCTTTTTCTCATACTATTGAATAAATAAATAAACTGTCAAATGATACCAAGATGGGAAGGGACTATGCCATTTTGAAGGTAACACTACCCTGTGAGCTTCTAGTACTAGAGGCAATCTTTATGGATATAATTCTTGCTTCAAAAGAACTATTTAAACGTGTGACAGGAGTGGGTATTTATAATAAACTATAGCAATACTACAATATTCCAAAGCCACAGTCATCTGTTTTAATTAGCTCTGAGGTTTACTGAGGAGCCCCTTTTTTCTTTTGATTTGTTGTGTTCTTGCTTTTATGTTTGAAGGTGCTATGGTGATAAGTCCTGGAATGACTCAGAAGCCAAGTACTCAAAGTCACAATATGCCAAAATGTGTTTTTCTTGACTGCTTCATCTCTCCTTCCCCTATTCCACAGGTTAGTTTATCACACTGAAGATGGACAAATTATGAGAGAGGGTGGAAAACTATTTCAAGCCATTCTCAGCGTTTTACTAGTTACCGGGGAGAGTTCACCACAAATTCCAGGAAAGAGAAGAAAATGAGGTGCTGGATAAACTTGGGCTCCATCTATTTCTTAGGAGAAGTAAAAACAACAGCCATCACTGGCAGGTCTCTTTACCAGGGGCACTCTTGAACTCAGCACACCCACTACAGTCAATGTGGTGATCCTGAATCCAATCCTCATAAAAGAATGCCCTTCAGAGCATCATTAAGTGCCTCCGTATGTGCTCCATCCCCCATCTTTTATTTTCATTTCTTTATAAAATATGTCTTTGTTCCTTCTTATTTACTACTGATTTTTCCTTTAGTTCTTCCTATTAGCTGGTTTCCTTAGGATCATGTTAAGGAAGAAAACAAATATTTTCTCTCATCCCTGCATGAGGTTATTTTTGGTCTTTATTTTTTATCTTGAGTCACAATACTAAAAATGATGGTTTTGTCTGCACAATAGTTCCAAAACCACACCCATAATTAGAGTACCGACTTCCCACAAGCTACTGAAGGCCCCTTCCTTTCACCTTTCTTTCAACTCCCCTACTCTGCAAACTCAGTTCTGTGAACCAACATTCCCAATCTGTTACCTTTGGCCTCTGGCTGTGAATCTTTAAGTTCCATATATGAAATAGATCATTGTGTATCTAGCTTTTACCTTCTCATTGACTTTACTCAGCATAATATCTTCTGCACTGTAGCACTGTCGTCCCTTTGTTCATCGATTTGCTTGAGTGGGCACCAGTAATGTCTTCATCGTGAGACTTATTATTACTTTTTGGGCATATCTAATATGCCACAGGTAGCTTGCCAGGCTCTGCCGTGTGGGTGGGAAACTCTCTGTAGCTTGCCAGGCTCTCTGAGAGGGACAGAGGAATCGAAACCAGGTCAGCTGTGTGCAAGGCAAATGCCCTACCCGCTGTGCTATCACTCCAGTCCTAATATCTTCTAGGTCCACACAATAACAAATTACCAAATCCACATAATAACAAATTGCATGGTTTTGTCTTTTCTTAGAGGTGTAATATATTCCATTGTGTATATATACCACCACTTCTTTTTTTTAAATTTTTTTATTAGTGAATCACTGTGAGATAAAGTTACAGACTTACAAATTTTCATGCTTGCATTTCAGTCATACAATAATCGAGTACCCATCCCTCCACCAGTGTCCATTTTCCACCACCAATGATCCCAGCATCCCTCCCACCACCCCCATTCTCTCCCCTTCACTTCACCCCACCTCTGTGGCAGGGCATTCTCTTTTGCTCGCTCTCTCTCTCCTTTTGGGTGTTGTGGTTTGCTACAGAGGTATTAAGTAGGCATCATGTTAATCAAATGTGGATGCTAGTGATAACTGAATGTATCTTATTTAGTTAATACGGGTATTATTAGGAGTCTCTTGCCCGCACGCCTGGCTGTCTTCCCCGGGGCCCCTCGGAGGGGATGGGCTCCAGCTTCCCTCCCCACCCCGAGCAGAGCTCCCGGCGGCCGAAGACCACCTACAGCCATGCTCGAGGCCCCTCTCCACCCGTTCGGATGGGCCTCATGCATGAAGGTACCGGCAGAGTAACCTAGGTACCTAGGAACCTAGTGTGTAATCCCATCAATGGCCAACATCCAGAGACTTAAAAGCGAGCTCCCAGAAGCGCTTCTTATAGCCTACTTCTCCCTCTGGGAGAAACTGGCAAGCTTCTGAGAGTGTCCTGCCCACATGGGACAGCCTTGCAAGCTTCCCATGGTGTATTCGTATGCTAAATCCAGTAACAAGCTGGATCCCATTCCCCTAACCCTGAAAGAGCCTCCAGTGTGACATCATTGGGAGGGTCGAGTCAAGAGTGACTTATGGGATCTCAGGGAAGGGACAAATGGAGAGGTTGCTGGGCCCGTTCCAGAAGTCGATGATTGACAGGATTTTCGTGATCGTGATTATTAGGAGAACAATGGTGTGCTCAATGTTCAACAAGAACTTAAGAAACAGGACTATTTGCAAAACTGTAGAGAGTCTAAGCATGCCTGAATTAACAAGGGCAGAGACTCAAGCTCCAGTCTAAGAGATAAGAGGAGGATGCTTGCCAGAACCCAGAAAGAGTAAACAGGAGTGCTGGACTTTGAGAAAGACATGCAGCCAACCCACAGGGAAGAAGAGTCTGACCCAAACTTTACTGCTCCTCCTTTGATCCCATGCTGGAATGCTCTCTGACCAAACTGAGCCAAAAACAAAAGGCAAAATGTTCAGACCCAACGATCAGCCTCTCTGTTCAGAGCAGGTTAAGATAAAAGTAGAAAGTATCTAAGGAGAAATTTTAAATGAACACACCCTGTAATGTTTTTGTGAAGGCTAAAAATGCCAGTAAACAAGGTGCTTCAGTTGTAATCTAGCACTACAAAAGTACTTACTACTGTTAATTCATTTTTTAAATGAAGAGTGGCAGTCTAGCAGAAGAACCTGAAATCACATTACCTAGATTTGAATTCAAATTTTACTGATTCCTAAGGCTGTGACTTTTAGCACCATAATGTAAGTTGATAATTAAATGATTAACCATTATATACATATTAATTTCTCTATTCCTGTTGCTTTTTCTTAAAGTGACAAAACTTTCTGTTTTTCTCTCTTTTTTATTTTTCTTGGGTCACAGAAGCGCTCAGGGATTACTCCTGCTTCTGTGCTCAAGGGATCACACATGATGGGGTCAGGGGACCATATGTGGTGCCAAGGATTGAACCTGGGTGAACTGTATGCAACGCAAAGCCCCTACCTGCTGTATGATTGATCCAGCCTCTCACCGCAAATAATTAATTAATTAGGGACTTGAGAGGGAGTAGCTAGTAGGGCATTTATCTTGCACGTGCCCATCTCAAATTTTATCCCCAGCATCCCAAATGGTCTTTTAAGTACCGCCAGAAGTAATTCCTGAGTACAGAGCCAGAAATAACCCCTGAACATTGACAGGTGTGACCCAAAATACAAAAATGAAAAAAATATTTCATGAAGTTATGTGCTCATTGCACCCTTTAAATTTAACACTTTGAATGGTGCCCAGTATATATAGGCATTAAAAAAAACAGTAATTCTGTTTACTAAAGAACTGTTTAATTATAAAGGTATAATTAACTTTTTGGTGCAACAAATGTATAGTTGCTCTCGAGTCATTTTCTACCCACTCCAAGGAAATATATAAAGGATTTATCAATCTGCCCAGTTCAACATTCTTCAAAAAGTCAATTAAACAGCAGCTTAGGTATCCTCAAGACAGGATAGCATAAATACCAGAGGGAGAAAAGAGAAAAGAGTAGAAATTGAGATTTGATTAATATGTCAGAAAAATGTGAAAAAGAAAACATTTTGATTTCAGTATTTCTCTTTTTCAGGTGGCTCAGCATGGACTTCCTATTAGCAATATACTAGGAGTGAGATATATAAAAGAAATCATCTTTCCATTGCTCAGGAACTCTCCAGATATTAATTTAGTGCTGAGATATCACCATATGCTTTTATCTCTATGGGTAGGGGGAGGGGCGGGGGGCAGGGTAGGCACTTCAAAGATGGCATGCAATGAGGAATAAGGTGCGTCTAGATGGGAAATCATCACTGTCATCCTGTTGTTCATCAATTGTTCAAGCAGGCACCAATAATGTCTTCATTCTTCCCTGTCGCATGCTAGTGTAGCCCAATGGCGTCTGCCCACTCAGGAGCATGAAGAGCACATTGTTGTTACTGTTATTGTTTTGGGCATATCAAATATGTCACAGGTAGCTTACCAGGCTCTGCCATGTAGAACAGGATATCCTCGGTAGTTTGCCAGGCTCTGTGAGAGGGATGGAGGCTTTTGGAGCAGACTCTAATCATCCTTACGGGTCCTTACGGGCTCCAGGAAAAATTGCTCCAGGAAAAAAAAGAGTCTATAAAGCAAAGTTCCCGGCAGAGAACGATGCGATTTTTCCTGGAGATGGGAAATAGGGCACAATAATTGGATATTAGGTATATAAAAGGCAATCTGCCAATCTGTAGACTGTTTTTCAGAATTACTTTTGCTTTCCTTTTAGTAGGCTTCGAATTGATAGATATCATCACATTCAAGAGCAAATTTGAAAACTACCTTCCAAGGAAAAGGTACCTGACATCCTTACACTTTGGGGAGCATTTCTACATGACACTTAGCAACGTTTTGTGTATCTGACATCTCAACAGAGCATTTAAAGACAAACATTTCATAACTTTATCAGTTGAAAGGGAAATGTGCACCTAGTTTTCAAAAATGGCATTGGCATCCCCAGATATCATTAAATTTCATGGTAAGAGTTAGAGTACACCTTTAAATAGTGTAACCATGCGTTGAATATTGCCACTGTCGATTTCCTCCCTACTGTTGGCAAAAATTGAGAGAAGGTGGCTAGGATTGGGTGGAAGGTGATGAATATTTGGAGGAACCAAACCCAACCAAATCCACACTGCAGCTTATGACCCAGTTTTCCTAGAGCTCTGATGTCAACTCTGTCAAACACAGATGACAGAATATTCCTATTTCCTCCTTCTTAGTCTTTGATACCACCAAGGAAGATTCTCTGGTCCCTTAAAACTCAACAACCACATACCATTTCCAAAGGAGGAAAAGAAAGCAATCAGCCCCCCACATCTCCTAGAGTTGAAATTTTGAAATACATATTTTAGTCCCTCAAGAAAAAGTTTAGTTTTTAAAAACACTGTTTATAATAAATCATATGTCTCTGTTTTTAAATTGTAATCAACTATATGGTGAGAGCAGCTCTTTTATAAAAACTCTGAAATTAAAACAACCACTTAACACTCCAACCTAATGCCTGCAGTAAATCAAATGTCTTTGCTGTTTAGATTTGAGCTGAAAAGGTCCATATAAAAAAGGAGTTTTAGCACTATTTATAAGAAGAATTGTCTCTTCAAACCCATCCAGCCATTTTTTCATCCTTTAGGTAAAATCTCCAACAGGAACTTAAGTGCGTTATAGGCAGGCTACCAATAACTTTGTGTGCCAGACATTATGTAACAAGGTCAAATTTTAATGTACACATAAATGTACAGCAGCTTAAAAGGAGCCGTTGTTCAAAAAATGTGTTTGATAAATCATTGCCAAAGGGGCTAGAAAGGCTGAAAGGGCATCTGTATTAAACCACAGCTTCGTCCCTAATAAACTGTGTGACCTTGGGTGTACCATTTAAGCCCTCTGTATCATTGTTCTCTCTTGACAATTGTCTACTACTCACCCTGTCTTTCCCTGTCCATCTCCCTTGAGAACAATCCTTGTGGGGAGTATTTCTTTACATTCTCTCTCTGATGCATTGGTCACCTAACTTGGTCAACAAATCTTTTCTTTTTTTTTTTTTTTTTTTTTTTTTTTGCTTTTTGGGTCACACCCAGCGATGCTCAGGGGTTACTCCTGGCTTTGCACTCAGGAACTACTCCTGGCGGTGCTTGGGGGACCATATGGGATGCCGGGGATCGAACCCGGGTCGGCCGCGTGCAAGGCAAACGCCCTACCCGCTGTGCTATCGCTCCGGCCCCAACAAATCTTTTCTAAGAAGAACAAAATTGGGGCAGGAGTGATAGCACAGCTGGTAGCCTTGCATTCGACCACCTAGGTTCGATCCCTGTCATCCCATATGGTTCCCCAAGTACCGCCAGGAATGAGTGATTCCTGAGTGAAGAGCCAGGAGTAACCCCTGAGCATAACCTAGTTAACCTAGAAAGCAAAAATAAAAAAAAAAGCATAATATACTAGCTGGTTGTCTCTAGACTCTCTAGACTCTTGTAACTAGTTTGTGACTCTTGCAAAAAAAAACAGTGAATTAGCAAGATGAGAGCTGAAAACATCAAAGGGTGTTGTAGGTCATGTCAGGAAATCCAGTTTCCAGCTCTGACTCTATGGGTCATGCCCTGAACTGGGAAAGGACACTTGATCATCTATGTCTGTTTCCTTATTATGAAAGAGGACATTAGAATATAACGCATCTACTTATAGAGTAAACAGAATCCGTGGCACTGTCATATGAGTAGGCAGACTAATGGAATACAGAAGAAAAATCCAAAAACAGACCTTCATACTTAATGAAAAGTTAATAGATGATAAAGGTGATATATCAGATGACTGGGAAAAGTGATCTTTTTAACAAATTATATGGGGACAACTGCATAGCTGGTTGAATTAAGATAAACTTAGATTCATTCCTAGCACTATATATAAGAGTACATTCCAAATCAACCTGAAATCTATGTTTAAAAAGGGTAATTGGTAAATTCTATAAATCCATGATTAAAAATTCCTGTTGTGATACTATGGTTTATAATAAGCAATATATAGGACTACAGACGTGTCTCAAAGCCCTGGGTTCAACTCCCAGCACTGCATAGACCCCTGAAGACCACCATCATGGCCACAGCAGTGGACAGAGACACAGACAAGGAAAATAACCTGCCAGTTTCTGGCTGAACTCTAAAAGTCCTTGGGCTTTCCTGAGAGCCAAGAGCCAAAAAGATGCCTTTTATTAGACTAATGAGGTTGCTTTTGTTATGTTAATGAGGTGGGACTCATATGAGGATGGAGTCAGCTTGCCAGGAGAATCAACCAAGTAATTAGAGGACTTTAATCTACACCCCCTGACTTCTGGGGAGGCAAGAGAGAGTAGTAAATTGTATTTGATGACTTACGGTCAATAACTTAATCAATTCAGGCCCTTGAAAATAGCCACAAAACACCAAAGACAAAGCTCAGAGAGCTCCCAAGTTTGTGAGTATGTGGAGCCCCCGAGTCAGCGGGACGCTCTGCCTGGACAGGGCATGTCTGGAAGCTCCATGCTCCTTTCCCCGCACCATGCCAAACTTTGCCTTTTGGCCAATTGTCTGCTCCTTATCATTTTATAATAAATTCGTTAAATAGGAAGGAAATACTTTCCTGAGTTCTGTAAGCAGCACTAGCGAACTCATAGAACGCAAGGAGATGGTTGGAACTTCTGCTCTTTAGCCAGGCAAAAGTGCAGTTGGCAACCTGAATTTACAACAGGTACATGGACAGGCTTGTAGGACAGACAGTTAACCTCTGTCTGGGGTCTGAGGCTAAGTCTGGAGAGACATTGTCAGACCCAACTGTGATGAACAAGAACTTGGTGTATGGAAAAAATACACACATAGTAGGACTGGATCTCGGAATTATTGTACAATATTTATTATTGTTATTAAGTTATTAATAAGTATATTTATTATTATTATTACTAAGTTTGAAATTTTCGCTTATCATAATCAAAGACCAGAAAATAGCAAGTTGCAATAGAGATTATAAAGAGTTAATTAATTTTATCTTTGTTTGTTGGGGGAGAGGAGCGGCTCTAAGTAATGCTCAGGAGGGGCAGGGTCCAATTCCCAACAAGACTCAGCCACCAGGCTAGAAGATTCCATATTGAAGTTGAGTGGCAGTGCAGCTCAGGTCCAGCCACAGAATGATGCTTGGGCCCAGTGACACTGGGTGGGCCACCAGAGCCAACCCAGCTGTGCTGTGAGGTCACCGCATCTACAAGTGCACATGCTTAGGAGACCACACGTTGCCTAAAATGGAGTGCTATGGATCTTTTCAAATTTATTTTTGCTATTTTTTGGTTGAATATCCTGAAGAATAAATGGGTTAATGGAATGTCTGTTCTTAATCTTATTTTGGCTTTTTTTGGTTTACTGTGCTATAGTACACTATACCAAGATTTAAGATATAGCAGCTCTGTCATTGGCTAATGGGATTCTTACCTTCTTAAGTCATCTGAATTTAAAGGAATCAGGTACATGATATAGGAATACAGTCATCCAAATAGAAACAAAATTGATAAGTGCAAATTATCTTCAGAAACCAAATATAACTATTGGAGCTGGAGAGATAGTACAAATAGGTAGGGCATTAGCCTGAATTCCCAGGACCCCATAAAATCCCCTGAGCATGGCCAGAAGTGATCCCTGAGAACAGAGCCAGGAGTAAACCCTGAGCACTGCCAAGTGTTCCCCATCCAAATAAATATAATAAACATCAGGAGTTTTCTCCTGAGTTAAACCAAGGGATGACTTAAGCGATCAAAACCAAGGGATGACTTAACTCATTTTCTCATAAGTTAAACCAAGGGAGGGACTTTTTTTGAGTAATCTATTCTATTTTCAGTAACAGTTGCAATAATTTACATTCCCACCAACAGTAGATAAATCTCACTCCTCTTCATATCCTTTCCTACACTTGATGTTTCCTCCTTTTGTATAATAGTAACCCTTAGACTTGACCAGATATTTTACTATTTGGTTTTTCATTTCCATAACAACAACTTTTCATGTATCTATTTTAGCCACCTATGTCTCCTTGAAAAAAAGTGTCTTTAGATCTCACCACATTTAATTGGGCTGTTTGGTCTTTTGTTGTTGAGAGTTAGGAAGCCTTTAATAATGCACATTAATTCTCTATCAGACATACACAGTGTGCAAATACCTCCTCCCATTCAATAGGACTTTTTTTCTTTTTTCATTTTGATGCAGCTATTATTTTGTTTGGCAGAGAGTCTCTTGCCCGCACGCCTGGCTGTCTTCCCCGGGGTCCCTCAGAGGGGATGGGCTCCAGCTTCCCTCCCCGCCCCGAGCAGAGCTCCCGGGGGCCAAAGACCACCGGAACCTAGCCACAGCCATGCTCAAGGCCCCTCTCCACACGTTCGGATGGGCCTCAAGCATGAAGGTACGGGCAGAAGAACCCAGGTGTGTGTAATCCCATCAACGGCCAACATCCAGAGAGCAAGCTCCCAGAGAGATATCTTATAACCTACTTCTCCCTCTGGGAGAAACTAGCAAGCTATTGAGACTTTCCTGCCCACATGGGACAGCCTCGCAAGTTTCCCATGGTGTATTCATATCCAGCCAGTAACAAGCTGGATCTTATTCCCCTGACCGTGAAAGAGCCTCCAATGCAGCATGGTTGGGAAGGCCGAGTGGAGAGAGGCTTCTAAAATCTCAGGGATAGGACAAATGGAGAGGTTACTGAGCCCGCTCGAAAATCGACAATCAATGGGATTTCGTTATTCATGATTTTTTGTTGCAGGATGAGGAGGAGTGGGGTATTGTTTGTGTGTGTGGTTGTTTGTGTTTTGGTTTTGTTGCGCGGGGGGCGGGGGGGCTTTCATTGTTTGAGCTTTTTCTTGTTTTGTAGTTTGATGCCACTGTAAGCTCTTGGCTCCTTTGTTGTCAATTAGTTGTCCATAATACTGTGATTTAATTTCTAGACTCTCAATTCTGTTTCAATGATCTGTGTATCTTTTCACCCTAATAACATGTTTTAATAACTATCACCTTGTAGCATAGATTGAGGTTGAGAAGCACATTAACTTTTCTTCTGCTCTTTTTATCTCACAGGAGTGTAACTTTCCAAATAAATTTCATGAATTTTTTATTCTACTTCTGCGTATGACGCCCTTGGGATTTGAATAGAGATTGTACTGAACCCATAATCATCGTAACTATGCTACTTCTTGCAAACCAGGAGCACAACACCTTGTTTCTATTTCTTATTTATTCCTGTTTTACCTTTAACAATATCATAGTTTTCCACATACAGATCCTAGTTTTCCCTCTTTTGATTTTTATTAAGGTACCATGATTTTCAAAGCTTTTCACTGTAGAGTTCTTTCAGGCGTACGATGTTCATACACCAGTCCCACCACCAATGTCTCCTTCCCTCCATCATGTCCCCAGAATCCCTCCAAATCCCAGCCTGCGCCCTTGTCAGGCATCTAACATATAAACAGATTTCTTTATGTTGGCTTTCTACCCTGCCACAGTGCTGCACTTATTATTTCTAATAGCTTTTTACAAAACTGGTAACATTTCTTGCAAAACTGGTCTCAAGGCTATGAATTCCCCAAGCTGTTGCCTGTCCCAGAAGCCCTGTAAGGCTCCTTCAGATCTGAATGATAATCTAGCTGGATAGAGTGACTATTCTTGGTGACATGTTCAGTTCATTAAGTTTTTGTACAATATCCCTCCACTCTCTCCTGGTTCGTAGAGTCTCATTTGATAATCTGCTGCACGTTTTATGGATTTTCCTGTGTATGTAAGTTCCTTTTATGATCTTGCTGCATTTAATAACCTGTCTCTATCTTTGTGTTTTGTCATTTTAAGTACAACGTGTCTTGGGGCTTTCCTAGTTGTATCTATTTTCACTGAGACCCTTGTTGTCTTGGATCTTGGTGCCTATATTTCTCAAGTCTAGGAAATTTTTATCAATGATTTTGTTAACTAGTGTTTCTCATCACATTTTCCTTCCTGTTCTTCAGGGACTCTGATGATTCTTAGACTGTTTTTCTTGAATTCATTCCACAGTTCTCTGATATGCTCGTCATTTTGTTTTAGACAATTTTGCACCTCTACTGTTTCCTAGCAGTTTCCTCCTCATCTTGGAGTTCCTTGATCTTTTGCTTAGCTGCCATTATTCTGCTATTCAGAGACTCGGTTGAATTTTTTATATCACTTACCATGCGAATCATTTGTGTTCTATTGTAGTTGGGTTTTTTTAAATTTTTTTATTGAGCCACTATGAGATACAGTTACAAAGCTTTCATGTTTGATGTTCAGCCACACAATGATCTATCACCCATGCCTCCACCAGTGCAAACTTTCCACCACCAATATCCCCATCATCTCCCCCACTTCCATTCCAGTCCTTACCCTGCCTATACAGCAGTTGCTCAGATACTCTCTCTCTCTAATTTTGGGCATTGTATTTTGCTCAGATATTTCCACCACCATTCATGCCTGCCTTCCAGGAGCAGACGCTAGATCATTTATTTTCCATTGCTCACTTTGCATATTAGCAAAGGTTGCGCGGCCACATAAGTGGCCGTGCACTTCAAAGAATTACTCCTGATACCCACCTACTGGAGCCATACTTGTAGAAGCTCATAGATTTTTCCATCTCCACACTTACATTTTCTTGTGCTTTGCTGACTATCTGTGCCATGGTTTCTTTGAATTTGTTAAACACCCACGCTATGGAGTCAGGAAAGTCATTGTCTGAGGATTTTCTGAGCTGGTTGGTGTTGTTTGCATCTATGGTGATACTATTCTCACTCATTAAGTTTGGTGGGCTTCTCCATGTTTCCCCCACTGGTTTTCTAGTCTTCTTGCTGTGCTGGAGGTGAATCTTTGAACTTAGACCCTCCCTTCCCCCCGGAAGAGGCTGAGGAATTAGGATTGAAGTTGCCCTCTTTCTTTTCTGTCCATTTTCCTGAATGACAGGAAACTTAATTGTGAGCAGCCTGTACATAGTTCAATAGATCTGTTGCAAGGCTACATAAGAGGCTCTAGCCTCAGAAGTTGTGGTGCCAGCCCTTAATTGGCACAGGTCGGGTGTGGAGGCTGCTGGCACATAGCCAGAAGGAAGGGATCTGCTTCCCAGGCCAGAAAAGACCCGGTGATGTCAGCCAAAAACATGTCACACCTGGAGTGGCAGAGCAGCAAGCAGAAGCTTATTTAGAAGTATTTAATGCTTGTCTGAAATAGTAAATAGAATAATTTCCTTCCTTTTTCTACTACTTTACTGTTCTTTGTGTACAAAAATACTACCAATTTTTATGTATTGGCTTTCTAGCCAGCCACTTTGCTACATTTATTTCTAATAGCTTTTTACTGGAATCTTTGGGGTTTTTTACACATATTATCATTATAAAACAAAGCTCCCGGAAGAGAGCAACGCAATTTTTCCTGGAGCCCATAAGGACCCGTAGGTTGATTAGAGGCTGCCCCATAAGCCTCTGTCCTTTTCAGAGAGTCTGGCAAGCTACAGAGGATATCCTGCCCGCACAGCAAAGCCAGGCAAGCTACCTGTGATGTATTTGATATACCAAAAACAGTAACAGTAATAACAGCATGCTGTTCATATTCCTGGAGCAAGCAGATGTCATTGGTCTACACTAGCACGCGACAAGGACAAATGGAGACATTACTGGTGCCCGCTCGAGCAATCAATGAACACAAGATGACAG
Organism: Sorex araneus; assembly: GCF_027595985.1. NCBI lineage: Eukaryota > Metazoa > Chordata > Mammalia > Eulipotyphla > Soricidae > Sorex > Sorex araneus. The sequence continues at coordinate 129,873,946 of NC_073302.1, read as the reverse complement.
TGACAGTGACAGTGATTATCATTATAGTATTTTTGGTTCTCTACATATGTTATCACTGTTAGTATTAATGTCAGATATTAATAGTTATAATCTTACTTCTTACCTTTTGATTGAGTGCCTTTTACATCTCTTTCTTGTCTTATTTCTCCTGCTAGAACTTTCAACAGTATATTCCTGGCAGTGGAAGTGGATATCTTGTCATATTCCAGATCTTAGAACAAAACCCTTCAGCTTTTCACCACAGAGTATGATATTGACTGTGGGTTTGGTATATATGGACTTTATTGCATTGAAGTATTTTATTGACTGTTTTTCATCAAAGCCTTATGTTAATTACTCAGAAAATAATCATGGACTGAATAATAAATATTTAGAAAATATCATGACTCCTCAGCCCAACTCTTCAGCTTAATAAAAGAAAGTAAACTAGATATAACTTTCACTAATTTGTAAATTAAATTAAAAAAGGGGGGATCTCAACTGGTGATCTCAACTCTTCAAATAAGAGTTACAGCAAAAGATATTTGGAAAGAGAATTTGTTAAGGACTACTGTGGGAGCTAGAGCAATAGCACAGCGGGGAGGGCATTTGCCTTGCACATGGCCAACCTGGGTACGATTCCCAGCATCCCATATGGTCCCCCGAGCACCTCAATGAGTGCAGAGCCAAGAGTAACCCCTGTGTATTGCCAGGTGTGACACACACAAAAAAAAATCTACTGTGGGAGGAAAAGCAAACTTCCTGCCTGTTTGTAAAGTTGTTTGTTTTATTTTTTTTCTTCAGAGATTTAGAATGGCACCCTAGCCACAATGGGTACACATCTCAGCCATATGTTTATGTTCTTGTTAGAGTCAGGTATCTACTGTTGTTGCATTATAAAGGGTTATTTTCACAAAGAAAAAATACTAACACTGTCAGGGAATTGGCATTCTATAAACTACAGTGTCATTAATAATTTAAGACAGTTTTTAAAATCTTGCCACATTCTTCCACAATTTTTCTATTCCACTCATAAGATCAAAGATGAAATTCCTAAAAGTATAAGACTTAGGTCTATATATTAAGTTTTAGTAATATCTCTCCACTACGTCTCTAAATCATTTCTGCCTTAAGGTTCACCACTGGTCATTTACTAAGTGAGTAGCAAAATATGCAGCATTTTTGCAAATGGAACAATATTGCAGTGGAAGACATAAGGCCTAAGCCCTTCATTCCATCTGCCTCTGGTTTATGTCAAGCTGACAGTCTGTAGGTCAGTTTCTCATCCTTAATACATTGTTTAAATACACAGTACAAGCAATATTCATAAAGTGGTATAAATACCATACCCCCAAATTACAACCATTTTATTTAAATCCCTCTTTTACAGAACTCATGGAAATTTCAAATTGTAGTAACAACTGGAGATTTAAACAGACCAAAAGAAATGTACTGAGATGAATAATGCAAAAACAAACTATATCATGAGACTCAAATATTTCTTTACGCCTCCTTTTCACACATCATTGCTTTTCAACTTGTGGTAATAGGGTTGGTGGTGGGGAGGCAGGGAAATGATTAAAAATATACGGATTAATCTAAGGAATAAAAACCTGCTCCATGAAATAATCCTACATATAAAGTCTTTTCTCTATTGCAGCAATCAGGGTAATGAATAAAATAGATACTAAAGTAGTAGAATACAGTTATCGTTGGGAAATAGCACTGAGAATTCCTTTCTTGCTGAATAAACTGCTGCAATTTTTTTACTTGCAATACTAACTTCACATGTTAATGAGTATGACACACAATCTGAAAGTAATATATATTATAAATTACTAGTCTTACTGGTAGAAAAGAATTCTCTATTTTTTATTTTCCCTAATTCTGACTTTGCTGATGTTCAGTGTGCAGCTGACTCTGGGTCTAGGGAGTGCTTTAAAAGGGGAAAAATAAACTTTTATCCCAGCAAAGTGTTGAATAGACGTATGACCTTAAGCTCAATTTGGTGATTCTCTTTACTTTTTTATTAACTTGGGAAGATTAAAGCATCTCTTTATAACTTGAAAATTGCTAAACATTTACCATTGTATTAAATAAGAAAATGTTAGGGCTGGAGAGATAGCACAGCGGGTAGGCATTTGCCTTGCACGCGGCCGACCCGGGTTCAAATCCCAGCATCCCATATGGTCCCCTGAGCACGGCCAGGGGTAATTCCTGAGTGCAGAGCCAGGAATAACCCCTGTGCATTGCCAGGTGTGACCCAAAAAAAAAAAAAAGAAAATGTTTTGGAGAGAAATATAAGAAGAAAACAAAATAACCTGATATATTACTTAGTTTAATCACTAGTACTATATAGAGTGTCTCCTCACCTTAGAGGATTCAAATGAAGGCAAATAAATGAGTTTGGTTACACAAGGCACATTTAATAATTCACCTTTGAGAAGGATGCCGGGCATATCTTAATGAATAGTTTTATTACATGACGAGCTTCCTGACCTGAAAGATGGCAATAGGGAATCAAAACATAAGACAACACTGAGTCATAAATCAGAATTTTAGCTAGAAACTTCAAAGACTCCAAAACTTACTAGTGAATAACATTTAAATCCATTGATATGAGAAGCATTTTAAGTATTTTTCAAATGCAGGTGCCTGTAGAACAATGAATTCTGTGAATACTGGAATTTTATTAAAAATTTTGAAAAGTTAACCCATCGCCTGATGTTCATTCAACAGTAAAATTTATTGAAATTTTTTGTTGTCAACTGAGGCCCTTGGCCTCTGGTTTTTGTAATTGTGGGCAATCACTAGACACAACATTTTCCTGAAATGTAAGCCAAAGCCCCAGATGCCTGCCCAGATTCTATCCCATTCAATTTACTTGACATCCTCAGTTCCTTTCATAGGAAATGAACATTTGCCTTTGGTGCATCTTGCCTCCTCCATGATGTCCTGTTCGAAAGACCAGTGTTAGCAACCAGCCATTCTAACATGACCCAGACGCAGTATTGAAATGCACCTCTACAGGTGTTTGACAGATGAACCAAGAGAGAAGACTCTGCAATTTCCATTTTCATTCTATAACTTCACTGCCTGGTGCATAAATCATTTTTCCTCTCCTCATTGAATTTAGGTGAACATTAAAATAGTTAATAAAGTCAAACCACACTGCAATTTCTGCCATTTATTGAGTTCTGCCAACATGGTGTATTGTTTTCATCATTTTGCAACCCATTCCGTATTCTGGCAAGGAAATACTACAAGTTTGGCAAGATGAGCTGTGGTATCATTCATGGAAGGATAAAGAACTTTCTCAAAACCCATGCTCTCTTCTTAGTACAATGTACAATTGACCAAAGTCTTAACCTAAAGGTTTCAGGAAAGTCAGAAAAAGAAAAAGAGAAAAAATTACATTTTTTGTTTCTTATACACAAGCTACCTCTGATACAATTTTTTATGAGTTTCCTGGCAATTCTAGAAGCAAATGAACTATTTGTTCCTCCATGGGAATTTTTTAAGCCACAGAATAATAGTTTCAAAGAAAGGAAGAAGGAATGATGAAATAACAACAATGCTATTACCCTTTCAAGGAGAAAACCTACCAGCATATTTCAACTGGGTGGTCCAATTATTACAAATGATTATTTATTTTGTGTTTGTTTGTTAGTAATGTGACTTATTCCAGAAAGGGCTTAAAGCAGCTTCAAACAAAACTTGTCATACAGCAAGACAGAATAAGTATAAAACTATAGAAAAAGTATTTTAAATAAAGCAGGATGGATAATACAAGGAATTCAGTCAATGAAATTCATATTAAGTAGCCAAAGCAATAATACAGTGGGTAGGGTATTTGCCTTGCACACAGCACACGGTATGAAGCCTACCCGTGTTCGATCCTCATCATCCCATTTGGTCCCCCAAGTTTGCCAGGAGTAATTCCTGAGTACAGAGCCAGGAGTAATCTCTAAACACTGCTGGGTGTGGTCAAAAACAAGATTTAAAAAATTCAAATTTCATGTTAAGTTTTATCTCTTTCTAAAGGTGTATCACAGTAGTAGTAGTAGTAACCAATAGTAGTAGTAATAATCTTTGAAATAATTAATCTACCAGTAACAAAAGAACTCTTCAGAATAAGGGGATAGGAATGAAAAGTTCTAAACGTCATTCTTTTTTTTTTTAATTGGTGAATCACCGTGAGGTACAGTTCAGACCTACAACTTTTCGTGCTTGTGTTTCAGTCATGTTTGAGCACCCATCCCTCCACCAGTGCCCACTCTCCACCACTGATGATACCAGCATCCCTCCCACCCCCCATCCCATCCCCCCACCCCACCTCTGTGGCAGGGCATTACCCCCGCTTTCTCTCTCCTTTGGGGGGCTGCGGTCTGCAATAGAGGCATTGAGTGGCCATCGTACTCTATCCACAGTCTAACTTTGGCGTGTATCTCCCATCTCCAGCGGGTCCTTGAACCACACTTTACCTGGTGTTCCCTTCTCTATCTGAGCTGCATTTTTCTCCAGCATGTAAGGCCAGCTTCCAAAGCCGAGGAGCCAACCTCCTGGTAATTATCTTTCCTATTCTTGGGTGCTTGTCTCTCACTCTGTTACTTTAAATTCCACAGATGAGTGCAATCTTTCTATGTCTGTCTCTCTCTTTTTGACTCACTTCACTAAACATTGTACTTTCCATATTGACCCACTTATATGCAAAGGTCATGACTTCATCTTTTCTAAGCTGCATAGTATTCCATTGTGTAAATGTATCAAAGTTTCTTTAACCAGTCATCTGTTCTCAGGCACTTGGGTTTTTTCCAGATTCTGGCTATTGTAAACAGTGCTGCAATGAATATTCGAGTGCAGGTGTCATTTCAACTATACTTTTTTGCCTCTCCAGTATATATTCCCAGGAGTGGTATTGTTGGGTCAAATTGGGAGCTCAATTTCTAATTTTTTGAGAAGCGTCCATACTGTTTTCCAAAAGGACTGAATCATTCAACATTCCCACCAGCAGTGTAGGAGAGTCCCTTTCTCCCCACATTAAAAGCCATTCTTGAAAGATCACTGTATCACTGTCATCCCATTGTTCGTTGATTTACTTAAGCAGGCACCAGTAACATCTCTATTTCTCCCAGCTCTGAGATTTTAGCAGCCTCTCCTTACTCGTCTTTCCCAATGATTGGAGGCTCTTTCAGGATCAGGGGAATGAGACCTATATTTATGGTTTTTGGCATGTCAAATACACCACGGGGAGCATGCCAGGCTCTGCCTGTGTGGGAAGGATACTCTAAGTACCTTGCCGGGCTCTCCAAGAGGTATGTGTATATATATATATGTATATACATAGATAGATAGATAGATAGATAGATAGATAGATAGATAGATAGATAGATATTGTTCATAAAAAGCGAACTAGTCCCTGATGTTCCATTTGCTCTCACTGGAATGAACATCTCTGAATGCAGCAGCTATGTGTACCTGGGTCAAGAACTCAACATGAGGAATGACTTGGCGCCAGAACTGCGCAGGAGTAAGAGAGCAGTGTGGAACACCTTCAAGAATGATGAAGAAGTGGTTAAGAGGATGAAGAACCTCCGGCTCCAGGCACATCTTTTGACTCCACCATTTTTCCTGCACTAACATACGCCTCAAAGGCCTGGGCCCTATGCAAACAGGATGAGAACACTATTTGGGTATCCCAAAGAGAAATCGAAAGAGCCATGCTAAGAGTATCACGTTTCACTCCAGTGAGAGAAGGAATCCGGAGCTCTGACCACCATCGATGGTCAAGAATCAGGGACGCTGTCTCATTTGCCAAGGCGGCAAAAATCAGATGGGCTGGACATATAATGCGATTCAGAGATGACCACTGGACTAGAGCTATTACTGACTGGATTCCACAGGACATCAAAAGACTGAGTCGCCGCCCACCAATGAGATGGTCAGACTTCTTTGTCAAAACCCTGAATGAACGATTTGAGGCTCTTCCTGTCCCTGGAGCCAGCAGATATCATTGAGCTACACTAGCATGTGACAGGGACAACTGGAGATGTTACTTGTGCCTCTCGAGCAAATCAAAGACCAACGGGATGACAAGTGATACATATATATGTATATATACATATATATGCACATATATACATACATATACATGTATATATTACTCTCTATGATTTGTTGCCTACTGTCTGGACTCCATTAAATGTGGTGTGGTAATTATAGAAAATGGGTAGGAAGTGTTTTATAATGTGTCTGGATAGTGGCCTGGAGCGTGGAGGCAGTTGGGTGGTGGAGGTCGGTTGCCAGAGCTGGGGCCCTTGGGGCGGGGAGGGTTCTCACCTGCCCCCTTCTGGGGTGCCCCGAGTGAAAAGAGCCTGGCAGTCTTGAAAGATTACATTTTAAAAAGCTCTAAAAGTCATTCTTGTAGACTTTTTGACTAGAATTCTCTAAGTGTCACTAATGAAAGGACTTATGCATAGGGAAAATACCTACAATATGTTATGATTGGAAATGTCTTTCTCATTTTAAACCTCAATTTTTAAATGTTAAGGTTTTATTGGGGTTTTATATTTATCTATTAGGGTGCATGGGATGAAAATATTCTATACATTGGGCCAGGAAAATGACTCAAAGGGCAGGGGACCATGCTTTGAAGGAGAACCAAGGTTTGATCCCTGACACCGAATAGTTCTTCAAAGTGCAAGCCAGGTATAGCCTCCGAGCATAATTGGATATAACCCCAAAATCAAAAGTTTTACTACCATAATAAAAGTCATGATTTGCATCCTGAAAGCTGATCTTCTAATACTTCTTGACAATGACAAATGAGTAGTTTCACTTCAAATAGCACTTGCACTCTGGACCCGAGTTTGAGTTAATCAGAAAGCAGTTTCCAGCACACCTATGAAAGGACATTCACCACTATATTAGCAGTGGGAGGAAATTACTTCCTTTGCCAAATAGCTATCAATACTATTCTATGGTTTTAAAATAATTTATCACCTGCCAATGAAGTTTGTTCCCAGTAAAGAATTTTCTGTTCATGGAAGTTTTCTATTTAAGAGTGGTGTAGTATGACATGTTCTCTGACATGACAGAGTAGTTTTTCAGTCACTGATAGCTCTTTTTTATGTTCCCCCAAGAGGCAAAGAACTGAAAGTTAAACTGGCCTTCTTCCAAAACATGCTTTCTCTATTGCCAAACTGAACATTTAGAAACTGAACAAAAAGAGATACTTAACTGATTTCAAATGCTCTTAAGGTCTTTGGTGCTTCTCTATTCTTCAATGACACTGTGGATTAAATTCATCAAAACACTGGCAACATCAATCAAAACACTGGTAACATCATAACAAATTCTATTGGCTTTCTTGGCACTAGTGTGCTGAGGTATGGTCAAGTCCCATACAAAGAACTGCTACATGCTAGAGAGTCCTAGGAAACAGAAAGCTTCATTTCACAGTATAGACTTGATCGCTCAAAAATTTCTTCAAAATTGATTACAGCCCACTTTAGAAGATGTCAAAGGAGAATGACAAATTCTTGCTATAAATAAAACACTCTGGCTAATGAGAGGTTAAGAAATGTTGACATGTGTCTTCAGAACATCTCACTTTCATTTCCAGGAGCTTCTTTGGTATATCTAAGGCTAGAAGAACAACCTATATCTATGCTCTTTATTCTTAACCAGATTTCCCCATCCGTCCCTTGAATCCATCGAAGTAGACAGAACCTACATCACCCTGGCCAGGGCTGACCATAACTCTAATTACAGAGGTCGTGCTTCCCCCTGACAGAGGACTAATTAAGTGCCTGGCACCATCTAAATGGTTTGTTGTGTGATTTCATTTGATCCACACAATCAGCTTAAGAAACTAATTGTATTACCCTCATTTTACAGATGAAGAAACCAAAAGTGAGAAAAGTGAAGAAATCTGCCTTAGATCGCCCACAAGCAAACAAGTGCTTTTTATTTGGTTTTTTGGTTTTGTCCTTTTTGTTTTGTTTTGTTTTGTTTTTTACTTTTTGAAGCACATTTGCTGTGTTCAGGGTTCGACCTTGTCTCGGTGCTCAGGGATCATTCCTGGAGGTACTTGAGATTGGCAACTTGCAAGACAGGTGCTGTACCCTCAGGTATCTCTGGCTCGCAAGCAAGTGCTTTTAAAAGTGTGAGATTTGGGGGCTGGAGTGATAGCACATCGGGTGGGGCGTTTGCCTTGCACACAGCTGACCAAGGTTCGATTCCCAGCATCCCATATGGTCCCCCCAAGCACTGCTAGGGGTTATTCCTGAGTTCAAAGCCAGGAGTAACCCCTGTGCATCGCCAGGTGTGACCCCCCCAAAAAAAGTGTGAGATTTGGGGTTGGAGAGATAGTACAATGTGTGAGGCGTTGCCTTGTATGCAATCAACCGGGGTTTAATCTCCAGCATCCCATATTGTCCCCTGTGCATCACCAGGAGTGATCTCTAAGTGTAGAGACAGAAGTAATTCCTGGGCACCACTGGTATAACCCAACTCCCCCACCACCCCAAAAAAGTGTGAGGTCATAAAAATTTTATTTCAAATCCTCATAGATATATGGTATATAAATTCAAAATTATTTGAAATGCCTGAACAATTTCCCATGCTATTTATGGATCAACCATGTAATTGTTGGGGAACATAATGAAGCAGAGAAGACCACATAAACAGCACAAGATCTGCCTCCCATCCAAACAAGTTAAAAAAAAAACCTGGCACCATGTTTGTGAATCCACTGCCAAGTGGCTAGTTAGCCTACACAAATTCAATAATGGCCAACTGCGTGTCAGTGAACTTCAGCTCTTCACAGGAAGGTGTGGATTAAACAGGGCATAATCCACAATTCACTCAAGCTCACCCAGATAATTACACTAGCTCCGTTCCGTATTCATTTTGAGAAATCCAGTGAAACCCTATCCAACTGAGAAGTTAGCAAAATGCCTACAACTAATCCAAGGCCTGTGGGTTCACTGGGAGCTGGTTTGGGAGGTCAAAGCTTACACACAAGGGAAAACAAAACGTGCGAATGTAGCTGACTCTTCCCTCCCAAAGCCGAGCTGGAAAACTCATGTAAATATACAAATACACTGAGCTGTATTGTGAAAGGAGCCATTTGTTTTACTAACACAAGTTGGTATGGTGCAAGATTTCTCTTGGCAAATAAACAGAACACAATGGAAAAATTTGTAAACAATGGGGTTTTCTGGCAACTTTTTAAAAACTGAATGAACAGTTTTTCCAAAAGGTTCAAAAAATGTTTTTTTCCTGACTCCCCCATGAAATACTACTCACGTATAATTGCTTTAAAAGTCAAAAAAGATAAAGAAATATAGTTTATGATCAGGAGAGCTTGCTAAAAGGACCATTTGGTCACCAATTAGCTAACCTGCCAAATGTTCAACAAGGAGAACTATGTAGAACAAACCATACTAGCCAGAACAAGGAGTCTCTTGATGACGGTCGCATGCTAGAGTTCAGGAGGTGAATAAATCATTTCTTTTCCCAGTATTCCTCCAAAATGTAGTCATCATCACAGTAACAGAGATTCAAGTCCAGGAAATGCTTTGATTACCAAAGTTACTGCAGAAATCAAATCTTCTTACTTCAACATAGGTTATGTTGGGTAAGTGTTAGCTAAAGGTCAAAATACAGAGGAGAAAAGTTCCTCCAAAGGTAAAGTATAGAATGTTGGCTTAAAATTTATCAGCCTGGTATACACACCACTCTCTTGAACAGTCTTAAGTCAAGAGGATGAAGACTGTCCTTAGCAACCTATAAGTTCTTTTTGCTTGTCCATTTAGAATGGTAGGACACACATGCAAGTGTGCATGCATGAACACACATACACACACATACACACACACATTGTTTTCCACTCATTTCATTTTTAAACAAAATCATTGTATTTCTGGTAACATGTTTACAATAGTGTTAATATTAATTCAATATTGATGTTTTGGATATACACAGTTACTGCATCTCCATCACTAAGGCTCACTTCACTCTTTAACAGCTGTATTACCTCATGCAGGTGCTAAAGATGAAAGAATTATAAATTTAATCTGTCCTTAAATCAACTTATATCTTTGATGGTTTTAAGTTAAAACTTTTATATCTTACCATGGTATAAAACATGCACCATATCTTACATGGTATAAGACATGTCAAACTGTATCAACTAAGATATACATTTGGGTCTTGCTATCTTCTCCAATTTCTCTTTTTGTGGAACAGGTAACAACCCTTACTTACTGTGACCAAGGGACTGTTTCTGGGCAATTTCCAAACTCCCTTCTCTAAGCCTGTGCCACACTTGTCCACCTAAGTTGTACTGAGATGTATCCTTATTTCAGAATTTCTGCTATCGGAGTTAATAGATACTACTTAAGAACCTGAGTTTGTCTACTCTCAAGTAAACAAGTAAGTAATGTTTACCATCTCTTAACAGCATTTAATCTGAGTATAATTTATGCTTTTTTGAATACTCATATCTTATATATAGATATATAGTACATGCATATTTATATATTATTCAGCATATTCACTCACAGGGAATATCATGGAACTACCTCTGAGTATAAATTTACTAACTTCTTTTTTAACCTTTTCATTGAAGCAAAATGAAATATAGTTACGAAGTTGTTCATGATTTTGTTTCAATAATACAATATTCCAACTCCTGTCACTTCCTGTTTACATTTCATACATTTCAGCCACAAATATCTCCAGTTTCCTCCCCCACTGCCCCCACAGCCTGACTTTATGGAAGACACTATCTTCTCTCTCTCTCTTTCTCTCTTTCTTTGTCTTTCTCTCCTAATCTTCATCAATACAAGTGATCCCCCACCAGGAGTAATGGTTGAGCTTAGAGCCAGTGGTAATATTTGGGCCACAGTAAGTACAATAAGCTCTGTTAGTAAGCACTGAGCACTGTCAGGTGTGGACCCCAAACAACAACAAAATTAAAAAAGACCTCCAAAATTATAATTAGGGAAAGCATTTCTCATAAGATATTTGAGTAAAGATAGAGTGGCAACCAAGAACTTTCTGGGTAAGAATATTTTGCCATAAAGAGAAGCAGGTATGGGGCTGGAGCAATAGCACAGTGGGTAGGGCGCCTGCCTTGCACGCAGCCTACCTGGGTTCGATTCCCAGCATCCCATATGGGATTAGGTCCAAGTTATCACATGCAAGACAAGTACCCTATCCATTGCATTATCTCGCAGCCCAATTATCATATTTTAAATCACTACTTATTTTGCTGCTTGACTTTATATCCCTAACCACTACCTGACATTACATTGTATGATTTAAAATTAGTTATTTTCCTCCATTAGAATACAAGCTCATGCTCCTTATCCTTTCCAATGTCCCCAGGTCCTGGAAAACAGCAGAGCACATAATAGGTGCTAAATAATAAATCCAGTGAGAAAAGGAGTGAATAAGTGAAAGACACTAAGGGAGTATTATAAAGTATCACTGTATCACTGTCACCCCGTTGTTCATCGATTTGCTGGAGTGGGCACCAGTAACGTCTCCATTGTAAGACTTGTTACTGTTTTTGGCATATCAAATATGCCATGGGTAGCTTACCAGGCTTCGCCATGCAGGCAAGATACTCTCAGTAGCTTACCGGGCTCTCTGAGAGGGATGAAAGAATGGAACCCGGCTCGGCAGCGTGCCAGGCAAACGCCCAACCCACTGTGCTATCACTCCGACCCTAGGACTAATATACATGAACCAAATTCATTCATTGAAGAATTAAGGTAGAAGTTCAGAATGATTATAAAGTAAACACAATAACATGTGGACTATCTTTTGAGAGTGTACTTCTAAGCATCTTTGTCTACATTAACTCCAGCATTCATTTCATCTTATATTAGTACTTTAATGTTACCAAATCTCCATAAGCATAGACAATCAAATTTTTCTGTGAAAGTAGACAATTGAGAAATGGCCCTAAGGATTTATTATGTCATTTGTACTGTTGCACACAGTTGCCTGAGTTTCCATTTAATTTTACTCTTTGTGGTTTCCCCACGCATGAATTGCAGAGTTATTAGTGGAGACCAATGGCGAGGCTGGAAATTAAAATATCCCTTCATGTGAAGGGTGTTCTGTTTCACGTTGGGGAATGGTATAAAAGGAACGATGGAAAATGGACGCTGAGTTGTAATATTTCTCATTTTCCTGTGAGTCCAATATAATCCATAAGACAGACACTCCCATTATCTCTTGTTTACAAATATTCTGCTTGCATATGGATTTGAGATTCCATAAATAGAGCTAGTTAATTAGTATGGTACTGGAGTCTTTGTAATGGGAAGTGGCTGAGGGTTCCATTAAGCAAAATATGAGCAGACAGGATTAACTCTATTTTTAATGAAACAGTGTATCTGCTGACTTGTAATAATTTTACTGTTGTTTCTGCTCCAGGGGCTTTCCTTCAGAGGCAGCAAATTGAGCTGATTGCTTCCACCACAACCTATGTGTATCCTATTTCTTATACTGGGCAGACTCAGAAATTTCTCAGCAGATGGAAGGAGGAAGGTTCACCAAATGGTGGAGTGCGTTGGAATTCATCTGAGAAAAATCCATCAGTGAATTCCTCCACCATTCATTACGACAGCAAGTGTAGTGGAGCTGTTTTTCCTGGTTGGGTTTCTGCCGCATCCTACCCCTACCTGCAGGTATCATTGGTATTTATTTTAACCAAATTTCTTCTGACTCAAGATGCTAACAAGAACAGTAAAGTGAATTATACATTCTTTTAAAATGTATAAAATCGTTCTCATCAGGCATTGCTCTAAGCATTAAAACGTTATCTCATCCACATGAGGTTGAAACTAGGATTAATCAGTTCATTGCTTTGTCCGGGTCATATAGTCAAAACCTGGGAAAAGCAGGACATAATGCCATCCACATGACCTCAGGATCCAGATTTGTAACTTTGAATTGTTTCTTAAACTTTTTCTTTTCAATTGAGAATGCTAATTTATTTTTTTAAAAAAACGTTTTATAGGATAGCAACTACTTTTAGGGGTTTTCCTGGTTGGTTGGTTTGGGGTTTGAGTTGTGTTTTCTTCAAGGGCAGGGTGTCTCTAAAGCCTATTTATCATTTTAGCAAAACCTAGCTTAAAGAGTTTTGCAGTTGAAGAAAAAAAAAGTAAAATACTATATGCTTAGTGCTCTGGGTTTAGGTTACACCATAACTATTTGCCAACAGTAATTTCACTTGCATTGATAATTTAAAAACCTGTTCCAGAAAGTGATTCTATTTCACAGTAACACCCATTTATAAGCCTTGTAATCTGTGGTTAATTCCTATGGGATATTATTTACCCCAATTTGTACAAACAAAATTAGGCTAGATTTATGACATGAATATGTTTGTATAGATATACCCATTTGATTGTGTGCAATTAGAAATATTTGAGCTCAATTTTCTTGTTATATCTAATATTCTATAGCAATTTTTCAGAATATTATATACTGTGGGGAATTTATCTCATGCAATGTAATGTAAGGCAGAAATTGCTGAGGGGAAGATTAATTGCTTTGAGAAAGGAAAATGCTAAGTAGAAATTGTTTATGAAATATATAAGCAAACAATGATGAATTTAAGACTGTCATTACACTAGTTTGCACATAATAATTTCTCATCCCACAATCTGAAATCTCAGTCATGACTTGGTGTTTTAATTTCCAAAGAGACAATTTAGCTACAGATTAATCAGCTGATAGGATTTTGGGGTGAGTTTGTGATAAGGATTTTCCACTCATTTTTTTAAAATTAGGAAATATTTCCTGTCTTGTCAAAAGAACAATTATTCAAGCATAATTTGTTTTATTGCAATGTGGGATTCTTAACTCAGGACCTCCATATACAAGTGCTTTACCACTGAGCCATATCCCTGGCTCAAAACACACTTATAAGGCACATTAAGGAAAACATCCAAAATCAATATATGAAAAATATTTGAAAACTCTCTGAAACTCACAAAAATAGCAAAAATGGAAAATCATGTCTTATTCTTGAAGAGAACTGAACATCAGACAATTGTCCTTTCCTCCCTATAGCTATTTATAAACTTCATAAATTTCAAATGAAAGTAGATATCAGGATATTTTTCAAAATTAGAAAACTTTAGTATAATATTTGGATAACTAGACAAGTAATAGTATGAAAATCTTAAAACAACAGCAATGAGAAGGACTCATCTTACAAACATTAAATATATTTTAAAGATCCTACAATTAAAATGGTATCATGCTTGCTCATGAGTAAACAGACCAGTAAATAGAAAATAAAAAATAGATCAGAGTGCATATAGAAATTTAATATACTATAAGTACAGTATTGCACATAATTATAAGACATTACTTCTTAATATGGTGGTTTGAAGATAACTAGAGAATTATATGGAAGGAAAATAAATCCAACCTCAATGTAAACCTGTAAATCAGTATGAAACTTCTAGATAAAAGCAAGACTAAATTTCTGAGTAATCTAAAGAAAAACTTACCTAACCATGACTCAAAGCCAAGAAAAAATACAGAAAAGTGCCAAGACAACTTACTATTTTCCCAGAAAACAGGGGTAAACAAATGTACAGATGTCCATTTGTATTGATTTATAGTGTTGATTAAAAAAAAAAGAACAAAAAACAGTTTTTAAAAAATGTTTGGGACCAAGAGATAGTATAGAGTTTATAGTAAATGGCCATATAGCATGCACTGGGCTACGGTTAGATTCCCAACACCATATAGTCCTCTGAGCCTTGCTGGGTGCGTCTGTGGGCACCAACTGGTCCAGAATGTCCCAGGGTCACTAGGGTGGCCTAGATGTCCTTGGCACTACAGGACCTGGACAGCATCCCATTCTAGGGCCAGTTCATTGAACCAAGGTCCGTTAACTGAGAATCACTGATGGGAGCCCAGCCCTCCTGACCCTGTTTGGGAACTTTTCCTTCCAACCACCCTAAAAATGCTTACCTATCAATAAAGAAAGGAATTAGGGGAAGGATCTGGGCAGAAGCCAGACTTACCTGAATATGGAGAGTGCTAACTTTGAGTATTTATTTAGATATGTTTCCCATAATTTTAAACTAATTTTTTAAAAAGAATTGTCCCCAAATTCCAAAATTTGAGGATCCATTCTAGTAAGAGCATACAGAGGTAAGGTGCTTGCCTCGCATGAGGCTGCTCGCAGTTCAAGTCTCAGAAACCATGTATGGTCCCCTGAGCAGAGCCAAGGGTCATCCCGAGCACTGAACCTGAAATAGCTATTAGGCTTCCAAAAGCAAAATAATAAATAAATAAAATAACTGAACCTAACTGTGTAAATTTTCCATCAAAACCGCACAAAGAAGAATTATTTAAAACATTTTCAGGAACCAGAGAATCATACAGTATAGGAGAAAGCAGACATACTTATAAAATCAGCATAATTAAATAAATAACCCTACACTTAAATAAGAAATATCACAACCAATTCATAATTTACTTTTCTCTGAACCTCTGAAGGCACCAAAGAATATCAATTCAGTAGCAAAAAACATACCAAACATGCAGATTTCTAAACCTTATATTCTATTTGCATCAGTTTTATAGACCGGCTGAGCCTGAAAACCTGTTGTATGAGAAATCATTATAGCTATCAGAGACTACAAGCGTCATACCATAAGGAGAGAAAACTAATTTGAATAAACTAGTTGAAGAGGACTCTTAAATTACTGGGAAACTTACCACTATTTTTTAAAACCTGCAAATTAAATATACAAAATTCCATTTGTCTCTCAATACTGAACAAAAAATCCTAGAGCAATCATCCCTTTGGTTTCCACTAAAGTTTTAGAACACCAATTCCTTACTCTGAAAACCTCAGCTGGTAATAAAGGGAAATAAGTAACACTTCTTTCCTGAAAAATTCTAAGTATGTGGGGACTTTTCTTTCCACAGATATTTTGGAGCCAATGGATTGTATATGCAAACAGCACAATTAAATGATGCCTCAAACAGCAGCCTAAGTCCCTTTATGGAAATATTTTGTGTTATTGAAAACAGGCAATCTTGACAGAAAGATCAGCTGTGAGAGTACTTGTATGTCATTTTAAATGATAAATTTCTGAAAAAAAATACTTCTAAGTCATTGACAGCACACAGATTTTAGAGACAGGCAACCTAGCACACAAATCCTACTTACATCACTTGTCCAGGTGTGTGGCCAGTTGTCAAGCTATATCAATTCCCTAAGCCTCAGTTCATTGAGCAAGTGAATTTGAAAAATGCTTTTTAGCAAGGTTGGTGTGAAGATGAAAGAAAATTTTACACAAACACAAGTAACTAGTGAAACAGTGGGAGAACTAAATAGAACTATTATAGTTAAATTTGTAAGATTAGTGAGGTATTTTAGTTATTGAACACTTGAGGGGGGGGACAAAAGAGGCTCAAGCAATAGAACAGGGGGTACGGCCTTGCTTTGCACACAGCAGACCTAGGTTTGATTCCTGTATCTCATATGATCCCCTGAGCACTGTAAGAATATTTCCTGAGTGCAGAGTCAAGGGTAATCCTGAGCACTAATGGGTGTGACCCTTCTCAAAAAAAAAGAAAGAAAAAGAAGTTTAACTACTCTCTGGAGTTCACGTAACTAGCAAGTAGAGGATTAAGTATTATTAATTAAGTATTATTATTAAGTATTCTGTCAACCAGATCCCAAAATCCACCTATTTATACTTACTCCTTCTGTCTCAGTATATAGGATTTTGTCATGTCACTACTATGTGAAGTTATTAATATTATTTATCAAATGATAAAAACGCAGGCCAAGAACTGTAGCTCAATGGTAAAATACATGCTCTGCATGTGCGATTCAATTCCTGGCAGTAAAGAATAGTAATTTAAAACAAAATAGTAATAAAATTTCTAAACCTATAAACGTCTCACTCATCTGTGTATTCTCAATGCTTTAACCTATACCTAGACACATATATAGACTTGAATGTCAACTGATATACAAAAATGTTAAACAATCTTCAATAAAGTTATATTACTTTGCTTTGTTTTCAATTTGAAGAATTTAGTGTTACCCATTTACCAACAGCCTAATATAGTACTGCGTACTCTTCAAAAACATTCTGATCTCTTTATTTAATGTGAAACCACTTAGAACTTCCCAGAATTAATAGTTTAGTAGTTTCATTTAGTTGTTTTGTGTTCTATTCAAAGCTAAGATTATGTTCTATTTATTTCCAAAATAGTCTAGGTATTTTTTTTATTAATCCAAATAGAATTGACACTGTACATAAATCACATTTGTGAGTTTTGTTGTGTTGGTCTTATGTTTTTATTTTACTATTTATAATATATTTAATTCTATATGCACGTTTAACTGTATATGAATATGCATTCTGCTTTAATTAGGTAAAATTTATATTGTAAAGTATTTAGAAGTAGCTGTACTTAAACAAATAACAAATTATTTTGTTATAATGGAGAATCACAGGTCATTGAAAGAAAAAATAACCCAAAATTTAGGACTCAAAGGCTTTTATTTGGCTTTTCATCATAAGTGATAATTATCCAAAAAGAAGCCCTACTGAGGCCATGCAGACAGCTCACTGACAGATCACATGACTGGAATGTTTGTGGCTCTGAGTTCAATTCCCAAGATGCTACGACTCTTAAAGAAGTCATAGAAAAATAAAAACTATGATGATTGCCTGGGGAATTCAGTGAGGGTAAAAGAAATGAAAAGATGGATCTTCTGGAGAAGGAATAGCACTGGTACTTGGGTATAGAATTGGTGACATATGCATATAAAGGTGTGAAGCTATTAAAATAGAAAAATATTTATTGTAACCTTTTAATCTATGGGTTTTTTTTTTGGCTTTTTGGGTCACACCCGGCGATACACAGGGGTTACTCCTGGCTCTGCACTCAGGAATTACCCCTGGCGGTGTTCAGGGGACCATATGGGATGCTGGGAATCGAACCCGGGTTGGCCGTGTGTAAGGCAAACGCCCTACCCGCTGTGCTATTGCTCCAGCCCCAAATGTCAAATATTTTAAACCAAAGAACAATTTTGTCTTTTTAGGTAGTTTTTAATCTCTGATATATGTTTTATTTTTTATTTTAACCCTAAGATTGCATATCACTTCCTTCCTTTTCATACTCTTAAAAGGTTGCTTACTGTTCAATCCTTGTTCTGCTTATGAAGACAATGTAGTATGACAATTTGTTGGAAAACAAGTTACTAAAAATATGAATACTGATGGGCCTAGTGTTATAAAGAAGGGACATAAATGTTCAAGCTATAAAGATTAACAGTTGCCTTTTCTAGATTGAGAGAAGGGCAAAATTAATCTAGGCAGAACAAACAGCATGTATAAAGGCATATAATCATGAAAAAATATAAATAAAAGTAGTTTAGTATAGTCTCAAAGGATATTATTTCCATTTAAACAGTTGACAATAATAGTTGGAAATGATTCTGCTGGACAAGAACTGAGTATTGAGAGTAGGTAAAGGAATATATATGATAACCTTTCAGTTCTATATTGCAACCCACAATGCCCAAAAAGAGAGAGTGAGAAAGAGAGAGGGAGGGAGGGAGGGAGGGAAAGAATAGTGACAAAGAGAGAGACAAAGAGAGAAAGGAAAGAGAGAGAGAGAGGTTCTTGGCATAGAGGCAGGCTGGTGGGGGAGGGGGGTTGGAGTAGGGGGGAGGAAACTGGGGACATCGGTGCTGGAAAATGTACACTATTCAAGGGATGGATGTTGGAACACTATATGACTGAAACCCAATCATGAACAGCTTTGTAATTGCCTATGTCATGGTGATTCAATTAAAAATAATTTATTTAAATAAACTTGTTGAGTTATCAGAAGATAATTTAGAGTTTCTACGTAAAGAAGTATCTCAGAATTCATACTGTATACTGTGTGGTATATTAGCAAAAGCATCAGGATTTGGAGTAAGATTTGGGCTATTATCTGCTTTAGACTGATAATACGTACTGTGCCTCTTTTTGTATGACCCTGGGCAATTGCTTAACATTGTAAGCCTCCGCCTTTGGGCCGTGCTGTGGATCGAGCATGATGGAAGAACCCAAAAGTGCGCCCTTGGACTCCAAGCAGCCCACTGAACTAATTCCGGCACGGGATCGGAGACCCCACGGCGGGCTGCGAGAGTGGAAACCGGGAATTCCCCAATTCTTTTAACCTCTCTCTCTCAATCCCTTCCTCCCGAGCACAGCGCAGGGTCCACGGCTTTCTGAGTGCAAAATGGAGACGCCGAATCTCTCTCTAGGTTTCTCCATCTTATGAGCACCATAAAAGGGTAAAAGTTTATAGTGATGTTATTTCTGGTTGTACTTTCCCTGGACTTTATACAGAAACCCAAAACCGCGCGGCCGCTGCGTTAGATGACCTAATGTCATCTTAGTATCAGCAATATGTAATGGTTCCTTCTTAATGGGTCAGACTTTTATGGGAGATCCTAACAAGAATAGTAAGTCCTTTGCTGAAATATTGAAGGCAATCAAAGTGGTAGCCATCTCTCTAGACTGAACTAAGCTATATCCCCACGCCGGCTGAGAAGAAATATCCTTCTTTCTCGGGAAGAAACGCGGCGTGGTGTCAAACATAGTGTGATGTCCATTAAGCAAACAGACCTGGTGGCGTGGGAATGGGATATAAGGGGAAAAATTATGTACATGGAACAGCGGGACGCTGGTGGAATCTCGAGCCGGAGCCGATACCAGCGCAAGACCTTTGGTTCCAGAAACTGCTTGCAGACACTCTACTAGACTATCAACTAAGCCAGAGCCCCACGCCGGCTGATGACGGGAAATAACCATCCTCTTCGGTTTTTTTCCCTTTGTCAGACAGCGTGGCGATTACTAAACAGGCGTGAACTCGGTGGCGCGGGGCAAGGGGGAAAAAGAAAAGTTATGTAACAAACAGCGGGACTTAATATCTCTATATTCTTAGCAATGGAGAACTATCAAATGCTTCCTTGGCAATAGGACTGTCATTTTCTTTTTTGGGGGAAACCGCAGCAACGGTAGTGAGTTGTGTGTTGAAACATGGAATGTAATCGAGATAAAGCGTAAACAAAGTGAAACTTATCACGTACAAGGGTGGGGACTGGGGAGGTGGGAGGGGGCGGCAGATATACTGGGGGGGTTGGTGATGGAAGATGGGCACTGGTGAAGGGAAGGGTGTCTGAGTATTGTATAACTAACATAATCCTGAGAACTATGTAACCCTCCACTTGGTGATTCAATAAAAAAAAAAAAAAAAAAAACATTGTAAGCCTCCATTTCTCCACTTGTAAAAAGGGAAATTTACCATAAGGTTGAAATTTCATATCATTAGATCAGTAATCCCCACTGGGTGGTAATCGCCTTACTCCCAGGACATTTAGTAATATCTGGAGATATTTTTGGTTTTCACAACTGGAGATGGAGGGGACGCTGATACTGTCATTTAGGTAAAGATCATGGATGCTGTTTAATATCCTACTCTGTATCCTTCAATCCATTCACCTACCAAAGCTCATTTGGGTTTATTTAATTTAAATAAGCTAAGTGAGAAGCCCTCATTCGGCCTCATAAATAGCTCATAGTACACAATAGATGCTTGATACCTGGAAAGAAGAGAAAGAGAAGGAGGGAGATATTGCATAAAGGAGATGAGTCAGATGAAAATAGTTATTTTTTGTTGTGATTAATGTCAAATTACTATGGTCTGCTACTATGAGGTACACCCCCCCCAAATTCCAGTCTCAGAAGTCTATGTTGGTAATCGGTCATAAGATGACTAACTAGATAAGAATTACAGATTCAGTTGGAGGTGTGATTCAGTAGTCAAGCATCTGTCATGGTTGTATGAGGCCCTAGGTTGGACCTTTACACACACACACACACACAATTACAAAATCATGAAACAAAAAAATAGTCAAGCACCTGCACAAAATAAAATTTTATAAAACAGCAAGTATGACCTAGAGTAATAACACAATGGGTAGGGCATTTGCCTTGCACGCTGTCGACTGGGGTTCGATTCCTCCATCCCTCGAAGAGAGCCCAGCAAGCTACCGAGAGTATCCTGCTCGCATGCCTCTGCAGACTACCTGTGGCATATTCGATATGCCAAAAACAGGAACAATAAGCCTCACAATGGAGACATTACTGGTGCCCGCTCAAGCAAATCTATGAACAACGGGACGACAGTACTACAATGCTACAGGAAGCATGACCAAACTCTATTCCATAACTCTAACATGTGGTTCTCCTCTCCCTCTCCTATGAGCAATTATCTCAGACCTAAGATCAACAGAAGGACTCAGTTAACAAGACTGGCAGTTCACTCAGTTTACTAACCTTGAAATAGGGAGTCATCATAACGGATGTCTAGTGAACCAGATATCTTAAAAAGGGACCCTACGACACTATTTATTTTTTACGACCTATTTAATTTTTAATTGTGTTTCTATGGTTTACAATACTATTAGTGCTAATTTCTCATGCACATGATTCCAACACCACCTCCACCATCAATGTATACATTTTCTGCCCCCACAGACCCCAATAACCTTCCTTCTCCTCTGCCTCCTCAACTTGATTGTGTGGACCAGTTTTCCCACTATATTGCCTTCGGACCTTTGTTTCCACCTTGCACTTAAGTTGCACATATGAGAGAGAACATTCTGTACCTGTCCGTTTCCTTCTGACTGACTTCACTCAGCACGATGCTATATTATTTAAATAGGACTTACATATATAACCCGGGAAATATTTCTAATGGCCCTTCAGTCCAAAGGATAGTTTGGCAAAACAAAAAGTAACCGGGGATAAGATTAGCAGATGCCCTGATGAATATATCACATCAATGATAGTGCAGTCTTTTCAAACTAAGATTCAGCTAACCACACTTTGGCAGAACAAAATACAGAAGCAAGTCTGTGCCAACAGAGGCTTGAGCCACAAACCAAAGAGCAATCTGCATGTATACATGATGTGGAAAGAACTGCTTGTCAGATGTTGGTTTTTCTCAGCCACAGACTCATATGTGGTGGTATCATCTTCAAATTATGAAGGACAGTTTGATTCTTTAACTACCAAGGCATGCAAAGAACTGATGAAGGATAATGCCCTATGTTGACAAGTTAATGTTTCTGTAGTGAAGACCAATTAGGAAATGTGTCATTTAGGATATTGTCTATACTTCCTGAATCAACTCAAACAACAGCTTTGTTTGAACTGACATATTGGTTAAATGCTAAGGCCCCTAAGTCGGACAGAATTGAGTTTGAATATTAACCCTACCATTTGCTTGCAGTGTAATCTAGGAAAAGCTATATAAGTTTTAAATAATGATAATAATTTCCTCAACTCTACAATAGGAATAATAACAAAAGCTACTTTGTAGAATGGTTGTGAGAATTAAATGTGATGCCTCAAGTAGAATTACCTTCACCAAGCCTAGTACAGAGTTACACTTTGGTAAATACTGGCTTCCTTGTACCCATTGGCACCTAAAAAAAATCTCTACACAGTATCTCCTATATTTGAGAGCAAAGGAAACAAGTCCTGTCAATCATATCACATGTTGATAACTGTGAGTTGGGGATAACGGTATATGACCCTAAGATATAAATAGAAACAAAAGCTGCGACTTTTGAATTTGTTCATGAATCTTACCTGATATAATCATAACATTTACTCCATTTTGAAATATCTTTGACATATATTTTTTAAATATTTGTTCTATTTTTTATGTCAATATCATCACCAATTTGAGAAAAAAATAAATAATTTCTTTCTCAAGTATGTTTCTTATTACTGGGCAGTCATTGTGGTAACTTTCAGCTACCTATCATCATACAGATCCTACTGGGAATAGTTGGCAATTAATGTGACCAATCAATCTTGAAAACAATGACAAAATAACAAAGTTTTATTTTCCTGAAATTCAGAAAAAATAAAGCTATCCCAAATATCACATATTGGAACATAAATGTCTCTTCTGATCATATGATGTTCCCTAAATAAATACTTAACAAAGTATAAATCCATTTCACAGATAGAAACAGGATAGTAATAGCTTAGAATATTAATATGATAGAAAGAAATGAAAGAAGCATGAACTTAATAAAATTAGTATTCTTAAATGTTTTATGACTCAGAGTGTTATCAGTCTTCATTAAAAAGCTATGTAGAGAAATATCTTGCTAATATTTTTGAGGACTTTAACATTTAAAAGTTAACATTTACATGCCCAACACTGTCCAAACTGTCCAAATAATTTACACGTTTTATGATGTTATAGAACTCGTATGATGGAAACTGTGACACTTTCATTTTACAAGATGAGGGAAACAAAATTAATAGAGGTAAAGTACAAGATTATACAGCTAGTAAGTATCATCTCTCTCTGAATTTAAACCTATATAGATAAATCCAGGGCCTTCCCTTTCAACTTCTATGCTTTAAGATCCCAGAATAAAAGGAACATCTTTTATTGAAAAGCATTTAAAATCTAGACAAAAACCAATTTCACAAAATAATATTATATAAGACTATGTTGTCATCATTCAACAATTCAGTTTTATTTCCAAAGATAAGTGTTATATTTTTAAAAGAATCAAAAGAAGAGGATTTGATTCACTAAGCTTGGACAGATAGCATATGAATACTTAAAATTTGGAGAGTGTTGGGGCTGGAGGATAGCACAGTGGGTAGGGTGTTTGCCTTGCACACGGCCGACCTGGGTTTGAATCCCAGCATTCCATATGGTCCCCTGAACACTGCCAGGAGTAATTCCTGAGTGCATGAGCCAGGAGTAACCGCTGTGCAACACCAGGTGTGACCCAAAAACAAACAAAAAAAATGGAGAGTGTAAAGTTCATAGTATTTTTCCTTCAAAAAAATAACATTTTTACCAGAGAAAAAAGATGAGACTTTCTCTTGCTTAACTACTAAAAGACCCTTAACTTTTTCAAATTTTTCATTGCCTTCTATTAAATTTACAAATTTCCCTGGTTTTCATAAACCATAAATCCAAGTTTCTCTCGCATTGGCTCACAAGCACCATCTAGTGAAGAAACCAAATAATTACAGAATAATTCTTGCTGATCACAATTTTGACTATACCAATAAAGCCCAATTTTATCAGTACAATTTTATTATTGTTCCAAAGGAAAATGAGGCATACTCAATGCAAATATTATTGCCATGGTTAAAAATATCTATTTTAAGTTTTGTTGTTTTAGAATTTGAACATAGGCTTGTTTTCCTTTGTGAATATCTCACTGACCTTCTCACTACCAATGCCCGGGTTATCAGACCGCATGTTAAATGGTGCATTTTACTGTGCTAATATCCCAAGTGGGGGCTAGAACAATAATACATAGGGGAGGATATTTGCCTTGCATGAGGTCGAATCTGGTCCAATTCCTAGCATCCCATATGGTCTTCTGAGCCCAGCAGAAGTGATCCCAGAGTGCAGAACCAAGAGTAAGCCTGAGTAGTACTGGCTGTGCCCCCCCACACACACACATATACACATACACACAAATCAAACTACAGAAAATCATCCACACTTCAAAACTGTTATGTCATGCAAGGTCCTAGACAAAACTTACAACTGGACCCACAAAAGAAAAGGACATCAGTGGTACCACAATCACAAATCAGACATCCTCCTCGAAGAAATGTAGAGCAGCACGACTGTCCATGCCCTTCCCACACTTTGCTGGTAGAAAAAAACATGTGTGTTCAGGGTGGTATGCAAATAGATGCTTTTCAATAAATTCTGTGTCAGTAGAATTCTTTGTAGATTCTCGGTCATTAGAAATTGAAAATACAGTCCTCCATACCAATGAGAGCCAGCAAAAGTCAACAAAATTTCTACTAAGTCTTATTGCCACTTGCTGGAAAAGTAAGTTGAACTGAAAAGTCTTGATCCAGTTTTGGTTGGTTAGGCAACAAAGTATCAAAGTTTAACACAAAACATCCTGAGACCTCAAGAGAATAGGACATTGAAAGAAAAGAACAACTCTCCAAGGTTGAACATCAAAGACATAAAGACAATACTTGTCATTGACAGGGTTTCATGCATAAGGCATTCCAACACCACACCAAACTTCCTGTTTTCCTCCGCCATTGACTCAGGGACCCTCCTTCCCCCATTCCACCTCACCATCCCTGTCACATCCTCTGTTCCCACTGCTCTGTTAAGCTCTGTTCTGTAGACCAGTTCTTAAATTCTATTGCTCTGGGCCATTTATTGTTCACATACTATGAGTTTTATATTCCCATATGAAAGAGATCATTATGTATGTCTCTCTCTTCTGACAGACTCCACTCCTGTTCCATCCACATATTGGAAAACTGCACATACATCATGGAATATTATTCAGATAAAAGAAAAAAGTGGAATCAGGCAACATAGCACAGGGGGTAGGATGTTTGCCTTGCGCGCGGTCGACCCGGGTTCAATTCCTCCGTCCCTCTGAAGAGCCCGGTAAGCTACTGAGAGTATCCCGTCCACACGGCAGAGCCTGGCAAGCTACCTGTGGCATATTCGATATGCCAAAAACAGTAACAACATGTCGCACAATGGAGATACTACTGGTGCCCGCTCGAGCAAATCAATGAACAATGGGACAACAGTGCAGTGTTACAGTGCTATCTTTTTTTTAATAAAACACACTTTTATACTCAATAATAAATAGTAAATTTAATCTCACTTATAGCAATTTACAGACCATCCAACAGAAAAATGACCAAGTAAGCAAAGGTTTAAGTGACAAATAAGGTCCCAATGCATCAAAATGCATGTTCTTTTCAGGCACTAGGAGAATATACTTACAAAAAAATCACATTAAAGAATATTTTGGATCATAATGGCATTAAAAATTAGAAATAAATTTTTAAAAAGAGTAAAAAAGTATATTTACAAATTTGTGGAGAGTAAAGACAATATAATTTAATGTTCAGAGAGGCAACAAAGAAACCAAAAGTGGAATTTTTTAAATACCTGGAGATGAGCAGGGAGAGAGTACTGGGGTTTCAGCACATGCATCTTGCATGCACTTGAACCCATTTCAACTCCTGGGATCCGAACACCACCACCACCACACACACACACACACACACACACACACACACACACACACACACACACACATTGCCAGATACAGTCCTAGAGCTGCCTGCATATGCCCACTGAAGTGACCTAGACGATGCCCAGTACCCCAGGGCTTAAACAGCAACACACCCTTGGGTCCTCGTATTAAATCACAAGCCAGGTTGGCCAAATAATGCTGGGAGTAGCCCCAGACCTCCTATTCACTGCTTAGAGAGGCCAAAAATAAACCTGGCAATGAATAAAAATGAAGATGCAACTTACTAGACCTTTTGAAAACCAGTACTTAGAGGATAGTTTATAACAATACAGACCTACCACAAAAGAAAAGAACAATCACAATTTTTAAAAACCTAACCTTACACCTAAAGAAACTAGAAAAAAGGAAAAAAGCAAAACCAAAATTCAGCAGATGAATAAAATCATAAAACTTGGAGCAAAAATTAATGAAATAAAGATCAAGAAGACAATCCAAAGTATCAGTGAAGCCAAGAACTGGTTCTTTGCAAAGATCAACAAAATAGACAAACTCTTAGTCAGACTCACAAAAAGAGAAAGAAAATACAAATAAATAAAATCAGGAAGAAAGATTGGAAGTTATGACAAACTGAAAAAATACAAAAATTATCAGGATATTAAGAACAATTTGGGGCAACAAATTGGATAACCTAGAAGAAATGTACAACTTTTTAGAATGTTTCTAAAATATTCCAAGATTGATTCAGGAAGAAATTGAAAACCTGAAAAGTCACAAAATACAAAACTGAAACACTAATAAAAAGCTTTCCAAAAGCCCTGGACCAGATGGCTTCACTTGGGAATTACACTATATTTTCAAAGAAATGGAACCTACTTTTTACTCAAGCTCTTCCACAAAATTAAAAAGGAGGTAAAACTTCCAAAAACATTCTATGAAACCAACATTACCCTGACTCTGAAACCAGACATGGACATCAGGAAAAAAAAAAAAAAAGAAAGAAAGAAATAACAGGGCTAGGGCTATAGCCCAGCGGCTGACCTGGGCTCTATCCAAGGTATCCCATATGGTCTCCTGAGCACTGCCAGGAGTAATTCTTGAGTGCAGAGCCAAGAATAACACCTGAGCATTGCTTGCATATAGCACAAAAATAAGCAAGCAAGAAGACCAATATCTCTGATGAACAAAGATGCAAAAATCCTCAATAAAATACTAGCCAATCAAATTCGTTAAAAAATCACACATGTGATATCATGTGTGATTTTTTGCTAGGAATTCAATGATGGTTAATATATGCAAATCAATAAACATGAAACACAAGACCAACAAAAGGAAATACAAAAATCATAGCTGAGTGGTTGGGGATACAGTTCAAAAGGCCAAACCACATTTTGCATGCAGTAGGCCTGAGTTCTTTCCTCAGCTCCACATAGTCCTCTGAGAAGCATTACCTCTGAGCAAAGAGCCAGGAACAGCCCCCAACTCAAAAACAAAGCAAAATTTAAAGCATGGGCCAGAAATTGGTTCAGGGGCTGAAATACATTCTCCACTTGCAAGAACCCCTGTTTAATCATGGCAACACCACCAAGAATAGCTCCCAAGCACCTTACCTAGAATAATGCCAAGTGTCACTGGGTGTGCCTTTCACCAAAAATATCATAGTTATCTGAGTAAGTCCACAAAAAGCCTTTTTTATAATTCAGTGCTTTCCATAATAAAACATTCAATAAGAATGGTTAGACAAAGATGTTCCTCAACAGAATAAAAGGCCCCACAGCCAGCATCATACTTACAGCAAAAAAACCTGAAAGGATTTTTCCTAAGATCAGGAACATGAAAATGATGGCCAGTCCCACCAATAGCACTGGACATTACAGCAACAAAAGTCAGACAATCAACCAATATAAGAGAAACCCAAATTTGGGAGGAAGGGATAAAATTTCCATCATCTGTATATGCATATACCTTGAAAATACTAAGGCCTCCGGGAGGGAGGTTATTAGAAATAATGAACAAATATAATAAAGTAGCAGGTTGCTGAATAATATATAAAAATAAGTTGTATTTCTATAGCTAAATAGCAAACTTATAAAAAAGAAATCATGGAAAACAATACCATTTATATCAACGTCAAACAGAATTAAATTTCCTGAAATAAATTTTTAACCATTGAGAGTGAAAGATCTTTCAAGAGAACACATTGACGAAATTCTATGTTCATGAATTGGAAGAATTGGCATGATGAAAATGTCCATATTATCTTATGCAATAAAGAGATTCAAGGCAATCTATATCAAAATTTCAATGGTATTTTACTCTCTCTCTCTCACACACACACAGACACACACACAGACACACACACAGACACACACACATAGACACACACACAGACCACACATACATATCACTGTATCACTGTCATCTTGTTGTTCGTCGATTTACTCGAGCCGGCACCAGTAACATCTATATTACACTTAACCCTGAGATTTTAGGAGCCTCTCCTTACTCATCTTTCCCAACAATTGGAGGCTATTACAGGGTCAGGGGAATGAGACCTATTTTATTGTTTTTGGCATATCGAATACACCACTGGGAGCTTGCCAGGCTCTCCCAAGTGGGCAATAGACTCTCGGTAGCTTGTCAGATTCTCTAAGAGGGAGAACTAGGCTATTAAATGTTGCGAGGCAGCATTGCGGTCACGTGCTCCCGGGAGCTTGGTTTTTAAAGTCTCTGAATGTTGGCCATTGGTAGGTTACTCTGGGTATGACTGCCTAGCTACTGGAAAATGAGGGATCTGGGTGGAAGAGGCCCAGTCCCAATCTGAGCAGCCTTGGAGATCTCAGCCCCGAGTCCCGCACACCTGGGATCTTCTGCCGGCTCCCCATGTGTGAGGCTTGTCCGAAATCGTGTGAAGAGTGGCCTGAACATGGCTGTGGATGGGTTCTGGAGGTCCTCAACTGTCGTGGCCCTGCTCGGGGGAGGAGGAGAGCAGGAGGGGAGGGAAACGCAACCCGTCCCCTCCGAGGGGTCCCGTGAAGACAGCCAGGCGCGGGGGCAAGACACTGTGTAGCTCTCTTCCAGGAGCTTTGTTTTTTATTCTCTGGATGTTGGCCATTGATGGGATTACACTGCAGTCTCTGGGTGTGACTGTCTAGCTACTGGAAAATGGGGGATCTGGGTGGAAGGGAAGACATTGGGAATAACATATCCATCCTACAGAATTTGGTATGTGGGCAGGTGGACATGGCTATTAAAGAGATCCGAGTAGAAGTCATGGATAACCTTTTTCATTGCCCTTCTGGAAGATGTGATAGATCCATCAGGACGTCAGAGGGCAGTCATCCTGGTCTTATAGCTGGCAAAGGACAGGCAGGCATTGTGAAAACTTTTCCCAGCTTCTGCCGAATCGGCCAACACTGCTGCTCTTTTCTCTTTGAGGTCTTCCTTTATTGCTCCTCTACACAGCTTTGAGAGCTCGGACATTAGCTTGTGATTGCCTGAGGCTTGTGTAAATCTCAAAAGCATAAAATTATTTTAAAATGGTCAAAGGACCTAGTAGACAGTTCTCTGAAGAAGACATGACAGATAGCACACTTGCCTTGTATGCAGCCAACCCCAGTTCAATTTGCTTAGCACATATGGCCTCCTGAGCACTGCCAGGAGTGACCCTGAACACAGAGCCAGGAAAAAACTCTGAGCATTGCCAAAAACTACCACACCCCCCGACCAAAAAAAGACATATAAGTGCTAATAGACATATAAAAATATGTTCAATGCCTCTTGTAATTTTTGAGATGAAAATCAAAACAATGATGAGACATTACCTCACACCCACAAGAATGATTATTGCCCTAAAAGAAACAAGAATTGGAGAGAATGTGGAGAAAAGGAAAAACCTCAATACTATTGGTGGAACACATTTCATTTTCCAGCACCACTTGTGCCCCAAACATTACTATGTTACTATGTGTAGGTGTACAGGCCACCCGGCACCACCAGGTGTAACCCTCAGGGATCCTAGCACCACCGGGCTAGCACGAGTGTCCTCAGCATCGAAAGGCCCAAGCCCCATTGCATTCTTGCATTCTTGATTCCTTGCACTGAACGGCCAGCAGAAAATCACTGGCCCTACTGGGGGAAAAGACAGCTCAGATAGAGAAGGGAACACCAAGTAAAGGGTGTTTGGAGGACCCGCTCGGTTTGGGAATGTCGAATGTAGACTATAGATTGAACACGATGGCCACTCAATGCCTCTATTGCAAACCACAACACCCAAAAGGAGAGAGAGAACAATAGGGAATGCCCTGCCACAGAGGCAGGGTGGAGTGGGGGGGGATGGGGTAGGGGTGGTAGGAGAGATACTGGGATCACTGGTGGTGGAGAATGGGCACTGGTGGAGGGATGGGTACGCAAACACGAAAGTTTGTAAGTATGCAACTGTACCCCACAGTGATTCACTAATAAAAAAAAATTTAATAAAATTTTAAAAATAAAGAAAATTGTTGGTCAGCCCCCAGACCTCCTAAGCACTGCTTGGAAACCTCCTTCTGCCACCCCCACCCCCCCCATGATTTACATGATGTTATAATGCAATGTTACTTATAAGCAAAAAATAAGATGAAAAGGGTAAAATTTTAAAAATACATCAAGATTCCACTTTTTAATTTGTTTTTAAGGTATCTTTATTTCTCACTGTTTTGTTTGTTTATTTATTTATTTATTTATTTATTTGGGGGGTCTGGGGGAAAAGGGTATTGGGTCGAACCATGCGGTGTTCAAGACTTATTCCTTGCTCTGTGCTTAGGGGTCATTCCTAACAGTGCTCAGGGGACAATTTGTCATGCCAAGGAGCAAATCTGGATCAGTCACTTCTAAATAATACTTTTAAAAAAATCATGGGGCTGGAGCGATAGCACAGCGGGTAGGGTGTTTGCTTTGCACGAGGCAGACCAGTTTCGATTCCAAGCATCCCATACGGTCCCCTGAGCACCTCCAGGGGTAATTCCTGAGTTCGGAGCCAGGAGTGACCTCTGTGCATCGCCAGGTGTGACCCAAAAGGAAATAAATCATGCACAGCATTCCTAAGTTCTTAAACTTTAAAAGAAAATGAAGGAAATATGATTTTTAAATACCATAACCAAGAATAATATTAAAAGTAGCACATAAGATTTAAAAACTGCTAAAGCATAAAATAGGTGCCAGATTGTGAAAAATAAAACAATAAATCTGGTTCTTTACTTGCACTAAGAGAAAAAAATGAAAGCATGAGAGGTACAGTCTATGAACCATAGTCAATGATGGGATAATAACCAGAAACAGAGAAAAAGTTGATCTCAAATCTTATTTTTCTTCTTTATAAAGGAGAGTGAACTTAGCTGGAAAGGACAGAAAAGATAACTTTATAAAGAACTTCCTAACTCTTTCAAAATGTGCCTGAAAGGGACTAGTGTGTGGTATTGCCGGGGACAATTTCAGAATATGCCCAAGACTGTTGAATTCCCAGCAGCCATCTTCAGAAATCAAGAAAAACAGGAGAAGAGCTATAAGACTGATAAAAACACAAATATATCCCTGGAATTTTAAAATTGGCAGAAAGTAAATATTGTGAATATTGAATTAGAATTAGGCTAACAATCTTTAATCATATTGCACAACAAATTAGTTCAATAATTTATACTGAATATGGATCATATTTGAGACATTAAAAACAAATCTTACCAAAACTAACTCATATCTGGTTTTATATGTTCCCCATCTGTATAAATTTTAGAAGATGTTTGACAAACCTCTTTGGGTGAGAGGACAGTTGCCTAAGTAATGCTTAGGGGACCTGGGGACCACTTCTGCCAGGTTCTATAGGCCTGGCCCTTCCGACTTGGCCTAGTAACAGAGGCATACAGTAGTCTCTGTAGCATTAGGGCTCTCCATAGCTATCAGGTTTTTTTTTTTTTTTTTGGTGGGGGGGATGTCAAGGACTGACTTAGGGCCCTTAACATCCAAGCCATGTGCATCAGCCTTTGAGTTATTTGTGGAGTTATTTGTTATGGACTGCAGTTATTTCTCCAGTCTATTACAAAGATTTTTAAAACTATTATCATTCAAGATGAAAATTGAAGAAAGTGAGTTCAAAAGCCCTCTATACCTATAACGTCCTGATTAGCAGAGCTAAGGTGCCTTGGAGAATAATCTGTTTTCCAGTTTCATCCTAAACTAAACTAAAATAAGGAATTTTTTTCCTCAATGAACTTAGTGAGAAAACTGGATCCCAAATTCTAGCAAGTGACCAAAGTTGAAAGAAGCAGATGTCCACGGAATGGTATATTCAGGTGCTTGATCCCAAAGGTAGAAGAGTTCGAATGATTCATGTTTAAGAAAATTTATAACTAAACTATAGAGTGCAAAGGAGAGAGAAATTAATTATTTGCAGCTTATATGGGGGAAATTATGAATTTTAGTTAAGTTCAATATCAGAAAAAGAATTGCCAAAGAGGTATTGGCTCATAAACTATATTAATTAAACTAGTAGTACCTCACGGGTCACTGGTGTCAAATGTTACAGAGACTTCCAAGAAAATGAGTTCTGAAATTTATACTTGGCAATAAGGAGATGTTGGACTTTCAAGAGAGTGATTTCAGTTAAATAATAAGAGCAAGGTCCAACAACAACAGGTTTTTTTTGTGGCAAAAAGCAAAATGCATGCAAAAAATGATTGACAAAAGGAATAAAAATTTCTTTTAAGTTAGTATTGGATTAGTTCTCTTTCTTTTAATATTTTGATAATTTTTTGTGATCTAGAAAAAGGGTAAAATTTATATCCAAAATTCAACAGCCACATGTTTAGTGTCAGATTATTATCCAGTTTCAGCTACACTGTCTCTAAGAATGTTTTAGTTTTAGTTTAATGAAGTACTTATAAGTAAGCATCAAAATGACTTGCTCTGGGGTAATAAATATAGAATAACTAGAAACTTGTTTAACAGAATTATTAAATTAGAAAAAATAAAAGAGGAGGGTAAACTGAATAACTGCAGACAGGAAGAAAAATTTCTGCAAAAGCTGTCGCTCCATTCACAGATACATTCTCTGTAGAGAAGAACACAGTGCAACAAAGGACAAAGGGTTCAAATATCCTGAAAAACCCTGATAAGAACAAAAAAGAAGAAACAGAAATAGAGGGATGACAGGAATACTGCCCAAACTAAACCAGACCATAGCTAATTTAGTATGAAAGGAATGGTAGTTAACACCAGAAGTTCAATGTCGTCTTGTAGTTGAACTACTTGTATCTTGGGATGTATGCCTCAGTGTGAGTAAGAGCCGAAGCTACCCATTTTAAAAAAGAAAAACCAGAAAGGAAAAAAAGAAACCCCAGAGCCGTCTGCTTTTGAAAACGCGCAGTCCACATCCTGAGAGGGAAGCACATGACCCTTCTCGTGGCAGCACACCAACATGACAGACTGTGTCTCTGAAAGGTGAAGAAATCTTTTGGAAAAATGAACGCTGCCAAACACATGCATGAAGTTAAGCAAATGTCAAATTGGTACATTAAACTGTACTTTTTTGCTTCTTTGTTTAGCATCCTGAAGAGTTCACAAATTACAAGTAGTTCCCAACTTACCAAAAAGTTGTTTTCTAAAAGTTAGTTGGCAAATCAGGCCTATGATCACATCGTGTTGTGAGTAGAGCCAGCCTGCCCGATTCAAATTCTCAACCCTGTACCTACTAAATTGGATTCTGAGCTTCCCACACCTAGAAAACAGGATATCTACTTAGAGAATTTTTCTGTGGTGATTAGTGGGTGTAACATTTAAAATCTTAAAAATTAGCCTCAGACCCCTGGACTGATCTGCCCACCAGACTGATCCAGTATCTCTTGGGAATGGCCCCCAGGACTGCTTGGTAGCACTCTCACCCCCAAAAAATATATATCTATTTAAAATGGTGTCTGGTTTATAGTCAGTATTCAGTGAATGTAGCTGTAATTATTAGCATACTTACAGGAACAGGAAAACAGGATCAGAGGGCCACGGCTATGAGAAAATACAGGACATGAATCTATCGTCAAGGATATGGTAACATTTATGGGGCCAGAATGATAGTAAGGTGAGTAGGGGGGTCTGCCTTGCAAGCAACCAACCCAAATTCCATTCCCAGCACCTCATTGGGTCCCCCAGGCCTGCCAGGAGTAAGCCCAGAGCCCACTGGGTGTGGCAAAAAAAGATTATGCTAATATTTACACCTCTCCACAAGCATAAGAGCAAATTCTGTAGATAATATCTCCCAACGTGTTTAGCAGAGTATCAAAAGCAAAAGAATGATGGGGGGAGGGTCAGTAACATCTTCCAGAGTGTTAAGCAGAGAGCATTTAAGTTACAAAAGCCCTAAAAAGATGTGGGGCAGGGTGGGGAAAAGAGAAAAGCAAGGAGACAAAAAACTGGGAGAAGCCAAGAAGAGGTGGGAAAATGGAGAGAGGAAAAGCAGGAAACCAGGAAATGTGTAATTAAATTTTAAGATTTAGTGAGTGGATGACAATGGGACAATGCTGTTTATTATATCCTTTCTCTTTGGAGATTTACAGTGCATATTATTATCAGTTCTCTGACTGAAATGAGAAAACTACCATTGAATTTGGTTTAATCCAGTACTTCCTAAACTTTTGTGACCATAGAACCCATTTTTCTCTCATCCTCCATTAGCATCACATTTTTGGAAATGCTTCTCTAGGTCAATTACTGCCCAGATATTTTAAATTGAAGAACAAACAACAGTTGTCCCTAAGGAAATAAGAGTGGAGCTTTTGACTCACAACCCTTGGAGAATTATAAAAATTCTCTTCGTAAGCTGAATATTGGTTAGATCGTGATTCTATTCTTGCCCAACCAATATTAAAATAAAACATAGATCTCCAGCCCTTCCTCAATCCTGTTTATATTAGAGGTCACTATAAATAATTTTAGGTTTAAGTCCTTTATTACCGGTTTTAATGAAGATAAATCTGAGACTCGCAAAATACATTGAAGCATTATAGTTCTTTCCAAATATGAAATTGTTTAATTATAAAAGAAAGGGAAGCTTTTAACTATTGTTGCATGGAAAAACAGGCAAAATATTTATGGCAGCCCAGTGAAGTTTTCACAATGAATGCTTGCACACATGTTTACTCCCCTTGTTTTTTCTGCTTCTGGGAATGTTTGTATCCATGGGTTAGAAATTAAATGGATCAGGAGTTGTAAGGAAGTCCATATTGCTCTAATAAGTTTTAATTTCAGCATAGTAACCTTTGAAATATCTCATAAAGCTTTTAAAACACCAAATACATGCTTCATTGCCTACATAAAATATTGGTCACAGTACAAAAAGTTCTAAAATTAAAAACTAAGAGTGGGAGAACCAGAGAGAATACAGAGGTTAAGGCACTTGCTGATTTTCCATACCGCCAACTCTGGTTAGATCCTTGTCACCACATATGGTCCCTGAGCACAGAGCCAGGAGTATGCCCTGAGCACTGCTAGGTATGAGCCCTAAAACAAGTGGCAGAAAGTAGGAGATAGCATTTAATGATTCAGAAAAATTGTTGGAACACTCAATTGTTCATTCATTCATTCACTTACCAAATATGGCTCGAATATAGTCTAAGTGCCACAATGTAGGCTAAGTATTAATACGAAGTATTAGGGGGGAAAAACAGAAAATTTCTTGCCCCCTTAAATCATATAGTCCCAGAAAATATTAAAATTATATGATTACATGTTCAAAAGGACTAATTGAAATTGCTCTAAGAGGTATTTAACTGTTTAGTTTGCCAAAAAAACTGAAGAAACAGAGAGACAGAGAAAGAGGTTTGTTATTAATGCTCTTTCTAGCTTGTTTGAATCTTCCTTTAACAGAACAGCCAAGCTACAATGCTTCTTTTTTTTATTTTCTATTTGTTAGGAACTATGGCAAAATTTAGCGAGTGCCTCTCAGCTTCACAGACTTTGTTCAGAATGCCTTCAACTAGGAAGTCCACGGCAACCTCTCCAAGATTCTCTTTAAGCTGCCTTTCATATATCAGATCATACTTTTATTTATTTACTTATTTGTGCTCAGGGCTTACTTCTGCCTCTGTGCTCAGGGGTTACTCCTGGTGGCACTGGGGGAGTGGGGAGATCTTACGTAAATCCCCAAGATCAAACTTGGTTCAGTTGGGTACAAAGCAAGCACCTTCCTCACTCTCCAGCGCCAACTTATTTTTGATCTGGTGGCAGGCTCTTTCTAAAAGACCAAGCCCCAAGGCACAAAAGCCTAACAAACCTCAGCTTGCCTATCACTTCCGAAAGCTCCTCTCACCAGAGCAATTCACTTGGTCAAGCCAAGAAGCAAAGGAGGACTGAAGACCAGAAAGATATTCAATGGACTGGAGTGCATGATTTGCTCACGCTGCTCTGATTCTATCCAACACCCACATTTGCACCACGAAAGCAAACCTTGAGCAACCCACTGGGAATAGCCTGTGAGCACAGAAAAATGTGACTTGAATTTAAAAGAGAAGGTGTGTGGGGTTGCAGTGGGGGGGGGGGAATTGTTTTGCAGATGCAATAAGTACTCCCAGAATTTCTCCACAGTTGGTACCTTACGGTGTACACATATTTTCAGAGAAAAATAGTTGGTGCCTCTTGGGACCAGAATAAAACAAGGAAGGAAATTCTGGGGGTGCATTTCCGACTTAACTAAATTGACACAAAAGCAGTAACTATGCTTACTATGCATCAGAAACCAGGTTGAAACCAGAAAAAAAAAAGTTTTGTGTTTTATAGAGTGGTTGACTTCAAGGACATTCTATTTATTGTTTCAAAATGTTTTCTTAATTACTATGGTTTAACTTCTTGGTATCTATTCCCAAAACACAAAAAATTACACCCAAAAGGATACATGCATATGTATGTTCACTGCAGCACTTAGTACAATGACTAAGGTGTGGAAACCGCCCAAATGTCCAACCACAGATAAATGGTTCAAAAGTTGTGGTACCAGAGACTGGCACAAATCAAAAAGAACAAGAACAACCAGTGCTGGTTGAACTCTACAAGAAGAAAACATCCAACCCCATCAAAAAATGGGGCGAAGAAATGAACAGAAACTTTACCAAGGAAGAAATACGAATGGCCAAAAGGCACATGAAAAAGTGCTCTGCATCACTAATCATCAGAGAGATGCAGATCAAAACAACTTTGAGATACCACCTCACACCACAGAGACTAGCACACATCCAAAAGAACAAAAGCAACCGCTGTTGGAGAGGATGTGGGGAGAAAGGGACCCTTCTTCACTGCTGGTGGGAATGCCGACTGGTTCAGCCCTTCTGGAAAACAATTTGGACGACTCTCAAAAAATTAGATATTGAATTCCCATTTGACCCAGCAATACCACTGCTGGGAATATATCCCAGAGAGGCAAAAAAGTACAATCGAAACAACATCTGCACATGTATGTTCATCACAGCACTGTTTACAATAGCCAGAATCTGGAAAAAACCCAAATGCCCCAGAACGGATGACTGGTTGAGAAAACTTTGGTACATCTATACAATGGAATACTATGCAGCTGTTAGAAAAAAGGAGGTCAAGAATTTTGTAGTCAAGTGGATGGGCATGAAAAGTTTCATGCTGAGTGAAATGAGTCAGAAAGAGAGAGACAGACATAGAAAGATTGCACTCATCTATGGTATATAAAATAACAGAGTGGGAGACTAACACCCAAGAACTGTAGAAATAAGTACCAGGAGGTTGACTCCATGGCTTCGAGGCTGGCCTCACGTTCCGGGGAAAGGTCAACTCAGAGAAGCGATCACCAACTACATTGTAGTCGAAGGCCATGTGGGGGAAGGGAGTTGCGGGCTGAATGAGGGCTAGAGACTGAGCACAGCGGCCACTCAACACCTTTATTGCAAACCACAACAGCTAATTAGAGAGAGAAAACAGAAGGGAATGCCTTGCCACAGTGGCAGGGTGGGGTGGGGGGGAGATGGGATTGGGGAGGGTGGGAGGGACACTGGGTTTACGGGTGGTGGAGAATGGGCACTGGTGAAGGGATGGGTTCCCAAACTTTGTATGAGGGAAGTATAAGCACAAAAGTGTATAAATCTGTAACTGTACCCTCATGGTGATTCTCTAATTAAAAATAAATAAATTTAAAAAAAAAAAAAAAAAGAACAACCAGTGCTGGCATGGATGTGAGAAGAAAGGGACTCTTTCATTGCTGGTGGGAATGTCGACTGGTCCAGCCTTTCTGGAAAACAATATGGGCATTCCTCAAAAAATTAGAAATTGAGCTTCCTTATGACCCTGCAGTACCAATTCTGGGAACATACACCGGGGGTACAAAAAATCATAGTAGAAATGACATCTACACCTGTATGTTCATTGCAGCATTGTTCACAATAAATCTGGAAACAACCTGAGTGCCCAAAAACAGACAACTGGTTAAAGGAACTTTGGTACATCTACACAATGGAATACCATGCAACTGTTAGGAAAGATGAAGTCATGAAATTTGCTTATGAGTGGATAGTCATGGAGAGTATCATGCTGAGTGAAATGAGTCATAAAGAGAGGAACAGACATCAAATGACTGTACTCATTTGTGGAATATAAAATAACATAATATGAGACTACAACTCAAGGACAGTAGAGACAAGGGACAGGAAGATTGTTCCACAATTGGAAGCCTGTATCTTGAGCTGGGAGAGAAGGCAGCTAGGTTAGAGAAGGATCAATCACTAAGTCAATGATAGTTGGAGATATGGGAGATGTGTGCTGAAAGTAGACAAAGGACCAAACATGAACAACAAAATAAGAAGTTGTGGTGTATATGTACACAATGGAATACTATGCATCACTCTTGGTGGGCTTGGGAGACCTTATGGGATGCTGGGAATCAAACCCAGGTTGGCCACCTGCAAGACAAGCACTTTACCCACTATATTATCACTCCAGTCCCAAACTTCATTTTTTTAAAGAAGAACACACACAAAGGTAGGAAAGAGTGCTCAAGAGGCTGAGCACACGATTTGCATGCAGGACGTCCAGGTTCCATCTGGGCTGTGCCTGATCCACTAAGCACTACCAGAAGAAACCAAGGTCCCAGGGTGTGGTCCCTGGTCACCATGGATGTGGCCTAAAGCAAAAGTAAACACAAAGAATAAATTTTAAAATATATATTTGATCAAATAAAGAACAGCCACGTTGAAAAAGAAATAAAGGAGATTGATTCTTGCCTGACAGATTGATTTGAGATCAATTTAGAGACCAAAAAAATCCAAGACCTCGGAAGAGAAACTGGGATTATAGTGGGCTGTTGCCAGGCTTCATTTGTCTCAGTATTTTCTTGGTGACTTGAGCTTTCTAGAATGGAAGTAGCAGAGTTTTTAACCATGCTCTGACACAGATGTGATAAGGAACAAAATGGAAATTAAAAGGAATTTTTTGTTTGTTTGAGAGCAGTATAAGGAAAGAAAAATTAATCAAGATCAAAATGAACAAATGGTTGTTGAAAGACAGTAAAAATCAATTAGTCAATCATGATTCTTCTAAGAGTCCTGACCCCAAGCCTACTCCTCACAATAACCTAGAAATGGTAGTCCTCCTATACAACAGTTTTATTTTAAATATTAATATCATCCAAGGGCTGGAGCAATAGGGTATCGGGTAGGGCCTTCACCTTGTATGAGGCCGACCCAGGTTCCATTCCTCCGTCCCTCTCAGAGAGCCCGTCAAGCTACCGAGAGTATCTCCCCCACACGGCAGACTACCCATGGTGTATTTGATATGCCAAAAACAGTAACAAGTCTCACAATGGAGACGTTACTGGTGCCTGCTCGAGCAAATCAATGAGCAATGGAATGACAATGACAGTGACAGTGCATATCACCGAAATATGCAACAAGTTGTACATTTAAAGGGAATTATTTCAACATTTCTTGAAGAACTTTCACATATTTTCTCCGCCATTTAGAATTCCTTTCCTTCCTTATATTCCTTATCTTATTCATTTCCCTTGAGCATGGTTGTGGCTAGGCTCTGGAGGTCTTTGGCCGTGGGAGCTCTGCTCGGGGCAGGGAGGGAAGCTGGAGCCCATCACCTCCAAGAAGCCCCCGGGAAGACAGCCAGGAGCATGGGCAAGAGACTCTCTGTGTCGCTCTTTTCCGGGAGCTTGCTTTTAAGTCTCTGAATGTTGGCTGTTGATGAGATTCCACAGTGCCGGGTGCAATCCCTAGGTGTGACCGCATAGCTACTGGGAAATGGGAAGTCTGGGCGGAGGAGGTCCAGTTCAAACAAGCCTCACGCATGAAGGTGCCAGCAGAGGAACCCAGGTGTGTGAGACCCGGGGCTGAGACCTCCAAGCCTGCTTGGATAGGGACTGGACCTCCTCCACACAGATTTCCCATTTCCCAGTAGCTATGAGATCACACCTAGGGATTGCCCTCGGCGCCATGGAATCCCATCAACAGCCAGCATCCAGAGACTTAAAAGCAAGTTCCCAGAAGCTTCACAGCCACGCGATATTTTATAGCCTACTTCTCCCTCTAGAAGAACCTGGCAAACTACCGGGAGTTTCCTGCCCACATGGGAGAGCCTCACAATGTCCCCATGATGTATTAATAAGCCAAAACCTGAACCTGAAAGAGCCTCCAATATGGCATCGTTGGGAAGGACGAGTAGAGAGAGGTTTCTAAAATCTCAGGGCTAGGACGAATGGAGACGTTACTGAGACCACTCAAGAAATTTGACGATCAACGGGATGATGATGATGATGATGATGATGATGATGATGATGATGACAATGATTCATTTCCCAGAATCCCTCTCTGCAGAAATCCCCAGAATTCCCTACTCTTATTCCAGGGTGTAATAATCATTAACTTCTATAAGCTACCCCAGTGACCTGCAAATTATTTAAATTCTGTACTATACAAATTATAATATTATTGTCCTTATATGCATTCCATACTATTCTATACTATACCTCAAGGGCTATACTTCCATAATATACTTAAAGGACCCATGTCTCATGTTCTCTGACCCAGCACAGTATATAGCCTAACCAATTGTAAATGGCTAGGCTTCTCATTGCCACCTGATTATACTTAGTAATTAGAGAACAAATCAAGTCAATGGTAAAAGAAACAACTAAAATATTTGTAATAGAATTTCTCATGATACACTATAAGCTAGAAAATGTCATTTATTGCTACCTCTTAATTTTTTCAATTTTTTATTAGTGAATCACCTTGAGGTACAGTCTCAGACTTACAAACTTTTGTACTTACATTTCAGTCATACAGTGGTCGAGTGCCCATTTCCCCACCAGTGCCCATTATCCACCACCAATGGTATCCCTCCCACCACCCCATCTCACCTCTGTGACAGGGTTTTTTTTGCTCTCTCTCTCCTTTGGGGTATTGTGGTTTGCAGTTTAGGTATTAAGCAGCCATCATGTTCGGTCTATAGTCTACTTTCAGCCCACATCTCCCATCCCGAATGGGCCCTCCTAGCACCCTTTACTTGGTGGTCCCTTCTCTATCTGAGCTGCCCTTTCCCCCAGCATGCAAGGCCAGCTTCTAAGCTGTGGAGTAATCCTTCTGGTATTTATCTCTACTGTTCTTAGGTGTTAGTCTCCCATTCTGTTACTTTATACTCAACAAATGAGTGCAACCTTTCTATGTCTATCCCTCTCTTTCTGACTCATTTCACTTAACATGATACTTTCCATACTGATCCACCTACATGCAAATTTCATGACTTCAGCGCTGCATAGTATTCCATTGTGTAGATGCACCAAAGTTTCTTTAACCAGTCATCTGTTCTTGGGCACTCGGGTTTTTTCCAGATTCTGGCAATTGTAAACAGTGCTGCAACGAACACATAAGTGCAGATGTCATTTCTACTATACTTTTTTGCATCTCCGGCGCATATTCTCAGAAGTGGTTTTGCTGGTTCAAATGGGAGTTCAATTTCTAATATTTTGAGAAGCATCCATACTGTTTTCCAAAACAGCTGCACCAGTCGGCATTCCCAGCAGCAGTGAAGGAGAGTCCCTTTCTCCCCACATCCACGCCAACACCAGTTGCTTTTGTTCTTTTGGATGTGGGATACCTCTCTTTTCTAAAGCATATTTTCATTTTTTTTATTTGGGGCCACAACCAGTGATGCGCAGGGGTTACTCCTGGCTCTGCACTCAGGAATTACTCCTGGAGGTCCTGGGGTCCCATGTGGGATGCCAGTGATGGAACCAGATTGACCACATGCAAGGCAAGCCCCCTACCCATTGTACTATCACTTGAATGCCTCAAATCTATATCCCCTCAAAGCTGATGCCTACCACTGCTATTCATTCGGTTGTTGTCCACTTGTATGTCCACCGTGAACTCTCAGTTACATTAGATAAGCTTGATCATTGTGATTTTCCATGCAAGCTGGCACCTTAGCTCCTGTACTGTCTCCTAAGCCCACTTCTCATTTAAATTGCAACTCCTTACTCCAAACCCTCCCCAAAAAAATCTCATTCCAGTAACTCCCTTAATTTTTCTCTCCTTTGATATCCCCATACCTCCATCTGGAATCTAAATGAGATACTACAGCTTGGGGCTTACCCGACATTTCATGAACATTCCTTTTATTTCTCTGTGAAAAAAAGCTATCAGTCACTTCTCATGCTGTGTCGACTTGCCAAGAGCCTCTTGCCCTGCAAATACAGATACAAGAGAAACACCTGTCATATTCAGTTCTATTGCCCTGTGCCCTGTATTACAGTCTATTCCAACCTCATACTTGGGCAGTGGCATCAAAATATTAAGTCATGGCACTTAAATGTGTTCACACTGATCTCACTCACATAAGGGATATACAGAAGCAATGCTAGGGAACAGGATGAAACTGAAAAGAAAAGCAGTGATGGAGCTGGCGTCATAGAAAGCAAAACACAGAACTGTGACAGACAGTACGGCCCCATACTTAGGGTTCAAGCTACTTGACTGTCCACGATCACAAACTGACATTTCCCTACCAATCTGATATGATTTTCCACCCTTCCTACAAGTAAGTTACATGGTGTTGCTATCATCTATTCTTTTCCTTTTTTTTTTCAGATTTTCA
Source organism: Sorex araneus (assembly GCF_027595985.1). NCBI lineage: Eukaryota > Metazoa > Chordata > Mammalia > Eulipotyphla > Soricidae > Sorex > Sorex araneus. The sequence continues at coordinate 129,830,679 of NC_073302.1, read as the reverse complement.
CATCCAAAGTGCTCAGATGCTCCACGAGCCCCATCATGGATGGATATCTCCCCTGCTGGTGCTGGAACTCCCACACACAATGCAAGTGCACTGCAATCTATTTTAGCACTGTAGCACTGTCCTCCTGTGGTTCATTGATTTGCTCGAGCAGGTAACAGTAATGTCTCCATCGGGAGACTTGTTGTTACTGTTTTTGGCATATTGAATATGCCACAGGTAGCTTGCCAGGCTCTGCCATGCGGGCGAGATACTCTCAGTAGCTTTCCGGGCTTTCCGAGAGAGACAGAGGAATCGAACCCGGGTCGGCCAAGCAAACACCCTACCCGCTGTGATATTGCTCCAGTCCTATCTACTTTATCTATTTCAATGCTATTAAATATGCAACATTTAAAATACTGATGGCTCTAATTACTGTCTTATCATCTGTATCATTATCAGTGTTCAGAATATTTCCACCCATAGGATATACCATGCAAGTATCTATCAATTACTTAAATAGTGAAAGTTCAATTCCCTAACCCAATATGTATGTACCTTTTAAGAGATGAGAGTTTTAGAAAAGCAACTCGGAGTGCTTTGAAATTTAAATGTGATCATTGCTGCATTACTAAACCGACACTTAGAAATTTCACTTAGAAAGTTATTTCCTTATTAATTAACCTAATTCTTTCTTTTGAGAATCTCAAGAGCAGCTGGATTGTGCAAGCTGCTGCCATTGGAATGAAAAGCTTTAGTCGTTTAGTTATGTGCTTCCCCTTCCCATTCTGACCCAATATTTGCTGGCAAAGGTTCTCATAAACTGGCAAAAAGCTATAAATTAGATAGCTGAACTGTTCTCCCTAGTTGTACAAAGAGCTGTCCAACTTGCCAGCATCAAAATGCTTTAGAACTCACGATGTATATGCCTTAGGGGACTAAGCTTGTCTCTAGGCTAGATGAACATATGAGTGATTAATTATGCAAAATAAAGCTTAGGATCAGATAAATTTCCCTAAACTCTAAAGCTGACTTATACACAATATATTCCATATTTGTGTTGAGTAAGAAAACACAGCAAAGTTTAAAAATTAGGATCATAGTTTGGATGAAATTAAAAAGGCCAAAGCCCGCTATCTAGATTCATTACCAAATATTTATCTAATATTCCCTGACTAAGCAAAGTCCTAAAAGCATATTGCAGGAAAAGATTAGTTTCTTTTTTTAATTGAATCACTGTGAGATAGTTACAAGCTTTCATGTTTGGGTTACAATTACACAATGATCAAACACCCATCCCTCCACCAATGCACATTTCCTCACCACCAATATCCCCGGTATACCTCCCCTTTCCCACCCTCTCCCTGCCTCTATGGCAGACAATATTCCCTATACTCTCTCTACTTTAGGGCATTATGGCTTGCAACACAGACACTGAGAGGTCATCATGTTTGGTCCATTATCTACTTTCAGCATGCATCTCCCATCCCGACTGATTCCTCCAGGCATCATTTTCTTAGTGATCCCTTCTCTAGTTCATCTGCCTTCTCCCCTCCGCTCATGAAGCAGTCTAGGAAAAGAATAGCCTGATTAGTTCTCTATTCTCTTCCCTAGTAAGGAATAGAATATGCAAAATGATAATAGAACTTATGTACCAGAAGTCTGTCCAAAGTGAGACAGAAACAAAAGCTATTATGTAAGACTTACACATTATATATGTCACACATAATATATAGTCATCTGTCTCGCGCCGCTTCGACCAGCGAAGAAACACGCAACTTGGAGATCCTTCTTGCTGCGATTTATTCAGGGACTTTCCATTGAAGGGGGAAGAAACGGGAACGAGGGGGAATGAGGAGAGAGGGACGAAGGAGGAGGAACCTCTAGCTAGGTGACTTACCCCCTTATATACCTCTCACTGCCTTACACCCACGTGTCTGCAGCTGATAGGCTAGTTACATCTTATGGGCGTGGCAAGACATCCTGTTTACTTATTAGGAGTTGTTTTCAAAGCACACAGGTGTTGTTTACGAAGTATGGTCCTGTGGAGGCTCTCCACAGTCATCACTGTATCACTGTCTTTATCACTGTCATCCCATTGCCCATCGATATGCTTGAGCGGGCACCAGCATGTCTCTATTGTCAGACTTGTTACTGTTTTTGGCATATCGAATACACCATGAGTAGCTTGCCAGCTCTGCCGCGCAGGTGAGATAATCATATTTTATATATATTCCATATCACTGTATCTCTGTTATCCAGTTGTTCATAAATTTATTTGAGTGGATGCCAAATAATGTCTCCATTCATCCCAACCCTGAGATTTAATTTTTCATGGTTATACTAAGAATATTATTAATTTTGGTGTTATCCACTTTTCCTTAGAATATGAATCAAAGTCATTTACTGGAATTTGAGGTATTTACATGATACACAACTTTATGCAAAATTCTTTTTATAAGTCACTGTCATCCCATTGCTCATCGATTTGTTTGAGCGGACACCAGTAATGTCTCTCATTGAGAGACTTATTGTTGCTGATTTTGGCATATCCAATACGCACGGGTAGCTTGCCAGGCTCTGCCGTGACTTTTTATAAGTAACATCACATTTTAAGAGAGGATACTGATTTGTGCTGATTTGTATTTTGACTTAATGAAACGAGAGTACAACATTCAGCTAGGGAGGGTTATACTGATAATAAAGCTCTTGAAGTTAAAATGTTTCCTCTCTCTTTACACTTACCACAGGCCACACAATGTGCTGAGAGGATTCATTATAAGAAACATGTCAATCACAGCTTTAAGACCTTGCTTTGGATGGAACTAATGTGAAAGTAGATTGGGAGTGAGGCTTCATCTTTGTTTTTAAATGAGTGGTCCTAATTTTTCTTCTCATAGAAAAAGTTTAAATCAGTTTATTATAAATGTATATAAACCATGATTTTTTGCAGCTTTCAGGTAAAGGCAGCACTTCGTTCATACAAAGTCCATGAGAGAGGACATGGAGATCATCTAATCTTAAATCGTGACATCATCCACTCAAGTCCTTGGCATAACACTGAGATTTTAGCAGTGTCTCCTTACTCGTTTTTCCCCAATGACTGGAGGCCCTTTTCAGGGTCAGGGGAATGAAACCTGTTCTTGTTACTGTATTTGGCATATCAAATACGCCACAGGGAGCTTGCCAGGCTCTTTCATGTGGATGGTGGCTTGCTGGGCTCTCCGAGAGGCATATGTGTGTGTGAACATATATGTATATGTATATATATATACATATATATTTCCCTTTATGATGTGTGTCCAGAAATATGTTCACTCATGCATGAGGCTCAGCCCAAACATGTGGAAAGCGGCCTGGAGCATGGTGGCAGTGGGGTAGTGGAGGATTGTGTCTATATATTTTATATATAGACACAAACCTCCAATTTTAAACCTAGAAAAGTGGTTAATAGTGTCTGAAAAGACAAATCAACATAGTATTTTATACCAAAGTTTAACTCTTTCAGAGGTGCCAAACTGTAGGGTACAAAGGATTAAGAAAAGTATTTATTGGGGCCTGGGAAATGGTTTGATGACTAAAGCATCTGACTTAATTGTGAGGCTGTGAGTTCAATCCCCAGTGCAGCCCACATGTGCAAAGTATGGTCCCAGCAACTCTGTTATCTGGGACTACCGACACCAGCATGCAGTCTCTGGTTCCCAATATCAGAAATGTACACTTGTGTGTGAGCACCACAATTGAAACATGAGACCCCAAAGAACTCCATATCAAAAGATGTGCAAGCACAGTGGGCAGAACTGCAATCCCCAGTGAGCATTTATATGAGCACCAATTTAATGTTTAATTCAGTGACCCCCAAAGAGCACTGCAACTAAAATGTGTTTGAGCATCAAAATGAAATGAGTGCCTTTAACCAGTCATCTGCTCTCGGGCACTCGACTGGTTAAAGAAACTCTGGTATATCTATACAATGGAATACTATGCGGCTGTTAGAAAAAATGAAGTCATGAACGTTGCATATAAGTGGATCAACATGGAATGTATCATGCTAAGTGAAATGAGTCAGAAAGAGAGAGACAGACATAGAAAGATTGCATTCATCTGTGGAATATAAAATAACAGAGTAGGAGACTAATATCCAAGAATAGTAGAAATAAGTACCAGGAGGTTGGCTCCATTTCTTGGAAGCCGGTCCCACATGCTGGGGAAAAAGGCAGCTCAGATAGAGAAAGGAACACCAAGTAAAATGTGGTTGGAGATCCCTCGAGGGAAGGGAGATGCATGCTAAAAATAGACTAGAATCTGAACACAATGGCCACTCAATACCCCTATTGCAAACCACAACACCCAATTGGAGAGAGAGATCAAAAGGGAATACCCTGCCACAGAGGCAGGGTGCGGTGGGGGGAGATGGGATTGGGGGGTGGGAGGGATACTGGGTTTATTGGTGGTGGAGAATGGGCACTGGTGGAGGGATGGGTTTTCGAACATTGTATGAGGGAAAAACAAGCTCGAAAATGCGTAAATCTGTATCTGTACACTCATGATGACTCACTAATTAAAGAATTAAAAAAGAAAAAAGAAAGAAAAAAGAAAGAACTGCAAACTCCAGTGAGCATATACATAAACAATGCAACAGAAGTCTTGCTTAACCCCAGGTAAGAACCACCAACAAATGTGCACACAACACGACCAAGTATGTGCAACCCCCAGTCATCACAACAGCAGCACTCGAAGGAAGAGAATGGGAAATAAATATAAATAGTTGGGTATCAAAAGAGAACAATACATGAATAAAACTAAGTCATATTTATCATGTGTATTAGTTATGAAAAGGAGAAATAAAGTTGGATGAATCAAAATTATTTTTGTTGATATTAGACTTCATCATAAAAATAAATCATAGAAAATAAACAATTTGGGGGGACTTTAATTTAAGAAAGAATATATCTGAGTACAGGGGTATAAGTGCTTCTCTTGCATGCAGCTGACCTGGTGTTCAATCCCATATGCAGTGCATATGCACCCTGAGTAATGACAGGAGTGATCCCTAAGCACAGAACCAGGAGTAAGCCCTGAGTACAGCCCTGTGTGACTCTGTCCCCCCCGCCCTGCCACACAAAAAAGAGAAAAGATCAAAAAAACTTCAGCTATTCCGATCAATATTCAGACCAACTGAAGTATGTGATTAATAAACTATATAAAAAGTACTTATATCAAATATTCAAAATGTATTACAAATAAAAATATATTAAAGCCAAGAGCGATAGCACAGCGGGTAAGGTGTTTCCTTGCACACAGCCGACCCAGGTTCGATTCAAGATGCAAGCTACCCGTGGCAGATTCCATATACCAAAAAACAGTAACAAGTCTCACAATGGAGACGTTACTGATGCCCGCTCAAGCAAATTGATGAACAATGGGAGGACAGTGCTACAGTGCTATAATTGTTTTTAAGTTCAATTGCATATAGATGTTACTTTTAAAAAATGTGTTATTTTTCCAGATATAGTAACAATTACTTTTGAGGGATGGAAAAGGACAGGACTAAAGATACTAGTTGCTTTCTTTCAATAGCTTTCTGTGATATGACTGAGTTTGAGGTTTCCAGTGATCCGAGATACAGAACAAAGCATTTGTTCCTCAATAATTTTAAAAAGTCTGTTCTGATTTAAAAACACATGTATGAGAAAAAACATATATCTGTGTGCACATATGTGCTATGCTCTTCAGAAGTTTTTCATTGCAGGATGAGCAAATGAGAAATTGATTATGAAAACAATACTGTGAGTTATATGAAATTATGAAACAATACTGTGAGTATTATGAAAACAATACTGTGAATATTATGAAAACAATATTGCTCAGTAAACGTGAGCAGCAGAGTTAAAAAAAATCAATTATTTTCTTTTCCTGGTTTAAGGATACATTTTTTTTGTTGATAATTATTTCACTAAATTTAGTATCAGATTAATTATATATAAAGACAGATACTTAAAATATTTGTCTACATTCAACCTGTATGTAACTTTTCGCACAGTACAAAAGTCACAAAGAGAATCTACACTCTCACTGCAAAAAAACAATCTTTACATGTGCTTAGATAAACATAGAAGGAAGCTTTTTAAAAACTACCTCCAAGGGGCTAGAGGGATAGCACAGCGGGTAGGGCATTTGCCTTGCACGTGGCCGACCTGGGTTTAATTTCCAGCATCCCATATGGTCCCCTGAGCACTGCCAGGAGTAATTCCTGAGTGCAGAGACGCAGAGACAGGAGTAACCCCTGTGCATTGCCAAAAAAAAAAAAAAAAGCCTCCCAATCGCTCGAATATCGTGAATTATATAATACTTCAAAACATACATGATTTGGAGAAAAATTACTGTGAACAGTTAAGACAGATTCATTTCATCTATTTCATAGTAGCACATCTTCCCCCAGATGTTAATAAGAGGCAGAACCATTTGATTTTAGCCTTTTGTCACCAGAAACAACTGCTACATCTCTATGCAAACATTATGAAGTTATTTTATTAGTCATAGTTGGCTCCCATTCAAGTGCACATATTATAAATTGATTATAAATTGATTAAAGCAATCTCTGATTGGAAATGGAGTTTTAAAGAATACAGCAAGTACTGATTTCAAATTTCATGTTTCATTGATACTCTAATGAAAAACATAAAGCATATCATTTATTTCCAGCATTTCTAAAAATGTATCTAGTGCTTTAATGTATTAAGATAGAACTGAAAATATATACCTTGACATCTAGAATCTGAAGTATAGTTTGAAAATCTGAAACCAATTTAATGTTAATTCAGATTACGAATAAACAGTAAGAAAATAGCTCAGAAGTAGATAAAAAGTTTCAAATTAGTCACAATTGTTGAAAAACCATGTATATGCATGTAATGTTTACACTGTTAGAATTTTTTAGAACCATGTTTAATATAAAACCTGAAGATTTAATTTCTTATAACATTGCAGTCTACTGAGCAATAAAAACAGCCCAAACAGATTACATGTAAAAATGAAGTTGCTCTCCTTTCACAAAATATTTTTGATTTATAACACACGAAAAATACACAGAAAGACACTTAATATTCCTATCCTTAAAAAAAAAAAAAGAGGGATCATTGGTCTTTAAAAATCTCCCTGCATTTGTTTTTGCTTTCTTTGCTCTTCCTTTTCTTCTAAGTGCTCTGCTATAGATATATGTCAGCTGTATATATTGATATTTGCTTTGCCTCCTCCCACACTGAAGAGGTGACTCTGGTAGACAGCAGCCTGGCGGTTCCTATTTATTTCTGGTAGGACTCTCTCACTTTGGCCTGCAATGCATCACATGTCTTCTTGGCATCGCCTAGCAGCATGGCAGTATTGGGTTTGTAGAAGATTGGATTGTCCACTGCAGCATAGCCAACACCCAAGGACCTCTTCATAACAATGACCTAAGAAGCAGAGATGAAGTGAGAGCGCGTATTTAACAGACCTGACTAGGACATGTTCAGCAAATAAATATTCCCTTCCCCTAACTTGGGCCAAGACATCTACCGCTACTAATTCTTTAGCACACAGACTTTTAAAAGGCTCAAGGAACATTTTTGAAATGTGTGTTTACATTGTACTAACTTGAATTTATAATGATTATTTTTTTTAAAGTGCCCCTTCAGGGCTGGAGAAATAGCACAGGAGCTAATGTGTTTGCCTTGCACTCTGCTGACTCAGTTTGCTGTGCAGCACTGCATATGGGTTCCTGAGCGCTGAGCACAAAGCCAGAACTCACTCCTGAGCACAAAGGCGGGAGCAGGCCCTGTGCATCGCCCAGAATACAAGCCACCAAAGAAAGTTCCCTTTCTATATCAAATCCTACAATACAATTCATTTCTACACGTCAAAGAAAAGTCAAGTTAACCCAGTTTTCATTTCTCAGTGATATGATTACAAATTGATTTCTTCTCAGTGCCTTTCTAAACAGAGACTATTGATAACACATTCTAGTTAGAGAAAATAAGCACCTTTCTATAAATGTGCTAAGAGAACAAACAGTGCATAAACTTCTACCCTTTATAGATGTAATAGAGTGAGGAACTGATATGTGATGTAATAGAGTGAGAAACTGATGTATTTTTCAAGCAAAATATATCAGAAAGTTTTGAGACCGAAGTCCAAAGAGAAATCTAGCTTATCACAAGGCAGCGCTAATGGCAGATCATATTATGCTTTTTTTTGGCTTTTTGGGTCACACCTGGTAATGATGAGGGGTTTCTCCTGGCTCTGCATTCAGGAATTACTCCTGGTGGTGCTCAGGGAACCATATGGGATGCCGAGGATTGATCCCTGGTCAACTGCATGCTCTATCCACAGTACTTTCGCTCCAGCCCCCCATATTATGCTCTAACAAAGCAAAATGGAAGGCTATGCTTAGCTCTAATGCTGACATGTCACAAACATTTACAGCTACGTGTATGAGTTTTAGCAGTGAGTTCTTAATGGAGTGAGAAACCTTTCTATGGTTTTCTAGGGCGTATGCCAAAAATAAGAAGAGTGAAAATGTATTCCTCCTCATGCAACAATAGCACAATGGTACACACTACAAACTCTCAAATCAAATGACTACTGTTTGTTCCATAAAATGAACAAAAGTATGTCACAGCCAGTCACCACAAATACTGCTTTCAACATATGTGTGTGCAATTTTGTATTCTATGCAATACTGGCTATTAGCGTTCCTCTAGACACCTCATAACTACAAATTCCCTATGAAAAATTAAATGAAAAAATGTGCTCATCCTCATCTATAATGGCAATGATACTGACTCACAGTACTAGAGGGAATTCATCTGCTCCACTGGACTCAACTGGAATTCAGCCAGACTCAGTCCAAACGTTCTCTGCTCTTTTTTCAGTGGTTATGGATTTTGCTAATCCATCCACGCAACCTCATCTAGTTTTGCTCATAAGCAAGGCACTGGGGTTTTCTGCTGACCACAGAAGAGACAAAAGTTGGATATAGAGATGTGGGCCCTAAGTTACTGTTAAATCCTGGGCCTCCTCAAAGGTACCACCATTACTATCAAGCAAAGAAAGTGTGTGTGTGTGTGTGTGTGTGTGTGTGTGTGAGTGTGTATACTTTGAGAGATCTGATTATTGAAATAAAACACGGGTCTAAAATATCACCTGCTTGGACTTCCAGACTTCCAGCACTGGCATGCCTGCGATAACAGAGTTGGGGTCTTCTTGAGCTGCTGAATTAACAGTATCATTGGCTCCAATGACAAGGACCAAATCAGTGTCTTCATAACAAAAGAGAAAAAAAAGAAAATGTGAAACTCACAAGGGTTATGTTTCATGTCTTTTCAGGCAAATTATAGTGGCCTCAATTTTTGTTTTATTTTATCTCCATTTGGGGGTCACACCCAGCTGTGTTTAAGGTTTATTCCTGGCTCTGTGCTCCAGGGTCATTCCTGGAAATGCTCAGGGGAACCATGTGTGATGCCAGGTCAGCCACAAGCAAGTCAAGCATCTTGTCCTCTGGACCATCTCTCCAGTCCCGATGTCAATTTTCTAACTCTAACAAACGCCAGTATCTCTAGGATCCATGCTGATGACAGGATCTATTCAAAGAGCTTTGAGCCTCGAGAACAGATGACTGGTTAAAGAAACTTTGGTACATCTATACAATGGAATACTATGCAGCTGTTAGAAAGGATGAAGTCATGAACTTTGCATATAAGTGGATCAACATGGAAAGTATCATGCTAAGTAAAATGAGCCAGAAAGAGAGGGACAGACATAGAAAGACTGCACTCATCTGTGGAATAAAGAACAGAGTAGGAGACTAATACCCAAGAATAGTAGTATATAATACCAGGAGGTTGGCTCCATAGCTTGGAAGCTGGCCTCACACGCTGGGGGAAAGTCATCCAAGATAGAGAAGGGAACACAAAGTAATATGTGATTGGAGATCCCGCGTGGGAAGGGAGATGCGTGCTGAAAGTAGACTAGAGACTGAACAGGATGACCATGCAATACCCCTATTGCAAACCTCAACACCCAAAAGGAAAGAGAGATCTCAAATTGGAATGCCCCGCCACAGAGTCGGGGTGCAGTGGGGGGATGGAATTGGGGGGTGGGAGGGATACTGGGTTCATTGGTGGTGGAGAATGGACACTGGTGAAGGGATGGGCTCTCAAACATTGCATGAGGGAAAAACAAGCACAAAAATGTGTGAATCTGTAACTGTACCCTCACTGTGAATCACTAATTAAAAAATAAATAAATTTAAGTAAATAAAAAATAAAAAAACAAAGAGCTTTGGGCCAGAGAGATAGCTCAGTGGGCTAGAGAGTTTGCTTTGTATAGGGGAGGCCTGGGTTGGATCCCCAGTTCCACATAGTCTCCCAAGCAATATGAGGAGACCCTGAGACCTTCCAAGTGAGACCAAAAATAGTAACAATAACAACAACAACAACAACAAGAAAAATAAAGTTTTAGCAGAGAAATTCAGTATCTTAGCCAATGTCACACAGCTAAAAATATAGTAAGTCCTGCATCAGAACTGAAGCATTCTGATTTGAGCTTGCAATGTGATGCTTCCCATCTCTTCTCCTCACTCTCTCAATGGATCAACCAAAAGTTCATTTATTGCCCCAAAACTATCATGTGAATAACATCATTTTATAAAATTTGCATTTTCTTTTCAACTGTTAAAATGACCACTTAATATATAATTTCCTTCTCCTTTTTTATTTTAAGTGGGGGAAGGGCAATTTGGGGCCATACCTGATAGTGCCCAGGGGTTACTACCTTAAGATATAACATTGTATCTCAAAAAAGGAAATGGTCTAAGTCTGTCCCATGTTAATGCTGTTTTCATAACTCCAGGAACTGACAGGTTTCACACATCATTTAGCAACAGTGAAATGTTAAAGGGGGTAACAGAATCAAAATGGCCTAAATTCTCTCGTTAAGTCCTGCAACATAAACTACCTTAACACTCTGCCAAAAATGCCATGCGAATCAAGCTATACACACAACTTCATTATGTTTTTTTCCTAATAAACAGCAGTTTTTAAGTTTACAATGGATACTTGCCAGAAGAAACTGGTCTAATTTTAACCAACCTGATCTTGGGCCAAGTGTTATAACCTTTACCCAATGACAGTTATAATGTATAGCACCTTATCTAGTGAAGCCCTTGCACTTTCAAGCAAATGGAAAACTACTTTACTGATCATGAATTACTATATGCTTGAACACTGGCAAGAACCAGACACGAAACGATCAACAGAAGCTCTTATATTAATGAGGAGCCTAGGGTTGAGGATGGAGAGCAAGGCCACACTTTGTGAATCCGGATTTGGATTCCAAAGTCGTATCTGCTCGGAGACCCTCTGAATACTTTCTCCTACTGGACCTCCCAGTATCTTCAATATCCTTCAGAATTCCTGATAGTAAGAGAATTTAGCCATACTGCTTACAAAGCATTTGCCCCCTGGAAACGGGCTAGTCTCCACGCCACTAGTAAGCCTTCAGTGATCCCCTAATTCAAGTCCTAAGAGTGACACTGCTTCATTCGAACTGAGGATGTTTAAACTTCACCATCACCGCCATCACTTACCTGGGAAATCATGGTTGATCTCATCCATTTCCAACACAATATCATATGGCACGCCGGCTTCAGCCAGCAGCACATTAAGCTGACCGGGCATTCGGCCTGCAACTGGGTGAATTCCAAACCTAGACATGAAACAAATGAACAGCTGGTCTTATTCTGTGATGGGCCAAAATGCACAGAGACCCTGATATTACCTCCAAAGCTGCACACTTTGTTCTTGGCACCTCTGCTTCTCCTGGTACTATCTGATCTCTACACGCAGGAATAAAATTAGTCTAGATATATGGTCAATCTAAAAATATTGACGTTAGAGATTCAGTATCTCATTATACATAAACTATAGTCAGAAAAGTAAGTGTAATTTTAGAACCTGACTCTTCCATATATGTTTTAAGTTCTGTGAAGTTTTAACATTTACAAATAATATCACCTTTCAGTTCATAAGCATTGTGTTCTCTCACAATGCTTTTGATACATTTTGAATCTTGAAAAAACTTGTGTAAGTCAGCCTGAAATTAAATGTTTGCCATGAAAATAAAATTAACTGTATTCCATCAAAAAGGCTAACTCCATATTCAACTTTAACCTCTATGTTCAAGGTGAAGCAATAATATTTTACATTTATGAGTTAAAGGCCAACACTCCTTGTCAATGATATGAACCCTATTCCACATGACACGAGATATGCAACACGGAAGAGTGATTAAAAGTTAGAGCCCCATATTTTTACTAAAGACAAAGGAAATGGTGCACCAGCAATTCTTTTCCACCTCACTCATAAGAGGATCTCTGTAGTCCTTATCTAACCCAGCCTCTTGCCCAGTACATGGATCTCTGTCTCCCCAATACTGGACACAATGCCATTGGAGGACTCTATTTTTTAAAAAGTCAGTGAGCTCAATAAAAATTGATGTCTTTCCCTTCCATCCATGACTTTTAGGCACTTAACAGGATAATGCATAGGATAAAAAATTAAATAATATGCCAGCTCCAAATTCATGCTTTTTGCTTGTTTTTATTTTGGGGTTATACCTGGTGATGCTCAGGAGTTACTCCTGGCTCTGCACTTAGGAATTACTACTGGCAGTGCTGGGGAGGACTCAATGGGATGCTGGAGATCAAACCAGGTCAGCCACATGGAAGGCAACTGCCCTCCCTACCTGCTGTACTATTGCTCTGGTCCAAATTCGTGCATGTTTAAAACTGTCAGTTTGTCTGCATTTGATATTTTTATTTTTGGGTCACACCCAGCTATGCACAGGGGTTACCTCTGGCTCATGCACTCAGGAATTACTCCTGGCGGTGCTCGGGGGACCATATAGAATGCTGGGAATCGAATCCGGGTCGGCCGCGTGCAAGGCAAACGCCCTACCCGCTGTGCTATGGCTTCAGCCCCTGCATTTGCTACATAGCTTCTGATGGATGACTAACAAAATTCTTGTCCAAGGGCCAGAGCAATAGTATAGTGAGTAGGGCGCTTGCCTTGCACTTGTCAAACCCGGGTTCGATTCCCGGCATCCCATATGGTCCCCTGATTCCACCAGGAGTGATCCCTGAGCACAGAGCCAGGAGTAAGTCCTGAGCACTACTGGGTATGACCCAAAAACAAAAACAAAATTCTTGTAGAAGAATCTTTTCTTTTTTCTTTTTAATTTTTTAAATTTTATTGAATCACCATGAGATAGTTACAAGCTTTCATGTTTGGGTTACAATCTCACAATGATCAAACACCCATTCCTCCACCAGTGCACATTCCCCACCACCGATATCCCGGGTATACCCCCCCTCTCCCACCCTCCCCCTGCCTCTAAGGCAGACAATATTCCCCATACTCTCTCTCTACTTTTGGGCATTCTATCTTGCAACACAGACACTGAGAAGTCATCATGTTTGGTCCTTATCCACTTTCGGCATGCATCTCCCATCCCAACTGGTTCCTCCAGCCATCATTTTCTTAGTGATCCCTGTAGAAGAATCTTTTCTTGGGTAAAAGATACTGCTCTACTGTTTTTCTTTGCATGTTGTTATTGAGAAATGTAATTTCTTTTTACATGATTGTCTTTACTTTGTAAAAAACGGTATTTTTGACAGAGAAAACAAGGCAAGTGAATGAATGAATCTGATAAAAAAAAAGGGGCATTTTATTTATATGGTTTGGCTCCATCCAACCTCAGCTTACATAGCTTCAATGACCAGAAACTCAGACTATCCCTAAAGTTTATTCCACTTACAGACAATCCAAATAATTTTATGTAAGTAGATTACAAACCAATATCACACACAAACACACCCTCCAAGGTCTGCAGCTATGTCACCTGAAGCCTTGTGTTTTGCATCTTTTTCATGTGTGAACTCCTGGTGGCTGTCCTAGGATGCCTATGAAACAAAAGTTTCCTCAATTCTTTTCAACAGTCCAACAGCTGAGTGACAGAACTTCAAGACCCAATGCCCTCTGAGTCACCTGTCCCTACTTTGCCAATGCCCAGCTCAATTGCAAGTCTCCTCAAGTAAAATAAATGCCTTCCTATTGAATATGATCTAATATAAAACACTATAGCACTGTCGTCCCATTGTTCATCTATTTGCTCGAGAGGCACCAGTAACATCGCCATTGTGAGACTACTTGTTACTGTTTTTGGCATATCAAATATGCCACGAGTAGCTTGCCAAGCTCTCTGAGAGGGACGGAGGAATGGAACATGTGTCAGTCGAGTGCAAGGCAAACGCCCTACCCGCTGTGCTATCGCTCCAGTCTAATTATAAGAGTAAGAAAATTATACCCTCTGGGACAGGTCACCTGGTGCCCGCCCAAGTTGAGTCCCCAGTAGCTGCTAACTTCCACAATTCAAAATTGCTGCCATGCCCCCAGCCAGACTCCACAGTCTAGGAACAGACCTCACCGAGATATAATCTGCTGAAAATTCAGGTGTGCAGCTTTTGTGACTGAAATCTCCAGGCTTTCTCAGGGTCAGGACAGGCCACCTCCCCACATTTCCCTGTACTTCCAGGAACCTTGGCAGTCACATCCACACCCCAAAGCTGCAACCCAATTTTTAAAAAGCTACTCCAGTTTTACCTTTCTTATAAAAATACTGAACACCTTGAACAAGCACTTTTCTTCTTCTTCTCTCTCTCTCTCTCTCTCTCTCTCTTTCTCTCTCTCTCTCCCCTTCTCCCTCTGTCTCTCTCTTTCCTCTCGCTATATCTTTCTCCCTTCCTTCCCTCCCTCTCTCCCTCCCCCCTCTCTTTCTCTCCGTCCCTCCCTCCCTTCCTTCCCAACTTTTGGGCAGTGTATGGTTTGCAATAAAGACACTGAAAGGTTATCATGTATATACCCTTACCCACTTTCAACACTCAGTTCTTGTCCAGAGTGAACTTTTCTATTTATTGTCATACTGGTCCCTTCTCTATCCTATCTGCCCTTTGCCCTACACACACTTGTAAACAGCTTCCAACCATTGACCAGTCCTCCTGGTGCCTGTTTTATCTGGCCTTGGATATTAGTCTCATGCTGTGTTTTTTTTTAATCCCATAAATGAGCGCAGTCATTCTATATCTGTCCCTCTTCTTCTGACTCATTTCACTCAGCATGATACTTTCCATGTCCATTCATTTATAAGCAAATTTCACGATTTCATTTTCCCTAAGAGCTGTTGAACTTAGTCAACATCCCCACCAGTAGTCCCCACCTTTTACTATCAGTTTATTATCTATTTAAAGTTGGGAGATGATCCCATAAAAAAAGTTGGGGTAGCAATCCTAGTATCAGACCACATTGATTTCAGACTGAAGAAGGTCACAAGAGACAATGAAGATAATTTCTTATTGGTAAAGGTATCTGTACAACAGGAAGAACTAGCAATACTAAATATATATGCATCTAATGAAGGACCAGCAAAGTACATAAAACAACTACTCGTAAACTCAAAGAAAGACATCGATAGCAACACAATACTAGTGGGAGACTACAACACTGCTCTATCACCTCTTGATAGATTAACCAGACTCAAGCTTAGCAAGGACATACTTCATCTGAGGGAGGAAATGGAAGAAAGGGACTTAGTAGATATATACAGGACACTTCATCCTCAAAAATCTGAATACACATTCTTCTCAAGTGTGCATGGAACATTCTCCAAGATAGACCACATGCTGAGCCACCAAACATACCTCCATAAAATCAAGAAGATAGAGACTGTATCAACAACCTTCTCAGACCACGATGCACTGAAATTAGAAATAAATCACACACAAACAGAAAACAAAATCAAACACCTGGAAATTTAATAGCTCACTATTGGACAACAAGTGGCTTAGAAAGGAAATCAAAGAGGAAATCAAAAGATTCCTGGAAACAAATGAAAATGAGGACATGAGTTACCAAAACTTATGGGACACAGCAAAAGCTGTGTTAAGAAGAAAGTTTATAGCTCTACAAGCATTCCTCAGGAAGGAGGAACAAGCCCACATAAGTAACCTAACCTCACAGCTTAAGAGCTTGGAGAATGACCAACAAAAGGAGCAGAACAGAAGGAAGGAAATAATAAAACTCAGTGCAGAAATCAACAAGATAGAAACCCAAAAAACAATGCGAAAGATCAATGGAACCAAGAGCTGGTTCTTTGAGAAAAGAAACAAGATCGATAAACCCCTAGCAAGACTCACAAAAAAAGGGAGAGAGAAAATCCTAATAAACCGAATCAGAAATGAAAAGGGGGACATTACAACAGAAGCTACAGAAATTCAAAGGATCCTCAGAGATTACTTTGAGAATCTTTATGCCACGAAATATGAAAACCTCAAGGAAATGGATAAATTCCTAGATTCCTATAGCCTCCGAAGGCTGAACCAAGAAGACCTGGAATACCTGAACAGATTTATTATCACCATCAAGGAAATTGAAACGGTAATAAAAAGTTTCCCCAAGCACAAAAGTCCTGGCCCAGATGGATTCACTAGTGAATTCTTCCAAACCTTTAAAGAGGACTTACTCCCAATCCTCTTTAAGCTTTTCCAGGAAACTGAAATATCAAAAACACTTCCAAACAGTTTCTATGAAGCAAATATCACCCTGATACCAAAAGCAGACAAAGATACCACAAAGAAAGAGAATTATAGACTGATATCCCTGATGAACACAGACGCAAAGATCCTCAACAAAATATTAGCAAATAGAATACAATAACTCATCAAAAAGAGCATAAACCATGACAGACAAACTACTGGGAGTTTCCTGCCCACCTGGGAGAGCCTCGTAAGGTCCCCATGGTGTATTTATATGCCAAAAACAGTAACAAGCTGGGTCTCATTACCCTGACCCTGAAAGAGCCTCCAGTATGGCATCCTTGGAAGGACGAGTAGAGAGAGGCTTCTAAGATCTCTTCTAAGTTGGACGAATGGAGATGTTACCGAGACCACTCGAGAAATTCGACAATCAACGGGATGATGATGATAATGATGATGATGATGATGGTGATACTATACTTGGAAAACCCTAAAGACTACAGAAAAGCTCCTAGAAACTATAGGTCGATATAGTAAAGTGACAGGCTACAAAATCAACACCCAAAAGTCCATGGCTTTCTTATATACAAATAATGAAAGAGAAGAAAGAGACGTTAAAAAAAAATGCCGTTCACAACAGTACCTTAGAAAATCAAGTACCTTGGAATCAGCTTAACCAAAGAGGTGAAGGACCTATACAAGGAAAATTACAAAACACTACTTCAAGAAATAAAAGAGGACGCTAGGAAATGAAGACACATCCCCTGCTCATGGATAGGGAGAATTAACATGATCAAAATGGCAATACTGCCCAAAGCACTATACAAATTTAATGCGGTCCCTACAGGATACCTATGATATTTTTCAAAGAAATAGACAAAACACTCCTGAAATTCATATGGAATAATAAACCCCCATGAATAGCTAAAGCAATCCTTGGAAAAAAGAAGATGGGTGGCATCACCTTCCCCATCTTCAAACTCTACTACAAAGCAGTAGTAATTAAAACAGCATGGTACTGGGATAAAAACAGATCTGCAGACCAATGGAACAGAGTTGAATATCCTGTCACAGACCCCCAAATATATGGTCACTTAATCTTTGACAAAGGAGCAAGAAATGTGAAGTGGAACAAGGAAAGCCTCTGCAACAAGTGGTGCTGGGAAAACTGTATAGCTACCTGCAAAAGTATGAACTCTGACCTCTGTCTAATGCCAGGCACAAAAGTCAGATCAAAATGGATTAAAGACCTCAATATCAGACATGAATCTATAAGGTACACAGAGGAAAATGTAGGCAGAACTCTCTATGACATGGAAAGCTAAAAGCATGTTTAAGGATGAAACAGCACTGACCATGCAAGTGGAAGCAAACATAAACAAATGGGACTATAGCAAACTAAGAAGCTTCTGCACTTTAAAAGAAACAGTGGCCAAAATCCAGAGAGAGCCCACAGAATGGGGAAGAATTTTTACCCAATACCCATCTGAAGAATATGTAGGCAAATGACTAAATTTTCAATGTTTATGTTTGTTTACGTTTATCACTGGTTTCAAATTCAGCTCAACCAAAATCATTGTCACTGTCACTGTCATCCTGTTGCTCATCAATTTGCTTGAGCAGGCACCAGCAACGTCTCCATTGTGAGACTTGTTGTTACTGTTTTTGGCATATCGAATACGCCACGGGTAGCTTGCCAGGCTCCATACCCAATACCCATCTGATAAGGGATTAATATCCAGGATATACAATACACTAGTAGAACTAGTATATGCATGTTTGCACAACAAAGTAATGGAAAGACAATCTTTTACATGTGGATAACAAAAGATTTCATTTTAAAAAATTTTTTTAAATTTTAAAAAATATAGTTGGGAGATGAAAAGCCTCCCATCTTCATTTTTGTTCAATCCAACAAAGGATTGATCACTGTCACTGTCACTGTCATCCTGCTGCTGCTCATCGATTTGCTCGAGCGGGCACCAGTAATCTCTCCATTGTGGGACTTGTTACTGTTTCTGGCATATCGAATACGCCACAGGTAGCTTGCCAAGCTCTGCCGTCCAGGCGAGATACTCTCGTTATCTTGCTGGGCTCTCTGAGAGGGGCGGAGGAATCACACCTGGGTCAGCCGTGTGCTGCAGGCAAATACCCTATTGCTGTGCTATCAGGATATGCAAGATATATAAAGCATTGGTAAAACGTTTTAAAAAAAAATCACCCCATCAAAAAGTGAGGGGGGAAAGAAACTTCTTCAAAGAAGACAGATGGTCAACAAGTATATGAAAAAATGCCCTACATAAAAATTCAAGTCACAATAACAGTGAGATATCAACTTACCAGTGAGACTGGAATACATTTATAGATAGATAGATAGATAGATAGATAGATAGATAGATAGATAGATGTAAATATCACTGTCATCCCATTGCTCATCGATTTGCTCGAATGGGCACCAGTAACGTCTCCACTGTGAGACTTGTTACTGTTTTTGGCATATCAAATACAATAGGGGTAGCTTCCCAGGCTATGCCCTGCGGGCGAGATACTCTCAGTAGCTTGCCAGGCTCTTGAGAGGGGCAGAGGAATCAAATCTGGGTCAGCCGCGTGCAAGGCAATCGCCCTACCCGATGTGCTATCGCTCCAGGCCCCCGCTGTGTGTGTGTTTGTGTGTGTGTATGTATGTATGTATGTACATACATATATATATGTATATATATATGAAAACAACCAGTGCTGGTATGGATCTGAAGAAAAAGAAACTCTCATACACTACTGGTGGGGATGTCAACTAGTTCAATCTCTTTGGAAAATAATTTGGACACTTCTCAAAACCAAGAATTGACCGAACTCCTTCACCTCAAGACTGAGCTCCAGAGAGATGCCAAACTGCCAAAAAAATTTCAAGTACACCAAAGTTTTTGTTGAGTGAAAAATCTGGGCCTTCTCAGAATGTTAGTGAGTGACCTCCCCCAACACCTCCACCCCCATATTTCTGGAAAACCCAGAAGCGATGCCCACATTCCACCACCACCTCTATGTAAGCTCACTGCCCGGTTAAATATTTTGGATTTTTGAAGCACGTATCTCAAAAACATTAATACAGAAAGCTCAACTAGCAATAAGAGATTAGAAAACACTTAGATAGTGAGTGTTATGCTTAATGCTCCCATGCAGAGATATAACAACATTCACAAATTTTCTTTTACTGAAGTATTTTTTGATAATTCCATTAGCCATTTAGTGGTAAAGCAGTCGGGACAGAAACAGATATAGAATGATCTCTCTCCTACATGGAATATAAAGAAACAGAGTAAGGGGATCACAAGAGAGTAATTGGTCACAAAACAAAGCTCACCATGGTTGAGATACTTGGGGGGAGGGGATAAAGGACTATGTTGGGGTGAGGTTAAAGGGGGGAATCTGAGATTATGGTGGAAGAAAATGGGCACACTTCTCGGGGTGTGGTGTTGGCTGTTATGCGCATGAAACCCTACCACAGATGGCAGTGGAATACTGTAGAGCACAGCAACTACAATATTTAAAAATAAAAGTTCTCAACAACAACAAAAAAGTCTAAACGAAGACTCAATGCTATTTTCTCAGTCCCTTTATTTTTACCTGTCACTGTCACTGTCATCCCGTTGCTCATCGATTTGTTCGAGTGGGCACCAGTAACGTCTCTCATTGAGAGACTTATTGTTACTGTCATGAACTTTTCAGAGCTTTTTCTGATAACTACCTAATTAAAATTGACTGATAAAAATAAAAGTGGAGTTGTAGGAAATAATAACCATCTGTACACACTGCTCAATCAGCATGCAAGCTAAGTGGACAGGGTCCTCTTACCCCCCCAGCAAAGCAGTTCCTTTTAAATGGCCACAGAGAGATTACCAAGATTAATCAAACCAATCTCAACTGGAAAGAACATAAATAAAGGAGCTGAGCCTGTGGTTCAGTAACAGAGCACATGTTCTGAGTTCAGTCCTGACACAGAAAAACAATTATTAGGAATTTAATGTACTGTTCTACCAAATAGTACTAGTACTGACGATATTTTAACTCGATCTTCTTCTAAATAACACGTGGGAAAACTAAAGCACAGAGAACATGCTCCTGCAAAGATAAAGATCCTATCAAGTTTTTGGTTTTGGTTTTTGGACTGTACCTGACGATGCTCAGGGGTTACTCCAGGCTCTGCGCTCAGGGGGCCATATGGATGCTGGGGATTGAACCCAGGTCAGCCGCATGCCAGGCAAACACCTTATCCACGGTACTACTGCTCAGTCCCACTATCAGTTTTAAGTCCTAATTATAATGCTGGGACAATTGATTATAATCGATTATAATGCTGGAACAAAATAACTTCCATAAGAATTCCTTTTTTAATTTAAGACTAGAGGATGTCCTGGGGCCAGAGCATAGTAAAGTAGGTAGGGCAATTGCCTAGCACATGGTCGATCCAGGTTCAATCCTTGGCACCTTATATGGACCACCGAGTCTACCTGGAATGATTTCTGAGCTCAGAGCCAGAAATAAGCCCTGAGCACCCCTGGGTGTGGCCCCCACCAAAAAAGAAGACAGACCTGAAGTGGTTCTCGGTAGAATGCCTGCCCTCCATGCATGAGGCCTCAAGTTCAATCCCTGACAACACCCAGTACAATGCCCAGCTCTGCCAGTGTGATTCTTGGTGACACAACCAAGGGTAGCCATATATGCAAAGGATAGAAAGTAGGAGTATAACCCCTGGTCCAACTCCACAACTGTATCAGAGAGAAAAGAGAGAAAATTAATATTTTTAGTCTGAAAAATGTATGTCAGTTCAATTGGAGAGATACATAGATAGCTAATATATCAAACTGGTTTATTGATCAGCTGATTCTTATTTAAAACTAATGTCAATTTCTATTTCAATGGGATCCATTTCAAATTCACTTTTCAAATGTCCTTATTTCTACCACTGATAAAAACCCAATGATAAAGATAAATAACTAAGTTTAATTCAGGAAGCTGCAGCTTAAGGGGGTAGTAAAATTAGGGCTCACCTGGATAAATTTCAAGAGAAATGTAAAGCACTTAATATTTAGAAAAAAACATCCTTGAAGTAAAAATAAGATCAACTGTCTAGGGAAAAGATCCCAAAAATGATTTCCAAACAACTAAATAAAACAGTAGTTGGCCAATATTCATCTTTATTTAAAAAAAAAGAAATAAAATTATCTTCAAAATGCAGAAGAATTAGAATTTTAAAAACTCTTAAAATATATAACAAATTCTCTAATTACGTAACAATTTTGTCTTCTTTACTGGGGATCAGGGCTTATTAATCTGAGTTCACTGACCACAACTTCAACACAAAAGGATTCAAAAGTACATCACATGCAAATAAAAAATATATGGCTGATGGCATTAGACAAAATCATCACAATTCCTTTACAGCAGCTGAGGGAGCCCTTCGTTTATGAGCTGTAGGAAGGAAAGACTGCAAGCAACAGTCTTCACCAAAGAGAAAAAAAACAACTTAAATGAAATACAGGATTTCCAGAACATCCTCTGCTCTGTTTCAACCCTTCAGTACAAATTGCCATGAATTATTTCTTTGTGCTCTTTGGGGATGCTAACATTGGTCCCTTAATCTCCAAAGGGAGCGTCTCCTTGTCCCCCAAATAAGAAATCCAAATTGGTTTCCCTGGGCTCAAAGGATGTGCTGGCTGGCCTTGTTTCCTTCAGAGGTTCCAGGGAACTCTGCCTTTTCCAGCGCCTGGAGGCTACGCCCATTCAGGAGCTTGTGCCTGCGTCCCTCGGACCACAACTTTTGTTGTCACCTCTCCTTCTCTAACTGTCCCTTCTTCCTCTCTTTTATAAACCCAACTGGGCCACTGGAGTAGTCCAGGATCTCAAAAGTCCCTTTTGCAATATCAGGTAATATATTCACAGGTTTTGAGGACGAGGCAGTGGACATCTTCGGGAGCTATTACGCAGCCTACCACAAATTTCCTTTCCAATTAAGATCTATTATTTAGCCTACCACAAATTTCCTTTCCAGTTATAATATACCATGGGGTAAGAGGCCGTCGCCTCCTCCTCCTCCTCCTCCTCATGCAATTAGATGCCTCCTCCACCTTCTCCTCTTCCTTCTCTGTGCAACTCAAACCCAGATCTCCTGCATACGAAATAAGTACTCTACTGCTGAGATAGCTCCAAGGGCTTCTATTTTAGCTAAATAAGCTAATAATAACCTACCCGCTGTACTATCGCTCAGGCCTGTAACAGACACTTTTGGATTTCAACTATGTAGCCTTCCTTGATTCCAGTATTTTTTTGTTTAATTTATTTGTTTTTAATACTGTCTTTGCTTACTTTAAATTAATCCATCTGGCTATCATCTTTATGCTTTAACTGAGGTTTCTTGGACCAATTTTGAAATCAAAGGCCTCCGAATTTATTAGTTACTATTGTAATATTTGATTAACTGCAGACTGTATAAAGACAATGTTTCTATTGAGCTAGTTTTGAAGGGTAAACAATCACGAAGTTAACCAACATGTTATGATGAATATCCCAAAGGACAGATCACTTTATATCTGTTTGCATAATAATTTATTACATTAAACTTCAGGACTCTAAAGGTTGGAGAAAAACACATGGAAGGCTATTACAAGAAGATTCCAATGTTTTGAGAGGTGTAACAGAACACACTGAGCTTGTAGAAATATACACATGCATGCTGATGATTCAGTGTGAATGTATAATAATTCTGGCCCATACAACTGGCGAGTCCCCAAAGTATGTTTTATAGTTAATTATATCAGACATTGGTTGGACATGACCAGCAATTTCCAGGGACAGATAGCCAAAGTTCCTCAATGTTCTATCATCGCATGAAGAATATCCAAAATTTCAAGATGCAAGGCCTACCAGCCTTTCAGTCTTTTCTCTTTGAACCACAAAAATTACCTTTCTTTTGCACATGTTGAAGACAGTCAGCCCTCCCTGACCACAAGAAGGGCGGAAGGAACTAGTGGAACAAACCCACAGGTAGCTTTTCCACGCTTCCCGAACTCTTTATGTGCCTCCTCTTTCTGGGGCTCAGCACCCTCAGGACTGGCTCACGGAACTGCTACAAACTGGGAGCAAGGTGAGTAAGAGCCACACCTTACTGATCAGTATCCATGGGGGTCCTCTACTACAAGAATTCAATTGGGGGGGGGTGGCAAAGCAAGGAAGGAGAGGTGCTTTTAAAAAACACGTATGTCCATAAGGTACAATGCCTCAATCATTCTATGTCTCGTTTTAGAAAAAGAAATCAGAGACGTGAATTGCAGAATAGTAGCTGAAGCTCTAGGGTGCCACTACCGAGAATGAAAATATTTTTTTGAACCATTAGTTTTTGTGGGTTTTGCGTGTGTGAAGTAAGATAGTCTTTATTGAACAAAACTTGGCTTTAAAAGATGTGACAGGAGAGAAAGAGCATCAAAGAGAGAACATAGTCTTCTCCAGAGTGGAAAAAAGCAAGCAAAGAAACATAGAGACAAGCGAGATACAAGTTGACAGGAGAGCATCGTCTTGAAGAGCAAGCCTGGACCATTACCTACGAGCCTCCTTTCTTCATGTGTTCAGTGGAGCTAGAGGCAAAACTTCTTCAGATGATTCTTGGGAGATTTACACAAGATGGTACAAGTAAAGAACTTTTTACACAAACCACTTTAGACCAACGCCTATCACATATAAACCTTCAATAAATGCTATTCTGTAAT
The DNA here is from genome assembly GCF_027595985.1 of Sorex araneus. Classification (NCBI taxonomy): domain Eukaryota; kingdom Metazoa; phylum Chordata; class Mammalia; order Eulipotyphla; family Soricidae; genus Sorex; species Sorex araneus. The sequence continues at coordinate 129,806,319 of NC_073302.1, read as the reverse complement.
AAGCATTTTTGCTAAAATCCACTTTTATGATATAAATATTCATCTTTATCTTACAATGAATGCATTAGCAATTTCTGTAAAAAGAAATGCTCAGGCTGGAGTGATAGGACAGTGAGTAGGACACTCGTCTATCTGACTAGATTCCATCCCCAGTACCCCAGAGGGGCCCCCAGCACTGCCAGGAATGATCTTTGAGTGCAGAGCCAGGAGTAAGCCCCAAGAACAGCCTTTGTATGCCAATTCTTTTTTAAATTAAAAATATATATATATGTTCATTTTTATAGCAAACATCAGCTTGATAACTGTTTTCTGAGTGTTTTGGAACTTTTACACTGAAATCTCAGTAAAAACCAAATATAGACAAATAAAAAACAGAAAGTATTTGTAATAGCAACTACATGGACAGTCTAGAGAAATAATATTCAATGCAGACTTTAGTAATTGTAGAAGTTAGTTATTGTGAGCAGCGGGCTCATTGGTAAGTCATTACAGTAATATTCAGATACACAATTACTCTCATAGAGTCCAATCCAAAAGGCCACATTTAACTTTTTCAGATACTTTTAGGCAAAAAGAACCATTTCTTTTACTGACAAGAGATGTCATCATCAAGTCAGAGTAATCTTTTCAGTATCTTAAGGCAAGTCAGATTCCAATATTTTGCGTTACTTTCCGCTCTCAAATATGGGAAGGATAGTCTTTCATGGAACATTATATAATAAGGCACCAGCCACCAATTCCCTTGGGAAGGCCAGGCACAATTTTTTTTTTAATTTTGGTTTTGGGGCCACCCCTGGCAATGCTCAGGGGTTACTCCTAGCTCTGCACTCTGGAATCACTCCTGGGGGCCAGAGCAATAGCACAGTGGGGAAGATGTTTGCCTTGCACACGGCCAACCTGGGTTCGATCCCCAGTATCCCATACGGTCCTCCAAGCACCGCCAGGAGTAATCACTGGATGTGACACAGAAAGCAAAGGGAAAAAAAAGAATCACTCCTGATGAAGCGTAGGATACCATGTGGGATGCCAGAGATCGATTCCAGGTTAGCTTCATACATGGTAAGAACCTTCCCCTCTGTGCTATCTCTCCGGCCCATAATTTCTTTTTTAAGTAGATTAATAACTGAAATGAAATAAACTAATCTTTTACATAAATTAGAAAGAATAAACACAATAATATGCAAAAATACTCGTGAATGCCCTGTGAACTGAGTAAAATATATTCAAGGAACAATCTAAAACACCTTACTTTCAAGCCTCTAAGACTTGCTACAGATCCCAACCTTCTTACACTTTTTTTCAACCTCATAGAGGAAATCTCAGACCCAAAGGAATATTACTTCAAAAACAGAAGTATCAAGAATTTCCAGGATCAGGGCTCATTGTTTGTCCCAAGCAGAATGCATGACAAAAGTGGATCGTAGACATAAGGACTATTTAAGAAAATTAATCAGGGACCAGAGTGACAGTACAATGTGTTAGGGTACTTGCCTTGCACATAGCTGACTCAGGTTTGATTCCTGGCACCCCATATAGTTCCCCAAGCCCTGCCAGGAGTGATCCCTGAGAACAGTTAAGAGTGCAAAAGCTTAAAAATAATAATAATAAAAATAATAATAAAGGTCATTTGCCACAAGGGTCCATCACAATTTTTCCTTTTGTTTTATTAAAATGTCCAGATTTAGTTCAGTTAAAAAGCCATGAAGAAGAGCCAATCCAATAGTACAAATAGAAAATGGTATGTTCAACTGAGCACTGCCCTACATATTGAGTGCTTTCTCCATTTTGCAATCTCTTGGGGTTATAAATAGTGAAAATGAGCTTTATTTTTTTTAAGTATTTCATTACCCCTAATGATTTTGTTACATGTTTCAGGAGTCATGAAGCAAAATCTATATTCATGCTGAAGACATTCAAATGATTTGTTAATTTCCTTCTTCATCAGGGTTCTTTATAAAATCAAACTGGATACAGGACAAATACACTGACAGTACTTCAGAATTCTACCCTCCTAATACACATCACCCCACAATTTTCCTAAATATGTTACTCCAAGCTTCTAGAATTAAGAAAAAGCTATAGCACAGCAAAGTACAGGAGGCTTTAATGAATAGAAGTCCATTTATTCCTCCTGCTTTTCTCATAAGTAGATATAAATGAATATAGACAAAATACATCCATCATTCAAACTGCTTACTAAAACAGGATTCTTTTTAATAAATACTGCACAGTGCCCTGTATAAAAACAAATTAGGAGTTCCCCACTAAAGTCCCTGGTTGGGACCCAGGAATAACTCCTTGGTAAAATACCTGCCTAGTGGACCTGAGGCCAAGAGCGCCATCCCTGGTACTGTCCAACAGGCTAGGTGCAATTCCTGTGGCACTGCCACTGGGATTTCCTGTGCACAATAAATTATGCCATCATCAGCCACCACAACCCAGCTATGTAAGCCCTGGGAAACACCACAACCAAGTGAGCACCCAACCAAGTGTGTATACACAGCAACCAAGTATATGCTATGCAACCTGCTTCGGATCCACAGTCTTAGCTGAGATGTCCACACACTTGGATGTGATGTGCTGAAGATCACATACTTTGCTGCAACAGTGGAGAATCCTAACAGCAAGTCCACAACTGTGGCATATGACCCCCTCAGAAGTACCACAACCAATTGTGTGCTACCCCAGTCACTGCAGCCACAATGATGGGATAAAAGGGGGAAATAATAACTAACAAATTTCAGTTTTTAGAAAAAGAGGTGATTATTTAAATTTTTTTAAAAGAGTCCCTGCAATGTCAGTCACCTTCAGGATTTGTCTTCTACATTTGCAGTGAAAACTGCTCTACTAAGAATGATCCATAGAAATAACTAAAGGCTTTGTTACTATATTCCATTTTTTAGTTAACTTCATTTCTCCTGGAAAAAAAAAAAAGATGAGAGGAGACACAAATGGCTAATTCCTCATAACTCCTTTAGTAGGGAAAGGTTGGGCTACATCTAGCGGTGCTCATGGCTTACTTCAGGTTCTGTGCTCAGGGAACCAGATGCAGTGGCAGGGATCTAACCAATGTCAGCCGATGCAAGGCAAGCAACTTACCATCTGTACTATCTCTCTGGACCCAAGGTTTTTCACAGTCTAATCAAAGCTTCTGAACTTTTTATAACTTCTGAGAGTTATGGATTACTTATTGTAAACACCAGGAAAATTATCTTTTAGAATAAAAAATAAACAAATGGAGCTTCCGATAAAATCTAGCAAAACACTTAGTACTTGGTGCTAGAGAAATAGTACAGTGGGGATGGTACCTGCCTTGCACATGGCCAATCTAGGTTAGATCCCCTACAGCCCACATGGTCCCTGAGCCCATCAGGAATAATTTCTGAACACAGAGCCAGGAGTAAGCCCAAAGCACTACCGGGTGTGGTCCCCAAAACAAAACAAAACAAAAGCCACTTAGCAGACAGGGTAGAGATAATAGAAAAAAATTCTTGCTGATGAAAAGAATAGAACCAGTTGGGCAGGGCTACTCTCGATTTAAAGAGAAACACGGTAAGGAAGTGGAAGAAAAGATTCCTGACCAGGAAGTTGCTGTCCACAGAAACTGATTAATGAGAAAGACTGTGGAATCAACTTTCTGGCAAAAGGGTAGACACCCAGTTTTCTAAAATTGTGAAAGCCCTTCTTAAGAAGCAGCCGTTCAGACAAACTCACTCATACAATTCCAAATGGGAAAAAAATGTTCATTTAATTTCCTAGAACTTTCCAACAGCCAGAATTAGAGAACATCATGTACCGTTTTCCTTTTTTCTTTTGAAGACAAATAAGGGCTGAACTACTACTCTGATCTAAAATCTGGTGTTATGCCTTCACTCTCTTCTTCTGAGGGGGGGGAGGAAGAAAAAGAATGTTTAAAGAGTTACAAAAATTTTTCAGGAGCACAATTTAATAGAGAAATTAGAACCTGTTCTCTGAGTGTTAGCGAGGAACTGTGTGATGAAGGTTATGGTCAGGATTTCTTATCTGCATGTGTAGCCTGTGGTCCTGAGGCCAACAAAAGAGAGAAGTATCAGGCCAAACAGTCTAGAGCAAACTTGAACACGGTCCTCTGCAGAACCATGGCACGGCACATTGCCATTCCAAGGAAACTATTATATGTTGTATCCAAATTTGACTTTTCTATCACTAAACCAAATTCCCACTACTGAGCCCAGAACAGAGACTACAGAATAACTGACATGATTTTTAATTCAAAATGGCCAACAAGACTATGAAGATTGATATTGGAGAAAAAAATTCAAAAATGTTATTCGCCGCTAATGTTTTAAGAATATTATGTTCTGGCACACTGCAGAAGTTTAGGGGAAATTATACGTAATTTCATCTCTCTGTCTGCATAGCTTTAATGATGTGTTTGAATGGCTTTGGAATGCAATGGCGAGTGAGCAACATAGCGTGGAAATTATAAGCAGGTACTGAAGAATGTGGACATAAATGAGGGTTTTATTTATTTATAGTCTGCTCTGTTTACATGAACCTCATTGACGAAAATGAGCTAAAGGAAATTTATTATGACTAATACTAGAACTCGAAGCCAAAATCACCCCGTTCATTGGAGGCATTAGTTTCATCAATAGTGAGTCTCCCCTGAGAACACTGGAATGCCTGTGACAAGTTTCCAAGGAATGAGTCCTAGAATGGCATGGATGGAAGAGGCTTCACACAGCACAAATCACAGACTTTTGACAAGGTTCATCTGTTCTTTCCACCACGTCAATGTGTTGTGGCCTATAAAACAAAGGCAGTCAGCCTGGTCGAGGCTGGTGTCTGGAGAGGAAAGTGACCACTTTTTTGTAGCACCACCTCTGATTTGAGACATTACTGGCAGTTCAACGCAACAGGTCGAGCATAGATGTGAATAAATGTGCCACAATTCACTGGCTTACTCTTCTTCCACTAAAAGTTTGACTAATTTGATCAACTCTGTAAATATTTCCTATTACACCCAGCCTCTTGGCACTATTTTTTCAAGAACACAGGGCACAAAGTGCAAAAAAACACATCATTCTTCAGCACTGGTTAATTCATCACCAAATAGCTAGAGTTGCAACTCTGAAACTCCAATACAAAAATCTATGCTGCAGTTGTTCTTCATCGTTCCAAAGAGCATCTGAATTGGAAAGCCAATGAAGCTATAAACGATCTCCAATTCAGAATATCCTGAAACTTATCTACTAACCTTGCAATAAATATACATTCCCAGGGTTCAGAAATGCTGATTGATTCTATTCATTGATGTGCTTGTTCTCAGAACCTAGAACAGTGCCTGTCACTGTTGGTTCAGGTAGTCCAATAGTCATTGATATGAAAAGTCATGTTTAAAGAGAAAACATTATACTGTGATTCTTGGTGGTGGAATATGTGCACTGGTGAAGGGATGGGTGTTCGAGCATTGTATAACTGAGACTTAAACCTGAAAGCTTTGTAACTTTCCACATGGTGATTCAATAAAAGAATAAATATAAAAAATAATAATAAAGAGAAAACATTATTACAAAGCTGAGGGTAGGAGGCGCAGGGGGACTGGGTTACACCTGGTGATGCTCAGGGTTACTCCGAGCTCTGCACTCATAAATTACTCCTGGTGGTGCTCAGGGGACCATATGGGATGCTTAGGATTAAAGCTGGGCTGGCCACATGTAAAGCAAGTACCCTACTCACTATACTATTTTTCCAGCTCCTACATCAGATCTTTTATTTAACTTAACTTTGTCTATCTTCAAAAATGTATACCTTTACAAGTTCTCATGCGCTGGTTTTTCTGCATTAGAAGTCCAAGAAATTTGAACTCTTTACTTGAATTGCCCATAATCCATTAGAACAGTAAAATCTACTTAGACCAGCAAAATATTTCACATATCTTCAAGGAATGAATTTCTTAGCAAAAATAGCACTTATTTACCGAAAACTGTGTGTACACAAGACTACAAAACGTTGATAAACTATAAAATACCACAGGCAGCTAGATATTTTTAGAAAGAATGAAAAAAATTAATACTGATTTTCTTAAGGCATGTAAAAACTACGTTACAAAGAGCATAAAAAGTTTAAGGGTTGTTGGGGCTGGAGAGAGAGTACAGCAGGTAGGGGCTTGTTCTGTATGCAGCAAACCTGGAGTCAATCCATGGCATCCCATATGGCTCCCAGAGCACCACCAGGAGTAATTTCTGCGTGCAGAGCCAGGAGTAACCCCTGAGCATTGTCAGATGTGGCCCAAACACCAAAAAAAAAAAAAGTTTAAGGATTTCAGGTAGGGTGCTTGCCTTGCACATGGCTCACCCATTTTTGATTCTGTTTATGGTCCCTGAACACCACCAGGAGTGATCCTTATTCAAAGAGCCAGGAGTAAGCCTTGAGTACCACCAATTGTGTCCCCAATACAAAAATTAAGGACCTGGGCCAAGGAGATAGCACACGTATTTCTTTTTTTTTTTTTTAAATTTATTTATTTTTAATTAGAGAATCACCGTGAGGGTACAGTTACAGATTTATACACTTTTGTGCTTATACTTCCCTCATACAAAGTTTGGGAACCCATCCCTTCACCAGTGCCCATTCTCCACCACCCGTAAACCCAGTGTCCCTCCCACCCTCCCCAATCCCATCTCCCCCCCACCCCACCCTGCCACTGTGGCAAGGCATTCCCTTCTGTTTTCTCTCTCTAATTAGCTGTTGTGGTTTGCAATAAAGGTGTTGAGTGGCCGCTGTGCTCAGTCTCTAGCCCTCATTCAGCCCGCAACTCCCTTCCCCCACATGGCCTTCGACTACAATGTAGTTGGTGATCGCTTCTGAGTTGACCTTTCCCCGGAACGTGAGGCCAGCCTCGAAGCCATGGAGTCAACCTCCTGGTACTTATTTCTACAGTTCTTGGGTGTTAGTCTCCCACTCTGTTATTCTATATACCATAGATGAGTAGCACACGTATTTCTGATTCAATCATCAGCACTGTATCGTCAGCCATTCCCAAGCACCACCCGCCGATATGATCCTGAGACCCAGTACTGCTGCAGTGACTTGGTTGTCCTCGGCAGCATCCTCAGGCCTTTACTCTGAACCACCAGCCTCGTTGACAGAGTACACTGGAAGTCAGCACAGGGTCCCTGAACACTTGGGAAGGCCAAAAACCCAAAAAGGTTCAAGGCCAGGAAACTAGCTCATGTGATAAGAGTACATGTCCAGCACACACAAGTCCCTGAGTTCAATCCCCAGTACCACATGACCAGTCTCAGCTACAGCCCCAGAACACCACCGGCCCAAGCTCTGCCAGGAGTGGTCTCAGGCCTCCAATGCCAGGTATGGCCCCTATTTTAAAAAGAAGAAGAAGAAGAAGAAAATGTTTTCCAATGTTCCCTGAAGAGATAACCTCTCCACTACATTCCTATACCATGTCCATTTCTACTTTTGTTTTGCACCTTACCCCCATACATTCTTTCTATGCCCCCCACACTATTTCTACTCCAGTCATCTTAGAAGATTGTCACAGTGGGTGGAATTCATCTACTGATGCATTTGCCTAAATATTTGGAGAACCTTTTAGAACTATACATTTTTTAGAGAGGAACCAGGCATTATATACTAGCATTGTGAGAATTTAGAAAACAATTTTTTCTAAATTAATCAATCATTAATTAAAAAAAGATATAGTTGTGGGGCTGGAGAGATAGTACAGAAGGCAGAATGCTTGCCTTGCACAAGGCCAGCTCAGGTATGATCTCTGGGACCCTATATGATTCGCTCATCTCCGCTAGGATTGATTCCTGAGCACAGAGCTAGGAGTAAGTCATGAGCACAACCAGGTTGGCCCAAAACCAAAACAAAAGAAATTTCCAATAAAAAATATACACTTGAATATATTAACATGAAAGCATTACACAACATTAGTCCTTCAAAAAAAAGAGTTGCATATGGTTTTATAAATTCAAAACTTTCTGTGACAATCAAAGTCATAATACTTTCTACAAAGAAAATCAAGCAGAGATTAGTTTCAAAAGGAAAACAAAATGTATCTCTTTCAAAGAATTATTCATTGGGGACACCACCTCTGCTTTATATATACATATATATATATATATATATTTTTTTTTGCTTTTTGGGTCACACCCGGCAATGCACAGGGGTCATTCCTGGCTCATGCACTCAGGAATTAGCCCTGGCGGTGCTCAGGGGACCATATGGGATGCTGGGATTTGAACCTGGGTCGGCCGCGTGCAAGGCAAACACCCTACCCGCTGTGCTATCACTCCAGCCCTATATATATATTTTAAAGCCTACAACATACATGCAAAGATTGGAAAATAAACACCCAGAGAGTCAGCATTCTGCTGAGATTTTTGTAGTAAAATCATTTTAGAGATGGAGCAAAAGTTAGGAGAGTAGCAGAGGGCTCTCGGTGATGGGAATGCAAAGACAACCAGGCCACGGGAGATGGCCAGGTCAGTGGATGCTCAGGCTTTCAGAAATGAGCTCTGGTCATGTCATGTCATGTCATGTGCTGTGTTATATAATCTCAGCTCTCTGGGAGCATGTTATGACTATGGCCAAAGTAAAGGAAAACAGGAGTGTCTCTAAATCAATCAGGGGCCATGAAGCCAGACAGACTGCATGACAGATGCAATTTTTCTTGGCACCACTTGGGCATAACTAATTGATGACAATCGTATGTCCACACTGGCACATTTCCACGGGGGATGTGTGCAAATATGTCACCACATCTGGATGCTGGGCATGCCGGGATCCTGAGGCACAAAGATCGACTAAAACCAGAGGTCCAGCAGCTGTGCTCAATGAACACCGTGGGAGCTCCAGAGTGATGAAAGGCCTCAATTACTGCAAACTGTAAATACAGATTTATTTCATTACAATACGAGGTAACCACTATAGCCATCTCTTGTTCAGACATTTGCCTCTTTAAAAAAGCCAGCATCTAAATATGCACACTATCACTAACCTCCCCAAGAATATCTGCACTTCTATGAAAATATGATATACATAAGTCAAGATTCTTTCACTGATTACCTATTTAAGTAATTTTTTTAAATACCACACAGAAGCTAGAAAGGCAAATGTGACCATCTCCTGTCATCAGGTTTGCAATATGATACTAACATGTTCTCTTGCATTTAACTCATATGTGATCTTTGCAAGACATGTTCCAATGCTCAGGGTGAAAGTTCAACATATTATAGTTTAAAACTGTCATATATGAGGCTGGAGAGATAGTACAGGCATCAAGATGCCACTTGTAGTCCCCAGAACTACATCAGAAATGACCCCTGAGCCCAGAACCAGGAGTATGTCAAAAGCACCCCCAAAAAATCCTATCATACAATAATACAAAATTTCATTTTTCACATGAAACAGCAATATGAATGGCTAGCTTCTTTTTTTAGAAAAAAAAGTACTTATTTGGGGGTTATTCCTGGCTCTGCATGCAGGAATTACTTCTGGCAGTGCTTGGAAGAACATATGGGATGCCAGAGATGGAACCAGGCGAGCCACGTGCAAGGCCAAGTGCCTACACCCTATACTATCGCTGCAGCTCCCTGAATGGTTACCTTTTCTAAGCTCATAAATAAAGAAATCAGAATTTCTGATCCTACATAACAATCATTAATGTAGCACTGCGTCCCGTTGTTCATCAATTTGCTTGAGTGGGCACCAGGAACGTCTCCATCGTGAGACTTGTTGTTACTGTTTTTGGCATATCGAATACGCCACGGGTAGCTTGCCAGGCTCTTCCATGCAGGCTGGATACTCTCAGTAGCTTGCTGGGTTCTCCGAGAGGGGAGAAGGAATCAAACCCGGGTCAGCTGTGTGCAAATGCCCTACCCGCTGTGCTATCGCTCCAGTCATTAATAATTTTATTAATACTCTAAATGAACAAATTTCAAGTACATGAACTGAAGAGCTTTTTCATGAAAAGTATGTTCTAGTCACAAAATTACCTCAAGAAAAGAGTTAACTGGAACTGAAAAATCTACTCATATCTGCTTAAATGTCTCCCATAAATTTTGAATCATTCCTTTGTCCAGGTGATGTAAGAGAGAAATTACAGTAAGATGGTGGTTATATGATGTCCTCATAATATAAAATTAAAGTTTTAAATCAGGTCAGAACCAGAAATTCATTCTTTTTATCCTTTTCTTTTCAGATCACTTTCTTCTATCCCTCCCTCTTATTTCTCCCACTCAACCTGTCTTCCTCCAAGCTCCCCAATCAACTTTGCATCCACCTTTCCAGCACTGTACTGCTCTTTCAAGATGTGTGGTTAACCTAGGTTGATCTCTGGTAACTGGAGAAGCATTTCAAAGTAATCATTCCCTTCCCTAAGGAGGGCTGAGGCGTGAAAGCCATCTCTCTCTGTTTTATTATGATTGCCACTCATCTCCTAAACATTTACGTGGTGATAGGAGGCGTTACTAATACATTGGACTTTTTCGCATGTGGATTGAATAAAGAAAAACAATTTATCTTTTATTTTAGAAAAATCATAAAAAGGTTCTTTAACACATCTTTTTCCACGTGTACGTCTGCAAACGCTCTGTATGGCAAGGCTCTGACGAAAAGGGCAGCACAGTTTAATATTCTGTTTGAAAACAGGAGTCAAAGAAAACTTCTTATGTGAAAATTAAAATATATAAAGCCAGGGCCAGGAGATAGCACATGGGTGAGGGGTGCCTGCTTTGACTACACAGGGCTCCAGATCAATTTCTGGCCACGCTTCGCACCAGCACCATCGGATATAGGCCTGCAGGCTCCGTGAGCAACACCAGGTTTACCCTGGTCAACCCTGGCACTGCAGGACCCAAGCAGCATGTCATCATCTGGCCGTTACACACGGAACCCATCAGCCAGTTGGCCAACCATCCCCACAAGAGGCCCCTGCACCCTCGACCATCTCTTGGAAGACCAAGAAAAATAAAAGTGAAATGGAGTTAAACTCAGTGATTTTTCTCATCATCTATCTTCAATTCCCCTAAGATTATCACCCAACATGGAAACTATCTACATCACAGTAATGCTGCTTCTACCACAAAAAAAAAAAGTTACTTTAGGGGCTGGAGCGATAGCACAGCGGGTAGGGTGTTTGCCTTGCATGCAGCCGACCCGGGTTCGATTTCCAGCATCCCATATGGTCCCCTGAGCACCGCCAGGAGTAATTCCTGAGTGTAGAACCAGGAGTAACCCCTGTGCATTGCCAGGTGTGACCCAAAAAGCAAAAAAAAAAAAAAAAAAAAAAAAATTACTTTAACTCTGTATTTGAAGGGGGAAAAAAAAGAACTACAGAGTGCAGGAAGGTAGAATGCAGAAAAGGGAGGGAGATCAAAAGGAGAAAAGAAAATGCAACAAATCTCATTCCTGACATCAAACAGTTTAGATACCTCTGATTTCAGCTTCCACACCTCTTTCCACCAATAACTGCTGAAACATCCAACCAAAAACCAGGAATTTTCAGCTGGTCTGGCACAGATACTCAGACTAGTTTAAGACATATGATTAGACTAATTTTATCATCTTTTGCCCCAGGCAATGGGGTCATGTTAACATCTAATAGTCATTTTTATTAGCAGACATTAACAGTTTCACCAACACTCACTAACATCCTGATGAATAAACTGATTTCATTTAATAATAGAGTTGTCTCCCTAACTTGGACAGCATGTCCATGAAACTGCTAGTGATGCAGCCGTTACACCCGGCGGTAACACCAGAGGGTCCCCTGACTCCTGACAGCAGAATCCCAGGGGAGGGGTGGGAGAGGGTGAGCAGGAAGGGTAAAAAGTTCTTTTTTGTTGTTTTTGTTTGGGGGCCACACCTGGAGATGCTCAGGAGTCATTCCTGGCTCTGCACTCAGGAATCGCTCCTGGTGGTGCTCAGGGGACTATATGGTAGTTGCTGGGGATAGAACCCAGGTCAGTCACATGCAAGGCAAACGTCAAGAAGGATACAAAGTTCTGCAAGGGCTCCTTTCCTGGGGCCTTAGGAGAATGCTCTCAAACCTTGTATCCAAGGTCAGTGAAGAATCCTCGACTTTGTCATTCTGCCCACCACCTTCTGGGGAGCAAAGTCTAGGGCCCTAAGGGCAAATGCCAGGAGCAGCTCCTGCTCTATTCCTATCCCAAAGGCTGCAAACTTCCCAAGTCACATTCAGAGATCTTTTTCTGACCAAGAGTACTACAGTGAGATCAGGAAGACATCAGCCAGTCCACAGGCTAACACTCCAGAGGCCTCAAATGGGAGATATTTTTCTTCAGTGGAAACAAGAAAAACCCAAAATGGACACAAGTTACTATGGCCCAGAAACCTTTCTTGGTCTTCCTCCACCAATCAAGGCACGGAGAAACAGCAGGCTATTTACTAATGAATATCCAAGAATTTAGTAGAAAGCTCTGATGCAAAAATTGAGTCTGAAAACCAAAATTTAGTTGCAAATTTCATGTAAAATATTCAAGAATTTAGTCAAAAATCTCCAAAACTAAAAGGAGTCCTATTGAGTTTTGATGGCATTATAGACAACAAAAAAGTAGTAAGACTGAGGTAAGAATAGCTTTCTGGGGGATAGAGCTATAGTACAGTAGGTAGGGCATTTGCCTTGCAAGCAGCTGACCTGGGTTCAATCTCCAGCATCTCGTATGGTCCCCTAGTACCACCAGGAGTAATCCCTAAGCATCGCCAGGTATGACCAAAAAAAAAAGCAAAAGTTTTCTGCAGCAACTTCATCCATTTGCCTAATTATTTCACATTCAAACTATACTTTAAGACACAGTCCCTGGGCCTGAAGAGATAGTACAGCAGGTAAGGCATTTACATGCTTCACACTCAGCCAACCTGGGTGCACTCCCCAGCACCATTTATGGGCCCCTGAACCCCTTCCAAAGTGGTCCCTGAACACTGAGCCAGGAATAAGCCATTAGCACCATGAAGTGTGGCAAAAACAGAAAGGCACCTAGTGCATGTGGTCAACACTGCTGATCCTTTGGGGTCAACCTGGAGGCCCTAGCACTGTATCCTGACCTTGGCATTCAGCCAGCCAGCCAGGCTGGCTGAGAATCACACACACACACACACACACACACACACACACACACACTCACACTCACACTCACACGTATACACACATTCTACAAGTCTTGTGCAGAAAGTACTTACCTGACTTTTTTCCCCTGTTCAGTGAGCATCTTTACCAATTCCGCGATCGGATACTGAGCTTTGGCTGCACACAGACCATAGCCTAACAGGAGCAGAAAGAACACAAAAGGATGTGTTTTATGCTGGGGAGGGGGGTGGAAGATGCTTTTTTATAGTGTAATGTATAACCAACCAACCATCCAGATATCCAATCAATGGATTTTCCTTAGAGACAAGCCCTAGGATAGCTAAAATCTTAACATGAAACCAGATCTTGCCTGCTATACCACAGCACAGTATGATCAGCGTGAAGAGTCAAGTAACCTTCCCGAATATTAGGGAACTGAGGTCTAGAGAAACAGGAGGCCTTGGCCAATGCCATGCCAACTGTTCAAGGCAAAATTAAGAAGTCAAGATATTGCAGCTCCCAGACCAAAATCTTTTTACTTAAAAGTTACTTCAGGGGCTGAAGCAATAGTACAGTGGGTAGGGGGCTTACCTTGCATGTGGCTGACCCGGGCTCAATTCCCGGCACCCTGTATAGTCCCCTAAGCACTGCCAGGAGTGATCCAAAACCGAGAAAGTGTTTTACGTAGGTTTTTAGTATGTGGTGCTAGAAACTGAACCCGGGTCCCAAAGCGTCACATATGTAAACATGCATTCTACCCCTGACTGTATATATCCATGGCTATTCTTTTTAATATGGTCAATTCTATTACAGGTTATTTCTATTACAGGGTTTGTTTTTACCTGGAGTAATAATAATGCTATTAGCCTCTCGAATCATATCAATCGCATTGTCAAGGTTGATTTCTGTATGTGTACCAGAAATTTCCATGGGCTTTCCACCAGCTGTTGATGTGGTGCCATAGCCTCCAAGAATAACATTAGCAAGGGAGCGATTCATTGCCTGTAAAACAAAAGTATCAGCTGTAAGAGTTTAATGCACATCCTTTTTAAGGGTATAAGGTTACATTAAAAAAAATTCATATCATTAAGGAATTGTTATCTAAAATAGTTTAACCAAATTAATTTGATCCAGTTTCCTTTTTCCTTCTTTCTTTCTTTTTTTTTTTTTTTTTTTTTGTTGTTGTTGTGCTCAGAAGTGCTCAGGGCTTACTACTGGCTTTGCACTCAGGAATTACTACTGGCAGTGCGTGAGGGACCATATGGGATGACAGGGATTGAACCCAGGTCAGCTGTGTGCAAGGCACACCCTACCTGTTGTATCATTCCAGACCCTATCATTCCAGACCCTAGTTTCTGGAAATTATTTCAAAATTCTAGATGGGAAAAAAATTCAGGAAATTGCATATTTTTTCCCTATAAAATCAAGTGCACATTGAGAAATTTTTCAGTAAGAGTACATCTTTTGAAAAGAATTTAAATGAAAAAGCCACCAGCAGCATAAAAAATTAAGGAAATTTTATTACTGGGCTGGTTATTACTGTATGCACACTTAATAGAAAAGTTCTACTTTCATATTTATGTGTAGTTTACCAGAATAAAAGAGAATGACAGGGGAAAGAAATTTTATGAGGGGATCCTACATGAATTCTGTTACCAGTTTAAAATGTCAAAGACAACAGCGGAATCAAAAAAAGTCCGTTTCACTTAGAACTCTGCTGCCCTCTGCTGTCACGGGACAAAAAAGGATTTTGGAATAATTTTCAAATCAACTGACTGAAATGCAAGTGGGGCTGCACAAGGGGTAGGGCATGCACGTGGCCGACCCAGGTTGGATCTCCAGCATCCCATATGGTCCCCTGAGCTCCCCAGGAGTAATTCCTGAGTACAAAGCCTGAATTAGTCGGGTGTGGCCCCCAAACAAAAATAACAACAAAAATACAACAGAAGTGACAGACTTAGCCTTCAAAGATATTTCACTTCCAAAACGGCAAGCAGGGGTATACTAGGTCTCATTAAAACTTACACACACTTTTTTAATTAGAGAAAGAATTAATTTCAGGGATTAAAAAGAGGGAGGCACTTCTCACTGCATACTGCTCACTTACTACTCTCCAAATGAAATGACAAAAACTGATATGCTGTTGGAAGTAATCTGCTTACAGACCTCTGGAGGTAGGATCGTCAAAGGAAAAGAAGTGAGATGTTTTATGAAATCAAATATTATTAACGCCATCAAATTTTAATAATTTAAATCACCGTATATGATCAAAGTAGTCATTATAATAACTAAACGTATTACAATAGGGGAAAAACTCCAAAATTATTGCACCCTATTTTAATGATGGTATGACAGATCTGTAAGTCATTGTTTATACTATTGAAAAGTTATATAAGTGTCACTCTAACACTTTAGATAAGATTTTATTAAAAATAAATTTTATACTATTTAAAAATTATATAAATGTTAATCTAGTAGTTTAAATAGCTCTTTATTATTTAGAGGTATTATTGAAAATTAAAAATCCAAGATCTTCAGTAGTAAGAGGAAAAAAAATTAAACCATCCCCCAACCCTCCTGCCACATAGAGAGAGCCTTGTCTGCTCTGCCCCTGGAGAGAGAGAGAGGGGAGGGGGGAGAAAGAGAGAGTGCAGAAGGGAGAACAAGAAAGGCGGGGAGAAAAAGAATGGGGAGGAGCAGAGACCCATGTGACTGCAGGTAGCACATCAAAGTTTCAAAGGTGATGAATTCAAATGTCAGAATTTTAAAAATTCTTTCAACCTAGATGAGCTATTATCTCACACATACATAATTCACATTTTACAGAGTACAAAGTCTGGTAATGCTAAGACTAGGATGCATTTAAAACATCCAAGTATCTTGATGTGTAAAGAAATAACACATGGGAGTATCAGAGAAGAATTCAAGTAGCGCCTGCAGGGCTGGAGCGATAAGGATGTTTGCCTTGCATGCGGCTGACCCAGGTTCGATTCCCAGCATCCCCTATGGTCCCCCGAGCACCACCAGGAGTAATTCCCGAGTGCAGAGCCAGGAATAACCCCTGTGCATCGCCAGGTGTGACCCAAGAAGAAAAAAAACAAACAAGTAGCACCTGCAATTCAGTTCACTGTAATGATGGGACATGAAGATCTTAATTCTAATACAACTTCTTATATGTACATGTACGGCCTACCGGAAATCCTAATAGTCATACCTGAAACTTCATTTCAACTCTTGTCGATTTTGATCAATCTTTTATAGTTTTGAGCGACAGGGTTCTTAAATTAAATTACTGAAAATATATGCTGATGCAGTTGTGCCCTTACCAAGGGATTCTACTATTTCACAGAAGGACAAAGGTGTCACGCATAACTTCAGAAAAAAGTTTAGAAGTACAGAAGGCTCCTTCAGTTGAGCATCACAGTCCAAAGACAGACAGATAACAAACAGATAACAAAAAAGAAATGTGAGGTAGAGGTACAATGTAAAGGATGGGACTGTTCAATTCCAATTTAACTCAAAGCACTATTCTTTGTTGCCTATAAAACTGATGGAGAAGGAAAGCGTTTCTGAGAACATTTTATTAATGTGTGCCCACTTCTGATTGGCATTTTCAGGAGGGAAAAAAAAAAGTAGTTTAACACAGTAGTTTAACAATTGAAGTCAACTTGTTAAAACATGTATCCACAATTATATCACCATCAAGCTAATTCCATGTGGTCTCTTAAAAACTAAATTATTTTTCATCTCTGAATTTACCATTGCAACATCATTTTTTCAACAAATGTTTAGGGTTTAGGGCTTTGTTTTGTTTTTCTTTCTTTTTTTTTCTTACATGATTAATGAAGTATTTTGTGACCACTGATCCACACACTGGCGAGTTCCCAGCTTCCAAGACAAAAAGTATTTGCAACACTGTCCAAAACTGTTCCTTTTAAGTTATTAAAGCCTATAATGAACATTGTATGCTACATTAAAGAAACCCCTAATCCACTTCATTCCAAGAAAACTGTAAGAAACAAATCTGAAAACAAAGGCAAAGTTATAAAATAGACAAAAGCAAAGTAATAATAACATATATCACTGACGAGCCTCCCATATTTTAATACTTGGTAGGTGCTAATTAATTGATTATAAGGCCAAAAATGTGCATTTTTGGGGGTCTGGTTTTGATCCACTTGATTTTCATTTGGAAACTGGCAGCAAAGTACAGAAATTTGAAAAATTATTCCCCAAATACTGTCCATTTTTGCAAGCCCTCAAGTTCCTAGGCAATCTGGACACTCTCTCAAGTGGATGGACTGTAAAATCCTGAAGAGGTTTGCCGATAGGACATCTGGATACAAAACAAACCATTCATTTGAGCTGGTGGTTTGGAGACTCAACATTTTTTAGTTTTTATAATACTGGAGTATTGTGTAACCACGGAATTAGCTCAGCGGACACCCAAAAGAATTCTCTGTCAGAACAAATTCAATTTTAGGGACTGCTGATTAGCCACTTGGGGAGCATTCCATTCCCTTGCACATAATAAAACCATTCTGTGTGGGTTGGGACTTGTATGGTTCCCCCGATAAATAATGAAGGTAAATATACTTGGGGTCAGAGCGACAGGACAGCAGCTAGGGCATCTGTCTTATACATACACAACCTGGACTCGATCTCCAGAGCCCCACAGAGTCGCTCAAGCCCTGCTAGGTGTGATCCCTGAGCACAGAGCCAGGAGTAACCATGAGCACTGTCAGGTATAAGCCAATAACAACAACAAAAAAATACTAGTCAATTAATATAAATTGCCATGTAGTAATATACCTGTTATCATACCCAGCTGGAAAGAATTCCAAATATAAAAAGAGCTAACAAAATATTTATCTAATATTCATTTTACAAATATAGTGTGAAATGAACATTACCTGCTGTGCTATATTGCTCCAGTCCAGTGCTTTGCAAACTGGCTGGAGCGATAGCACAGCGGGTAGGGCATTTGCCTTGCATGCAGCCAACCGAGTTCGATTCCTCCGTCCCTCTCAGAGAGCCCAGCAAGCTACCGAGAGTATCCCGCTCGCTTGGCAGAGCCTGGCAAGCTATCCCTAGTGTATTCGATATGCCAAAAACTGTAACAACAAGTCTCAAAATGGAGACGTTACTGGTGCCCACTCGAGCAAATGGATGAGCAACAAGATGACAGTGACAGTGATAGTCACTGTCAGAAATGATTTGCAAAGCACCCCCATAAGGCCTGTAATATTGCACTATGCTCACTGACAAGTTCATTTTTATTATTATTTGACAACACCCCCCCCAAGTAGCTAAGTACTAGCACGAAGAGACAATTTCTTAGAATAAGGTAGCATAAGCTAATAAGCAATGAAGATTTGTGTGAAAAGTCAAAAATCAGAAAAATTTAGAAGGAAAGAAAATGTACACCTTCAAAATAAAAAAATATGACTTTCAATCATGAACAACTCTTAACTGTATACCACTGAATCATCTCATGGTGATTCAATTTTTTAAAACAATTAAAAGTATGGCAGGTTTTTTTTTGTTGCAGTCTTGCTTTGTAATAAGATGCAGGTTGATGAAAGGTTTGAAAGGGTGCGACAAACCTATGACTCCAGGTGTCACTGGCTAGAGCTTTGACTTTTGACTGATCCTTTGTGGAGATCAGTGTAACAATCCCAAGAGCCAAAACAACAACAACAACACACTCCCTTAGTTTATTTGGTTTTATTTGGGGGGAAGGGGAATACACACAGCAATTCTCAGGGATTACTGCTGGCTCTGTGCTCAGGGACCACTCCTACAGTATGCAGGGATCGTTACTGGGATGCTGGGGATTGAACTCAGGTTCACATGCAAGGCAAGCCCCCTACCCGTTGTACTATCACTCTGGCCCCAAGATGTGCTCCCTTTGATCTAATAATCTGTCCTACAGAAATGATCAACAATAGCAAAGGAAGATTAATGTAGCAAAAAAGAAAGTTAAAGACAATTAACAATAAGAATCTGGATAAATTTTTGATGTCTATATGGCATAATAACGTAGTCACTAAGAACTTTTAGTTAGAAAATCAGAAAATTGTTACTGAGAAAATTAATACAATATACTTTACCATACACATGTAAAAACTAAAAGGACCAACGGTCCTTGATTCCAAATTAATACAATGTGTATCACTGTTCATTCCCCTGCATCAGATGCCGCCCCAGTACTCTGGAATAACCCTGTGGAATAACCCTGTACATAGGATAGGAAAGCATCACCATATCCCTGTGAACTGTTGGCCTGCTTGGCCGAGTATCACTAGAAGTGGCACTCCGAGCACTGTTTGGGAGCCAATTCCCCCCCAAAAATTTGTTAGGGCAGGGGAGGTAGCAAAAAATGCTAAAGCACATGACTTTCAAAGCCTAGGCGAGAGGCTAGATCCCAACACCACACACCCCACACCCGCACAACTGGGGGTAGCCCTACCCGTGTCCAACCCCCAGGCTCCTGGACATTGCTTGAAGGTCCCCCAAGAAAAAAAAACCTTAACCCCACATACAGCATAAGAAAAAAGAATGTAGAGCATGTAGACAGTAAATGCCATATCTGAAGCATAGAAAAAGAACAAAAACAGAACTTGAGAAAATCCATCGAGAAATATAAAACAGAAAGAAGTGAAGAGACTGGGCCAGAGAGTTAGTAGAGCGGGTAGGGCGCTTGCCTCACACGGGGCTGACCTGGGTTCAACCCCCAGGACCGCATATGGCCCCTTGAGCTCCAGTAGAAGTGATCCCTGAAGGCAGAGCCAGGAGTAAGCCCCGAGCACTAACGGGTGTGGTCCAAAATTCAGAAAAAAAAAAAAAAAGAATGATATCATCACAGAAGTCTACATAAAAGCAGACTTTCAACAAGTTCATCTTCTACCTTAGTCCAGTTCCTGTTATTGAAAGAGCGTCATTGTGAGACTGACTGCAGTTCCTGTAAACAACAATAAACGAAACCAAATGAAGGGAAAGGAAGAAAATAAAAGAAACAGAGACAGAAACTTGGAAAATACTTATGAGTTCCCTCGTATGTGGTATATGGAGCAGCCAAACAAGTGGGTAAAATAAAAATGAACTTTTAGACTATCAGATCAATTAGTGGTTACCAGAGGGAAGGCGGAAGAAGAGACAGGCAGGCAAACAGGGTAAAAAAAAAAAAATGGTGATTATCCGGTGAAAGAATTGGGACTTCGGGGATAAATCTGGTATAGTACATGCACACTGGTTTTTTTTTTTTTAAGCAATGCACACTGAAAGTGCATATTGTCAGATTACTTCAATTTATTTTTTTTTAAAAGGAACTGAAAATAATTTGAAGGGCCAGAGAGAGAGTGCAGGGCTGAAGGTGCGTGTCTTGCACATGATCGACCCTGGCACCAGGGTCCCCAAGCCATGCCAGCACCACGGAGCCTGAGCAGCACCAAACCCTCAGGCCTCCACACTGCACCAAAAGCTAGGCTGGCTAAGGGTCACTGGGTTGGGGGGGTGGGGGGGAACCCTAGTGGTCCTGAGCACTACTTGGAAGAACCAAAAAGTAAAGAGAAAGAAAACCATTTACCCACCACTCATCTGATAAAGGGTTAATAGCCAAGCTATATAAAGCATGGTAGAGCACTGATAATATAACAACAAAATAATAATAATAATAATAATAATAATAAAATAGGGGGAAGAGATGAACATAAATTTACTCAAAGAAGATATACAAGGGCTGGTGCAATAGCACAGCAGGTAGGGCATTTGCCTTGCACGCAGCTGACCCGGTTCGATTCCCAGCATCTCATATGGTCCCCCCGAGCACCACCAGGAGTAATTCTGAGTGCAGGAATTCAGCTTCCACTTCTTGGCATCTACCCCAACTGCCCAAAGACTATACAGAAAAGTCATTTGCACTTTTAATACTCACAATAGCCAAAATCTAAAAAGACAAGTGTCCAAGAACATATGACTAGACAAAAAAACAATAGTACATATACATAATGGATATAAAAAACAAGTAAAATAAAATAAAAATGAATAATGGACATAAAAATACATAAAATAAATAAAATTGTTAAAATAATCAAATTAATAAAAATAAAATCAGTATTTTGACCAACCACAAATTTGATTTTAAGAAATTAGGTATAAGAAAAGATAACTATAAGAAAAATTGACAATAAGAAATTTGACTATAAGAAAAGATGAAATCATGCAGCTTATTACTACGTGGAAGGATCTGAAGAGTATCATGCTGAGTATCATACTTACTCAGAAGAGAGACAAAATAGTCTCTCTCATATGCAAGATATAATGATACTTAGTAGGGGAATAATAAGTGGTCAAAAGGCAACAGAAACTGACTTGTCTACATTAGGAAGCTTACAATGGAGATGGAGCAAATCCATGAACAACCGGAAGACAGTGCTACAGTGTTACCATGGAAGGGCATAGGGTTTAGGAGTGGGAAAAAAATCCAATGGGGGAGGGGATGACACGGAAACAATTGTGGAAAGAAGCAGAAGCTCTGGTGGAGGGTGTGGTACTAAAATGCTTTAAATGCTTTAAGATCCTACCATTAACAGTATTGTAAACCACAGTGCCTAAAATAAAACAAAATTGATAAAATAGAAAATTATTTAAGGGGTCCAGAGAGATACTACAGTGGGTAGGGCGCTTAACCTGCACACAGTCAATCCGAGTTGAATCCCTGGTATCTCTTACAGTCTCCTGAGCAGTGCCAGGAGTAACCTCTGAGCATTATCAGGTGTGGCCCAAACACAAGTAAGGAAGGAAGGAAGAGAGGAAGGGAGGGAGGGAGGGAGGGAGGGAGGGAGGAAGGAAGGAAGGAAGGAAGGAAGGAAGGAAGGAAGGAAGGAAGGAAGGAAGGAAGGAAGGAAGGAAGGAAGGAAGGAAGGAAGGAAGGAAGGAAGGAAGGAAGGAAGGAAGGACCACTTAAAAAAAATAAAAAACCATGATGACACTCTAAGAACTATATACAAGGCCTGTCCTCCTCGTATCAGCAGTAGACTGGCTTTCCTAAGATTAAAATCTTCCCAGTTAAAACTGAAAACAGGGGCCGGAGCGATAGCACAGCGGGTAGGGCGTTTGCCTTGCACGTGGCCGACCCGGGTTCAATCCCCGGCATCCCATATGGTCCCCCAAGCACTGCCAGGAGTAATTCCTGAGTGCAGAGCCAGGAGTAACCCCTGAGCATCGCTGGGTGTGACCCAAAAAGAAAAAAAAAAAACTGAAAACAAATGACTTCAATACTATAATAAACTATGATACCTCAATTTAAAAAATAATCAAATAAATAAAAATAAAATCAGCATTTTGACCAACCACCAATTTTAGTAAGAATAAGAATCTGTTGCCCCTGCTAGTCATTTACCAAATAAAGCAAGATCAAATTAAGCTGAAAGTTCATTGTTAGGGGAAACTACTCTTAACACAACAAAATAAAATTTTTCTTCCTCATGCAAATCATGAACATTTGATTTCTAAAACCCCAAAGCTTGACACTTTTCAAATAGAAGACACAAACTCCCACTCAGGGGATTTAATTTTTAAAAAGTTTTTCTCTTATTTTGACCTTGGGCTATCAAATCCTTTTGTTTTTTTATAATAAGGTTAAATAAGGTTAAAGAATATAATAAGGTTAAAGAAAACTAAATGTCAGTTATTTAAAAAAAAAAAAAAGATAACGCCAACACTCACTTTGCAATGAGATTTTTCAGTGAAACAGAGGAAAACTTCTAAGTTGTTCAAAACTAACTCCTAGACTCGGTAAAATTTACAGTGATTATCCGAGAGCACAGGGAGGGAGGGCGGTGCTGTGGGAGAAATGAGCAGGTCTTTTATTGTTCTTGTCTGGCTGGTTGGTTTTTGGCGACACCCTATAGTGTTCAGGGCTTACTCCTGGCTCCGTTCTCGGGGATCAGCCCTGGCAGGGTTCAGGGCTGAGTACATGTGGTACTCAGAT
The DNA here is from genome assembly GCF_027595985.1 of Sorex araneus. Taxonomy (NCBI): domain Eukaryota; kingdom Metazoa; phylum Chordata; class Mammalia; order Eulipotyphla; family Soricidae; genus Sorex; species Sorex araneus. The sequence goes on along the minus strand of NC_073302.1, from coordinate 129,783,229 downwards.
TGGCCACCTGGAAGGCAAACACCCTATCTGCTAGACTGTCTCTCCAGTCCAAAGCAGGATCTTTCACTAGTGGGACAGAGTAATTTCAAAGTCAACCTCTGAAATTCCATAAATGATAAGTCGATAAAAACACACATTTTTTTTAATTGAGCTGAAAAGTAATGTTTAATATTACAATTAAAGAAGGAAAGTAGGAATCTTTTCTCCACCTGAGTTGCTTTATTTTGTTTTTTTTTGGGGGGTAGGCCACATTCAGCAGTAAGCTTACGCCTGGCTCTGTGCTCAGGGACCTGTCCTGGAGGTGCTGGAGGGACCCTCTGTAGTGTCAGGGATTGAACCCAGGTCAGCCCCAGTGCAAGGCAAGTGCCTTACCCATTGGACTTATCACTTCAGACCTCCACCTGAATTGTTCGAATCAGTCTCCTGCCACCAAGAAGGAATTCAAAACAGGAAAGTAAAAATAAAATAAGCTAGATAAGTGTTTGTCCTGCTAAATACTTCTTTCTTCAAAAAAAAAAAAATCACACTGATTCTAACATTACAAAACTCACTGATAACCAGTGGAAACGACAAACATCAGCAGCTTTCCCAAAACAAAGAGACAGTAAGAAGAAAGATACGTTGAGAGGCCAGAGCAATAGTAAAATGTTTAGGGCATTTGCCTTGCACATGGCTAACCAGGGTTCTATCCCTGGCAGTGCCAGGAGTAACCCTGAACATTGCTGGGGAAAGAAGGAAGGGAGAGAGGAAGAAGGATCTCATAACACTAAGCATGCCTTTCACACCTCAAAATTAATTTGAATGAAAAAATTAGAAAAATTTGAAATTCAGAGACAAACAGATTCACAGAAAAGTACTCCGCAATAGAGTACTTGCCTTGCATGTGTGAGGCCCTGGGTTTCTAGGTCTGATCCCCAGCACTGCAAACACACACACACACACACACACACACACACACACACACACACACACACACACCTCAAAATGTATGACATTAGGGAGAAAGTTAATAAATGTTATGTGCCCATATGATGTAGTCCCTGGTGCAAAAATTTAAAGTGCTGTAATAAAACAGCAAGAACATAGCTTGTAAGATGAAAGGCAACTTTTAGATGTAACTCCTTTTTTTTCTTTTTGGCTTTTATTTGGGGGTGGGGGAGTCACACGCAGCAATACTCAGCAGTTATTCCTGGCTCTGCATTCAGGAATTATTCCTGGTGGTGCTGGGGGAGGTCTTCGGAGCCCAGCCACAGCCATGCTCGAGGCCCTTCTCCACACGTTCAGATGAGGCTCATGCATGAAGGTACCAGCAGAGGAACCCAGGTGTGTGGGACCCGGGGCTGAGACCTCCAAACCTGCTCGGATCGGGACTGGGCCTCTTCCACCCAGATTTCCCATTTTCCAGTAGCTAGGTGGTCACAACCAGGGACTGCCCCTGGCGCCATGTAATCCCACCAATGTCAACATCCAGAGACTTAAAACCAAGCTCCAGGAAGCCTAGACATCTTATAGGCTAATTCTCCTTCTGGGAGAACCTGGCAAGCTACTGAGAGTTTCCTGCCCACATAGCAGAGCCTCGCAAACTCCCCATGGTGTATTCATATGCCAAAACTGGTAACAATGCTGGGTCTCATTCCCCTGACCCTAAAAGAGCCTCCAATGCGGCATCGTTGGGAAGGACAAGTAAAGAGAGGCTTCTAAAACCTCAGGGCTAGGATGAATGAAGATGTTACTGAGGCCGCTTGAGAAATTTGACGATCAACGGGATGATGATGATGATGATGATGATGATGATGATGATGATGGTATGATGGTGCTGGGGGATCATATGGGATGCCCAGGACCAAACCCCAAACGCTCTACCTGCTGTACTATCACTCCAGACCCTGCTGTACATTTTTAAACTACAAAGCAGCACTGTAGCACTGTAGTCCTGTTGTTCATCAATTTGCTTAAGCAAGCACCAGTAACATCTCCATTGATCGATTCCTCTATCCCCTCAGAGAGCCCAGCAAGCTACCAAGAGTATCCCACCCGCACGGCAGAGTCTGGCAAGCTATCGGTGGCATATTCAATATGACAAAAACAGTAACAAACTGCAATGTACGATCCGTATTTGCATGTAAAAAGCACTTGTTAATTGTGAATCAAAATCTGTCTGGTCACAATCAATTCCGTGTGACCAGACAGATTTGTAATATACAGAGCAAAAGCAAATGAAAGCAACAGATGAGAACAGTAAGTCTTTAAGTCCATAAGGAAGACAGTCAGAAAACATTTATCTTCAAACTTCCTTTTCCTAATTATCTACCTCTGGATACTTTCAAAGTTGGCCTGCAAAGGTATTTCCCTACCCCAGAACTCTGACCTCTCTACTGAAGAGATCCAAATTGACATTACCCTTGTTACTGCAAATAACTAATCCCTAACATGGTTCTGGGGGAGCCCCCACCCCCACTGCCTTTTCTCTTACCACACACATGATGTAGGACAGGATGGCACCCGAGGAGCCGATGAGGGCGCCAACGATGGTGAGCAGGTTGTTGTTGAGCAGGAAGCCCTCGGCACACAGGGCCCAGCCAGAGTAGCTGTTCAGCACCGTGATGACAACAGGCATGTCTGCACCCCCAATAGCGGCCGTCAAGGTCACACCCTAGGGCAAAGCAAAGTGGGGCTCCAAGTTAATATCCTAAAAATAATGTAGGCCAACGACTGATCCATGAAAAGAAAAGTAAAATCTCTGCCATTTAACATCCTGATTCTTACTGTGTCGCCGACCCATGTCCTTAGGGACAAGTTTCATCGGGTTCCATTACTGGTGACTGAGTGGCTTCCCATCAGACCACATCCCTCACTGATATGAGATGGTCTACAATGAACCCTGCGCCGTGGTGCCCCCCTCCCCCCACCCCACAGACACACACACAGAAACAGAGAAGGGTCTATACTAAAAAAAAAAAAAGGCCCGGAGTGAATTTTCCCATTTTTCTGGTGTTTGGACTAAGGGCCTCAACTGTTGACAAGGGAATCCATTAAAACAAAATACATTAGCCCAAAGTCTTTTAAGTTTAAAGATTCGAGAACAGGGTTTAGGATGAATGACTAAAGCAGCTAGTAAGTTAAAAAGAGAATTCTGCAGAGGAGCGGGCTAGAGAAAGGAAAGCCCAGATTTTGTGTATAAACTCTGCCTCAATCTCTGGCTGAGTCTTAAATTGTGACGATGTGGGCAGATGCCAAGCTATCGTGTTAAGGATTAAGTAACAGATGTCAGCAGCCCCCAACTATAGAAGGGGCAGAACTTTTTATTCAAATCAGCTGCCCACAAAAAATAAAGGAGAGACGATCACGAGTACTCTTTGGAAGAAGACAACAAAATCCAGAGTCTCCATAATGCACTATCAGTATCTCTATAATGCAACCCAAATATCACTTAGCCCAAAAAAGAAAACAGATGGTGGAAAGAAAAATATACTTCTGCTTATCCTGAGCTCATTACCATGTGAACATACAGCATGTATCACATAGCCAAAAGAATTAAAACTGGTCTACAAAATATTTTATCTTAGTAGCATATTCTCATACACCCAAATTCATCTCCTGCCAGAGATAAGTTTCTGAAATTTTATACTTCTAAAGGGTTAGTTTTGAAACAGGTTTTGTGGGGTTTTTTTTGGATTTTTTTCTTTTGCTTTTTGGGTCACACCCAGCAATGCTCAGGGGTTACTCCTGGCTCTGCACTCAGGAATTACTCCTGGCTGTGCTTGGGAGACCATATGAGATGCCGGGATTGAACCCGGGTCGGCCGAGTGCAAGGCAAATGCCCTACTCACTGTACTATCACTCCAGCCTCCTTGAAACAGTTTTATGTCTTACTAGATTTAAAAAATAGAAACTATTTTTCTTCTAAAGTAAAAAATCAGTGCTAGATAAGAATAAAATTGGATTATTATTATTCACATGAAATATATATGTATGGGTTTTTTCCAGTTCCAGGGATCAAACTCAGGACCTCATACATGCTAATCAATGCTCTACTCCTGAACTATTAGTAAACTTCACTGTAAAGTTTCCACATTAAATTTGCATACTAACTCTAAGAATTACATAAAAATAAGAACCACTTCAATACCTTAAGTCTTGTGGTTCTGAATTAAGCACTCTGAGTTTGTTAAGCAACTTCTCTATATCTAACTGTGCTAAGCATTAAAGATTAATTTTTTATAGTATATCTACAAAGCAGACACCAATTAAATGAACAGAAAGTCATTCCTTAGAGAATAATACAGAACCGTGTGTAACAGGACTTTACACCAGCACAAAATGCTAAACTATAACATACAGACAACTAAAGACTACCCCAAGAATCAATACCCTGACTGCAAATAATTGAGAGAGGAAGGGGAGAAACAAGCCTGTCATGAAAGGCTTCACTGAACTCCCCTTGTTAAATATAAAGATTTATTAACCTCATTTTGTGCAATGATTTGGTGTCATATAAGTACTTCAAGCTAACCACCTGCGACACAGCGATAGCACAGCAGATAGGGAGTTTGCCTTGCACACAGCCGACCTGGGTTCGATTCCTCCACCCCTCTCAGAGAGCCCGGCAAGCTACCAAGAGTATCTCGCCCACAGAGCAGAGCCTGGCAAGCTACCCGTGGTGTATTCAATATGCCAAAAACAGTAACAACAAGTCTCACAATGGAGATGTTACTGGTGCCTGCTCAAGCGAATCAATGAGCAACAGGATGACAGTGATACAGAATTGGTGTCATGGTTTGCAATGAATATGAGAGTCACTCTGGGTAGGGTCTACCTTACACTTAACTGTACAAACCCCAGTATGCTACTTTGGCGGGCTTGTCACACAGCCACTACCTAGGTACCTAATGAAAACATGGGACCTTCTAAAACTCCTGTTTATCATTGCATTGATCCAGGGGAAATGCTCGGCACATTTTAAGGTACGTCTTAAGATTCTAAAATTCCAGACTCGGGCCAGAGTGATAGCACAGCGGGTAGGGCGTTTGCCTTGCACTCGGTCGACCTGGGTTTGATCCCCGGCATCCCATATGGTCCCCCAAGCACCACCAGGAGTAATTCCTGAATGCAAAACCAGGAGTAACCCCGGAGCATAGCTGGGTGTGACCCAAAAAGCAAAAATAAATAAATAAATAAATAAAATAAAATAAAATTCCAGACTCTAAAATGATGACCCCATACTAGCACTGAAAACATTTCCACTCCATCAGAAGTCCTGAGACGCAGCAGAAATACAGTTGGACTTTAATAAAAACCCTCCTCATCTCAAAGTATGCACTTTCCATCTCTGACTTCTTACCATAACAGCAGACAGGGCTGACACCGAACCCAGACAGGTAATCCCGGTGGTAAAGCTGGGGTCCATCATGAATGGTATCAGCCCACCCACGCTGGCCGCCAGCAGCCCCACGTTGAGGAGGTGCCGTCCAGGGAGCAGAAGAGGGGCAGATTTCAGGACACCTAGGACCAAACGCACAGGAGGCTGAACCTGGACCCTTCAGAAACGTCCTCAGAAAGCCCTTACACACATAAGGAAACCCCTCACTCTCACACTCTTTCGTATGTGCCACTTAATCCTAAACCATCGGGACAGTTGTCAGAGTCAAAACATGATCCTGACAGTATCACTCTATCTCGCCAGACTCCAAAAACATGAAAGCAAAGAGGAGTTCTTAGGCACAGCACATACTTAAGAGACTGAACTGTTCTTTACTTTGATCACTTAACAACGTCTGCGCTCTTTGTCGCAGAATAGTTGCTAAGTGTGGTTTTATTTACTTCAAACTTCAAAACACAGTCCTTGTCCACGAGCAGTTCTGATTCTATCAACTGGACCCAAGGGAGAAGAGCTGTTTGCAAATACAAAGCCTGAGACAGGAATGTTTCTTAAGTCCGGCAAGCTTTTGTGATTTTTAAGTTTCAGGAAGTTCCCTACTTAATTTTAATGGCTTGATTACTGAGAAATAGAACCAAATTTTAAAATCATAAACTAGTTCCTCATAGAGACTCACTTTCCCATGGACACAACCTATATGGAATGTTTTTAACCCCTCCACTTCCTCGGTCAGGATTGCAAGAGCAAAAGTTGCCAGGACAGAGCCCTCAAGCGTGGCTATGTCTGTAAATAAGCAAAGCATACTCATCACACAAATGTATTCCATGAACTTCTCGTCAGGAAATGTGTAGAGTTCACGTTTGGGAACTCTACTCAGGCTCTCTACCAAGGAATCACGACAATGCTATTTCTGACCTATATTATTATATATCAACCAGTCTCTCTGCACAAACTTATAAACACAGGCTTGCAGAAACCGTTTCAGAGTTTCACAAGATTTGTAAAGTTCAATACAGGAGCACTGTCTTAATGAAGAAGGAAAAAAACCCTATTTCCAAATGCTGTATCAATGCTTTTCAAGTAGCAATTATTAGAAGCTATTTGCACAAATGGACCCCAAACACTCTGCCTCGCTGTTATGTTCAGTCACTTACCCTGCAATTTTCCATAAGCAATAAGAGACCCACTAAAGGTGACACCACCAATGTAAGTACCCAGGTAGGCCACAATCTTGGTGAGATTTGTTGTTGCATCCATAGCAAAATGCGGGTACTCTACAATGTACTCTGCCACACAGGTGAGCATAGCTGCCAGACCCACTAGACTGTGGAAAGCTGCAACTAACTGAGGTAAATCGGAGATCTGGATGCGTCTGGCAATTGTCAGTCCTGTTAGGAAATGAAAGAGAGAAATTAAAAGTTGGACGCTTAAGTATTTCCAAAGTTGTCACCAGTAATTACTGATCTGCTTCCTCATATAGGCTAAATATTCTCTTTAAGGACTATAGATAAGGGTAGTGCATCCTTTCAAAATAGCAGGTATTCTCCACCAAAGCTCAGCTCCAAAGAATCCAAACACACAGCATTACAGTCTTCCTTCACAACCTTCACTTACTCCCTCCACCTAACACTTTACCTCTCCAGTTAAATCCCATTACACTCTCCACACTATATTAAGAGCCACGACCCCTACTCTATAGGGGTCAACACTTACTCTTCACGTGCTAAAATTAGATAAGGCCTATTGGGAACAGGTCATAAGGCCAGTCAGAACTTTTTAACTCTTGAGATGTTCGTGTTGGATCTCTGTGGTAGAAACACCATGTAATGCTAAGCTACTGAACATTTCCTGGGTGCTCGAGATTTGTGACGTCATAAGAAACAGCTGGACTGTGAAGAAGGTCCAGTTTTTCAGTGTCTAGGTAGAAGCCAAATCCAAAAGAAAGGAAATACAGCATCTGGGGACTAACTGTGCCAATTGGAGAGATGCTGAAGGGTTGCACTCGAGAGCATTAAGGAGACTGTTCATGAAGGTCAGGTCTAAAGGCTTTCCTGGCTTGTACTTAAGAGTGTAAGGATATTTCTCTAAGTACCTTTTTTGGGACAATCAAGAAAGGATGCAAAGCTTTTCAGGGAAAGGACAAATGGGAGGGGTCTAAAATTAATATTGCAATGTAAATATTTAACCATCAGCTCCCTGAAATGAAATCATGTAGAGTTCAAGTAGGTACATGAGTTCTAATGATATGAAATGTGTAATTTTCAAATAATAATAAAATATGTAATGCACTTAAGTTTCATGCGTTTGTTGAATTTTTCTAAACTTTCATATCTGAGGTCAACCCAGTGTTTGTAACTGGTAAATGATAAATGAGAGTAGTAAAGAATACTTGCTTAAGTTCTTGTGCTATTCAAATTTAAGGGCTAAAGGTATATATACTTTTAAGTTAATGCTACATTATTAACATTTTTCCCTCTCAATTCCTTAGGTCCAAACATCAGCAAAAAAATAAGTAAAATCCAGTTTTGAAGCATTTTTTAATTCTTTGAAGTATATAGACAACTGCAATGGCCAATTTCAAGCTTCCAACCCACATATGTAATAAATACGGAGTTGGGATGAAATGTGCTAGAATTCCAAGAAAGGAGAGGGAGTACAGCAGGTAGAGCATTTCCTTTGTACGCAGAAGACCCAGGTTACATCTCCAGCATCCCATATGGTCCCCTTTGCCCCTAGCCCATCAGGAGTGATTTCTGAGTGGGCTAGCGAAGAGTTACCCCTGAAAAATGGCAGCTATGGCCCAAAAACTTAAGAACAAAAATGCGTACTAGTTCAGTAATCCTTCATATACAAGGAACTCAGATCCCCTCGGGAGCACAAATATAAAGGTCTAATAAGTCAAAAAGTTATGAGTGGCATTATTACCTTTGTTTCCAACATGATTGCTTTCTGATTTTTTATCATTTAAATTTCAGTAATGGCTATATTTAACTGGCTTTCAAAATTCACAAAATTTTAATAGCCCCAAGCATACCACTGAGTAAAACTAACATTAGTTTTTCTGCTGCACTTGTGTTTCTCATAGTTAGCTACTATATAAAGCAGAATCTTCAGCTCTTATTTATACCCATAAGAACAAGATGAGCCTCCCTATAGTGCATATGTAAGAACTCCAATTCCCCATTCAATCTTCAGCTAACTGGACAGAGTCCTGGAAAAAAAAAAAAACATACACACAAAGAACTGAGTATAGGAAATGTCTCTAGCCCAATCTCTTGACAGATATGATATACTTACTCATTGTCATTTATATAGTTATATTTGGATGAGCATCATAACAGTGTGATCCACTTTTTACCAAAATAATACTTAGGAAAGCAATTAAAATTAATGCAATTTAATTCTTTCATTTTTATAGACGTGCCCCCCAAAACACCAGGTGTGACCCTGGAGGCGCCCAAGCACAGCAAGGGTGGCCCAAATGACCCCCAGACCACAGAACTGACCAGTATCACATCTTTGGGTTCTGGCACTGAACCACAATAAGGGAAGGAAGAAAAGAAGATAGAAATAGAGAAAAAGAGGGAGGAAGAGAGAAAGTGAAAGGGAGGGAGGAGTGAAAAGAAGGGAGTGTAAGGGAGGGAGGAAGGGGAGAAGGAGGAAGGAAGGAAGGAAGGAAGGGCGGAAGGAAGGAGGAAGGGAGGGAGGGAGGGAAGGAGGGAGGGAGAGAGGGAGAGAAGGGAGGAAGGGTAGGAGGGAAGGGAAGGAGGGGAGGGTGAGAGGGAAGGAGAGAAGGAGGGAGGAAGTGGTCTTTCACATATAGTCAAAAACCCACAAGCACTTACCAATAGTGCCACCCAATGCCATGACTCCAGACATCTGGGCTAACAATTCGGTGCACGGTTTTAAGCCTCCAAGAGTGGCTGCCAGGCCTCCAGCCACACCAATCATGCCCAATGCATTGCCAAGACGAGCTGTTCCCTGGGTGGAAAGGCCGGCCAGGGCACCAACGCAGCACAGACCCGAGCCCAGGTACATGATCTTTCCCAAAGAAAAAACAAAAGAAAAAGATTATCAAAACCTGGCTACTGGTCTTGATTTTTTTTTTTTTTTTTTTTTTTTTGCTTTTTGGGTCACACCCAGCGATGCACAGGGGTTACTCCTGGCTCATGCACTCAGGAATCACTCCTGGCGGTGCTCAGGGGACCATATGGGATGCTGGGAATCAGACCCAGGTCTGCCGCATGCAAGGCAAATGCCCTACCCACAGTGTTATTGTTCTGGCCCTAAGCAAACATGATTCTTTAAGGACACATTTAAAATCAGGTAATGGAGAACCAAAATGACTTATTTGATGTCAATGTATCTTCTTGTCCACAAGGGATGGTAGCGTCTCATAATTTTCACATTTTACTTTTAATTATACCATTCATGTAAGTGTTTTCGGCTGGATTGTCAGTATGTATATAAAATTACTACATTTAAAAAGTGTTGTTATGGGGCTGGAGCCATAACACAGCGGGTAGGGCGTTTGCCTTGAGTTCGATTCCCAGCATCCCATATGGTCCGCTGAATACCACCAGGGGTAATTCCTGAGTGCAGAGCCAGGAGTAAGTAACCCTGTGCATCGCCAGGTGTGACCCCAAAAGAAAAACAAAAGTGTTGCTATACCATCTAGATCTGAGTATCACAAGGGAGCCAATTCTTGGTGTTCCATGACATTGCCATCCATTTTCTCATGTAGATGGCATGTAGTAACTCAGTCTCATGGTTCCAGGGAGAAATAGGCAATTTTATTTTATAAAGAGAATGTCAGAACTTAAAAAGGCTGCATACTTTTTCCAAGGCTGAGTGGTAAGGAAGTGACAAATCTGGACTGAGACATGGGATGGGCTAACCCACTTTTCTCAAAAATAAAAAATAAAAACATAAATACATAAAAAGCTCTTTCAACAAATACTGCCTATTGAAAACAGCAGAAACCAAGACAGAATAATTTTCCTGATATCAGAGAGGTAGAGAGATTACTACAACTATATCTAGACTTAGAACTCAACATTCTCTTCATTTCTATTTTTCCATACAGCATTCATTTTTGAACATAAATTTTAAAATTCTCTGCTTTTTGAGTGTGTGGTGCCAGGCATAGAACCCTGGGCCTCACACATGAAAGTCATTTATTCTATCATTAAGCCATTTCCCTGAACCCAACATGCATTTTTTAATTATCTTTTTTAAATGAATTTGCAACACGCTCTCCACAAAAAGAGATGATGCACTGGATTTGGATAGGAAGAAAATGGGTAGATAAGAAAACTAATAATATTTAATCATCAATTTTTCTAATTTCTTACTGATTATGTCACTGTATCCCTACAACAATATACCCAGGTACATAAAGAATAAACTAATAATCTTTCTTACACATGGTAAAACAGGGTAAAAACAGGTCTGCATATTTAATTAGTAAGCAAATCTGTCTCTAGAATCCAAGATCTTGATTCTTTGTGTGTTTTTGTTTTTGTTTTTGTTTTTGTTTGCTCTTTTGGGTCACACCCAGCGATGCACAGCGGTTACTCCTGGTTCGTGCACTCAGGAATTCCTCCTGGTGGTGCTCTGGAGACCATATGGGATGCTGGGAATCGAACCCGGGTCAGCCACGTGCAAGGCTATCGCTGCAGCCCCAGATCCTGATTCTTAAGAAAAAGGATGGTTGTATTTGATCAAGATGTTTCTAGAATTGTTGCTATACTGCCTAATAATCTGAATTTTGACAGTGATACTATTGTGCTTAACCGGGATTTTAAAAAGGCAAAAATTAAACCTTTCATAGGAGCCTCTTACTTGTTCAATGTTATAACCACCATAGAGGGCAGCTAAATATCCTCCGACAAAGGTGCCAGCAGGGAGCAGGTAGAGGTAATTGTACTCAGGGGGATCAGAGGGACGCTTGAACATGTCCAGCATTCTCTGAGTCACCAGAAAGCCACCTTATCAAAATACATATAAAACAAAAGGACATTATCTCACTGAGCAACATGATTTTTTAATGTGCCACAATTTTACCATCTTAAGCATATTCTTATCTTCCAGCAGTAAACAAAATTTTAAGTCACATTTTTAAGAGCCTCAAAAGTAAACGCTATTTTTTGGAAAAAGTTAATTCTACTAAAATCAGGTCTGTGGAAGGGGTGGGGAGGATAAGTAAATATATTCAGGAATAAAACTTGCTATCAAAGTGCAGAACCAACTATTTCTGCATGACTAACAGTAAACAACCATTCAAACAGCTTGGGAATGCAAAAAAACAAAGGCCAATATTTTTTTCTAAGAGCTATCCTGTTAAACTCTGTAATAAATGGTAGAAGGGAGAGTGTTTTATCGATAGAAACCACGTTTCTTGGCTACATTAAAGAATTTTTAACTACAAAATAGCATCAAATGAGTTGCACATATAAGTGATTAGGCTTTCACTTTCAGGAACGAACACAGGCTAGGATAAGGCAAAAGCCTAAAATTTTATCTTAAAAAATGTATTCTCAGAGGGAGATGTTATGGTGATAGCTCTAAGTTAACTTAGTTTCAAACTATGCATTCAAGAACTTTCCAGTTAACTTGCAAAAGACATCGTTTTATTTATTTTTTTGGGGCACTGGAGAGGAGGTTATTTTATCAACAGTTTCTAGAAATTACTGATAGGCAAAAATCACTAATTTTCCTCAGAGGAAAACTTATATCCATTTATGGTCTACGTGAATCACCTTTGTAGACATAATTCAATCCTTGACATCGGGGTGTCTGCTATGCACGGATTCATCTTTGTTCCTAGTGTCTCATTAAAAAGAGCACTCTGGGGTCTTGCCCTCACTGTACCTGCAATGTTGACTGAGGATATGAATGTAGCCAGAGCAGCAAGGCCCTGAGAGGTTGTCAAAGGATACAAATGTCCGCCCATCAACGCCAGCCCGCCAACTGCAGTCAACCCTGGGAAGAAAGCATCAATCAGGTGGATAGTTATGGGGGCAGAGCCCATTCAATGTCACAGCTCAAGAACCTCACGTGCACAGATTCACCAAGAAGCAAGCGCTCCTGCGCCATTCTCACTAAAATATTGCAGCGGGTAAAGAAATAACAAGTCTTTCTTCTACATAAGAATCTGTTCTCCTCTGAACTTTCTAGCTCCGTTCTCCTGAGAAGGTGTCCATCAGTCAAGCTACTAGACAGCACTGCATGTGATCTAAATGGGACCCTAAATGGGACCCTGATGGAGAAAGTGCATCTGAATTGGAAGGGACTATTCCTGAGGCAGAAGCTGTAACTCTTGGCTGTTCTGAGGACGGTACTGCCTGGAATTAGTGCTCCCACAGAGATTCTGGCAGCGATGTCCAGAGCCATGTGGTCAGAGATGCCCACTAGGGCCGTGAGGTTTCCAAGTCATGGTCATCCCCAAAGCCATCCCCAATGTGGAGCTCATTAGTCAGACCTGAGCTGTCACTGAAGGCCAAAGAGAACAGCCCCTGGGCCTCTGTGTGGATGGCCGCATGACCGCTGGGAGGCCTCTTGCCAATGGCTAACATGCTAGACAGCTCTGCTTCTCATCCCCTAAGCTTCAGTCACCCCGACATCACGTGTGGCCTGTGAGTTGTGCTAGGAATATTTAGCATCTTAGAAGTTCTAAGAGAGCCTAAGAGATACTGCCACGAAGACTGCAAGAAATACAGATTTCCAAATTCTAGCAGAGGAATGCTTTATTGCAAAGCTGTGATAACTGAAAGAATAGCAGTGACTCCACACTGCCTACAAGGGGAAACGCCCAAGAGGCCTAACACTCCCTCTGCCACTCCCTCTGCTTCTCTCTCTCTCTCTCTCTCTCTCTCTCTCTCTCTCTCTCTCTCTCTCTCTCTCTCTCTCTCTCTCTCTCTCTCTCTCTCTCCTCTGTCTCTGTCTCTGTCTCTCTCCCTCTCTTTCTCCCTCTCTCTCTCCTCTGTCTGTCTCTGTCTGTCTGTCTCTCTCTCTCTCTCCCCCTCCCTCTTCTCTCTCTCCTTCCCTCCCTCCCACAATCACCACCTCCCACAATTCAAAACACAGTAACACAGTCTGTAGACTCTTCCTTTGAAAGCACTTGCAGTCGAGGAAGTCCACGAAATCCTAAGGCAAGGGAAAGCATGAGAGGCACAAACCTGAGATGGCATTAGTGACTGACATCAGAGGTGAGTGGAGAGCGGGGGTTACGCCCCAGACAGTGTGGTAGCCCACAATGCCCGCCAAGCCAAAAGTCGTCACCATCTGGGAAAAAGCCAAGTTGGGGGCCACAATGCCCAAACCCAACACTCCGGCGAGACCTAGAGGCAGACAGGGAGAGTACGGGTTGACGTTCAACTCTCTCAGGCCGGTTCAAAGCACACACACATCCACACAAACGCATGGGATAGACGATGCTTCTAAATCCAGCTCCTTGCCAAGGGCAAGTGGACCTTTCACAGGATTGGGGCCCAGAGGAGGGGAGGGAGGAGGTTAAAGGGACTGTGAACAGAACTCACCTTCCTGACCTCGCCCCCTGACAGTGAAATAAACTGTCAAGATCTGTAAAACGTATGAGTCACCTTAATAACAAACTGCACATTTTCCTCTGTGGAGTTTGTCCTCTTCCCTGTCTTAACTTTCACTGACAATGTCACATGTGTTTGCAAAACTGTTCTGGGTCCAGAATTATAGGCCTAGCGAGGATCGACCAAATCATTTTCTACTTGAGCAAGACACAACTGTTGTTAAGACAGGACTTTCGGGAGGCCAATTTCCTGCCACTCTCAAAGTTGGCTAAGAAAGAGGGATTTTAAAAGAGGAGGAAGGTTTTCATTCACTCCAGCGCCTCCCCAAAACATATGCCTTCCACCCACCCGGGACCAAGATTTTGCAATTGCTCCTGAATCTGGACTGGACTGCTGGCCATGACATCAGTCCGGCCTCAACACCAAGTCAGCAAACAGGACTTTACAAAGAAAAAGGGGGAAAAAATATGAAATTAAATTAAAAATGTGGAGAATACAAGCAAGCAGCTCAGAACATACATCTTTAATTATCGGCTCTCCTAAGGGCAAACATGCAGCCGGCTTTTCTGCAGTATGAGAGGAAGGGTTACCTAGTGGTCAGGACAGATGGGATGGCACGGGACCAGGGTGCTGGAATTCAAACCTCCTGCTATGAACTTTTTCTTTACAAATGGGCACCCTTGGAGTATCTAGGAATCGACACTTTAAACCATTCTCTAAATCTCTAGTTTTAATTTCTATTTTCCAACCCATATACAAGACTTCCAGGATCCCAACACACAGCTTGGTTAAGCCTCTGCTGTAAGAGTTCGATAGATCTTTGTTCTTTCACTCCAGTTTTAACATCAGACAAGCCATACAGGGCTGGGGTTAAGAATCTCTTCTCTTAAGTCAGACTGCTTCACTCAAATCCTGGCGCTGCTGCATGCTAGCTGGGTGATCTCAGGTAGTTAACCTCTCTGTGCTAGAGTGCCCTCATCTGCAATAGGAACTACCCTCTCTGTTCCCATCTGGAAATAGAAAACAATAACATGACCATGTCACCGATTTCTTACAAGGAATAAATGAGCTAAGGCATGTGAGGTATTTAGCATGACAATTCCTAGCACTCACTAAATGCTAATTACTGTAGCTAATTATTATGACCATGTAGGTCAAGATGCACTGAATTTATCATGATATTCCACACACTATGTTGGGCATCTCAGACAGGTATCAAAGATTTAAATATTTTGTCAGCTATTTAGGAAACTAGCAGTTGTCTTAATATAGTATAAAACATGCTAGTCTATAGCCTGTGTAATTTTTTTTTAGAAAAAAAAAGGAGAAAAGCAAAGAATGGAAGGAAAAAAGCAAATCACATTCCTTAAATATCTTGGAGCTTCAACAGAAGTGTTCAGGGACCAGGGGCAATGCCTGGTAATACTCTGCCCTGCTGTGAGGACAGATGATCCGAGCTCCTGGGGACAATGTTTGAGGACAAATCATTCTTTGTAGAAAGCTACTGAAATAGATTCTTAACACATACACATGCAAAAACATATTTATTTGAGGGATGAAGAGACAGTGCAGGGGATAAAGCACTTGCTTTGCATGGAGCTGTGATGCTGCTGCAGCCTGGTTCAAATCTCCAGCAACATATATATATATATATATATATATATATATATATATATATATATATAGTCCCCTAAGCAACCCCACCAGGTGACTCCTGAGCAGAGCCAGGAATAGCCACTGAGCACCACAAGATGCCCCCCCACCACATACACACACGTATACATGTGCGAGTATGTATATTCTTAAAACATAAAAGTCCAATGTTGTATACAGTCATCCTTTTATTCTTGAAAGTGCCACCGTCTATTAAACTACAAGAAATTCTGATGTAACAAATCCAAAAGAAACCTGGAGAGAGATTGAGGAGATTCAACCCTAGTGTGACCCCCAGCAACATATGGTCCCCTGAGTATATCGTCAGCTGTGGCCCCGGTGGTCCCACAGGACCACTGGGATGGCCCTGGTGGTTCCCAGCACCATAAAGGCCCGAGTGACACCTCAGGCCCTAGCTCTAAACCCCTTTCTGGCTTTGAGATTCTTAGGAATCTCAGAGAAATGGAAATTTACAACCCTACTGATAATAGTCTCTGAGCACAAAACAATAATCTGGTTTCTTTTCTTTTTTTTTTAATAAGTGCAAGTAGGGACACTGTCCCATCTCTTCACAATGTTCAGAACGAGAGACTTTTTCAGTCTTTTTGCTGAGACTTGCTCTTTATTCAAGGAGAGTTACACAGTTAGCTTTAAAACATCTGGACTCACAGGGGAATTTGGAGAATGCTGAGGCTACAAGAAATCTGTGTGGATGGTGCTGCCCCTTAATTCTTTAGAGTTTGCTTTTGAGTTTTTGTTGTCTTGGCCCTAAACATTTAAAATTCATTCTATGAGAGAGAAACCAATTTAAAATCAAATACTCATATTTAAGACACTAATAATTCATGGCCAGAATAATATTTCATTTTACAATAGGTCTTTAGGATTTTCATGAAGATCAATTTAAAAACAAAGAACTTACTTAAAAAATAAGACAGAAAATTTTAATTAAATTATTTTGCCGAGTAAATAACTTAGAATGTTAATCAAATGTTCAGAGGCTATAAAAATATAGTGTTTCTTCTTACAACACAGTTGGGTTCCCAACTTATGGTTTTATAAGCCTTGCCAAAATACATAACCAAAATATATAACACCAACTCAATCACTACTGAATATACTGGTGTGTATAAAAATAACATTTATATCTAAAATATTTTTTGTAGAAGGAAAAGTGTTACCTGACTGCATCACTATTCACACACTCACACACACACACACCATACATATACGTATACATATACATATGCATATGCATATGCATATACATATATATATACACACATAGGGACTAGAGCGATAGTACAGCGGGTAGGGCGTTTGCCTTGCACGTGGCCCACCTGGATTTAATTCCTCCGTCCCTCTCGGAGAGCCCAGCGAGATACTGAGAGTATCCCACCCGCAGTGCAGAGCCTGGCAAGCTCCCCGTGGCGTATTCGATATGCCAAAAACGTAACAAGTCTCACAATGGAGATGTTACTGGTGCCCACTCGAACAAATGGATGTACAATGGGATGACAGTGCTTATTTATATATATATAGATACATATATATATATGTATACATACATACTTTCCAGTATTAGCACAAAGCCTATATCACCCAGGTAGGTAATCAATACAGTCTCCAATTCACAGAGATGAAACAAGTAACAAATAACAAGTTTATGAAAAATCACGCCTACCAAAACGGCCTTCCGTTTACTAATTTTGAGTACTAACAGGTGAATCATGACTGAATCCTAATAAACGAGAACTTTACCTGCCGTATATGCGGAAGCTGTTGCCATCGTCTTCCGGAAAGGGGTCACTGCAGCTGCTTTCTCGGCTTCCAATTCAGCCACTGACTTGGGTTTTCCTGGGGCAACTTGAGGAATATTTTTCGGTGTGGGAGCAGGAAAAATCACTTCACCATTCTAATAAAAGTCAGAAAAACAGCATTTTCTTTTAATCTGGCATGAAAAACACTGGTACCTCTAGTGTTTAAAAAAAAAAAAAAAGGTGCTCTTTTTAAAAAGTAACTTGATAAATGTCCAAAACCATTGCCATGTGTCTTGGGAATGGAAGGTTTAGAGGTCTAGATTGCTATTTTTAAGAAATACTTGCTGGAGTCAAAGAGATAACACAGAGGGTCCGGGGCTTGCTTTGCACATAGCCCGACATTCAATCCCCAGTACTCCATATGGTTCCCAGAGCCCCACCAGGAGTGATGTCTAAGCGCAGAGCCAGGAGGAGGCCCTGAGCACAACTGGGTATGGTCTAAAAACAAACAGCATACAAACTCCCCACTAATATCAGAGAGGGAGCACAGTAGGTGGAGCACAGGCTCTGCATGTAAGAGCACAGGTTCAATCCTTGGTACCTCACGGACCCCTGAGCACCATGGGAGCAACCCCCTGTACCTGAAGTACTGAATCAGGAGTAGTCCCTGCCGTGGTGCAAACCTTCCCCATCCAAATAATAGAGAGCCATTGGTATATACAGAACATAAGTCCCATGGAGGGCGGTTTAAAAAAAATTATATAAATTCACAGAATTTACAACTTATTTTATGTATACACATACCAGGTTTATAAAAATGTATTTGTTACATAAATAAATGATTTCCAAGTGTTCAGACTATACATGGAAGAATACAGAGCAAATCCTTAAAAGCAGAAGGAGGAAGGGAGTTGGAGAGACAGAAGAGCAGGAAAGGTGCTTGCTTTGCATGCGGCCAACAGAGTTGCAAGCCCCAGCAACCCCGTATGCCTATACGGTCCCTGAGCCCGGAACTAAAAGTGATCCCTGAGAACAGACTAGATCCTGAGCACTGCTGGGTGTGCAACCCCCCAAAAAACAAAACAAAAACAGGAATCTGAGTGATAGTCCAGTGGATAGGGCATTTGCCCTGCAAGTAGCCGACCTGGGTTCAATCCTCGGCATCCCATATGGCCCCCCCAAGCAACACCAGGAGTAATTTCTGATTGCAGAGCCAGGAGTAACCCCTGAGCATCACCAAGTGTGACCCAAAAAAGTAAATAAATAAATAAAAGAACCTCAAAACATTATATTAAAAACAGATGGGCATGGGAAATGTGTCATTTTTACATTTATTTTCAATTCAGGCTTTTTATTTTGCTTACTTTTCTTTTATATTTTAGGTGAGTCATCTATGTATATAAATCTGCACTATTTTTCTCTATGTTGTTCTTGATTTTGAAACCCTATATATCAGTATTTTGATTCAACTATCTCTCAATTGCAAAATACAATTTCTAAAGCCAAGGAGATTTCTCAAAGGGTTGAAGCACATGCTTTGTTCAGGGGGGCCCTGGGCTTGATCTCCCACACTGCATGGTCCCCCCAAGCACTACAGAAAAAATAGAAGATTTTCCTAGTATCAGAAATTTATACTGAAAACGCAGAACGGCACAGATCTCTTTACTCACCTTCATCACTACAGTTCCTCTGATAACATGAGCCATTGTACCAAAATCAAAGTCATCTTTCACTTCAAAGTGAAAATGATCTTTGTCAGGGCTGATGGCCTTCAGGAGTTTGGTGATGTTGTTGGAATACAAGGTGCTGGCCTGAGTAGCCATTCTGCTGGGAAGGTCTGTGTAGCCTATGTGAGTAATGCCCTGGACGAACAGAAACACACAGTGATTGGTCCTCATTCTTCCTAAGATACTTGCCATTCCCAGTCAAGGCTGAGCTTAGAAATTACACATCTTTATAAGTATACAAATACACTCACAAACACATTTCAAAAGGAGCATTAAACGTATATATTCAGGGGCTGGAGCGATAGTACAGCAGGTAGGCGTTTGCCTTGCACATGGCCGACCCGGGTTTGATTCCCAGCATCCCATATGGTCCCCTGAGCACCACCAGGAGTAATTCCTGAGTGCAGAGCCAGGAGTAACCCTGAGCATCGCTGGGTGTGACCCCCCTCCAAAAAAAAGTACACATTCATACTTTCAGGGCCTCGGCACACCTATCTGAAATAATGAACACCCTATCACAAAAGACTAAAGACGTGGGAGGTGTTTAAGAGATAGAGCTTTTTGCTGTACCTTATGAACGTAGAGTTCTCCTGGCTTAGTCGTTTCAAAGTTCCCACCAGCCTCCGCAGCTAAATCCACAACAACTGAACCTTCCTTCATTGACTCAATCATTTCTTTACTGAATAAAACTGGAGCTTTTTTACCTAAATAAGATTCAAGAAAACAATATTCATTATATTCTTCTGCCTATTCCACTAATCTCTTAATATTCAGGAATTTAACACGTGATGTATGAACTCTTTCAAAATCACCCTGAAATGCATAATACAGGTCAAACAAGTCATTCTCCGAAGGAAGAAAGGAGTAGAGCCAGTGTGCATTAGAGAAGGAGTGTGCACAAGAGCAGGCAAGCAGTGCCACTGGCTTAAATCTCAAGTCTCCACTGACAATGGTCTTCCCAGCTGGCTGACTTCCAGTACCCATAAAGACAGAAACATCTTGCCTATTCCTTTATATTTAATAATGAGCTATCAATAAGGAGACTGCATGCCCATATTGGACAATTCATAAAGGTCCCAAGTGCCAAAGAAATATTCAAAAGTAATTTACAAATTAAAAACTAGGATATTTCTAATCAGCCTAACAAATGGTTTTTGTTAAATTTTCCTACATGTTATACTGACATACCATTAACAGAATATGAGCTAACCGTATGAAGAGATATGAAAACATCAGGACACAGGGCCAGAGAGATAGCACAGCAGGTAGGATGCTTAACCTTGCACACGGCTGACCTAGGTTCAATCCCCGGCATCTTGTATGGTCCCCTGAGCACCCCCAGGAGTAATTCCTGAGTGCAGAAGTAATCTCTGAGCATCACCAGGTGTGGTTCAAAAACAACAACAGAAGGGGGGAAAGAAAAGAAAATTTAAAAGAAAACAACAGGATACCCCCAACTCTGAAAGGTTTACGATCACGTATACACTTTTATTCCCCCTCCAAAGCTATTTACTTTGTATGTCTGATGAGTTGAGCTTTACACCTGCTGCTGAGAATATAAAAACAGAAAAGAACTCTTCTCATGAAACACACCATCCTCATGCAGTTCATGTTTTAAATTTGTACATAGAAGGTGAAGTCCCAAACGTCAGGGTTTTCCAAGCTAATATATATCAATCATCTCAGTGAGGGCCCATGCTGCCAGAATATTACCATGTTCACATTTCATAAATCAATGCAAACAGACCAAAAGGAAGAGAAATCCAGTGTAAGCTTGGTAGTAGGGAAGCAGGCAACAAATTCTCTATCTCTTCTGAAAATTTTCACTGTTTACAGAATTTCAGTAACAACATCATCAAACACACTTGATGATGGAAAGCAATTTAAAATAAAATCTGCATTATAATATAGTTTTTTTCAGTTCAATTGGTTTTTTAATCAGTTCAATTGGAACACATGACTCAAAACAGAAAAATGACCTTCATTTGTAGCACAGGAGGGAAAAAAGTTGTAAAGACAGAGCAGGTGTTTATGTAGTACCTCTAAGCTTAATACTTCTAAGGTAATGCTTAATACTTCTAAGATACTTCTTAATACTTCTAAGAAAAAAACAAATTCTTTATAAGTCTTATTTTTTCCTTTTTTTTAGATTTTGGAAATTAAAGCATCATGATTTACGAAGTTATTCACAGTTTAGAATAATATTGTATGTGTTTTAGATATCCACTATTGCAGCATCAATCTCAGCATCAGTGTCAACTTCCCTCCACTGATGTTCACAGGTTCTCTTCATATCCCCTCCCCCCTCCATACCCCCCACCCCAGACTGCCCTTTTGACATGTACCTTTCTAAGTTTGACTGTTAAAGTTTGGGTCTCTTGATTTCACTGTTGACTCTGTGGTTTGGATAACTGGCTCTATATCATTCCTTGACACCACCTTTGTACTTGAATCCCCTGACCTGCCCTCTCTCCCCTGCTACCACCCCATCCCCTTGTTTCTCACCTGCCTTTTCTTCTCCTCCCCCTCCACTCTTTCTTTTCTTCCCCTCCCCAGCCTCCGGGGCCAAGGTATCAGCCTTCTTATCAAAAATCCTCCTGGGCTCCGGAGCTGAGGTGGTTCTAATCCTTGTCATAAGTGCCTCACTGGAACTCTGCTCTGGCCTCCGGGACTGGTGCCACATGGTTCTTTGTGTGATCTCCCACTCTCTCTTGGTCTCTCTTTCAAACCCCCATGAAAGAGCAACAATACAGAACTATTTTCTCCACAGACAACATCCTGAAGTTCTGGTAGTTTCACCACTTCTCCCAATTCTCCCCACTTCTCAACAGCCCCTCTGCCCTCCCCACTGCAGCGAAACAAAAGGAGCATGAAATGCACATCTGAGGACTTCTCCCCAAAAAAGGGCCATACAGCAAGTTCCACAATGACTTTCACCCATGGTTCACATGGCTCCCATCAATTAATGCCATCCCCCGCCCCCTCTCTGATCCAGTGCCTCCTCCTGCACCCATCCCTTGCTGGTTGCAGCTTTTCCCACTACCTACTCTACCCGCCAGGTTCAATTATATCTGCCATGTACTCTTTGGGCTATAACCAGTGTGAATCCAGGTCCATCCTATTCCACTTTGAACTGCAAAAAATTTACAGTCATTATGGTCATTAATCTCATGCCTCAAAAACTGGCACCTACCTATGTTTTTTTTGCCCTAGAAATTCCAGGTTCCTTCTCTATTCTGAGACATCTATAGATAGGGATCCATCCCTGGAATGTAATGCTACCAGCTTCACAACACATCGAGTGACCAAAATCATTCAGGCTTCGTAAAGCACGTCTGACATACAACTTACTTCGCATCTTTGATTTTAATCAACTTTCACAGAACAATTATGCAGCGGTTGACTCAACTTTTTAATTTTTTAATCTTATGAGTTAGTTCACAATGTTTGATTACCGTCAATATTCAAACACTAATCCCACCAGCATTACACCTTCCCACTACCAAATTCAAGATGTTTCCATCCCAAGCCAGCCCGAATCCCTGTCCCAAAACACAACCAAAATAGCAGAGTTCATATTGTCTGTTATGAAGAACTGCTGAACATGCTTACAAAAAAAAGTGCTCATATTGGAAACAGTGTGAAGATTATCTTATTTTGGCAGGAGCCACTAAGACATCCTATAGGATATCACTAACATGTTGTTAAAGTTTGGGTGATGTGAGCTTTGGTATATATCTAAAATATGTATATATACATAAATATGTTTCCCTCCATAATTTGTTGTCTTCCATCTGAACCCCATCAAATGTGGTATAGTAATTATGGAGAATGGGTAGGGAGTGTTTTATGATGTGTCGCGTGGCTGCAAAAGTAGCCATGTGGCAGTTGACTCAACTTTAAAGAAGGCATGCCTACCCATACAGACTTGCGTCCCAACAGATACGGCAGGTGTTCCACCTACACGATAAACATATCATTCAATCGCTTCTGAAAAGAGCCCATTCTTCACCTAGAGCCATTTAGCATACTAATGACTTAAAAGTGTTTTACGGTCACTTCTGTCCTAAAAGCATTTAAAAGACATGGAATTAATCGGGGCTTGAAATGTGGCTCAAATTGTAGCATTACCCTGACTTTGACCCCAATAGCACATGAACACCCATCAAACTCCTGTTGGCCCTTGAGTGCTGCTGAGTGTAGTCAACAATTTGAGGTGGGGGTTACATTCAATGATGCTCAGTAATTTCTGGCTCTACACTCAGGATTACTCCTAGCGATATTCAGGGGGTTATATGAGATGTCCAGGATAAAACCGGGGTTGAACAGGTGCAAAGCAAACCCCCTACTCTCTATACTATTGCTCCAGCCCCTACCCCCACAATAATTTTTTAGGAGATATTTAGTTGCTGTAAGTGAAAAAAAAACACACAATTAAACAGTACATATGAAACAGTCCTATCCTGTTGGAAACTATACATATAAGTAATATTTTACATATGCAAATATGTAAATTCTCACGTATAATAAATTATTTCCAGTAAACTCATATTGCATTTATCACCAGGATTTTTTGAGTAGTGAGACTAAAAACAATTTATTTTCTTCTTGCTTTTTGTTTATCTCCCAAATGTTCTAGAAGAGTTTGTTTAATTCTAACATTTAAAAAAAAAGATTTAGTAACATCTACAAGGGAGTATTTTGATAGATGCAACAATGCAGCTTTCCCAAGTGCTCACATAGAGACTTTTTTTTTAATTCTGAAAAATTAAAGAAATGAAAATTAAAAACAGAGGGAAATGGAACATAAAAAAATAAAGAGCAGGGTAAAACATTCGAGTCACAAACAAACAAATCCAAATTTGATCCCCAGCATCCTATATGGTCCCCGGAGCATCACCAGAAGTGATTCTTGAGTACAAAGCCAGGAATAATATCTTAAAGTAGTGCTGGGTGTGGTCCAGAAACAAAACAACAACAATAAAAATGAAAGAAATGAAAGAAATAAGATTATTAGGTAAGTATTTGGGGCTGGAAAAATCTATCCAAAGTTCAAACTGTCATGCTTCAAACTAAACTCTAAACTCCATAGATCAAAGTTAATTGCAAAGCAAAATCAACCCATCAGAAAAAGGAAAGAGAAGGGCCAAGGATGGGGCTCAGTGGCAAAGCACAAGTCTCCAAGCAAGAGGTCCTGGGTTTGATCACCAGCATGGTAAAGAGTGAAAGAGAGAAAGAGAAAGTTTTATTGAATATCTCCCCAGTCTTTTGATTATAAAGGCATTCCTAAACGTAAAGCAGTGGGGAAAATTACAAAGGAAAATACCAATAGATTTAAATATACAAAATATAAACAAAACGCTGATATAATGCATATATACTATCCTTATACACTGTCACTGTATCACTGTCATCCCATTGCTCATCAATTTGCTCGAGCGGGCACCAGTAACGTCTCCATTGTAAGATTTGTTGTTACTGTGTTTGGCATATCGAATACGCCATGGGTAGCTTGCCCAGCAAGCTACCGAGAGTATCTCGCCTGCCTGGCAGAGCCTGACATGCTTATACACATATTCTTAAAAGAATTGATGAAAAGGTGCTTCACATTAAAACCTAACAGACACTTAAAGCATAACCTTAAGGTCCTAATAATGAGCAATAAAAACAAAAGACAAATCAATTCAAAGTCAAATGGTCACAATCAAATGAGAAAAAAATAAAACTCACTGAGGAAAAAATTCAAAGAAATATGAATACAAAAACTGGTGTGTTAACTTTTGTTTCTAAAACTAAGTCCAAAAATCAAACGTTGCTGAAATTAAACAATTATCTGGAAAATATGTCAATAAAACTATGAATTGTATGATCTTTCAGGGAAACAGGCAATCAAGCATGTATCAATTAAACAAAAATGTTAATATTCATTCATCAGATCCTGGAGAAATAAATGAAAATAAAGAAACGGGAGCCATGTAGAACAAATATTAGAGTATTACTTTTAATTGACAAGAACTGGGAATTAAAATAATCGTAAGAAGAAAATCCTACAAAACCAAAAATTTATTAGTTATTAAGAATGACTCATATTACATAAAAGGAAAACTACTTATGATGGAATAACAAATGGGAAAAATTAAGTAAGGTAGAATACACTAATGTCAACATGATAAAAACGGGAGAGGAAGGCTAGAAAAAGAAAAAGGTAAAACATTAACAGCATTTTTCACTAAGTACAGGGTAATATTTATCTCCTGCTTCGAATTGTATTGCATTTCCAACAAGTTACAGACTATTTTTATTTTTATATCTCATTTTACTTTATTGTTTTAATACTTATCCCTATTGCACTATAGCACTGCCGTCCTGTTGTTCATCAATTTGCTTGAGTTGGCACCAGTAACGTCTCCATTGTGAGACTTGTTGTTACTGTTTTTGGCATATTGAATACGCCACGGGTAGCTTGCCAGGCTCTGCCATGCGGGTGGGATACTCTCAGTAGCTTGCCGGGCTCTCCGAGAGGGACGAAGGAATCGAACCTGGGTCGGCCGCATGCAAGGCAAATGCCCTACCCGCTATGCTATTGTTCCAGTCCTAAAATATTAATTTACCCCTATTCCTATTAATATTTTAAAACATATTCATTAATAAAAAGAACAAATTTTCCCTTAAGTTGAGGACAGAAAATGAAGAGTTATACTAGAACAAACTTATTTTGACTACCGACCCCGTTTCAGAAACAAAATTACTCTGCACCCCCTACAAACACACCTTCTTTAACTGAACAAACAGTAAATGCCCCTCAATTGCACCTGAAACTACTGTTATCTCTTGCATCATTCTCACTCCCTCAGAGGGTGATATAACCCACCCTGGAAAACACAGCACTTGAAGGTAAAATTTTTACTTAGAAATGGTACTAGGGCAGGGAAGGGGCCTGGAGATATAGTACAGCAGGTAGGGTGCTTGCTTTGCATGCAGTCAACCTGGGTTCAATACCTGGCATCACATATGGTCCCCCAGTCACCACCAGGAATAATTTCTGAGCCAGAGTCAGGAATAACTCCTGAGCCTTGCTGGGTGTGACCCAAAAACGAAATAAAACAAAACAAAAAGAAGGAAGGAAGGAAGGAAGGAAGGAAGGAAGGAAGGAAGGAAGGAAGGAAGGAAGGAAGGAAGGAAGGAAGGAAGGAAGGAAGGAAGGGAGGGAGGGAGGGAGGGAGGGAGGGAGGGAGGGAGGGAGGGAGGGAGGGAGGGAGGGAGGGGGCGAAGAAGTACTACTGGTACTGGAGTATAGGCATTAAGGTACTTGCCTTGCATCCCACTGACCCTGATTCAAATCCCCAACACCATATATGGTCCCTGAGCAACCAGGGATCACTGCTGAACAGGGGCAAGGAAAAACCCTCTTTGAGGTGTGATCCAAAATACTCACCTCCCCCCCCCATCAAGTATGGTACGAGACCAGCTGTTTTACTCACCAATTGAAAAGGCCTCACTCTGGAACATGTAACTTTCCCTTGCTACAGTATATGGAGCTATAATTAAGACAACCTTTCAAAGGGAGACAGTGACACAACTAAAGACAGAGAAACAGGAAGATGGGTACAGATATTTTTTATAATATATAACATATACAAATCCTTCAATCACAAAGAGATGCTCCATATATCTAGATAGTCTTGAAAAAAATCCTAGATACTAGGATGACAGATTCAATGAGCTACCATACACTTCAAGGCTTAGCTGTAGAAGAAAACTGAAGAAAGTAAAGGAGATGGTAGAAAGGCAAATACTTTTCCTGCCAGACTCTCAGCACTGCCAGGTGTGACCAAAAAAAAGTTTGTAAAAGAATATACTAAAAAACCAAAATTTACAACCCCTCAAACCACACTCCTAAAATAAGCATCACTTTCTAGCATGAAAATACATTCAAAAACCTTCCCTGATACAATACAAGCTATGGGTGAAAAATCTGGCATGACAGCCACTTTCATGAAATATTTCCCAAGACAGTTCAAGGACATTAAGTCCCCCAGTAAAATTATTCAATTCCCTCCATTCTTAGAGTTTATTTCTATATTTTTGCCAAGACACCGAAAGGATATCATATACTCACAATCATCATAGAAATACTGAAAATTCCCTCATTCATTAATTCAGTGAATATTTTTAGTGCCTACCATGTGCCTATTATGTGAGAAAGGAAAATTTTATTTTAGCTCTAGCTTCTAATATTTTAGAAAGAAAAAACTATTTTCAAAGAGTATTAAATAGTTTTATTAGTAGAATTAGAGGAATTCAAAGCACTTACCTAAAATTTTTAATAAACGCATTCCCAACTGGCTAATTATCTGAGGTGAGTAGGATCAATATACAATATCCTTGAATATTTTTGCACCAAGAATTCACTGTAGGCTAACTAAATGCTTTATCTATGTTCTCTGTTTCTAGAAATATGGCTGTGAATAACTTGAATTCAGTCCTAAGTGTCTGAATTCACCATATCTTTCCATACTTACGTATTTTATCATTAAGTGAATACTAAAATGCAACATAAAAATTAGAAATATTTATTTTCAAAAAGTTACTCATTTCTAAAAATAGCTTTTTAGGGAGTCCACACACAGCAGTGCTCAGGACTTACTGGCTCTGTGCTCAGTGATCACTTCTGGTTATGTTCGGGGGACTGGATGGGGTACTGGGGATCAAACCCAGGTTGGCCATGTGCAAGGGAAATGCCCTATCCACTATACTATTGCCTTGGTCCCACTAGAAATAACTCCTAACAGCCTAGTGCTAGGTAGTTCAAAAATATAGTTGTCCTCTTGAGAGGTCTGTTCCAAGATTCCTAGTAGATGCCTTAAACTTTGGGTAGTACTAAAACCCCATGCTGTGTACTTTTTCCCTATGCATTACCAGAACAGAGTTTACCACAATAAATGATGACAAAATAGAACCATTACAACAATATTCTCTCAATACACAGAGATATCTATAGAGATATCGATAGAAAGATATAGATAGATAGATAGATAGATAGATAGATAGATAGATAGATAGATAGATAGATAGATAGATAGATAGATATGGAGAGGTAACTTTGTTTTGGGGCAACACCTGGCTGTGCTCAAGGCTTACTGCTGGGTCTATGCTCAGAAATTACTCCTGGTGGTACTCGAGGAACTGTATGAGGTGCCAGGATTGAACCTGGATTGGTTGGATGCAAGGTAAGAACCCTACCCATTGTACTATAACAGCAGGCCCCTGTAATACACTATAATAAAATTATGTGAATCTTATCTCTCTCCTCCCTCTTCATATCTCTCCCTGCCTCTGCCTCTGCCTCTGTCTCTGTCTCTGTCTTCTGTCTCTGTCTCTCTGTCTCTCTGTCTCTCTCTCTCTCTCTCTGTCTCTCTCTCTCTCTCTCTCTCTCTCTCTCTCTCTCTCTCTCACACACACACACACATACAATTCTATTGCAGACAGTATCTTCAGACTACTGCAGACCATGGGTGGCTCAAAACAAGCAAAGGGAAACTCTGGGAAGAAGGGCTTGCTGTGTATCACTGGCCCCTGCAACACGACATTCAAAGAGCCATTTAGCTTAAATACCAACAACTAAAGGCTTACCAGAAAGTTTTGCAATAAATTATACGTCTCTGAATGAATCAGGCTAACATGATCATCTGAAATCAATAAATTCTCAGAACCTAGCTTACTGGGAAAAGAATCAAGCCCTCACAGACTACTTTAATCACACTGAAGAAAAAAAAAGAAAGAAAGAAATTAAGAGGAAACCACTAAAAATATTAAGAACAACAAGACACCAAGATGAAATGGGTTTACCACAAAATTTTATAATGGTTCCAAAGGGCATTTAGTATTATTTACTGGAATTATTCAATGGCATGTAATCAGATGGGGAAATTCCTAACTTCCTGGCCTGCCAGGCATCAAGTAAACAGGCGCGCACACGCACACGCGCGCACACACATACACAGAGCTCTATTTTTTTGAACATGGTATCTTTAACAATATAGTAGCAAAGAAGTTAATCATCTAAATTATAGAATATATCCAAACCGAAATGGGTTCCTCATGATTAAGTAACTTAGAAGACAAAGATCATTTTTTAATGCAACATTAAAATTTACTCAGCGTTTCCCAAAGAAAACAAGCATCCTTGTTCTCCAAGAGGGAGCTCTCAGAACTTTGGCCTGTCTCGTTCTCCGAAGATTGTGCTGGGTGAGCCCTGAGTGCTCTGTCTGACATTGCCACTTCCTTCCAGCCTCATCTCAGGGAGGAGAACAGAGCTTAGCAAATACAGAAAAGAGGGGTCAGAGCATAGTAGGTAGGGTGTTTGTCTTGCACGCATCTAACCAGTTCGAGTCCCCTGTACCCTTAGATGGTTGCTGGAGTCCTACCAGAAGTGATCCCTGAATGCAGAGCCAGGAGTAAGCCCTGAGCCACAGCTGGGCGTGGCCCAAAAACAAAAACAAAAAGAAACTACAGGAAAGCATGCCCGAGTCCCACGAGCATGGCTATCCACAGTTTCACTGCACTTTTTTTTAGAAAGACAACCCAAGACATCTTTCTTCTTGAGATAGACTGTGCTAGAATATCTGCTTCTGGCAGCCGAGGAGATTCTCTGATACAGACTGAAGGAAGGCTCTGCTGGAATTTCAGTCACAGGCTGGATTGAAGTACTGGGTCCTGAGTCGGGAAAGATAATAGCAGGCATTGCACAAGGCTGATCTGGGGTGGAAGCCGGGCACCTCATCTGGCCCTCCGAGCCCTGCCAGGAGTGATCGCTGAACACAGAGCCAGGCATAAGCTATTTAACATGTTACACATGAAGACAAAAGATTTTTATACACAGATATCTATAGGCAAGAAAAAGAGATTAACAGATTGTGTGGTAGGATGTGAGGATGTGACAAGAACTGTTACACACCGATTGGCTCAACTATATCCTGAAGCGTAATCGTTCAATGGTCTGGCCACATTGGCTGGGACCCCCTGCTTGACTGCTTGGAACCACCCCTAACAAAAAGGAAGAAAATAAAACTAAGCTCTTTCCCACTAAATAGAATACTTTAAAATTTCAAGAATTGGATAGGAGAGATAATACAATGGGTAGGGTGCTTGCTTTACATACTGCTGACCCAGGTTCAATCCCCAGCATCCCATATGGTCCCCCAAGCGTCACTGAGTGCAGAACCAGGAGTAACCCCTGAGCAGCACCAGGTGTGGCCCCAAAATAAAAAAATTAAAATAAACAAAATTTCAAGAATTTTGGGCTGGAGTGATAGTACAGCAGGTAGGGTCCTTGCCTTGCATGAGGCCAACCCTGTCTTATACCCAACATTCCATACCGTCCCAACTATGGCCAGGAGTGATTCCTGAGCACAGAGCCAGAACTGAACTCTCCGCACTGCAGGATGTGGCCCCAAAACAAAAATAAATACATAATATTTCAAGAATTAATCATTTACCTCTCCTAAATGAAAATTATACACAGATGAAAAATTTGAATTGAGACAGGGGAGATAGCTCAAAGGACCAATACAGAGACTTTGCATGCAGGAGATGTGAGTTCCATCCCCATCACTTCACGGTCCCCTGAGCATCTAAGGGAGCAACTCCCCAAGTATTTGCCATGAGTCGTACCTAAGAACATCTGGGTGGGGCCCCAAAACCAAAATAAAAACCAGTTTATGGTCTTACTATGACTTCATACACTATGGGAATTTTCTGCAAAAAAGAAAAAGAGTCTACCAAACTTAAATGGGTGCTGATGCAGACCTCTGCCTGCGCGGGGCACACCTGTCAGGCAGAGGAAGAGGAGGATGTGGTACCCAAGCAGGACTCCAAACCTAAATTTCAAGAGGATGAATGAGTGCTGTGTTTTCACTGGCCTCTTCTTAATGAAGCATGGGAAAGTTGCTATAAAGCACAGGCAGGTGAATACAGCAGACGAAACAGAGGTTAAAGTAAAAACTGAGGTGGAGTGGGTTGCAGAAAGCAGAGCCCTCAAATACGTAGTGAACAACATGCAGAAACAGCAAGAACTCCATAGAGCAAACCAGAGCAGCAAGAGATGGGAAAGAAGAGAGGGCCTGTCCCGGAGAAAAAGACATCTGGCCTGCCACAGAAAAATATGGCCATTAGAACAAAAAAAAAAAGAAAAAGAAGAAGAACAAACAGAACACTCCAGGGAGTGGAGATGGTGACAAGGACCAGTGAGACACCTCAGGCGCCTCAGAAGAAAACAGCCCGAGGAGATCCTGCTGTTGAAAACCTGGAAAAGGTCATGAAGAGAGTTGAAGTAAAAATTCCTGAAGAACTAAAACTACGGCTGGCCGATGACTGGGACTTAATGACTTGCAAAAACGACAGCTCATTTATCTTCCTGCCGTGAAGAATGTGGATTCTGTTCTAGGGGATGATGCAAATCACAAGAAAAGCTTGAGGAAACCCAGAGCCTAAGGCAAGAAGCCATGGTTGATGAAGCTGTTGGCCAAATAAGAGCTTCATCTGCCACGGGGGCACGCAGGCCACTCAACTCCTCAAGGCTTCAATGGGGGACCCCAGAGCCCAGTCCAGGAGAGACCGTCTCACCTGCTGAGACATCTGTAGGGCTTCCGCCACGCAGGCCTACCCCGCTCTGGAGGACCAGGGCCTGGCCCTGTGACTGAAGTGTCTGCAAGGTTTTCTAAATGGCCTGGCAAAGCATTGTGCAGCTGGGCCCCCAGTTCCCAAGGGAACCCTCCTGCAGAGCCCCAGAAGGTGCGGACACATAAGCAGCCGCAGGCCACAGGGTGCATTTCTGCTCTTAGTCCTCCCATGCCCATGATGTCCCAGGCAGATGTCAGGGCAGCCAGACTCGGTGTTTGTTGTCAGTCTGATCTTAAACAGGGGAAATAAAATGGGGTAGCAGCACCTTTGGTTCTTTCCTCTGTTTTTTTTTTTTTCCAGAGTGCTTATGAGTGTGTTCAGCAACAGACAAGGGAAATATCGCAGTGGTTCAGTGTCTGGCTGACAGAACAGCTTGCCAACTGCCAGCGGTTCCACTCTGACATTCTGTGTTAGGACTCGGTGACAAATGCTCTGATTGCTTGTGCCAAAGGTTCGCTTCGGGGTCCTGAGCATATAATCACTTTGTGCTCCTTTTTCCCAAAGGGGCCCTACAGGCCCCCACTTCGATGGTTATTCATGTTGGTCCTTACTCAGTGGAGTAGCGGCTTGTGTCATGGTATCCGTGTTTGTGTCCCATACGTGTTTTACTCTGACAGACGCAGTGCCTTGTGTAGCTGCAATTTTCTGGGAAAGCCAATCTTTTAGGAATTATTTTTCAGATCTTCAAAAGAAAAATTGTTTAAGGAACAATAATAAAATGCATAACTTCAGAAAATTCAGGTTTAGGGGCTGGAGCGACAGTACAGCGGGTAGGGCATTTGGGTTCAATCACTGGCATCCCATATGGTCCCCTGAGCAACGCCAGGAGTGATTCCTGACCACAGAGCCAAGAGTAACCACTAAACATTGCTAATGTGACCCCAAAAAAATTAAAAATTAAAAAATTTTAAAAAGAAAGAAAATTCAGATTTAAAATACGATTCATGCCAGGGAGAGAGTGCAAAGGGATGGAGAGCACGCCTGGCAGGTGAAAGCCCTAGGTTCGAGTTCCAGCAATACGTGGTCTCCTGACATTACTGCTGTGGCCCCAATGGCCCCCCGAACTATTGGGCTGGAGCAGCAGAGGTCACATATTGCCAGGAGTGGTTCTCAAGCCCCCTGAATACTGCTTGGGAGGCCCCCAGCATAAGGAGGACTAGAGATGTGATTTTCTGCTTTGTTTTGTTTGGGGTCCACACCCAGCAGTGCTCAGGGCTTACCCTGTCTCTACACTCAGGATTACTCCTGGAGGTGCTCAGGGGACCATATGCTGTGCCAGAGATAGAACTCAGGTCAGCCGCGTGAAACACAAGTAAGTGCCCTACCCACTATGCTATCTCTCCAGTCCAGGGACATACTTTAATGGCAAATCACTTGCCTTGCAAGCATAAGAGCTGGATCAATTCCCTGCACCACAAAACTTACTGAAAATAGGAAAAGGGTGGGGGGAGGGCCAAGAACATAGCTGAAAGGGCTGGAGAGCAGGCTGTGCACTCGGAAGCCCCATGTTTGATCCTCAGGAACTGCATGGTCCCCTGAGCCCCACTGAGAGTGCCCTAACCCAGCACAGTGCCGGGAGTAGCCCCCGAACATCACTGGATATGCCTCCCCAAAAAGTGATGTTGGCTTAACCAAAAGGTAGAAGGACATATATAGGATGATCTCACTCATCTGTGCTATACTGAGAAGCAAATCAAGGGTATGCACAATATCTATCAATAGCAAACCTCAGAGACTAGAATACAGACCTGATAGTGCTGAAGGGGGGTGGGCTGGGGGGCGTAACCCAGGAGCATAAGATGGAAGGTGCTACAGAAAGTAACAGCACGCACCAACACCATAACTTTCAATTAACAAACGATGGGGGGTGACTGGGATAACATCTAGTCCAGTGTTCCTTGAACTCTGGAACTTTCAATGTTACTTTCAACGTTCCTTAAACTCTGGTCCAGTGTTCTTGAACTCTGACCCAAGGAGCACTGGACCAGAGTAGACAAAGGGAGAGAAGGTAACAGACACATTGGTGGAAGGGTCAAGCAATATCTTTGTACATCAATACCAGAAACTTGAACACTAGAGTAACCCTGTCACCGAAGATGATTTTTTACTTTAATTTTTAGAATTTTTTTTAACTGATGTTGGCTTGGAATGTGGCTCAACAGTACAGGACAAACCTCATATGCCTGAGTACCTCCATTCCATCCCCCAAGCCACAAAAGAACACAGTGTTTTAAAGGTTATTTCTCTGCTGGGAAAACAGAGCCAAACTGCCACCTAACAGATGGTGGCTGTGCTACTTCCTATGTCCATAAAACTGACCTTTCAGTGATCACCTCAGACAGACATTCTACATAATCCCAGAGAATGCCTGTGACACCAGTAAGAGCTGTTTTTTTTTCCTCAGTACTATGTGCAAGACCAGGCATCGGTAACAGAATGTTCAAAACAAGTCTGCAATATAAAGTTTTACCGCCATTTCAGAGAAACACATCAGCTCCTAAGTGCAACTGGAATTTGAGTCTACTTTATCTGGCCTTAAGATCTCATTGGATATATTTTTTAAAATAAGCAGACAACATTACAAAGCAGAGAGGAAAGAGGCTGTTAGCAGCTCACCAATACTCACATTTGTTACAGGCTGGATTACATAACAGAAAAATTCATATGGAGATGCCTTTATAATAGAACTATAGATGGAGATAGGGCCTAAGGGGCTCTACAGATGTGATTCAACTAAAATGAGACTGCAAGGGTGAGTTCTGATCCCATCTGACAGGTGTTCTTAAAAAAGGGGGAAATCGGAAAACCCAGGTATGCAGAACTTTGTGACTGAGAATTCTGGGTTCAATGGAACCAGGAACAGAGATCCTCTGCTCATATCTCCCCCTCCCCCCCATCTTCCGAGACTCAGCAGCCACGCCCATAAGCCACCCCTGGCTGGTACCTGATAAGCTCATCATCGGCCACCATCCAGATCACAGGTCCTTTTCTCCCGGAAGGGAGCATAACATGACGCTCACCATAACCAGGCCACCGGACCCCAAGCCAGGCTGTTTCACTCAAGGCGCCCGGAGAGGGGGCGGGTGAAAGCCCTCCCGATCCAAGGGACCCAGCCCCAGCAGCCGAAAACCTCCAGAACTCAACCGCCGCCATGTCCACAGCCACTCTCCACACACTCAGGCTGAGCCTCACCCACAGTGAACTTGACACTTCATACCACATACCCTACCCATACTCCAACATTACTGCACCACATTTGATGGGGTTCAAAGTAGGAAACAACCAATCTTAGAGGGAAATATTTTTTTTACTGATATATATACATATATACATATATATATATATCCTGCCCCCTCACCAAGCTATGTTCACCGGGCTCAGCTCGGAGGGGGGCTGGTTAAGTCTCCCTCCCCGCCCAAGCAGAGCCCCGACAGCTGAAAACTCCAGAACCCAGCCACAGCCATGCTCAAGGCCACTCTCCACATGCTCAGACAAGCCTCACGCATGAGGGAACCGGCAGAGGAACCCAGGTGTGCAGGACCCGTGGCTGAGATCTCCAAGCCTACTCGGATCGGGACTGGGCCTCCTCCAGCCAGGTCCCCAGTTTTCCAGTAGCTTGGCAGTCACATCCACAAACCGCCTGCAGTGCCATGTAATCTCATCAACGGCCAAGATCCAGAGACTATAAAACAAAGCTCCTGGAAGAGAGCGATGCAGAATCTCACACGGCAGAGCCTGGCAAGCTGCCCGCGGCGTATTCGATATGCCAAAAACAGTAACAATAATGGGCCTATTCCCCTGACCCTGAACGTTACAGGGACAAATGAGACGTTACTGGCACCTGCTCGAGCAAATCGATGAGCAACAGGACGACAGTGATACAGTGATACAGTGACATGTATATAGTCATATATTTTATATCTATCTATATATATATATATATATATAAAAGCACACAAGGCTCAACTTCTAACATGTTAGTGATCTCTTATAGAAGAGCTTAAATGACCCTGGGTGAAATACAACAAACCTCATCCTCTTTCCTCTAAGGATACTTCTTTTGTAGCATTTTCAGCAATTTTTCATAACAAAATATGCAAAATATATTATTTTAGTTCTTGCTTTGAGGCAGGGATTGGAGTTTGGGATGGAATCACCCAAAATATGGTGGTGGGAAGGTGTAATGGTGGTCGGATTGGTGTTTGACTATTAAATGTAATCAAATATCATTAACTACTTTATAAAATAAAAAATTTAGTAAAATAAAAATAAATTTTGAAAAAGAGAAAGGGGGAAATACCAATCCACAAGAGACACTGACGTGGGCAGTCGGCAAGAAGAGGGCCATCACACCACCTCCCAGTCACGGATTCAGGCCAACGTGCCAGCCACACACCACCTTGTCCTAGGAACTTAAACCTCAGATGCCAGGACGATACGATTCTGTTTTCTAAACCACTCGGGCTGTGGGATTTGTTAGAGCAGCCTGCGCAAATACAATGTTCTCTTCCTCTTAGGCATGCACAGACAGCAATTCCCAGCTTCCTTTCCAAAGCGGGGTTTGGCAAGTGACTGAGCAAAAGAAACATGAGCAGGGATGATTTATGCCCTTCTAGACACCCCCTCCCCTGCCACCCCCTGCACACTCCTGCAAGCCTCTGTAGCTGCAACAAAGGGAGTAAATAACCCTGAATGACCTCAAGGGTTATCTGAGCCTCAGGATGAATAAGGTGACACTAATAGCTGAGTTCCCAGGTGGAGGACAGGCACCCACCAATGTGTCAACCACAGGAACCTGTTAACTGAGCAAGAAATCATTTTTTTCTAAGGTCTGGCCCATTACACATACCTTGAGCAGCTAGCCCACCCTAACTAATAGAAAGTACAGAGGAAGTGGACAGGAGACATGGAAATGCATATGGCAAGAAGCACTTGTTGCCAGCAGGAGGTCTCTAAGGTGATGCTTCACCGATCCCAGTCTCCCATCCTTTCCAACTTAGACACTGCCAGGGTGGGGAGCACAGTACCCCAATCTTGCAACAGACTTTCAGAGAAGTAACAGACCAAACCCAAATTAGCCTAAGAGAACACTCGTTAAATCTGGCCTAGCCATTCACCAAGAGCACTGGGCTCTCAAGCACCGTCTAAAAAAAGTCAAGACTGATAAATGACAATGGAAAGTGCCACAAGTTTGGCACCATCCTCTCGATGACAAGTTCCCCCATCTGTGTTGAAAGCTACCAAGAGGTGTGTAGACAGCCTGTGGTTACCAACCCGACATTGCAACACTGAGGCATTTCTCTCCGTCCTTCAAATTTCTCCAAACAAATGAAACTTGGTAGAAGTAATATTACAAAATTCCATGCACTCCTACAATACACTCAAGGGCAGGAGCAGGGAGGGGAGGTTGTTGGGAGATATACCTCATTACCCAGTTTAAAAAAAAAAATAGGAGGTGGGGCTGGAGTGATAGCACAGCGGGTAGGGCGTTTGCCTTGCACACGGCCTACCCGGGTTCAATTCCCAGCACCCCATATGGTCCCCTGAGCACAGCCAGGGGTAATTCCTGAGTGCAGAGCCAGGAGTGAGCCCTGAGCATCGCTGGGTGTGACCCAAAAAGCAAAAAAAAAAAAAGGAGGTTGGATCACTGAATTTTTTTTTAATGGCAGAATTCACGAACACGTGTTGTTTTGTCCTATAAGATCATAACTCTCACAGAACGAGAAAAAGAATTCTCTGAAAAATAAAGCTTTACTTGGGGAAGAAGATTTACACACGTGGAAGTAAAATTATCATCAACAAAATAACCAAGTGGAGAGTATGTCTTATTTAAGTTTTTCTCTTGCCTCAAAAGAAGTTTGAAAGTGACTAGAAAACTTTCCTTTGTACCATATTTCCACTGCCATGTAAAAAAGATAAATTCATGTTGATTTTCCAGGAGACAAATTGCTGAGGTTTGGTCTGTTATGTGTCATTGGTCTCTCCTAATTTTCCAGAGTCATGTAAAATTACCAGATGGGTCTATTAAAGGGTGTATTCTACAGACGCTAATTGGAATTGGAAGAAAATGAAAATAGAATTACCCCAGTCTAGATTGTGCCTAAAAGATCCAAGCATTATGGCCTAAAGTAATATAATTTCTAGTCAAGCAATGAATCCCTTCGTTCCTTGGTGACAGGACACCTTCTAACCCACACACAGACTTCTCCTAGGAGTTCTAGCTAACACCTTAAACTGCAAGCTGGGGGGCTGGAACGATAGCACAGTGGGTAGGGCGTTTGCCTTGCACACGGCTGACCCGGGTTCAATTCCCAGCATCCCATATGGTCCCCTGAGCGCCGCCAGGAGTGATTCCTGAGTGTATGAGCCAGGAGTAACTCCTGTGCAACACCGGGTGTGACCCAAAAAGAAAAAAAAAAACTGCAAGCTGGGGAGCTGTAGTCATTTTCAAAAGTTTAGATTCTCAGTGTTAAATTCACTTCTGCAGTGCTCCTATCTATGAATGCTCTCTTGACCCCTTCTCACACCTAAAGAGAAAGTATCAGAAGTATCAGCCTACCAGCGTATCTAAGCCACTGCTGGGCACTGGGCTCTCTACAACTGTCATAAGCCCACACTTTTGCTCAACACACAGGGAAAGGGCAACCGAGGGGGGCGGGCTGAGCACTGGACACAAGGCACAACATGGGATAAGCACAGAAATGCATCTACTGCAAAAAAGGAGACAAAAACTGTGGGAGACGTAACTGAGCTGAGTGATTCCAGCAGGCAGGCCAAGGCAGGGAAAGATTTCCCAAGAGAAGAAACAATATATACCATGGGCCTGGATGTTCCTGTCTTCTAGAGGAGGTCATCGCAGCCAGTGAACTTAAAATCTGGCCCAGAGATTAAGGAATTTGTTTCGGGGTATACTGTGGAGACTGGTGGTGGGGAATGTGCACTGGTGGAGGGATGGGTGTTTGATCATTGTGTGACTGTAACTCAAACATGAAAGCTTGTAACTATCTCACGATGACTCAATAAAATAAAAATTTTTTAAAAAAAAATTTTAAGCCATTAACTATGCTAAAAAAAATTGTTTCATATGAGGTTTGAAAGAATCAGAAAATGAAATGCAGTGAATATCTTCCAAGAAGTGCAAATTTGATTGATTTCATAGTAAATCACATGAAGAGGGGAGAGGAAAAAACTCCTTCTCAAATTCATCAATCGAATTTTTCTAAGTAGTCTTTCCCAGATTACATGTTCTAAGTGGCCTCGCAGTGAGTCTCTTGCCTGCATGCCTGGCTGTCTTCCCCGGGGCCCCTCGGAGGGAATGGGCTCCAGCTTCCCTCCCCACCTGGAGCAGAGCTCCTGGAGGCCAAAGGCCACCCGAACCTAGCTACAGCCATGCTCGAGGCCCCTCTCCACACGTTCGGACGGGCCTCACGCATGAAGGTACCGGCAGAGGAACCCAGGTGTGTGTAATCCCATCAATGGCCAACATCCAGAGACTTAAAGCAAGCTCCCAGAAGCAAGCTTTTGTAACGTACTTCTCCCTCTGGGAGAAACTGGCAAGCTTTTGAGAGTTTCCTGCCCACATGGGAGAGCCTTGCAAGCTTCCCATGGTGTATTCATATGCTAAATCCAGTAAGAAGCTGAATCTCATTCCCCTGACCCTGAAAGAGCCTCCAGTGAGACATCGTTGGGAGATCTTAGACTTCTAAGATCTCAGGGAAAGGACGAATGGAGAGGTTACTGAGCCCACTCGAGAAATTGACGATTAATGGGATTTTGTGATCGTGATCGTGAAGTGACCTCGCTTAAAAGGTTTCAGCACAACAGGGATAATGAAAGAAATAAAATAAAAGAACTTGTGTTTCAAATACCTTGTGTTACCAAAAAAGAGTGTGGGCCATCCCCGATATTTCAGTGGAGGAAAGCTGTCTCACTTTCTGATCACAGCCCCCAAAGTCAAAAAGTGAGATGGAAAAGTATAAAAGCTTTCCCTGGGATACAAATCAACCAGGATACAGGACTGGAGGGGGCACGACCTCTCCTGCCGTCACACACACTGAATGAGATGCTAGCCTTTGGCCCATCATCCTACCTAATCTAGAACAGCATTTTCAACCTGGAGCCATAGAGTTCCTCTGAAGGCTGCCAGGATATTCCCAGGGGGGTCACAGATAAAAATCAAGTAAATAAGGGAGAGGGGGACATGTCAACACCAGCTAGTTATAGGTAGGCCACAGAAAGGAAGAAAGTAGGAAGGGGGCCAAGGTCACACTGTTCTTAGAGGCTAGAACAAGTACATGATGGAATTACAAGACAAGAACAATAACCAACAAGCTACATTTCCCCGTTCCAAGTGTGGTCTGCCTAGGTACCGTGTTCTTGTTTTTTTCAAGCCCAGTAATTGATGTGTGACTGGGAGGGTAGAAAACTTACCAACTCAAGAAGAAAGTCTGAAAGCACCTAATACAGGGGTCGCTCTCTCAAAATTCTCAAGCATGCCAGTCTCCTGGGTCAAAAACATCTCAGGTTGAAAAATATGTGACTTGGGGTGCCCCAGAGAAAGGCAGTGGAGACCCCTCCCTGCCCCAAGGGACCCAGCCCCGGCAGCCAAAAACCTCCAGAACCCAAACACCGCCCTTCTCATGGCCACTTTCCACATGCTCGGGCCAAGCCTCACCCACAAGTGAACTTTTCCCTAGACCATGTGGTCACATTTGCAGCCACATGACACTTCATAGGACACACCCTACCCATAGTCCAAGAGTATCCCACCATATTTGATGGGATTCAAAGTAAGAGGCAACCAACCTTAGAGGTAAAAATTATATTATCTCAGTTCTGCTTTGGGGCAGGGATTGGAGTTTGAGATGGAAAGACCCGAAATATGGTGGTAGGAAGGTATAATAGTAGTGGGATTGGTGTTCGAATATTAAATGTAATGAAATATTGTGAACTACTTTATAAAATAAAAAAATCTTTTAAATAAAAACGTGTGGCATCTGATTTCATTCTCATTGGATCTGCTCAAGGAAAACCTTAGAACTTCTGCTTGTAAAGCCAAGAGCTAGACATAGCAGCAGATAACCCAGGGTCAGACTCAGGCATACACCAATGAAGGAACAGCAACAAGCACACAGTGTCCCAAAGGGAAACTGCACCCGTAAGCAGCCTCTTCTATCTTTTCTCTTCCAGTTTGTATATTTTAATGTTCATGATTTAAAGTTTTAATCTCCCCAGGGATCTAAAAGATCTTAGAAAGACTAGCTTATACTATTCTAACAAACTTTTATCTGTTTATAGTTTTGGGGAAGCAAAAAAAGTTACCAAAATGGGTCTTTTCAGGGGCTGGAGCGATAGCACAGAAGATAGGGTGTTTGCCTTGCACGCAGCTGACCCAGGTTCGATTCCCAGCATCCCATATGGTTTCCTGAGAACCGCCAGGAGTAATTCCTGGGTACAGAGCCAGGAGTAACCCCTGAGCATCGCTAGGTGTGCCAAAAAGCAAAAAAAAAAAAGAAGGGTCTTTTCAGACCAGTATTCCAAGTGCAAGCTCTGGGCCAATTCATTGCTCAGGGATTTTGGACACATGTCTAAAATCTGAGCTCTGAGACAGAGTATGGCTTCAGAAAGGGCTGAAAAACATAAAAGACTCGATGAGAAAGATTAACAAAATTCCTTCAATAAGTTTTAAGATTATTATTATTCAATATAACCATTCACCAAACCACATTTACTTCAAACTAGTTACAAAAAATACATAAAGGGTCGGACCAGGGCGATAGCGGTGAGCGCTCTGCCGAGATGCGACTCAAGTGGCCACATGTTTATTTGTGCGGCCGCTCTGCTGCTGATGACCATGATCCAGAGGACAGCTAGACTACTTTTGGTACCAGCAACTGCTTCCACCAACGTCTCTAGACTGTTAACTAAGCCAGAGCCCCATGCTGCCCCAGGAAGGGAAATGATGCAATTTCTAACATAAATCTCACTGGACTTAACTACTAAAGTACTAAAATGCAGAAATCCTAAATCCCATAAGAGACTTCATATCTCTTCATTCTCAGCAATGGGAAATTATCAAATGCTTCTTTGCCAGCACAGCTTTTTTTTTTGAGGGGAAAATCCAACAACAATAGTGAATATTGTGTTGAAATATGGAATGTAATCAAGGTAAAGAGAAAATGAAGTGAAATTTATCAGCTACGCAAGTGGGGGTGGGGGGTGGGGGGGTGGGAGGTATACTGGGGTTTTTGGTGGTGGAATATAGGCACTAGTGAAGGGACAGGTGTTCGAGCAGTATACAACCGAGATAAGCCTGAAAACTGTAACTTTCCACATGGTGATTTAATAAAAAATAAATAAAATTTTTTAAAAATGCACAAATGGGAGAGAATATGCCCTAAAGATCAGCATGTGTTAATTATAAGAAATACTGAGTCTTATCACTTACATTATAACCAATAATAATTTTACATAAGTGCCCAAGTTAGCCTTGATTCTTAAAAGAAAATGAACTAATTTCACTGAAACTAGCTTCATGGCATCAGACTCACTCAGTGAGGAAATGTTTCAGCACCCTCTACTGGTCATTGATTGTATTTAGCCTGGTCATAATTCTTATGACTCGGAATCTATCTTTCAAAGGTCAGACAGTGGATACAGTTCAACCCAAACTCATCCCTCAAAGTTGAACCAGAAGCAAACACAAACAAAAACAAATCCATAGGACAAGGAAAGGAAGCCTTCTTTTTTTCTTCCTTCCTTCCTTTCTTTCTTTCTTTCTTTCTTTCTTTCTTTCTTTACTTTTTTTCTTTCTTTCTCCCTTTCTCTCTTTCTTTCAGCTTTTGGATCATACCTGGTGATGCTCAGGGGTTATTCCTGGATCTGCACCCAGGAATTATTCCTGGCGGTAGTTGGGGCACCATATGGGATGCCAGAAATCAAACCTCTGTTGACAGCATGCAAGGCAAGTGCCCTACCTGCTATGCTATCTCTTCAGCCCCAGAAAAGACTTCTGAAGAGCTTTCCGACCTGTTCACAAGCCCTGTCGTTCCTGCTATTAAAGCAATACCTAGATGCCCAGCTTCCCGCGCTGCCTGCACCTGCAAGGAACTCTAGTCCTACTGTGGAATGAGCAAACGTCTATCACCCTCACACCAGTCTGCTCCAACAACCCAGCTCTGATGGGGCAAGACTCACCTCAGGAAATGGAACAGAAGCGCCAGTCAGACCACGGCCCCCCACAAGTCCATGGACAATGCCAAACAGTGCCCTGTTTGTGGGCTTATATATGCAAGTAAAGAACTTTTTGGAGTTGGTCGGGTACTTGCCTTGCAGGCAGCCAATCTGGGTTCAATCCCCAGCAACACATATGGTTCCCCCAAGCCCCACTAGGAGAGATCCCTAAGTGCAGAGCCAGGAGGAAGCCCTGTGTACAGTGGGTGTGGGCCAAAACCAAAAACAAACAAAATAGGAAAAGAACTTCTGTCCCATGACTTTTGATAATACACTTTCTCCTGACTTCCTAAGCCCCCCAAAGAAAATGAGACTTTCTGCTAGGATTCAATACAAATAACCAGGCACTTGATCCAATACAAGTAACCAAGTTCTTGATACCTGGCCCTTAATTTTTCAGAAAGGAAAGAATGGGAATCTTTCTGGTGTTTGCTATTTAATAATAGAAGGAAAGAAAAGGAGAGGAGGTAAGAATAGAAAAGGTGGGAAGTTTCTCTGCTCTCGAGTGTTACAAGATCAAGCTACTTTTTAGGGATAAATCATGCTTATTGGTTTGACATCAGACATCTACTAAGCAAAAAAATATTCTTTAGAAGATGCTGTTGTAAAGAGATTGGAAAGTAATTCCTGCCATCAAAAAAGCTCTCAGTTGTTTGCAAGACCAAACCTAGTCACAGGAAACAAGAAAGTGACAATGTGTTAGATCCTTAAATTAAAGGATGCGTATTTGTACATATATATGTATTAAACCTATACACAGCCCCCAACTCTTTCTCTTCCAGGATGGAAGGATGATCATCAAAATATTAACAAAGATTATCTCTCCTGAAACTTCGAATAATCTGTATCTTTTTTCTTCCTATTTTTAGCACAGTTTGGATTTCCTACAATAAAGAGACAAAATCTTAACAAAAAGATAAATAAATTAAAAGTTGAATTATCAAGCAGATACAGAGGAACTGCTTATGAAAACTATATTGTCCACAGAGTATGATTTATGAACACTGACATAAAAATATATCAAGAATGGGCTGAGTACACATCCAAAAGAACAAAAGCAACCGCTGTTGGAGAGGATGTGGGGAGA
Organism: Sorex araneus; assembly: GCF_027595985.1. Classification (NCBI taxonomy): domain Eukaryota; kingdom Metazoa; phylum Chordata; class Mammalia; order Eulipotyphla; family Soricidae; genus Sorex; species Sorex araneus. The sequence continues at coordinate 129,739,163 of NC_073302.1, read as the reverse complement.
AAGGGACCCTTCTTCACTGCTGGTGGGAATGCCGACTGGTTCAGCCCTTCTGGAAAACAATTTGGACGACTCTCAAAAAATTAGATATTGAATTCCCATTTGACCCAGCAATACCACTGCTGGGAATATATCCCAGAGAGGCAAAAAAGTACAATCGAAACAACATCTGCACATGTATGTTCATCGCAGCACTGTTTACAATAGCCAGAATCTGGAAAAAACCCGAATGCCCCAGAACGGATGACTGGTTGAGGAAACTTTGGTACATCTATACAATGGAATACTATGCAGCTGTTAGAAAAAAGGAGGTCAAGAATTTTGTAGTCAAGTGGATGGGCATGAAAAGTTTCATGCTGAGTGAAATGAGTCAGAAAGAGAGAGACAGACATAGAAAGATTGCACTCATCTATGGTATATAGAATAACAGAGTGGGAGACTAACACCCAAGAACTGTAGAAATAAGTACCAGGAGGTTGACTCCATGGCTTCGAGGCTGGCCTCACGTTCCGGGGAAAGGTCAACTCAGAGAAGCGATCACCAACTACATTGTAGTCGAAGGCCATGTGGGGGAAGGGAGTTGCGGGCTGAATGAGGGCTAGAGACTGAGCACAGCGGCCACTCAACACCTTTATTGCAAACCACAACAGCTAATTAGAGAGAGAAAACAGAAGGGAATGCCTTGCCACAGTGGCAGGGTGGGGTGGGGGGAGATGGGATTGGGGAGGGTGGGAGGGACACTGGGTTTACGGGTGGTGGAGAATGGGCACTGGTGAAGGGATGGGTTCCCAAACTTTGTATGAGGGAAGTATAAGCACAAAAGTGTATAAATCTGTAACTGTACCCTCACGGTGATTCTCTAATTAAAAATAAATAAATTTAAAAAAAAAGAAAAAAAAGAATGGGCTGAGTGAAAATAGTCCAAATTATTAGAGGCTGCGATCTTTGTTTTTATTTTTTTATCTTTTTCACATCTTTCTTATCTTCTTCATACTTTTATAAATGGTAAAACTGATCTTTCCTTAATGAAATTCAAATGGCGAACAACTGCTCATCCTCGTTTGAAGACATCACTAGTGAAAGGAAAAGCTTCACCCCAACTTCCCCGAACCCCAACATGCCTGGTATTAGGGCTGTGCTGATAAGGATGTCCACCTCCTTGCACTGCTCAGCGAAGAGTTTCATCTCAGCATCAATGAATTCTTTGGACATTTCTTTTGCATATCCTCCTTGTCCCTCACCAGATTCCTTCAAGTCCACCTCCAAGGGCTCTGCTCCAAGAGATTTGAACTGCTCCAAAGCTGCAGCTCTAGAGATTACAGGAAATAAAGAGGTTATTTTCAAAAACCTCCAGAACCCAATCACCACCCTGCCTCACCACCCAGCCGCGTGTGCCTCACCCACGAGTGAACCCCCAGAAAACCCAGGTATGCGGGACTTTGTGACTACGAACTCTGAGTTCAACAGGATCAGAAACAGAGATCCTCTACCCGTATCCCCCGTCTCCAGCGACTCCGAAGTCACATCCATAAGACACTCCTGGCTGGCACCAGATACTCTCATTATCGGCCACGATCCAGATCACACGTCCTTCTCTCCCTGAAGGGAACAACATGACTCTCGCCATAACCTTGCCACCAGACCCCGTGCCAGGCTATTTCACTCAGGGCGCCCCAAAGGAGATCGGGTGAGACCCCTCCCTGCCCCAAGGGATCCAGCCCCGAGAGCCAAAAACCTCCAGAACCCAAACACGCCTTGCTCACAGCCGCTCTCCACATGCTCACCCACAAGTGAACCTTTCCCTGGACACTTCAGAGGACACACCCTACCCATACTCCAAGAGGTCTGCACCACATTTGATGGGAGGCAACCGACCTTAAAGGGAAATATTATATTATTTCAGTTCTGTTTTGGGGCAGGGATTGGGGTTCGGGATGGAAGCTCCCAAAATATGGTGGTGGGAAGGTATAATGGTGGTGGGATGGGTGTTTGAATATTAAATGTAACCAAATACTGTGAACTACTTTATACAATAAAAAAAGTTTAAAAAGAAAGAGGTTATTTTGAGCTGAGCAATAGTACAGCAGATAGGGTGTTTGCCTTGCACTCGGCTGACCCAGGTTCGATTCCCAGCATCCCATATGGCCCCCCGAGCACCGCCAGGAGTAATTCCTGAGTGCATGAGCCAGGAGTAACTCCTGTGCATCGCTGGGTGAGACCCAAAAAGCAAAAAAATTAAAGAAATAAAACATAAAGAGGTTATTTTAAGCCCCTACTACGGGATTTGAGATGATCACTTGCATATAGTTCAAAGAACAATTGTATATATGCCAAAGTGGAAACTTTCTTTTGATGTCTCTGGTTGAACTGTTTCAACATTTTCCCCCTTGGTTTGGGGGGTCATACCTAACAGTGCTCAGGGGCTAATGCCAGCTTGATACTCCAAGGACCATGAGGACTCAGTGCCGGAGATCAAACCCAACCAGGCCTCCTGCAAACAAAGCATGAGTTCCAATCCTCCGTAATCTCTTCCAGGCCCTGTTTCAGCTTTTTCCTAAAAGCAGGTAACATTTTTACAGTAATACTTTTTCTAGGGAAATAACTATAGGAAATTAAGACTTGTAGTTAATTTGTGAAAAGGATTTCAATACTGGAAGCACCAGTAACTAATTACTATTTCCCAGGGCTCCATTATGAGTTCAACAACCTACATCAAGATTTGACTTCATTAGGAAGCCAGAGTGATAGTACAGTGGTTAGGGCATTTGTCTTGCACACGGCTAGCACAGGTTCAATCCCCAGCATACCATATGGTTCTCGGAGCACCGCTAGAAGTAACTCCTGAGTGCAGAACCAGGAGTAACCCCTGAGCATTGCCGGGTGTGATCCAAAAAGCCAAAAACAAAAAGATCTGACTTTATTCAAATCATTCAAGCTGGGGTTTTACAATGTGCAAACGTTTTGACTTGTGGAAATTTTTCCCACATAAGGAACTTTTTTACTTAGAAATATTTAACAAATTGATTTTTAACACCCTTCCCCTGCCCCAGTCCTATTAACTTGTGCCTGGGGGCAGGGGGGAATGCTATCTAAAAAATGTCAGAAGGGGCAAAATGTGAGCGTGACACATTTAAATTTTGCCAAAATACATTTCATTAAAAAAAAAATAAATGCTACCTGTGCCGGAGATAGTCCAGCACAAAGAATGACTGCTTTGCACACATTAGACACAGACTCGACCCCCATAGAGGGTCCCTTGAGCACTGCCAGCATTAATCCCTGATCACAGAGCCAGCAGTTGAGTCCTGAGCACCACTGGGTGTGACCCAACAACTAATTTAATGAATAAATATCAGAAAAAAATAAATGCTAGCCAAGTCATGGTGCACTAGTTAGGTGAATAACCAAAGTCAGCATAGCTCTCCACTAGCAGAGATAGTGTTTAATTCACCAGAATCCATCCCTCCTGCAAATTCCAGGCTTTCTTAAAGACATCATCCCAGGTAAAAATCCCAATTCCCAGACCCCATTCCAACTCACTGAATTACCAACTCCAGCAAAAAGGTCAAAAGATGGATTCCAAGCAAGAGCACAAAGCTTATCCTTGCCATGAGGAAAATTCGGGAACTTGTGGTCTGAGCCCATCAGCTCCTAGCAGCTGCCCAGGTCAGGTTGGCCATGAAGGGCAGCAGATGACAGGCAGAACAGAAAGGGTAAGAAGCACAGGGTTAAACAAGAGCTTTACCTGCCTTTCTGCAGGAAGCAAGGAACAAACACGCATGTAGCCCAAACTAGCCGAGGTCAATCTGTGACCACATGAGGAATCAGCCTTCGCTGAGGCCAGCAGAAACTGGACAGAGAAGTGACTGGGTGCAAGACAGCACGGACTAGAGTCAGTTAACATCTGCATCAAAAGGGGAGTTCTTCTGGACTGTCATTTAGAAATAATACCCTCCGTTTCTTTCTCTCTTTTTTCTTCCTCCCTACCTTTCTTCCTTCTTCTCTATCTACCTTTCCTTTCCTTCCTTCCTATCTACCTTTTGTCCTTCCTTTCTTTTCCTTCCCTCTTTTCTTTCTTTCTTTCTTTCTTTGCCAGAGATCTTTTGCTTCACACATGCAAAACTAGAACTCTACTTTGAGGCTAGAGCAATAGTACAAAGGGGCTGGGTGCTGCTTGCCTTGCGTGCAGCCAACTAGGGTTCAATCCCTGGCACCCCAAATGGTTCCTGAGCTAGCCAGGAGTGGTCTCTGAACACAGAACCAGGAGTAAGCCCTGAGCACTGCTAGATGTGGCCAAAACAAACAAACAACAACAACAAAACTACTTCTGAGCTACATTCTCAGCAGCCAATAACGTATTTTCTCATAGATCATGATCATTTCTCATAGATCGCAGATCATCAAGCTGAGATCATGTTTTCTAATTCCTATTTCTGTGTCTACAGCCAAAGTAATACAGCTCAGAGTTGTCTACTATTTTTAATGAAATAAGAGCAAACCAATATTTATATACAGATGCATAGATACATACTAAATGACCCCAAATTTGTTCAAAAGATATCCATACAAAAATATATAGGTGGGGAATGGTGATATGTAGGTTATCACACCCCACAAAATATCATTAGCAGTTTTGGGGGGAACTGTGGGACCACATATGACAATGCTCAGGACTTATTCCTGACCAGGCACTCAGGGATCACCCTGAGCATGACTTGGGAGACCCTAGGGGCTGCCAGGATGGACCCAATTGAGCCCAGGTTGACCAGTGAGTAAGGTAAGCACCTTACTCACTCTACAATATATTCAGCCCAAATTCATTAGCAATTTTATCTGCTCAGTAAGATTAAAACAGGTAATTTTGCGATTTACCTGCCACAGAGATAATTTATCAAAATTTAAAATGTGACTATCCATTCATGTCCCAAAAATGGCATGAATAGCATTTCTAGAAATTCATTCCATGTAAAAAATTAATACATATGCAAATTGGAGAGACACACAATTTTACTTATAATGCAAACAGCATAAATGACTTAAGCTATAAAAAAGTGTTTTCTGTCCTATGTGAAATTCTACAGGAAATACTCTTTTCACACTAGAGCCAACAGCTCAGAAAATTGTCAACTTATAGAGGGCTCAAAGAAAAAGTCACTGCACTTCTAGAAAATGAAATCTTCTGTAGCCACAAAAAAAAATTTTTTTTGGTTTTTGGGTCACATCCGGCGATGCATAGGGGTTACTCCTGGATCATGCACTCAGGAATTACTCCTGGTGGGGCTCGGGGGACCATATGGGATGCTGGGAATTGAACCCGGGTTGGCCGAGTGCAAGGCAAACGCCCTACCCGCTGTGCTATTGCTCCAGCCCCACAAAAAATATTCTTGATGGGACCAAAAAGATAGCACAGGGTAGGTTATTTGCCTTATACACAACTGACCCAGGTTTGATCCCTGGTATCCCATATGGTCCCTCAAGAACTGCAAGGAGTAATTCCTGAGTGCAGAGCCATTGGGTATGGGCCAAAAACCAATTACCTCTAGAAAAAGAAAAAAATGTGTATATATATGCATATATATATGTGTGTGTGTAGTATGTGCATATATATAAACATATATGTGTATGCATATATATGTACTTAGGTACATATATATATATTTGGTAAGGAGCACTGTCGTCCTGTTGTTCATCGATTTGCTCGAGCGGGCACCAGTAATGTCTCCATTTTGAGACTCGTTGTTACTGTTTTTGGCATATCGAATACGCCACAGGTAATAATTAAGAGAGGGCTGGAGTGATAGTACAGTGTGAGTTGACCTTAGAAAGGAGTTAAGGAGTTAGAGCAAGAGCACAGAAGGTTTGCCTTGCACATGGCCGACCCGGGTTCGATTCCCAGTACCCCACATGGTTCCCTGAGCACTGCCAGGAGTAATTCCTGAGTGCTGAGCCAGGAGTAACCCCTGTGCATCAGCGGGTGTGACCCAAAAAGCAAAGAAAAAAGAAAAGAAAAGAAAAGAAAAGAAAGGACAGGAAAAGAAAAGAAAAGAAAAAGAAAAGAAAAGAAAAGAAAAGAAAAGAAAAGAAAAGAAAAGAAAAGAAAAGAAAAGAAAAGAAAAGAAAAGAAAAGAAAAGGAGTTAAGTAATTTTTAAGAGAATACCCTGTAGAACAGTTTTCATCTATAAATTCTTCTTTGGTGGGGGTCACATCCAGCAGTCTCATAAGGGGTCAGTGGCCACTCAGGACTTGGTGCAGATTTCAAAGGTGGAGAGCATGTGGGGCCAGGCATCAAACCCAGGGTTCTCTCACGCATGCACCTCCAGGCTTTTAAACTATCTCCCCCACCCACTGATAAGTTCCAAGGAGATCATCCTATCCACCTGAAACAAAACGTTTCCATCTGAACAGTCATGACAGGTTAAGCACGTACCTGGTGTCAAATCCCCGAACAATCGCACCCATGGACTTGGCTGCACCGGCAGATGCCAGCCCAGCCACACCACCGCCAACAATCAGAATCTAGGAAAGAGGGCAGAACCAGTGTTTTCATATTATCTTCTTGTCAGTGTAGTTTAGGTAACACTGTTACCATAGTATTGGTGTACAAAAGTACTGCAGCCCACAGTTACCAAAGTGTCCAAAATACTCCGCACCTGCCCCTATTTCACCTCTAGTCAATCTCTTCATGCCCCCTCACCCTTTCCCCCACTGCTTGGTACTCTGAGTTTTGTCACCCAAGGCCAAGAGAACCAATATATTTTAAATAAGGTTCATTATCATCTGACCATGAACAACTGTCAGCTAACAGCAGTGAGTCTTTGGTACTCAGTTAGCATTCAATAACGCACCAGGTGGTGCCAGCAGGGATGATCAGCTCTCTGAGTTGCAGAGATTACTCTTCAGCTCAACCACCACTGTTTTTAAAAAAGAATTATCAAAGGAACAGCTGCTGGCAAAGGTCAACTAACTTCACTAAAAATAGTCTGGCAAATCAGCATCTCAGTGCAAAAGCGACATGCAGCATGATCAGCATTCCATATGTTAAACATTAACGGGTTCTTCCCCCTGTGTGAAAGCTATTTCTTCTAAAATTCTGAGTGTGACATTCTAGCTGCCTCTATCCTTTCAAAACCGAGGGTTTCTGTGTATTTATTAATTATCAATTAATTTCAAAGGTGGGTCAACTTTAATGAAACATCCACAATTTCGAGCCTAAATGCTTCTACCACAGAAGGTCACCAGCCACCTTAATTCTGAACCATTTTGAACAAATGACACAAGGAATCCAGAGTATCGTAACTGATCTCCTTAGGACCAGTAGGGTCAGGGACAAAATAGCCAAAGCATAGACAGCCTATGCTTTCTTAGGACCAAAATAAGGACAAACGGAGTCTCCCATCTGAAATGAAGTGCCAGAGATCAAACCCAGATCAGTTGCATTCCAAGTAATCCAAAAACTTGTAACTTAACCATTGTACTAGCTTTCCAGTGTACTTTTATTTTTATTTTTGAGCCACACCTGCCAGTGCTCAGGTCTAACTCCTGGTTCTGTGCTCCTGGCTCGGAGGCTGCACCAGCCAGGTGCAAAGCAAGTGCTTTAATACCTGTAGTACCTTTTATGCCCCTCCTACCTTTTTTTTTTTAATGATGATAGTAGGAGTCAGAGAGATAATGAGCAGAGTGCTGGCCATCCACTTAGCCAACCCGGGAGTAAGTTTTGAGTACTACTAAGTGTACCCCAAATACAAACAAAAAAAAACAAAGACCAAACAGAGAGTAGGGCAGGTAGGTTATTGACTTCGCATGCGACCAACCTGGGTTCAATCCCTGGTACCCATATGGTTCTCCCGAACCCTGCCAAATTCATCCCTGAACACAAACCCAGGAGTAAGTCTTGGTGCGTGTGACACCACCCCCCAAAAAAAAGAGAGAGAAAGGAATGTCAAGTCATGTAACCTGTTCCTTCACATCCTCTCGGTTCAAGGCAAGGTAGAGTAATTATCATGCATGCTTGCACATATGTAGTTCTACCACCAATCCATGAGCAAGTACAAATGTAACCCCCAAAAGATCTCCCAATCCATCCCTTTCTCTATGTCTAAATTACTGCCACCATCTTCCTGGGTCATTATTTTTGCAACCAATTCCCAACAGATCTTACCCTTCCCTTCCCCTACCCCAGTCTATTCTTCCACAGATTTTTATAATCCTTGATTAATCCAATGATTTTTATAATCCTTTTGAGATGACAGGAAAAATATACACCAATCTCTTCCCCAAGCTCCTGGCCCAGAACTCCTGAAACCCTTGTCATTTTCTAAGTGAAAAAGCATTGAGAATTTTGTTTGTTCTGATAATTGGTTTATGACCCCAGTTCCTGACACAGAATTCCTAAATCCCCTGGAATTCCTTGGGTGACAGCAGTGAGACAGCATTCTATTCTGATGAGGTGACCCTGGGTGGGTTCCTGGATGGGGACAGGTCACTGCAAAGACAAAACCATGTCTAGAAGTCTGGAACTTCCCTCCCCCAACCCCCACCCCTGCATTCTTCAGAGAGGGGCAAGGGCTAGAAACAGAGCTAATGATCAATCATGTCTCTGTTAGAAGCTACCAAGAAAACCCCGGCAGAGTGCAGAGTTGAAGGATCACAGCCTTTCACCTCACCATTCCCCCGCTCTGCACAGGGCTCCCCTCTGCTCCCAATCTAGTTTCTAGAACCAGGAGCCTCCCCCACTGCCGATCTCCTGACCACACCATCTCACATTTTCTGTCCCTTCTGACCCAATGTTTGGCCAAGAGCAAGGAAATCAAGACAATCTTTTCTGCAAACCAAAATGTCACAATACTCGTGAAACAGAAAATGTGATGAATGTATTTTTTTAAGTAGTCATAAATAGGCTATGCAAAACAAATTACCAAAAATCCTCTAAGAACTCAAGCAAAGCAAAAAAACAGAAGCTACATTAGAATGTACAGAAACATCAAGATTTTCTTATTTCAAGCAATCGTAGGCAGTCAAGGGTCACCTGTGTACTTGTACAGACAACAGAAGTCATACTTCTCATGTGAATACACAGGAAAAAACTAATAGCCTTAATAATATTCATACTATTGCTCTCATTTATCCATGTTTTAGAGAAACTAAATTTTACCTACCTTAGCTGGAGGAACTTTTCCAGCAGCTGTGATCTGACCAGTAAAAAAACGTCCAAAATGATTTGCTGCTAACACAACAGCCTTATAACTGAAAGAAGGAGAGAAAAAAAATTAAAAATTATATAATGAAAAGTCTTAGGCTCACGTATCATGTCATCAAGAAAGCTTAACGAAGAAAAACAGTGAACATTTAGACAGTTCCTACTCTGTGTCCAAAAGGGTTTTTCTGGGTTTTTTTGTTTGTTTGTTTTGGGGCCAAATCCACAGTACTCAGGGCTGACTTCTGTTCTGCACTACTCCTGACAGTGCTCAGGGACCAAATGGGGTGCAGAAAATCGAACTTAGTCAGGCCATGTACAAGGCAAATACTACAGAAGATCCTCTGGGACTTGAAAAACAGAAATGAAGTAAAGGCAAAGTAGCTAGAATCTGGAAACAACCCCAGTGCCCGAGAACAGACAACTGGTTAAAGAAACTTTGATACATCTACACAATGGAATACTATGCTGCTGTTACAAAAGATGAAGTTATGAAATTAGCTTATAAGTGGATGGTCATGGAGAGTACCATGCTAAGTGAAATGAGTCAGAAAGTAAGGGACGGACTGCACTCATTTGTGGAATATAAAATAACATAACATGAGACTGACACCCAAGGACAAGTAGCCATAAGGGCCAGCAATATTGCTCCATAGTTGGAAGCCTGCCTCATGAGGTGGGGTAGAAGGCAGCTGGAATAGAGAAGGGATCACCAAGTCAATGATGGGTGGAGGAATTGTTCGGGACGGGAGATGTGTGCTGGAAGTAGATAAAGGACCAAACGTGATAGCCTCTCAGTATCTATATTGCAAACTATAATGCCCAAAAGTAGAGAGAGAGTAAGAGGAAAATTGTCTGCCATACAGGCAGAGGGAGGGTTGGGAAGGGGGGGAGATACTGGAGACATTGGTGGTGGAGAATGTGCACTGGTGGAGGGATGGATGTTTGACCACTGTATGAAACTCAAACATGAAAGCTTGGTAACTGTATCTCACAGTGATTCAATAAAAAAAGAAAAAGAAAGAAGAAAGAAGAAGAAGGAGGAGGAGGAGGAGGAGGCGGAGGAGGTAGGAGGAGGAGGAGGAGGAGGAGGAGGAGGAGGAGGAGGAGGAGGAGGAGGAGGAGGAGGAGGAGGAGGAGGAGGAGGAGGAGGAGGAAGAAGAAGAAGAAGAAGAAGAAGAAGAAGAAGAAGAAGAAGAAGAAGAAGAAGAAGAAGAAGAAGAAGAAGAAGAAGAAGAAGAAGAAGAAGAAGAAGAAGGAAGAAGAAGGAGGAGGAAGAGGAGGAGGAAGAGGAGGAGGAGGAGGAGGAGGAGGAGGCAGGAGCAATAGCACATCGGGTAGGGCATTTGCCTTGCACGAGGACGACCTGGGTTTAATTTCCAGCATCCCATATGGTCCCCTGAGCACCATTTTGGGTGTGACACAAAAAAAAAAAAGAAGAAGAAGAAGAAAAGAAAGGCTGAAAATGATCTCTCCTATTTTACAGGGAGTGATGGGACTATAACAATAACACCAAACTATTTTACTTTACTATATGATGCAAATTTTCTGTGATAAATAAGTCGTATATATGTACTGGGGAAAAAACTTTAAACTAGAAGGCCAGAGAGAAAGTACAGTGAGAAGGGCACTTGCCTTACACATGACTGACCTGAGTTTGATCTCAGCTCTCTATATTATCCCCAGAGCACAGAACCAGGAGTAACCCCTGAGTACCGCCAGGTGTGGCCCCCACAAAATATCACCTCATAAACCCTTAGAATTGTGAAGACAAAATCAGATAATGCAGGTAAAGTACTTAGCATAAAGTCTGTCACAGAAAGTACCCAGCAAATAATAGTATTTTAGCTAAATAAACAAAATGCAATAAAACTAGTAAACTCTAACTTTTTAGTAGAACATTTTAACAAATTATACAAGTTTCTTTTTCATAATTTATACTACGGCATTTTTGCACATTCTCACTGGGTAATAAGCATGCCACCTTAACATTTAAAATGAAAATGTTTAAGGGTATAATGAAAATGTTTAAGGGTAGACTGGCAAGAAAGTCTTTCCCAATCATATTTTTATAAAATTGATATAGCAACTGTTACAACATGGAAAAGGTTCATCATCACCCATGATTAGGAAAATGCAAACCAAAATTAACTCAAGAGATATGGTCCCTGCTCGTGAGAAAAGCACCTAAGAAAAGTCTGGAAACAGCCAGTGCTGATAAGCTTGGGTGAAAAAGGAACCCTCATCCACTAATGGTAGGAATACCACCTGGTTCAGCCACTGAGGAAAGTAATATGTAGATCTTTAAAAAAAAAAAAAAGGAATAGAACTTCCATGCTAACCAGCAATACCACCTCTTGGCATCTATCCCCCAAACACAAAAACATTAATTAGAAATGTTATATGTACACCTATGTTCATTGCTGCACTCAGTGCAAAAGCCAAGATGTGGAAACAATCCAAATGCCCAACTACGGATGAATAGATGAAGTTGTGGTATATATCATAATGGAATACTATAAGCTCTAAGATAGAACAAAAGCTTGCAATTTGCTATAACAGACTGAGTGAGGTCAGTCAAAGACAAGGGACAGATACAGAATGATCTTTCCCATATGTGGGACTTAAAGATGCACAGCAAAGTAGCCACAAAGAATTTAAGGGAACACAATAGGAAAATTAATGCACAGAACTAAGTTCAAAGGGGATGTAGGGGTCCTGAACATGACATTGGGAACCTGGAGGCAGGGGAAGTGGGTACAGTGGTGATGGGTGTAGTGTTGGAATTATGTGTTTGGAAACCATCATTAACAATATTATAACAGAGTACCTCAATTTTTAAAAGGTAAAAATAATTTTAAGTGAACAAAAATATTAATGCAAAACCACTATTACAATATTATGATGATCACACCATTTGTTAGTCTTCTGAATCCAAGTAATTTTCAGAGTGAATATGATAATCAATTTTTGCGACTGTTTTCAAAATTCCAGTTGTTATACAGAATGAAACTGATTTTTCAGGAAAATAGAAGAAGGGGGTTAGAGCAATAGCACAGCAGGTAGGGCGTTTGCGTTGCACACGGCCAACCGGGGTTCAATTCCCAGCATACCATATGGTCCCCTGAGCACCGCCAGGGGTAATTCCTGAGTGCAGAGCCAGGAGTAACCCCTGTACATGGTTACTGCCCCCCCCCGCAAAAAAATGGAAAATAGAACAAAATGTTGGTAACAGAAAAAAACAGTAACAGTGGATACTTTCTGATGATAAGCAAAAGCCGGAAATTAAGTTAAATATCTCACTGTTATGTGGTTGCACAGAAAAGTCTAACAAAGGGATGGAATACAGCGGGTAGGGCATTTGCCATGCACACAGCCGAACCGGGTTCGATTCCCAACATTCCATATGGTCCCCTGAGCACTGCCAGGAGTAGTTCCTGAGTGCCAAGCTAGGAGTAACCCTTGTGCATCTTCAGGTGTAACCCAAAAAGGAAAACAAAAAAGAAAAGAAAATGAAAAGTCTAACAGAAAATGACATCAAATGTTGTGTTACACATGTATGTAAACTAGTTGATTCATTTGAAACCATACCCTTTTCATCTATCAGTTCAGGACATTACATAGACTCTTTAATTTTGCCCCATGTACTTCCAAACGTTCAAATTTCAGCCAACTATGGGGCCACAATGGCCACAATAACCAGAATATGTGCATCCTTAATCCAATCTGGGTCACTCAGTTCTTACGGGGTTTGTTTATACTATCTCATAATATTTCATTTGCTCAAAATATTTGGACTTAAAAGACACTGATCCATGACTACTGGTTTTGATAATGTATATTTCACATAACAAAAACAGCAGCATTCTTAAAAGTTTACACTCTATTTTCATATTAAATTTTAAGTTCTATAACTTTAAACATCACTCTATTACAAAGTAAATAAAACAATTTATCTTGTCCAGTGATACATTATTTCTTCAAGCCAATCATGTGCCAAATTACTTTAAGGACATCTGGGACCAAAGGGTTAGCACAGAGGTTAGGCGCCTGCTTTGCATGTGGGGAACCCAGGTTCAATCCCCAACAGCACATTTGGTCCCCTGAGATCCACCAGGAGTGAACCTTGAGTGCGGTGCCAGGAATAATCCCTGAGCACTGCTGGGATTGGTCCAAAAATTAAATAAGTAGATAGATAAGGGCAACAAAGTATAGTTTTTACTTATCATTTCTGTTTTCTGTGTCACACTTATATCCCAAAGGAACCCAAGTAGAATCTGCAGTATATCTGATATACTACACCTAAAGTATAGGACCTGGGGCTGGAGTAATAGCACAGCGGGTAGGGCGTTTGCCTTGCATGCGGCCAATCCGGGTTCAAATCCCAGCATCCCATATGGTCCCCTGAGCACCGCCAGGGGTGATTCCTGAGTGCATGAGCCAGGAGTGACCCCTGTGCATTGCTGGGTGTGACCCAAAAAGAAAAAAAAAAAAGTATAGGACCTGAGAAAATTTCAGCTCATGTGTTAAGAGGAAAGTTTTATTTATATGTATACGAATAAAAGGCTAGTTTCATACATATATATAAACACATTAATCATTTTAGTGTGTTGATATCTGAGCCTTCATATTAACTGTCAACTACTAACAGTTTCATACATAATTCACCTAATTTGTTAGATAAATGGATTTCGGAACACCATCCAATTTCTAGATTTTTCCCACGCTCTGGGGCACAATCAGAATCACTCTGCAAGCATGTAGCCATGGCTACCCCTCCCCCAGGGAAGACTGATTACTCAGTCACAGTCACATTCCCCTGGAGCAGAGCAAGGTCAGAATCCTTCTCAACATGTAGCTAAACCGGCACTAAGCAGGGAATGCTTTCCCCGCTGTGAGAGGGCAATCGACAGACTTAGCCCCCAGCCATCAATATGGTTTGACATCAAGGAAAATTTCTGAAATGCAGATATTTTTCCTATTCATTAAATATATTATGAATTTACTTAAGCAAAATCTAGTAAAGGTAATAAACTTTCAAAGTGTATGGGTTAAATCATATTATGCCATTATCCAACTATTTTTACCATAAAAATGAGCAATTTCAAGCTCTTACATATGTATACACTCAAATGAAACACAACATGTTACTCATACAAACTAACCTGAGAGTCATTTTCTTTGGTGGTGAAAATACTCCTATCCATGAGGAATGAAAAGGAAAAAATAGATATGCTCTAATTCCCTAATGAAAACGAAAATTTCTCTCTAGTATTATGGCATTTGTCATCTCTAGGGTATCCAGGCTGTTACTTCTTTATATTTTTATTCTATTTAGTGGTGCCTTATACAGAAAAGATGCTTAACATCCGCTGACTGATATTTATCAATGTCGCCTTTCATTCATCCATTTAATCTAATACAATATTTGCATTCAGATAATAAAAATTTAAAAAATCAATAAAAAACTAGTGCAATATGAAGAGCCATTTCCTATCTGATGACTACGAAACAGTAAGTTTCAAGAACAACTCAAACACACTCTCAAAACGATATCATCTCCAACAATTATCACAGGAAAAGCACTGTAAGAAAGACCTAGACTAGAAGGTTTCTGTAATAGTGCTGTGCTCTTCCTCAGCTAAAATGGGAAAAAAATCAACGTACCCGGCAATGTTGGCCATGGAGCTGAGAGCATCATATCCCTGAGCAATTGTGACGCGTGGAACCTGGTCCATTGCCAGAACTGTAGCTTTCCTTTTGGAAAGTTTATCTAGCAGGTCTGGATTTTGAGCTGGGTAAATAAAACTAATAAGTGTTCCCGATGTCTTCAAAAGGTCTGCTTCATGGACACCCAATGTTGGATTAACCATGGGGGCTCGCACCTAAAAAGAAAGTGCAGTCACAGATTAAAAATATGATTATCTTTATCATATTTTTTTGTCTGGAGTTTTTTTTTTGTGTGTGTGTGTGTGTGTGTTTGCGGGGTTGGAGTTGGTTTAGTTCTGTTTTTTGGACTGCACCCAGCAATGCAGGGGGCTACTCCTGACTCAGGGCTTAAGAGACCCTTCCGTATTGGAGACTGAACACTTATCTGGCATGCAAAGTATTTGCACTAGTCCTCTGAACCATGTTCTTAGGCCCTTTATCATATTTTTAAGCAAACAGGACAATTTAAGTAACAGTTGAAAAAGGACTCCAGAAGTAAATTTTTAAGCTTCTGACAAAATTCCTAAGCAAGGTAAAGCACACAAATATCAATGCCAGCTGATGACCTATGCACCAAGTAAAGCTTACACACACCTGGCAAACAATCTCAGGTCAAGTAACCATAGAGCAGTAGGACAAATACATAGATTCTACAACAAATAAGTATTCCAGAATTTCAAACTCTGGTACAGTTAAGAGACATCAGAATAAATGAATGTTGTACATTTAATTCTTGCTAATTTTGGCAAGTACTTGGAGTGGTAAGAAGCTCAGAATATTATAAACTAAAATCTCCATGGAAGTATGGTAGACTGATGTCACCTTGAAATTCCAAACAAATACTTAGTGATGGACACAGTTCAAACTTTCAGTTTGCTGAAACGGGTTTAAGTAAAAAGCAGCATCTATCCTGCTAAATATCACAGTTATGTGAAATGTTACTTCAACATAAAAAAAAAGTACTATCAAGTTAGTGAGTGAATACACACTCAGCATGCTTGAAAATTTCAAATGTTCTTTGTTGTTGTTTATGTTATTGTTTTATTGACCACACCCAGCAGTGTCCAGGACTTACCCCTGACTCTGTGCTCAGGTATCACTTTTGGGTACTGGGATCGATCCTGGGTGAACTGCATGCAAGGCAAACAGCCTACATGCCATACTATCTCTCAGGCCCCAGCAAATGTTCTTGTTTGTTTGTTTGTTTGTTTGTTTTGTTTTGGGAGTGCTCAGGGTTTACTTCTGGCTCTGAACTCTGGGGTCACTTCTGGGAAAGCCAGGGGAATATATGGAGTGCCAGGGATTAAACCCAGGTCAGTCACATGTAACCCAAGTATCCTACTCACTGCACTATCTCTACAGCCCAAAACATTCACATATTGTTAGCCAAAAATTTTAGTTCCATTCAAAAATTTATGTCTAAATTTAAATCAATCTCCAATTAAAGCATTTCATTCCATTTGCACTGAGTACCCAGAAGTATTTTTAGGCAATAAATACAGAAAAGCTGCTCTGGGAAATAGTTTTTAAAGGAAACAAAAACACAAACATGGAGTCAGGACTTTGATTTCTCAGCATTTCACCCCAATTTATCTATGAGACACCTTTTTCACTTATTCCTACTTCTGTTGTTGGTCTATGATGCATATGACTTTAGGTTCAGGGTTTAATTAAAACTATTATGAAAGGTCTATTTTCCCCTGGTGAGAATCTATTAATATAGATTTAATAATAAAAGTGAAGCCCATAATAAAAGTGAAGGGCAACTCTGAATTGAATCTACTGACTCTCATTTGATGCTCAGAGGAGACTATTAGCAGCTGAATGAATCAAGCTAATGTACTTTTCCCTAAATGTAATTTCTGGATGATTGGTTCATTGAGATAGTAACAAACAACTCAAAATAGAAGTGCCAAAGTCAAATAGTTAATAAATATAACTCAAGTTATATAAATTTCTACATCGTAATAGGATTTTCAAGGCATCTTTAACATGCTTATGATTCCAAAATACATATCCTTTCTAAAACTTACAGGAACCCTAATGACTCTTTTTTGTGGGACATCTCCAAAGTTTTTGATCCCTAGAACACACATTACGATGGATTTTTTAATTTTCCCTATGCCCTTTTACTATGCCAAGTTATATCACCAATTATGTACATAGCTAAATACTTTCTAAAAGCTTAGCTGAAATAAAATTCACCTCCATACCGTAAACTTTACTATTATTTTTCTATATCCAAAAAATGTTTTGATGTGTTGGTATTTATGTCATAAATATACAGGTAGATAGGTATCTACACACACACACACACACACACACACACACACACTTTGAAATATCATGACATGCAAGTCAAACCAGGTTTGATCCCTGGCACCTTATACTGTCCCCTGAGCCCTGCTCAGATTCCTGGGCTTAGAGCCAGAAGTAGCCCTGAGCATATAAATGTGTTTTGTGGCCCTAAAATAAAACCAAGTGAGTTATGTAAAAGATTGTTTCAAAAAAAATTATTCTACCTTAGAAATTAATGCAAAAGAAAGAGCAGTCTTTCCTAACATGAGGAGCTTATTTTAAGATGATAAGCAAGCTTCTCAAAGTCATACTTCCTGAAGGTTTAGGACTGAAGTCAATGTTCAACTCTAGTAATCATCTGTGCTTGACTATTGTTATATTGTTATATTCATTTTCCCCCCTCACATAATTTTTACTTCAAATTTGATGATTAAGCTTAAAAAATCATTTTTTTTAGAAACACAGATTTTTATCACAGTCTTAAAACTTTCATTAGCATAGGTAAGGCTATCCACCAGTCTCATGTTTTCTCTCCTCTCAGAAGACCCTTCCTTTCTAGAAAGCACTCGTTAAATCGCTGTATTCAGCTATCAGAACACCGCTACACACTGAGCTAAAGGAGGAGTTCCTTGACCCCTCCCATTCTAAGTAGCAGTGAAATATCTGTGGGTCTTTGGAACATCCATGAAGCATGGATTGCAAATCTCCCTTGTCAGTTAAAAAAAGAGCTTCCACATAAGAAATATTAAGGAAAATTACTATTCTCTCTCTCTCTCTCTCTCTCTCTCGCTCTCTCTCTCTCTCTCCATAGTTAAATAGATCACACTGCCTGATAAAGTCTCTGCAGGGAAGTCTTCTATAGCATGCGCCGTATCTTTGAGAAAAAGAACCATTGTTTGAAAATAAGAAAGTTATAACCACAGAAAAAGTAATTTCATTTTTCTATGAAAAATTTTCCAAGACCATGGGTATGTCACACAGACACGGGAAGGCATAATTACTTTGACCACCACATCGGACGCCAGCACTTCCTTCGCCCCTTGGATCTGGGCACCTGCTGCCCTGTAGTGATCATCTGAGAACTTGGAAGCTTCTCCGGCGCCAGACTCTACCACGACATTAAAACCTTGCTTGACCAAGGCCTGAACACCAGCAGGTGACAAAGCCACTCGCTTCTCATTTTGGAAAATTTCTTTGGGGACACCAACAGTCAGTTGTTTGTATGGAATTCCTACAACAAAGACAAGAACAAATTGATAGCAAATAACTAAAATCAATGTTTCAATTAAAATTTTCAGAAAAAGAAATGGGTAAATGGGCAGCCCTCTAAAAATATACTTCATATATACACTGCTTTGCAAAATGCTTTGTTCATTCATAATTATAATCATGACTCTTTGATAAAGGATGAGAAATTTTTCATGCCTCTTCTCCTGAAGTTCTGAATTTTTCTTAATGTTTCTCTTCAAGGTACATTACTAGCTTAGCTTAACCATAAAGGGGGAAAATGGGTTAAGAGACCGCTTAAGCAAAGTCTTCAAGCTAACCTGCTCAGATTTCTACTCTCCCTCATTACCTTTATGGAAAACAGAACTCATCAGTGGCAAGCCACGACCAAACTAAGCTTAATGAGGGACATTCATTTTATGGTCTTCAGAAATATATAATAAATTTGCATAACATGAAGCCTCTAAGATTGTAATCATTAGCTATGAAAGGAATACAAACTAACATAGAAGGGAACTAACTGATGATTACCCAAAACTAGCAAACTGGAAAGAATCAAACCTTTGTCCTACCTTAACATCACAACCTTGGGTAAGTAAATAACAGAGGCAAGACCAGAGAGATAGTACAGCGCTTAGGACACTTGCCTTGTATGTGCTCAACCAAGGCACAATCTCTGGCACCCCAAATGATCCCCCAGGCTTAAAAGGAGTGATCCCTGAGTGAAGAGCCAGAAGCAAGCTCTAAATACCACTATCTGTGGCCCAAAAATCAAATAATATTAATAATAGAGGGAAACTTTTTTCTTTATAGAATAATTTCTATCTAATAAATGAAGACAGAATGAAAGAATATCATTACTTTAAAATCCCTAATTAAACTACTGATTTATTCATTTACTTTAAGGGTTTTGTGCCATACCTGGCAATGCTCGGGTCCCCTTAAACCACTGATTTAGTAATGATCCTCAGGGCTGGAGGATAGCACAGTGGGTAGGGCATTTGCCTTGCATGCAGCCAACCTGGGTTCGATTCCCAGCATCCCATATGGTCCCCTGAGCACCACCAGGAGTGATACCTGAGTGCAGAGTCAGTAGTAACCCCTGAGTATCGCCAGGTGTGACTCAAAAAAGAAAAAAAAAATCCTCAATCAGATCACTACATACAGACTCTGAATAAGAAGCTGATGGGACCTTCATTATAGATGGATTGCCAATATTGAGAATATCTAAACTCACTGGTTAATCTTCTTGATGTAATGCAATAAATAAAAATTATCCCCCATGAAGTATTCTTGCAAATAAAAGCAAACCTGGCATCTGGAAGAGCCACTAATGTTCATAAAAGAGATAGGGGCCAGAGCAGTAGTAGAGTGAGTACAGTGCTAGCCTTGCATACAGCAGACCTGGATTCAGTCCCTGGCATTGCATACGGTCCTAAGTCCTGCAAAAAGTGATCTTTTAGCACAGAGCCAGGAGTAAGCCCTGAGAATCACCATTTTCGTTAGGGCCCAAAAAAACAAACCATGAAAAACTGGTCACATCATACCAAGAGAATTTAATCAGCCAAACCTAGAATATCAGAAATCCTATAAGGCAACAAATAAATTCTTCAAGAAATAAAATTCAAGGGGCTGGAGCAATAGCACAGTGGGTAGGGCGTTTGCCTTGCACTCGGCTGACCCGGGTTCGATTCCCAGCATCCCATATGGTCCCCCGAGCACCGCCAGGAGTAATTCCTGAGTGCAGAGCCAGGAGTAACCCCTGTGCATCAGCGGGTGTGACCCAAAAAGCAAAAAAAAAAAAAAAGAAATAAAATTTTAAAAGAGGGCTGTATAGATCAAATAAAGACCTTAAGATGGGTGTAATGGTGGTGGGATTGGTGTTGGAATATTAAATGCCACAAATTATTGTGAACAACTTTATAAAAATAAAATTTTAAAAAAATTATGGAGGAAAAAAAGACCTTAAGATATTACCTGTTTACTTCCTTTTTTTTTTTTTTTGGTTTTTGGGCCACACCCAGTGGTGCTCAAGGCTTACTCCTTGCTCAGGGATCACTCCTGGCAGTACTCAAGGGACCATATGGAGCGTCAGGAATTGAATCTGGGTCAGCTGCATGTAAGGTAAGCACCTTAACTCCTACACTATCGCTCCAGCCCATAACCTATGTATTTTTATATATACAAGTTATAGGCTTGAGAGAAGACTTTGTTTTCATTGGACAATCGGGCTTTCCGAAACAGCTGAAAACTTTGGTTTTTTTAATCTAAAGTTAAGATTGTCAGGGCAGAAACCCTGCTAGTAATGAGCTGTCATCTGATAAGAATAGATAATGTGAAATCTATTTAAGGCAGATATAAAAATTGAGAAAGTTTAGCATTTGGGGGGACCTTAAATAGTCCTACATGCTTCAATTTAAAAATGCGCACCATGCTATGTGGCAAAATTTTCCTGGGTTGTCCCCAAATATCCACCCTTTTTCTCCACCCTGGCAACAGAATGTCATCTATAGTTAGCTGAGTATGTCACCATTTGGTGTAACAGACCAAATGTTCAAGCCTTGACAGATACATGCTGCCTTTTGTCTGAATTCTGGCCAACGAATGCAGGCAGAATGCTAAGAGCTCTGGGCCAAGATGCTTAAATAGCTTAGTAAGGCATCCTTTCAGCCTCTCCTTTTCTGGTCTATACACCAGAACAGAAACAAGTGAGGTGCTAAGAGCCGGCCACTAGAAGACTTCAGCTCTTACTCTACATGGGCTAGGATGGTAACAGCAAATTTTGAGCCAAAGTGACATGATCCTTCATTTAAAGAAATATTTTGCTCCTGGACAGAACAGACTAAGAGAAGGGACAGAGACCGCTTAGAAGACTAGCACTGCTGCTGGTGACCTGGACCAGTAACCAAACACTGTGAGGACTTCGTATACCACCAAGCCCACTGACCTGAGCAATTGAGATGAAGTCATTAAATATAATGAGGAGCATTAATGCAGGTCAATCCATATACTTAGTTTCTCTATTGAGCAAATGAGTCATGCATGAGTCAAATTCCCCAAAACTGGCTAGGAAAGAACACTTATAAGAGAAATGGTCTAGGGGAACAATTGTCTCCCAGGTACGATTTTATCTTATTTTGTTTTTGTTTCGTTTTTATCTTGTTTTGTTTTTGTTTTGTTTTTCTGTTTTCTTTCCTTCTTTATTATGAACATCAATACAAACAAAATATAGGGAAACACTCATTGTTGTTTTGGTTTGGGGGTGAGGAAGGTTAATTCAAAATGACCACTTACAAATACCAGGCTGTAAAACTGCATGACTTTTTCTTTTATGCATTGTCAGATGACTATTAGAGATAGACACTGGAAGGATCTGATTTATGTACACTAAAATCATACTGTACCTGGTTTTAGAGGGCTTTTACAATGCAGCACCTGATGAGAATGAAATGTTCGTAAAGAATCCTTCTTCCCAGGTAGGACCTTATAGGGCCTCAAGGTAAGCAAAGGACATGAACAGCCAGTGACCACTGTTTTCAGCAGGTTTGCCATATTCTTATGATCTCGCAATTCTTGGGACCCCCAATTTCCTTGCAAGTAAACCACAAAGAGGGAAAAAATTAAGACACATCTATGCCAAGAAAAATATAATCTGTCATTTAAACATTAAACCAAAAAACACACTAATCTTATGAGCAAAAAAAAAAGTCAATGATTACATGCAGTCATCGTCAATGAATTTATTTCTTAATCAATTTATTTCAAACAGAAGAGATTTCAAAAGTGCCAAGGACAGACCCAAATGCAAAGCATGTGACCATCCCTTTGTGCTATCTTGGTCCTTGAAAAGTTTTTTGGTTTCTGTTTTGGTTTTCAATGCCATAGAGACCAGCCACATCTTACATAAATGTTATCTTCTAAGTCAGAAAAAAAAATAAATGCAGTCATAAGGTTACAGTCATAACCTTGAACTTCCTTTTGTCTGAAATACTGTACAGGGGCCAGAGAGGCAGCACAGGGGTTAAGGTGCCTGAGCTACATGCATGCAACTCTGGTAGGATTCCCTAGAACCACGCATGGCCCTCCAAGCACCGCCAGAAGTTGCTCCTGAGCACACAGCCAGTAACAGCCACTGGCACCTCTTGTGTGGCCCAAATGCCATCCCACCCTCCCGCCCCAGGGAGAGTGAAAACCAACTAGGGAAGCCTCCTTTGAGCCTTCCAATCTTGCCACTCCTATCCTTAAGGGAATATCCTCGCCCCTTCAGTTTCTTCCTTATATTAAACTCTTCACCCCTCCAAAATGGGAACAGGCAGGGGAGATAGCTCAAAGGATTAGTGAACACGCTATAGACGTGGGCGGATCTGTACTAACCCTGATAGCACCACAAGGTCCCCAGAACACCGCCAGGAGCAACTGCCAGGCACCAAGCTGGGAGTAACTCCACAGCTAGTGTGACCAGAAGAAAAACACAAAAACAAAAGAAAAAAGGGAACCAGCAAAGGACATAGAGTCCTGCCAGCCAAGCCCAGCTATCTCCACTCACTTCAGGCTTTGACCAATCAGGTGAGCCCAGTAGCTCGTCCTGACAGACTAGTCTTCTAGCCTCCAGAGGAAGAAGGCTCAACATCTTACAAATACCAAAAAGCAAAAGAGGGAATAGAAATTCACAGTCCAGGTGGGGTTGACTCTTAAAGATGCCCTTTCATTCAAAAGACATGCACACAGGTCTGAGAGGCAGAGTCCTTGGAAACACTTGTAGAATCAAACTGGAATAGGTAATATACTGGAAAATAAGGAAAATCAACAATAACAGTACAAAGCAAGCCAGCAACTCCTCTTCAAGGAACCAAAGGATGTGCTCATTCCCTTCCAGGACTCATGAGAGGGAAAAGAAAGGCATTTGAGACAGAGAATAAAAGTGGGGGGGAAATGCTAAGGAAGAGGGAACATGCAAGATATGTCTAAGCAAGAGATTAAAAAAATGTATCAAAGTAATTGTTTGCATTTGGAGGTTTTATATTTTCAGAATGTTTCCACATATAACTTCATTTCAGTCCAAAAGCTTCCTCGTTTTCCCGAAATATTCTCATTCATAGCTCAAAATGGAAAGTAAATGAGTTCAAAATTCAGTCACACATTCAAAACATTTGCTGAATCTATGCCAAGTGCCAAGATGCAAAAATGTATGAAAGATACTTTTTGACTTGTGGGAGATTTTTCTATCACAACTAATGACCTATCCCTATGCCAACTTCACGGCAATTATTCTGTGTTCATCCAACTTCCCCAACTGCCACCATTGTCACTAGCTGAGAAGACCTTAACAGTAAGATCAAAGCCAGCTAACACCGAGCCTACATACTAAGTCTGTCACTCGCAGCTATGTAGCCTGACTCTGTGCCTCTGTCTGCTCATCATACATAAAGTATGTTTTTATACATCTTTCTAGGGCCCCACCAAGGCTACAAACTGCATGAGCAGGTAAGTGCAATGCAAACTGAAGATCTATTCCACTTCCTAATGTCTGGAAAATTTGCCCACCTACTTAGAAAATCATAATCTGATACTAAGCAGATCCCTGGCATCAGATGTCAACAGGACCAACGCCTTCAGGGCCAGTTTCTCAGCAAAATTCCACTGGATTTAAGATATGAATTCATAGGACAGCAATTAGGAAGCAGTTTATTGGCAAGAAAAGTCCCTATTACTCAATATAAAAGACCTTGAAAGTTATTTAGAAAATCTCCAAAATATCTTATTAAAGGTCAGTACTTGTCTATCAAAAATAGTACTTCATTTCAATTATTGCTTTTGCTTCTAACTTCACTTTTAGTGCTTTTTGCTAGGCCAGGGGCTGGAGTGATAGCACAGCGGGTAGGGCGTTTGCCTTGCACGCGGCCGACCCGGGTTCGAATCCCAGCATCCCATATGGTCCCCTGAGCACTGCCAGTAGTTCCTGAGTTCAGAGCCAGGAGTAAACCCTGTGCATCACCGGGTGTGACCCAAAAAGCAAAAAAAAAAAAAAAAAGATTTTTGCTGGGCCAGAGCGACAGCAGAGTAGGTAAGGCAACTGCCTTGCTTCTGACCAACCCGCTTTGATTCCTCAGCGTCCCATATGGTCCCCCAAGATGACCAGGAGTGATTCCTGCGCACTTCCAGGTGTGGCCAGTTCTTTGCTGTGTTCTTACCCATATTCTTCTAAGGTGAACTTAGTAACTCAAAACAGAGAACAGGGTCAGAGGTAGGGCTCCCGTGCAAAGTACAGAGCCTACATGCTTAAGATCTGGCTTTGAACCCTGGTACTGAAGAAAAATATTTTATACACTAGAAAAAAATTTTCAGTATGGCTATCATTACTGTTTAATGTAGGTTATAGGAACAACTATATCCCCCAGCACCCTAGAGAGCATACATGTGACCTAATTAAAAAAAAAAAAGAAGAAGAAGAAGCAGAGGCAGAGAAGGTGAACTGTGATTGGAAGGACCACACTAAATTCTTAGCTGTTTGACCTTGGGAAGTGGGTCATTTTAATGCTCTGTAACTGATTTCCTAAGTTCGGTCTTTTTTGGTTGGGAGGGGCATATCCTACAGTGCTCTGGGAGCACTCCCCAGAGTGCTCAGAGAACCAAATGGTAACAAGGCCCTAAATAGACCTTCAGCACTGAAAGCATGCACAATGGCCCTTTAGGCCACGCCCCTCACTCCTTGACCTCCTAATTATTAACATGGGGAATAATAGCCCTACCTTACAGGATTCTCATGAAGACTGAGAGCACAGGATCTCCACTGCAATTACTATTTGTGTGGGTATCACCTCTGACCTAATGCTTCGCATATAATAACAGAAATCAGCAAGCAGTGTTTTGACCGAATGGGCTAGGAAAGGTGAAGCACAGTATCTGAGGAACACATTCTCCACCCAAGAGCTTTCAGGAGACTTCCCTTAAAAATAAAATAAATGTTTGTGCAGCGTAGCCTCGTCCAAAACCGATTCCATCAGCAAAGGTAAACAGCCTAAGCACACTTGCTGATAAGACGGTAAAACTCTAGGCAAGATGAAAAAGAAAATAAAGAGGTGGCAGGAGTGGGGGGATAGGAGGATGCAGTGGTTTGCAAAATAAAGATATGTTTTTTAAAAGAAGCGTTCATCTTACTTTTCAAATTTTGTTATTACGTTACCGTGAATTACAGAAGCAGATCTGATTTGCCCAGAAAGAGAGAGCAGCCATGCAAGTGGAAGCACCTCCCAAGCCAGCCAGGGCTGGCGAGCCCAGCACTTCACCAAACAAAACAAGACAAAAGCCCTCCGCGATGTAGACATGGAAGATCTCGGCGATGACAGCTAAGGACCCCGCACTGACACCCAGAGCTTTGCAGCTGGAACCAGGAGGACTTCTGCACAAAGCCCTGCTCTGCTGCCTCTCCCCACAGCCCTCTTCCAGACAGGCCCTGGACTTCCAGAACCGGAAGGCGATGGAAGCTGGACGTGTCACCACTGTCCACTTCCACAGCCAGCGGTTCCATTTGTGATAAAACCCTGGATAAAACCCTGGAGTGTCTCTGAGGTGTGTGAGGTTCAAGGTTGGAATGTGGGTGGCTAGGTAAAGGCAGGCCACCGTGGAAGGAGCCTCTCTGGGGACAATAAGGTCAGAATAGAGGTGGGGAGCGAGGGTGCCAGAGATCAGGGTTGCTTCTGGAGCTGGCCCTGGCCCTGTGCATGTAGGGTGGACACAGTCGTACAGCACTTCAGGTCACGGCTGGCCCTGCCTCCTGTGCTGGGTTCTGTTATTAATAGTCATCAACGTAGATTTTTTTTTTTTAAATTGAGTTACAGACATACAATGTTCCCATACCGGTCCCTTCACCAGTGTCCCCAGCTACCTCCACCAACGTCCCCAGCTTCCCTCACACCCCAAAGCCTGCTTTCATTTCCTATAGGCACCGTGGTTTACAGTGCTGCTGTCGATCCGGGTTCATGCCTACCACTTAACCCGCTGCCAACTCTCACCCCCGACCCCCCACCCCACCCCCGCGCCCCTCCCCCAGGGTGACCAGTTCCTTCTATATCCCTTCCCCCTGGCACCCCCACCCCCCACCCACCATGGCGAGTTTTCTACTTAAGAGCAGTTCTCACATCCTTCGTTTTCTCTTGCCTTTGGGCCCGGGTTAACCCCCCCCCCCGCCCCCTACGCTGTTTCTCGCTACGGTCTTGGTGCATTTTACAGAAAAGTTGCGGAGCCCGGAAGTCTCACTGCGCGGTGGCATCAGTCACTGAAAACTCTGGGCTAGCCGTAGGGAGTGCGCTTGCAACCCTCAAACAAGTCCACGCCGCTTTCCGAGGGACGCACGGCGATAAGGACACAGTCCTCTCCACGAGCCTCGCCGAGAACCATGCGGCCACCCCACCCGCACCGGGCAGCGGTTACATGCGGGGTGGGGGGGGGTCGCTATTTATAACCTTCCCGCGCAGCCCGCTGGCGCTCGGGGTTCCGCCTGCAGCGTTCAAATAGGCCCTGCAGGCTTTGCTGTCCGCACCCCGACCCCCTCCCAGCCCCCCAGGACCCAACCAGGCTGCCGGGGGGCCTCCTCAGACCCCCTACCAGCTCAGCGGCCACCCCGCCCCCCCCGGACTACTTCAAGGCTCAAGCCTAACGAAGGGGTCTCCAGCTGCACCCCGGCTCAACTGTCCTCAGGGTCTCCCTCCCCTAATCTTTGCAGGCCCAAAGGACCCCATACCAGTCGCAGTGCCTCCTTTCAGCTCGACCTGCAAAACCCAGCGGCCCCCTCCTTCCCCGCGTGCCACCTCCCTTCCAAGTGGTCCCCAGAGCAGAAACGGGGAGCCTGAGCTTCCTCCGGGCCCCGCCCCCGCCTGGGGGCGCCCGAGTGCCCCATCCCCCGGCTCGGATCGCGGCCGACCGCGCCCCCTTCCGCGCCTCCGTAGGGGCTACCTCCCGGGCGGGGGCTAGAGAGGGGCAGAGAGAGCCCCCCGCGCCCCCCGCGCCCCGCGCAGCCCCGGCGCGCGTCCTCGCCGCCCTCGCCGCCTCCCCTAGGCACGGAGCCCCAGTGGTGGCAGTGGGCAGCGCCTCCACGGACAGCGAGGGGACGTCGCCCTGCTGACCCCGGGCCCGGGCCCCTCGGGCCACGCCTTCTACCCGGAAGAACACCCCAAGTCCGCGGCGGGGCGGCCACGTGACGGAGGCGCAGCCCCCCCCCCCCATACACATACACCTCCCCCCCAGCCCCCTCCTAGCCCGGCCTCGCGGGACACCACACCCCTGCCCCAAAAGCCGCCCAGGAGAGCAGAAAGGACCGTCACACCAACGGTCCCTTCGCCCTCCTCCCGGGACACCCGAATCTCTTTGTCTCGGGCCCGGCCCGGGGCCCCCCGCCACGCCCCCCAGCCTTCCCGAGGCGCGTCCCGGGCGTGCAAACCTGGAGCCAAAGCTGCAAGTTTGCGCCGCGGCTTTCGTCTGCTCCCCCTCCCCCGGGCTACCACTTACCACGTGGGATTTCCACGCGGGCGCCCCACGGGCACGGAGAAGCCGGTACCAACCTGCCTCGGGGGTACCTGGCTTTCCTGTAGCTCTCTAGGAAAACTCAGAACTTCTGTAACTGGAGACCAAAGTCAAGTGGGAGGAGGCGGGCAGCTCTGGGGGCGTTGTTTTTCCTTTCTGGACGGAGAGGTGGAGTTAAATTCCTCGGAAACGCCGTCAGGGCCCACAAATGAACACACATCTGCGCCCTGGTCTTCCATCGCCGACCCTGAGCCAGCTGGGCCCCACTGTGTGATAAGCCAAGAGGCTGCAGACAGCCCGCGGTGGACCTCAGGGGCCCTGGGGCCGGCCTCTGCAGACTTCAGCTAACGGATTAAAGGATTTCAAAAAACATTAAGACCTTGCTGTTCTTTGCACCCTATCCTGTTGCTAAATTTGCAGGTGTGGGAGGAATGAAACGGGAAAATATAAAAGCAATTCACTTAACCCAAAGTCGAATCATTCTAGGGGCTGGAGTGATAGCACAGCGGGTAGTGCGTTTGCCTTGCACGCGGCCGACCTGGGTCCGACTCCCAGCATCCCATATGGTCCCCTGAGCACCAGGAGTAATTCCTGAGTGCAGAACCAGGAGTAACCCCTGTGATTCGCCGGGTGTGACCCTAAAAACAAAACAAAACAAAGTCCCCAAAGTCGAATCATTCTGAAGTATCAAACTGAGCAGTGTTTTTCACGGTGAAGTATTTAAGATAAGGTAAAGATCAGTGACTCTGGGAGCCAGGGAGATGGCCGTGAGGGGTGGAGCACCAGCTTTGCATGAGAGTCCCAATCCCAGTCACGTTGGGCGTGGCCCAAGAGATGGAACAAAAACTAACTCAGAAACGTGAATCTAGCACAGCGGTAGTGGTAGGGTGCTTGCCTTGCACACAGTCAACCCAGGTTGGATCCCTGGCACCATACATGGTCCCCCAAGCACCACCAAGAATGATCCTGGCACAGCAGAATGGGGGCCCAAATTGCGACGCTAAAGGCATAAAACTAAAACGCAGTCCATGTACTTGGAATAAGCCGCAAAGAGCCCCTGACCCAGAGAGCTTCTCTGTGTCAAGCCACGTCGTTCAGCTGGTGGACCCCAACCGCTTTCAGATGAAACTCTGTCCCTGCCCTGTTCGCAGACAGGAAAGGATACAACCCCGTGTTTAAAAATAACAGTGAACCCTGATAAGCGCAATCGAGGAAGCCCCAGATACTGCAAGTACATTGAGGGAGAAGTAACTGATAGGGATTAAAACTCGACTGTTTTATATCAGCGCTCTGAGAAGGGTGAAGGATGAAAGTGTTGCTCCACTTCTCTGTCAGGGCTTAAATAGCAGTGCTCTCCAGAAGGGAACCGTTTTGTCCTGAGGTGTCTACAAGACATTCTAGTCAAAAAAGGGAAACACCTCAGAGACAGGACAAAGTTGGGGACAAGAGTGGCGGGCACCTGACCTGTTGGATCCCAGGGCAAGGAGGACAGGAAGGGAATTTAAACTTTTGATTTTTCTTTTCGAATAAACTGCAAAAATAGCCCAGTCTGGCAGATAATTGATCTGCCAAAAATGTACCCAGCTGACATTTTGTCAAAGGTGCAAAAGGAATTCAATGGAAGAAGTACAGGGGTTTTTTTTTCTTTCTTTTTCTCTAAGAATTGAATTGTGATATGATTCACAGCACTGTTTATGGTAAGGCTTCCTGCATATCGCATGCCAGCATCACACCCTCCATCCAAGTGTCACAATTGTGTTTATTTTAGGGAAGGGGGGCCCTCAATTTCTGCCATCCCTGAAATACACTTTTTCAACCAATGGAGATGACGTATTTTGTCTTCCATAAGAAAAAAAAACTGAAATTAAGTCTAAGAGTTATATTTAATCAGAATCAGACTGAAATTAAGTCTAAGAGTTATATTTAATCACAGACTAAGATATGATCCCTCAAACTCCACCAGTAATCGATCCCTGAGCACAGAGCCCTGTGCTCCACCAGGTGTGATCCAAAAAAACACAAAAAGAAAGAAAGAAACCGAAAAATCCAGTTTTGAGGCTAAAAAGATAAACCATAGACAGAAAAACATATGCAAATTACATATAAACAAAAATCTTGTATTGAGAACATATAAATAACTCTTAACATTCATTAGGTTAAAATAATTTCAGATTGAAAATGGATAATCAAAGAAATTTCATAGAGTCATAAAGAGATTTCACCGAAGAGGAATACAAGTACATTAAAAATGTTGAGCATTATTAGTCACTAAGGAAAACAAAACTTAAAATCATGAGACATTACTTGGCATCTGTAAGAAAATCTAAAATAAAACAATAGTGACAATGTGACTCAGAAGAAAAATGCCTTCCCTGGAAGCATGAAACTTAAGTTTCTACCAAACTTAAGCACTACCAAAAAGAGTGATAATACCATATTCTGGCAATGATGGGGAAAAATTGCAACTTCATATGCTGCTGATGGGAATGAAAATAGAACTAGTAAACTGGGAAATAATTTAGAGGTTTCTGATAAATTAGCTAGCCATAGATATAGATAGATGTAGGGACCAGAGCACTATTACATCGAATAGTGTATTTGCCTTGCACACTGCCAACACAGGTTCAATCCCTGGCCTCCCCTGAGGACCACCAGGAGTGATTCCTATGTGCAGAGCCAGTAGTAAGCTCTGAACATTGCCTAGTATTGCCCAAAACAAAACAAACAAAAAGGATGTAATTTTTGTGATGATACATAGATAAAGATACAGATAAGTATATCTAGATATGCCATTTGACCCAACAATTGTTCTCCTGAGTATTTTCCCAGAAAAAAAAATTCTCATTAAGCCTTGTATATAAATATTCGTAATAGTTTATTCACAATAACCCTAAACTGGAAACAACTCAGATGCCATTCATCTGGTGAGCTATTGAAGAGTCTGTTGAACAACCTTACCATCCTTACCTTAGCAAAGAAAAGGAATGAAACATTACTATACAAAACAACTTGAATGAATCTACACTGCATTATGCATAGATAGGGCCCAAAAATCAAACTAAATATGTTTTCATTGATGTCACATTCTCAAAATAACAAAATTATGAAAATGGAGAACAGGTCATTACTTTCTGAGTTTGGAAAGGAGTTGAGGATAGACATGACTTTATAAAGGTAACATGAGGTATCCTTGTAATGACAGAAATGCTCTGCATCTCTTTAAGGATGAAACACCACTGACCAAGCAAGTGGAAACAAACATACACAAATGGGACTGCATTCAACTAAGGAGCTTCTGCACCTCAAGAGAAACAATGACCAAAATACAGAGAGAGAGAGGGAGGCACCGGCCCCTACCACCGCCGAGATGTGATCCCGGGGGCCGCACACGTGTGCGGCCTCTCCGCAGCTGCACGAGCGTGAATCCAGACCCAGCAAAACCTCTTTCGGCATGGACAACTCCTCGCAGAATGTCTCCAGCCTGAGAACTAAGCCTCGGCCCCGTGCCCGCCCAGGAGGGGAAAGGTATTTCTCTCTCTCTCTCGCCTCTTTCTCTCCGGGGATGAAGGGCGCTGTGTCCACCATATTATGACGACCACAGATTGGATTTTCAAGCCTGCAATGATCCAATATCTGGAAGAAATCTCCCTGGACTTAGTTGTTAAAGTACAAAAATTCAAAACCACGCGGCCGCTAGTGCGGCCGCACGACCTCATTTGTCTTCACAGTAGGTCTGAATCTAGTGGGGTACTCCTAACAACAACAGTGAGGTTTGTGTTGAAATATTGAATTTAACCAAGGTAAACAGAAAGTAAAATGAAACTTATCAGTTACAAGGCGGGGGGTGAGGGGGCGGGATGGGAGGTGTATGTGTGGTTTTTTTTTTTTTTTTGGTGGTGGTATATGGGCACTGGTGAAGGGATGGTTGTTTCAGCATTGTATAACTGAGACCTAAGTCTGAAAGCATTGTAATCTTCCACATGGTGATTTAATAAAATAAAATTTTTATTTAAAAAAATAAATAAAATGGAAAAAAATACAGAGAGAGCCCATAGAATGGGAAAGAATATTTACCTAATATCCATCTGATAATGGGTTAATATCCAGGATATACAAGACATTGGTAGAATTGTATAAGAAAAAATCCTCCAACCCTATTTAAAAAATGGGGAGAAGAAATAAACAGAAGCTTCCTTAAAAAAGAAATACAAATGGCCAATATCCATCTGATAATGGGTTAATATCCAGGATATACAAGACACTAGTAGAATTGTACAAGAAAAAACCTCCAACCCTATCAAAAAATGGGGAGAAGAAATGAACAGAAGCTTCCTTAAAAAAAGAAACACAAGTGGTCAAAAGGCACATGAAAATATGCTCTACATTGCTACTCATCAGGGAGATGCAAATCAAAACAACAATGAGATATCATCTCACACCACAGAGACTGGCACACATTCAAAAGAATAAAAACAACCAATGTTGGTTTGGATGTGGGAAGAAAGGGACGCTCTTTCACTGTTGGTGGGAGTGCCGACTGGTCCAGCCTTTTTGGAAAATAATGTGGACATTCTTTCAAAAACTAGAAATTGAGCTTCCATATGACCTGCAATACCACTTCTGGGTATATATCCCAAGGGTACAAAAAAGCACAGTAGAAATAACATCTGCACCCATATGTTCATTGCAACACTGTTCACAATAGCCAGAATCTGGTAACAACCCAGGTGCCCGAAAACAGATGACTGGTTAAAGAAACTTTGGAACATCTACACAATGGAATACTATGCATCTGTAACGAAAGATTAAATCATGAAATTTGCTTATTAGTGGATGACCATGGAAAGTATCATGCTAAGTGAAATGAGTCAGTCAGAAAGAGAGGGACAGACATAGAAGGACTTCATTCATCTGTGGAATATAAAATAACACAATATGAGACTGACACCCAAGTACAGTAGAGACAAGGACCAGGAATATTGCTCCATAGTTGGAAGCCTGTCTCATAATGTGGGAGAGAAGACAGCTGGAATAGAGAGAGGATCACTAAGTCAATGATGGTTGGAGGGATCGTTCAGGATGGGAGATGTGTGCTGAAAGTAGATAAAGGACCAAACACAATAGCCTCTCTGTATCTATATTGCAAACTATAATGCCCCAAATTAGAGAGAGAGAGAGAGTACAGGGAAATTGTCTGCCACAGAGGCAGGGAGAGGGTTCAAAGGGGGGGGGGGGTTAATACTGAGGACATTGGAGGTGGAGAATGTGCACTGGTGAAGGGATGGGTTTTCGATCATTGTATGACTGAAACTTAAACATGAAAGTTTTGTAACGGTGATTCAATTAAAAAAGAAAAGGAAAGAAAAGTAAAAAGAAATGCTCTGCATCATGACTATGTCAATGTGACTATCCCCATCAGGCCACTGTATTAGTCTTTTGGGTAAAACTAGGTAAAAATGAATGAATTATTTCACTGTGTTATTTCTTGCAACTGCATGAGAATCAACACTGTTCTCAAAATTCTTAATTTGAAAAAATAAAATTTAATAAAATATTGACAGTAGAATCTAATCAGTGGTGGTACATGTAAGTATGTGAAATGCTTTTAAATTAGCTGTATTTTGAATTTTTTCTTAGTTAATTCAGAAAAAAAATTGTTAACTACTGAACTTACCCTGAGACCATCTTAAAGACAGAAATGACATTAAAGGATTGAAGATCTGGAGGAGGATAGAAATGTTCATCACTGGGGCTGGAGTGATAGCACAGCGGGTAGGGCGTTTGCCTTGCATGCAGCCAACCCAGGTTCGACTCCCAGCATCCTATATGGTACCCTGAGCACTGCCAGGAGTAATTCCTGAGTACAGAGCCAGGAGTAACCCCTGAGCACCATCGGTGTGACACAAAAAGCAAAAAAAAAAAAAATTTATGAAAATAATAGAAATCACATTAAAGGTTCTTTTCCTGTGACAGATTTATGAAATGAGCTTGCCCACCAAGCAAGAAACCAGTTCCAAGCAGTGATTTATCATTAGTAGGATTTGTTGTTTCTATTTTTGACTGAGTAGATAGTTGATGGTTCAAGAAGCTGTTTCTAATTTGGGGCTTAAGATGTTTTACATCTTCCTCCTCCAAGTCCAACACACACACACACACACACACACACACACACACATACATACACCTTTATTGTTGTTGATATTTATTAGGTGTATTATTATAATGCAGAGAGAATATCTTAATTATTATCCTATTTTCACCCAGTGATAATGCCTATACATTTCTAACATCTATTTATTCATCCTGCTAATTATCAAATTCCTCTCTCTAGTGATTTTTTTTTATACTGAGAATGGCCAGGGTTCTGGAAAGACCCCATTGTTTACTCAAATGTTAGGATTTTCTGTTTGGGGTCACACCTAGAGGTGTTCAAGGGATACTCCCTGCAGCGTTTGGGGTACCATGCGGCTCCAGAGAGCAAACCTGGACCTCTGACATGCAAAGCGTGCATTCCAGTCCGATGATCTCACACCCCAATGTTAAGATACTTTAGCTGCCATATCTCCTCTGTGGTAGCTTTTTAATAAAGTACCAATTACAGTAATTAATTACAGTAATTAACTCAAATGTTTTAAATAGCTTCAGGGAACAATTAACTTCAGAGCTTAGACTTGGCAGACCTGAGAAGTACCAATAAATCCATACCAATGACTAGGGACTCTTTGTTCCTGAATTTCCCTAATGGACTCGAGAAAACAGAATCTCAAGGCAAACCCTTTCAGGACCATAAGAATAAATTTAAAACAGTGTTTACCTGTGGGATTCACATGTGTTACTTCTTTTGATCATCTCACTACCTCTGAGGTTAATATTGTCATTCCCAATTTAAAATAAAGAAGCTGGCTTGAGGTTATCTGGCGCATCTAAGTCATATGACAGAAGATAATTCTGAGACTTTAATGCAGAGCTTCTGATTTTGAATTCATTGATTCCAGTAAGGAAGAGTATCCTCTAGGAGGTGATGCTAAGATGATTGCATGTGGGAATGAAGCTACCAAGAGAAGCAATGGAGAGAGACAGGAAGATAGACATATATGCCTCTATACACGTAAAGTCCTTATTTCATTTTATCTGTGTGCCTTGACAGTGGACCACTCCTTTATTTCACTGGAGTTGAGAATTCACAAATGCCTTTGCTAACCACAATGGTTGCATTAAGTGGCCTTCCATTTAAACATTAAAACCCAGGACTGAATGGTGTTATTTCTGTTTTGGGGTCATTCCAGGCAGTGCTCGGAGGTTACTTTTGGCTTGGTGATGGGGAGATGATGTGCTGCCAGGAATTAAATCTATGCACCTGCAAATTATAAGTGCTTGTCCCTTGAGCTATTATCCCAGCTCTAAAATCTGATTTGGTTTGGGGGGCTCTTATTTGGTTTGGAGGGGTCCACATTTGGTTTCAGGGACCCACATTTAGTTTGGGGGGCCTACATTTGGTTTTGGTTTGGGGGCCCACATTTGGTTAGAGGGACTATTCCCAAGTAGGATCTCAGGGAGTGGTTAACAGCAGTGCTCAAAGGACTATGTGGTACCAGGAATGAACCCAGGATTCCCACATGCAAAACCACATGCAAAACCTACATTCTGATTTGATTTGATTCCCAGCATCTCATATGGTCCCCTGAGCACTTCCAGGAGTAATTCTGAGTGCCAAGCCAGGAGTAACCCCTGAGCATCGCCGGGCATGACCCAAAAAGCCAAAAAAGAAAAATAACCAAAAACAAATACCCGACATTCTGGCCCATTGAGCTATAAGCCCTCAAAACCCAATTTGTAACATAGTTGGGGTTTTTTTGGGGGGCGTTCAGGGGTTAGGTCCCACCCAGTGGTACTTCGGTGATTGGGGTTTACTCCTGGCTCTGTACTCAGAGATCACTCCTGGAGGTGCCAAGGGACTCATACATGGTGCAGGGATGAGACTTTGGTTGGCCGCCTGCAAGACGGCTACCTTCTGTAACATAGCTCCCACCCATAAAAACCCTGGATGGGGGCAGGGCAAAGGAGGGGGCACACCTGCAGTCCTGCAGTGCTCAGGGGTAACTCTTGGCTCTGAACTCAGGGGGACCATGTGGGATGCCGGGAATCCAGCCCAGGTCAGCTATGTGCAAGGCAAGCAAGTGCCCTACTCACTGAACTCTCTCCAGCACCCGTGATTATAGTTTTATCTTTCTTTTATTATTGCCTATTTGTTTCATTGCTGTAAATTACATGCTTCTTACAGGCAAATATTTTGTCTGATTTATGTATGTCACAAACATAACAAAATGTCTGTCTTCTGTTTAAAATAATATTTGCTAAAAGCACAGAAAACAGTGCAAGTGTCCTGTGAGAGATAAAACAGAAAGAAGATACTGACTTTTAACCTGATGCCAACATAAAGGTCAGTGATTAGACTAAGCCAGAGAGATGGGCAACAGAACATGAAGTAACCAAAGACCTTTTCTTGACATTTGTACATTAAACATTGATGCTCCTAATTGTCTTTTGAATACCACATTTGGATTCTGGAAATAGAATTTATAACTGTTACATTACCTTGCTGCTGTCCAGCAAGCACTTCAATTCGATTAGCTGAATGGTCCAATTAGTTGTAGAATATTGCATGTAGTAATTAGTCATCCAGAACATCCTGTAAAATCTTCAATTCCTGTGGCTCATGCTCTGAACACCGCTTATGTCCAAACTTCTCAATTCTGTCTACAAATCCACTATTTCCTTCCATTCTAATCTTTCCTCATCGACCCTTTGTCTATATTGTATAAACCAGGAACAGCCAGTCTCTTGGCCCCTTCATTCTTGTGCCTTAACTACATAATAAAATTATTCTCCCACCATCAGACTTCTTAGTTCTCCATCAGGCTGTCAAGAGTTGCTGAAAAGACTTATGAAATGACTCAGAGGCAGCCTGCCTCTGTGATGCCCTGGTCTCCAGCCTCAGCTAGACACACACCCCATGCAGCAGCTGTGAGAACACCCCTCTTCCTACTCAGTTTCCTTCTCCTGAGCAGCTCAGGCCACTTTTTTTTTTTGCTTTTTGGGTCACACCTGGCAATGATCAGGGGTTACTCCTGGCTCTGCATCTCAGGAATCACTCCTGGCAGTGCTCAGGGGACCATATGGGATGCTGGGAATCAAACTCGGGTCAGCAGTGTGCAAGGCACACGCACTACCCGCTGTACTATTGCTCCAGCCCCCATCAGGCCACTTTTTTACATGCCCTCTCTTTTGGGTCTCATCCTTACTGTAAAGACATTGATTCCTTTTTCACTGAGAACATATAAAACATCTTGTCGCAGCCCTCCCCATCCCGCAATTTATTTGCATGTACTCACTTCTTAGTGAAGTTTCTTTTCTCCCACCCAGGATTATTCCTGCCACTTGTAGTCTAAATTTGTGACCATCCACCTCCTCTGATCCTTTATTTCCTTGATTCTCCCATTTTCTCTGAAGCATACCTTGGCCTTTAACTAACAAACTCATGCCTACCTTTAAAAAAGCTAACGGGGAGGGCGGGAGGGAGGAGGAAGGGGTGACGATAGAGATAGTACCGTGGGAAGGACTCTTGCCTTGCATGAGGTTCACCAGGGTTCTTATCCCTAAAACCCTACAAGGTCGCCTGCGTCCTGACAGGACTGATTCCTGAGCACAGAGCTAGGAGTAAGCCCTGAGCACATCTGGGTGTGGCTCAAAAAACAAAACATAAAAGAATTCAAAAACTAAGGACCAAGGATGTGATACAAGTGGTAGAGCACATGTCGTGCACGTGTGAGGCCCAGGATTTAATCTCCAGCACCAAATGGTCTCCAAATATCACCAGCTGAGGGTCTGGTGTCCCTAGAGTATCACTGGTGTAGCCCTCACAACAACAAAAAGGCCTATAATTGCAACAGAAGTGTTTAACACCATTCCTATTTATTTCATAGTCAAGTTTAGAGCTGTCTGTACTTCCTGAAATTGATAATTGCTTGCACTAATATCACTCATGTATAAATTCTATATTATTGCATTTGTTAAAATAGAATGTTTATTTGCTAACTTTTCAGAGAAATATGCTTCAAATAGAGTGAAAAGTTTGCACCAGAATGGTGCAGTGTGATCTACTCAATCTGGAACAAAATATAGCATGTTGTTTCTGGACCTATCAGAACTGGTTTGTTCACTGTTTATGTGATCTTAGTCCAGTTAACAGAGTAACAGAGCTCTCTAAACATCTTTAATTTTATGTATAAAGCACGTGAGTAGGAGTACCCACTCCCAGGGTTATTTTGAAAGTAATTCATGTTAATGTTTACCTGGAATGTAGTAAGTGCTAAATATTAGCTATTACTGTTCTTCTCAAAAACTCAAAATTTGCCTCAGCTAGTAGACAAATTGTAATCAGGTAATTTGGCGAAGTTGTTCCAAGTTGGAGAGAGAGAGAGAGAGAGAGAGAGAGAGAGGAGAGAGAGAGAGAGAGAGTACCTGGAATCTTCACCCTTAGGAAGCAGTATTGCTGTCTAGAACTTTTAGA
Organism: Sorex araneus; assembly: GCF_027595985.1. Lineage (NCBI taxonomy): Eukaryota > Metazoa > Chordata > Mammalia > Eulipotyphla > Soricidae > Sorex > Sorex araneus. Next base: position 129,700,649 of record NC_073302.1, on the reverse strand, counting down.
AAGAATTAAAGAACTTTTTAAGGAATTCTTTAGAATCCCACTTTCAATTGACACATCTGGCAACATTTGACGTGGAGATTGTGGAATTTCCTTTAACCTCTACAGCCCACTGGTTTCTCTTAGTTTTCATCAGATGTAAATAGATTCCCCCTTTCAACCCAGCTACTAAATAGGGCCTCCTGCCCCCCCCCATCCACCCCAGGCCCCCAGATTCTACAGTTTTCCAAGTAACTTCACTCTTTCTGTGACTCCAGCTATCAAATTTCTAACTCCAGGCAATTTTCCTCTGAACCCAAACCCCATTAATGGTCTGCTAATACTTCCCACTTGGAAGCTGCCTAAACTACAGTTGTTAGAGGAAAGGAAGGGTCTTTTTCTGAACCTGCTCTCCTCTTGGGGGTTGAGACACCAAAGTCAGAACCTTGGGGTGCATCCTTTTTCTGACCTCTTATTAACACTTTGCACATATCTTAAACATCTCTTGAAATTGGGTTTTTTCTCCAAGTCAGCTATCCTGACCTTAGTTGCTATCATTTCTTCTGGGATTTCTACTGCAATCACTGAATGTTATCTTCCTGCTTCTAGTCCCATACACTTCACATTCATAATTTCAAAATCCTGTGCAGCCTCAGAACCTGGGATAGTATTGGGGCACCAGACAATCACACAATAAATATTTCCTGATTGCAAGATAAATGAATTCGTATATTTATTTACAATATGTTTTATTTTATTTTTGTTTTGGGGGCTACACTGGGGTGTTCAGGGCTTACTCCTGTCTCTCTGCTCAGGTATCACTCCTGACAGGAAGTCAGAGGGTCACATGTGGCGCCAAGAATTAAACCTGCATCAGCCACATGCGAGGCAAGCACCACTTTTCAAGTTTCTGTGCTTGTACATGCGCTCATGGCAAGGGAGCTGGTGCAGACCCCACTCCTTTCAGCTCGGGGCTCACTCACATTCTATTGCCACCAGCCTGGCTGTGGTGGGATCCCAGAGATCCCAGTTTGTTGCAGCACTGAGAATCCCTAACCACAGAGCCGTTGAGACTGACAGGATCAAGTCTGGTGGCACTGGGGCCTTGCAGGGTCCTCTCTCTGTTTATCAGGCAGGTGCTTCTTCCACGGAGTCATTCCCCAGGCTTTGATTTACAATGTAATTAAGAGATTAACATAAACAAGTAAGCATATTAGATATTGGGGAGATCCCAGGCCATGTTCCTGATTATCTCAGACTAGTAAAGGGACCGAGGGACTGATCCAGATGGAAGACAAGCGCTGCTGGCTAGGCTACATTACATAGCAGACCCAAGGGTTTAGCAGAGGAAGGCAATTGACACAAATGAGACCCGAAGAACAAACATGCCAGCTAATTATTTTTCTCTCTTTGTAATTAAGTTATAATTGTAGGTTGCCACAATATTTTGGGTGGAGAGGAGTGAACTAAACTGGCTAAGAAAGATCTGGAAGTAGGGGTATGGTGCCGCCAGCAGGTCTACCTGTACCTGTGGAGTAAGTGCACCAGCAGCCTGACGGTGCCCTCAGGCTTCCTGATACCCCAAAATCGGCTGCTATGTCTCTGGTCAGACCCCAACAACTTGGGGCCAAATTTTATGAGAAATTAAATGGCCAATAGGTATGTGGGAGTCACACCCACAAACCTCCTCCAGCTCAGCTAGACAAGCTCATTATTCGGCCTTGCTGCAGAGATCCATAAACAAATCTCAAAAGAAATCAAAAGCCGGGGCTGGAGTGATAGCACAGCGGGTAGGGTGTTTGCCTTGCACGCAGCCAACCCAGGTTCAAATCCCAGTCATCCCATATGGTCCCCTGAGCACCACCAGGAGGAATTACTGAGTGCAGAGCCAGGAGTAACCCCTGTGCATCGCCAGGTGTGACCCCCCCAAAAATCAAAAGCACAGTTAATCTTGAACCTGCGCAAGGCTGAACAGACCAGGTAAATCAGAGGGGAGTGGGTCAGCCTGATGCCTGCCCAAGCAGAACCCCTGGCAGCCACTTGTTTTCACAATCCAGAATCGCTGCCATGCCCCTGGCCTGTCTCCACAGTCTCAGGACGGATCTCACCGAGATATAGTCTGCTGAAAATTTGAGTATGTGGGGTTTTTCATTGAAATCTCTAGGCTGTTTCAGGGTCGGGATGGGCTACCTCCTCCCACCTCCCTATACTTCAGGAAGCATTGGCAGTCACATCTACACCCCAAAGCTGCCGCCCAGTTAAAAAGCTACTCCAGCCTTACCATCCCGATAAAAATACTGAATGCCCTGAACAAACACAATGACCTCTTAATATCTGTATTACAAACCGTAATGCACAAAAATAGAAGAAGGCTGGGGGTGGAGAATGGGGAGTTGGGGGATGGTGGGAGGGAAATGGGTGACATTGATGGTGGGAAATGTACAGTGATGGAGGGATGGGTATTAGATCACTGTATGACTGAAACATAATCGTGAACAGCGTTGTAATGGTCTCTCACAGATATTTAATTAAACAACTAAAAAAAAAACAAAGTAAGGTGGAGTTCATGCCTGCTTCAGTCAGCTTAATCAGAGGCTGAATAAATAGCAGTACTCCTACATAAATAAAAAAAAAAAGATCTGGAAGTGACAAAATGAGATGGAACACGATCTTATAAACACAATTAATTTATATGCTTACTTTTGAAACCTTCCTACTTAGAGATCATTTAGATGCACATGCAGTTCTAGGAAATAATGCAAAAGGTCTCATTTACTCTTCACCCAGTTTTCCCCAATGGTAATATTTTTCCTATATAATTCAATAACTATAATTCAAGGTCACACACCCAGTACATTAGTAATGTAGAGTCCATCAGTCAGTTTTACATTTGCACACACATGCAATTTTACCACATATGCAAATTTGTATGACAACCATCCCAATAAAGATCCAGAGAGTTCCATTGGAAGAATTCTTCTTGATATGTACACTTTCAGCAGTATTTGTACCATATTCTTGAAGAATGTTATAGGATTATTGATAAAACTTGCTTTAAATCAGTATAGCCCTTATGGTGAACCTAGCAAACTACGAGAGTTTCCTGCCCACATGGGAGAACCTGGCAAGCTCCCTGTGACGTATTCATATGTCAAAGCCAGTAACAATGATGGATCTCATGCCCCTGACCCTGAAAGAGCCTCCAATGCGGCACCGTTGGAAGAACGATTAAAGAGAGGCTTCTAAAATCTCAGGGCTAGGACGAATGGAGATGTTACTGAGACCGCTAGAGAAAATCGATGATCAACGGGATAATAATAATGATGATGAACCCTTATGGTAGTATGTTTTTTCTTAAATGCTTAATTTTAAAAAATATATGTGCTTGTTGATTCCCACGCTCATCCTTTCCATTCTCGCTGTTGCTATTATTGGTGCAGTGATGACCAAGGGTTGCATAACTCCTGACTGTGGTGTTTGCACATTTAACTGTGGTACTCATCAGAGTTTGCAACCATCAGGCTCCCAGAGTTTTGCACTCCTTTAGTTGCTGTACTCACACACATGTTCACTGGGGACGAAGTCTTTTGGACCACACAAGTAGTGGTTATGGTGCCTGCCAGGGGTCGCTGCAGCGATCAAACATATGCTCACCAGAAGTTGAACTTGTAGCTGTGACTCTTCCAAATCTTTGCAGTGATTGTGCTCCACATGGGTCACACTCCTTTAGATGGTGCTTATACATACCTGGCTACAGTACGATTGTAAATAGCACATGGCATTAAGGATCAGAGACAGCAGAGTTACCTGCATCATGCTTAGTGTGAATGAAACAAATAGGATTTGAACATCTGACCATGTCTTGCAAGGCAGGCACTCGAAGCCCTTGTACTGTTCCCCCCAGTCCCAGATGATTATTTGATAATGTGTATTTTTCTAATTTAGAATTATGAAATTTTTCATTTCCTTGTGCTTTGTATTTATTTCAACAACAATTTGTTGTGTTGTAATATATGCCTTTTCCACCTTTGTAGACTTCTAAGTAGTTGATTCTTTTTGGTGTCATTGTAAATAGGACTATTTTCTTGATATTTTTTCTTCTTCTGTTTAAGTATAAAAATACAGGACTGTAGCAATAACACAGTGGGTAGGGCATTTGCCTTGCATGCGGTCAACCCAGGTTTGATTCTCATGTCCCTCTCGGAGAGCCGGCAAGCTACCAAGAGTATCCCACCCGCATGGCAGAGCCTGGCAAGCTACCTGTGAGGTATTAGATATGCCAAAAACAGTAACAAGTCTCACAATGGAGACGTTACTGGTGCCCACTTGAGCAAATCGATGAACAATGGGAAGACAGTGCTATTATTATATCATCTGAAAATAATGATAGCTTGATTTCTCTCCTAACTTGGATCCTTTTATCCCTTGTCTAACTGCTATGGTGAGAAATCCCAACACTACTTTGAACAATGTGGTGAGAGAGGACATCCCTGTCTTGTGCCTCATCTTAGAGGAAAAGTTTTCCATTTTATTCTGTTTTCAAAATAGGATATTAGCTGTGAGTTTGTTGTATGTGGTCTTTACTATTTTGAAGTATATTCTTTCTGTCCCCATTTTCTTGTTGCTTTGGTTTGGTTTTGGCCCCACCTGGCAATTCTCAGGGGTTACTTCTGGCTCTGCACTTAGGAATTACTTCTGGTGGTGCTCAGGGGACACAGGGGATGCCAGCAATTGCTAGGTAGGCCATGTGCAAGCAACTCCCCTACCCACTTTACTATTGCTTCAGCCCCTCTAATACCCATTTTGTTGAAAATCTTATCAAAAATTTATCCTACATCTATTGCTAAAGTATATGACTTTTTTCTTTTGTTGATAAAGCATAGTATATTAATTCTTACATGTGACCCATCCTTTCATGAAGTTCACTTGATTATAATATACTATTTTTTAAAAGCATTATTGAATATTTTTTGGTAAGATTTTGTTATTTGGGAGGGCAGCACTTCCCAGAGTGCTTAGAGGCCCACAGGTCACTCCAATGTTGCTGACCTGGTGGTTTAAGGTTTGGCCCAAGAGATGTAGAGCTGCTTGGGCCCAGAAGGGTTGGGGTACAGTGACTATCACAGTACCTCAAGTGGTGTTGGGGATCAAACTAAGGATCTCACACACACAAAGCATGTACTCCAGCCCTTTGAATTACCTCCCAAGTCCCACTAAAATTTTATTGCAGTTTGTTGTATCTATGTGCATAAGGATATTGGCCTATAGTCTGGTGTGTGTGTGTGTGTGTGTGTGTGTGTGTGTGTGTGTGTGCGTGCATGATATTTTTCTGTCATCGTTTTTTGATGTCAAGGAAATGTTGGCATTATAGAAACTGGTGGAAACTTCTATACACACATATATATGTATACACACACACACACACACATATATATATTTGGAAAAACTTGAGAATGATAGACAACAGACCATCCTTAAAGGTTTGGTATGTAAAAATGGTGTTACCATCTTTTCTGAAAGTGCTAACAGGAGCAAAAAGGGTGCCGAGCACAAGCAAAAGCCAGGGACAGGACTGGGGCATCCAGTGAGCATAAATCAATGTTTTTGCAGTTTGTGTATCTTCCCTACATAGTAGAGAAGTCCAAGCAACAATCTTGTCTTTGTAACATACACTTAGTGTTTTGATATATTTATTTTATAATTTGGGTTTGTTCTGTTTGTTTGTTTTTTCTGGGGGCTACACCAGCAGTACTCAGGTTTTATTCCTGGCTCTTCACTCTGGAATCACTCTTGGCAGTGCTTGGGGATCAAACCCTAGTTAGCTGTGTATAAGACAAATGTCCTATCCACTGTACCATCACTTTGGCCCCTATTTATTTTTATTAATGAGGTAACTGAGGCTCAGCAAAGTTAAATCTCTTACCAGGATGACAGTCATTCTCAAGGCCAGGGTCTAAAGCAAGCTTTAGTCTCCTTTGAATACTACATTCCCTCTCTATGCCAAGGAACCCACTGTTCGCAGGCTTCCTTTCCTGGATTGATTTTTGGGGGCCAACAATCACCAACAATGATTTGTTGTCTTCCCTCATTGCCTATTTTTTATTTGTCATTCATTTTGGTAAAGAAAACAGCTAGAATTTATATTCCTAATAAAAATGACACTCAATGACAGTGCATCATTTGCCCTGCTTAAACCACGGGGCTTACAATTGCTGTGAATATGTCTCCATTCAACAAGCAGGCTTCCTCCTCTCATTTTCTTTACTTCCTTTGGCTTTAATACTGTTGGATCAGGACAAAAATCAATAATTTACCCAGGAAGAATGTCTAGAACTTTGCTGCATAATGCGGTAGTTACTAGCCACGTGTGACTCGGGAGCACTTGAGATGTGCTTACTCACACAACACATGTGTGTTGAGAGTGGCTTTGACCCCACCAAAGAGGAAAAAGAAAGGGGGGTCTCTTTCAGCATTTGAACGTTGGGGACAGCTTGCAATGATACCTTTTTGGGGTATAGTAAAATATAAAACTGTTCTCCCGTTTTTCTTCGATTTGCTCGAGCTGGCACCAGTAACGTCTCCATTGTGAGACTTGTTTTTTCTTTTTTTGGCATATCAAATAGTCACGGGTAGCTTGCCAGGCCCTGCACTGAGGGCGGGATACTCTCGGTAGTATCCCTGAGTATAGGGATATTATACTCTCAGAGAGGCGGTAGTATCGCCTCTCTGAGAGGGGCAAGGAATCGAACCCAGGTCGGCTGCGAGCAAGGCCAATGCCCTACCCCCTATGCTATCGCTCCAGCCCATAGTAAAATATAATTATTAAAATTCATACCCTCTCTTTTGGCCTTTTCAACCACGCAGCTTTCAGAAAATCTACTTTCTAGACACAATCAGACAAGAGAGTCTTACTCAAATCTTCATTGGAGAGGGTGATGTAGAGGGGGGTTTCGTGGAAAGGTAGGATTTTCAGTTTGTTTGGGAGGATCACACTCGGGGATGCTCAGGGATCACACCTGGAGGTGCTCGAGCGACCATATGGGATGCTGGGGATCGAACCCAGTTCTTTTTTGAACTATGCAAGAGGAATGAAAGAGATGGAGGCAGTAGGCTGGACCCGGTGCGATCCGAACCTAGCGCTACTGGAAAAGGACGGGGTCGGGGAGGGGAGGGGAGTTTATTTCGATTCCGTTTTCAGTCCGAGCACCCCGCAGCTCCTGTGGGGGGAGGGGGCGCCGAGCCCCTGCCCCTGCCCCGCCCCCCTGTCCCCTTCCCCCAGCAGCCCGCGGGTCTCAGCGGCGCCGGGTCATTGCACACACCTGCGCGCCCACGGAGGTGCGCGTCCGCGAACCCCGACGCTGCCAGCCCGCCCCCCTCCCCCCGGATTTGGCTTTTCCTGCCCTCAACCGTCAGTCGGGCGCTTCTCCCTCTCCGGACCACCGGCAGCGCCAGCGCCAGCGCCGCGGCGATCGGCCGGCCTCGAGTAAGCGCCTCGGCGGCCCCCCGCGGCCCGGAGGTTGCGGGGAGCCCCGAGGCCTGCGCGCCGGACCCCCCGCGGCGGGTAGGGCCGCTCGGCCGCCCCGGGCGCCGGGCCGCAGGGTGGCCCGCAGGGCCTGGGCCGCACACGGGCCTCCGGGCCGCGGGGGGCCGCTGTGAGCCGCCGGCGCCCCTGGCGCGCCGTGGGCGGGTGGGAGCGTCGGGACGCGGAGGCCGGCGGCGGGGGGCGGGCGCTCGGCAGCGGCGGCTCCGCGGGTGCTCGGCTGCAGCGGGAGCGCGGGGGAGCCGAGCGGCGGCCCCTCCGCCCTCCTCGTCCTCGTCCCCCATGAGGCCCGAGTGAGCCCGGGCGCCGCGCTCCCGCCTGCCCGCGTCTCTCGGCCCAGCGCAGCGGCCGCGGCTCCCCCCGGCGGCGGCGGCGGCAGTGGCGGCGGCGGAGGAGGAGCATGTCGGACGGTTTTGATCGGGCCCCAGGTGCTGGTCGGGGCCGGAGCCGGGGCCTGGGCCGCGGAGGGGGCGGGCCGGAGGGCGGCGGTTTCCCGAACGGAGCGGGGCCTGCGGAGCGGCCGCCGCAGCCCAAAGCCCCGGGCTTCCTGCAGCCGCCGCCGCTGCGCCAGCCCCGGACGTCCCCGCCGCCAGGGGCCCAGTGCGAGGCCCCCGCCGGCCCCCCGCGGCCCGCCCGGCCCGGGGCGCTCCCAGGTACGGAGCTGCTCGAGGGGGACCCGGGTCCTCCGGGCCAACGTTCTTTCCCCCCCACCCCCCCTTCCCCAGTCCTGGGCGCGCGCGCGCGGGCGGGCGACGGCCTCGCCGTCTCCTCTTCCTCCTCCTTCTCATCTTCTTCCTCCTCCCCCTCTTCCTCTTCCTCTTCTCCTCCTCCTCCTCCTCTCCCCACCCATCCCCGCGTTCCCCGAAAGCGATGCCCGAGGGCCCGGGCCGTCCTCGGGTGGGGGCCGGGCCCGGAACGGGCTTTGGAAGGTGGATGGATGCAGGAATCCTTTGTGCGCCCCGACTGGGGGAGGGGCGGGGTGCGCGCTCTCCGATTTCTGCCCGCCCGAGAGGAAGTCAGATCGCTCTGCCCTTCCCCAGCTCCCCCCTCCTTCCCAAAGGGGAGTCCTTGGGGGCGGGTCACCACCCCTTGCTGATCTAGCCCTTCAAAAGAAAGACAGGAGAAAAACCTACCCCCTTACTCCCCCGCCCCCCCCGCCCCCCTCCGCCCCAACACGCCCCCCCCCCAGTGTTCCTTCAGGAGGCAGGTATGTTCCAAAGCGAGCCGAAGCCAAGGCCATTGTTCCTTTTTTGCAGGCTTCTCAGTGCCGATCTGGGCGATGGAAACGTTCCGTGATGGTGCTCGTTTCAGTCTTAGGAGCCAGCCCTTGTCTGTTGGCTTTTCTGAAGGGAGTTGTTAATACAAAGGAATGAACGCATCTAACCTCCTTTCTCCCCTCCCCTCCCCCCCTTAGAACAAACGCGGCCCCCGAGAGCTCCACCTAGTTCTCAGGATAACATCCCGCGGCAGAGCCCCGAGTCAGCGATGGCCAAACCCCAGGTGGTCATAGCTCCGGTGGTGGTAATGTCTAAGCTGTCTGCAAACGCCCCTGAGTTTTACCCATCGGGTTATTCATCTAATTACACAGTAAGTGCATTCTCTCCCTCTCCCTCTCTCTCTCTCCTCCTCTCCTCCCCCCCCCCTCTGCAATTCGTGGTTAAATTTGCTGCAGTTGTGATTCTTACTTTTTATCAGCTAGATTAGGCAGGTACTTTCGGTGCCTCACGCAGGAACATGAGTTCATTGAGCTCAAGAGGAGCAAAAAGGGATTTGTTTTCTGAAATAAGTTTTGTAGTGATTTCATTGAAGGTGTGGGAAGGCAAGCTTGAGAGTAGGCCTTCTTGGCTTTAGGGTCATTAGGGTATTTCCCCGCATCTGTGGAGAACACCTGGTGGTTTAGCTCCCACTCTTCCCCTCCCCAAAAAAGGTGCACTTGAAAGTCAGTAAAATTGATCCATATCCAGATTTGATGGACCATGTAGAGAAACATGGCTTGGGATAGTTGGTGGTTTTCTTTAGTAATAAGGATGAGTCCCTGGTAACTTTGAAATAAATGAAGCCGTGGTTTTGCTGCAGAATAAATGAGACGGGTTTTTGGAATATTGATAAATAGACAGGTAGAGTCCTGTATGTTGAACTGGGTTTTTCATTCTATTTATTCTATGCAGAAATAATAGGGTTTCGAGAAGGCATTTATAGAAGCATAAAGGCTTCTTAGTTTTTCAGATTCATCTTTGTCAGTAAGACAGGAAGTTAATAAGTGGTCATACTTACATAGCAGCAGGAAACCCCCACACACTTTTGGGATATATAGGGAGGAATTGACCATGCTTAACTGGCTAAATACAAAGCACTGCAGAGATGTGGGGCAGGAATCATTCTGGGAGGATGAGATGACTGATGATATGTTGGCACGAGCCTTGTCTTTCCTATTTTCTCACATGTTGCATTGCTGAAATAGAACACATTGGGTAGTTCCGGTTTCTCAAATTGAACACTCAGGTCACCAGAATCCAAATCAAGGAGGATTTTTTTTTTTGGGGGGGGGTCGATATTTTCATAGCAGTGCGGTATGTTGTGTGAATAAACCCTAGTTCATTTGTCTGTAAACACTGGGGTAGCTTCCACCGTTGGGTTGTAGGAGTAGGACTGCTCTTCTGTCCAAGCCTTGGAGGATAGATCTCCTTGTTTCTTTATGATTTTACTTGGGGCAGGATTGCTATAAAGGGTAGCTGCCAAAGAAGTTTTCCAAAGATACTGGCCTGGTATGTGCTGAGTGGTATATGATTTCCATACTTTGCTTTCCTTGTCAGCACTTACTTTCTGTTACGTTTAGTTATTTTACTTGGATGTGTACTATTAAGTTGTGGTTTTAACTTATATTTATCTGTTAACATAGCACACCTATTGCTCCTATGTTTGTTAGAAGAAGTATGGAAGAGCTGTATTTCATATTTTTGGTTTTTTTGGGCCACACCCATCTGTGCTTAGTCCAGGCTCTGCTGAGGGACTTGAGGGACAATATGTGATATTGGGGATTGAGCCCAGGTTGACTGTGGGCAAGGCACAGAGTGGCTTTACCCAGACTGTCACTCTGGCCCCTCTATTTCACATCCTAGGGACTCCATTCATTTAGACTATATTAGGAAAAGTCCTTGGGGCTGGAAAAGGGACTGTATGGGAATGCACAGCTGGAAAAGCAGTTGATTTGGCTATCAGTCCTGAAAAGTAGAAATGAGAGTAGTTTGGCTTCTTACCAGGAAAATGTACTTAACTCAGAAGAAAGGAGCCATTGGAAAGCTGTGAATAGTTAAAAAAAAATATATATATATATACACACACATATATATTTTTGAGGTTGGGAGGTACTCTGGACTACTTTTGATTTGGTGCTCAGTGGTCCTTCCTGGTTGTGCAGGGGTGGGGGGATGGGGAGGTGGACCAGGAGGTACCTGGGATCAAACCCTGGCCTTCCACATGCACTTGCAGCTCTTTGAGCTATCTTTCCAGCCCTGGGATAAACTCAGGATTTTCTAATAGCGACACATTGGTCCTCTTTTGCTGCCTCCCTATTGACTTGAACTTTTTTATGATAGGGATACAATTTATCTTTGCACCATTCTGTGTGAATTCTGTTTCTCATGCAGTTCAGGTGATTTCTGGGCTATAAAGTCTTGCTACTCCACTTTGAGCCTCTGGCACCTGTCGGCCTTCCCACAGCCCTCTAGTAGATCACTCCCTCCTGTGCTCACGCCTGAGATGCAGAGAAGCCCGGGGCTCACAGCAGCCTCCAGCTGGTTCTTCTTTGGTGCTCAGTGTTCTTTAACACAGGGTTTTGCAGTTACCATTTCAGGTTTGCAATGTCGTAAGATCTGGTCATATACTATTGATTGGTTAGAACAAAACTCAAACATTGTAAAGGACTGAGGTCAAGCAGTGCTTTTAGATAGGGGTATGTGAACTCTGATTTGCTTAGCTTGCTTCATTCATTTGGAAATCCACCAGGATTCTCTCAGCATTCACCCTGTTTTCTTAGATTCTCAGATCTTGCTAATTTACTCTTTTACACCCATCAGGGCTCAAGAGTTTTTCTCTAGGCACTTAATCATAGAACAACAAAATTCTTGTTTCCTCCTGTTAGGATAAGATCTTCTTATGAGGAAATCTTTTTCTACAGCAGCCATAATCCAGAAGAGGCTAAACTAGTTACCTCCTCACTTATTCAGCTAAAAGTTTAATGCTTCTCATGAGATAGGCACATGGGGAAATAGCAGTGAACAAAATGGGCAAAAATTCCTTTTGAGGCTGGAGAGACAACTTGATTTTAGCATGGGGGAGGCTCAGGTTTGAGAGCTGGAGCGATATAGCACAGTGGGTAGGGCATTTGCCTTGCACGCAGCTGACCTGGGTTTGATTCCTCCATCCCTCTCGGAGAGGCCGGCAAGCTACTGAGAGCATCCCGCCCGCATGGCAGAGCCTGGCAAGCTACCCGTGGTGTATTCGATATGCCAAAAGCAGTAACAACAAGTCTCACAATGGAGATGTTACTGGTACCCCCTCGAGCAAATCAGTGAACAATGGGACGATAGTGCTACCATGTGGTCTCCTGAGCACTTTCAGGAGTAACACCTGAGCACTGTAGGTGTGGTCCCCAAACAGCAATAGTTCTGGTCTTCATAGACTCTTCCTGAGTTTCCTGGCTTGGTTTCCAGAAATCCCTTCTGTATACTTTGGTAAACAAAGGGACCTGTTGTTTGTACTATGACCATTTGGAGAGAGGCCTCCCCTACCCCCCAGACAATTCTTAGCCAACCAGGCCCAGCGGTCAGTGCAGGGCTGAGAATGCGATGCTGAGATTGTCCAGGCCACCTGAGGTGCTAAGGGCTTGGGGGACCTTGTGCTGGGAATTGAACCCTGGTCAGGCCCATGTTGGGCATGCACCCTGACACAGGACGTGGCATTCCTAAGCTATATCTGCCTTCCTGAATGCATTCTTCTTCCTTTTAAGCCTTTATACTCTACTGTTCTTAACTCTTTTATTCTTCCAGCTCTCCTCTAATACCATGCTTTGTTAGCTGTTGCGTCTCCTCAGAAAAACTATTGCATGTTTTGGGGCTGCACAGTAGGTAGGGTGTTTGCCTTGCTTGCAGCTGACCCGGGTTCGATCCCCAGCATCCCATATGGTTCCCTGAGCACTGCCAGGGGTAATTCCTGAGTGCAGAGCCAAGAGTGATCCCTGTGCATCGCCGGGGGTGACCCAAAAAGAAGAAAAAAAAAAACCCCAAAACTATTGCGTCTTTAAATGTTTCATCACCTTTCACTTAGAACTAGAAGTTCCACATAACAATTCTAAAGCATTTATTGAGATAAAACCTCCCCTCCCCCATTAACAATCCCCAAATGCAGCTTTTTTTTTTTTCCCTCTTTTTTTTTGGTTCTGGGCCTCGCCAGGGGTGTTGGGGTCTCTAGGGTTAGAACAGCAGTGGTCAGAGGGTCATCCACTGGGAATCAAACTCAGCCCTCCAACCCAGCCCTCGGAGCTATCCACCTGGACCTGCCGGTGATTTCTCAGACTGTTGCCCTTCAATTACTGCCCAGTTTTCCTTTTGACTTTCAGTATTGACTTTTCCCAAAGTTCGTGTTGGCACTGGTCTCTGACACTCATCCCCCTAATTATATTGATATTATTTTGTGGTATTACTGACGCTCAAGTTTATGGCATGTAGTCCTCTTCCCCTTTAACTTTGCTAACGTTGGTATGATCTCCTTGGTTTAACAAGCCCTAGTATGCCAAATCCTGCGCTAGATAGCCAAGGTTCTTTTCAGAAATTCCTCTCCTTCTCCTATGAACTGAAGAAGATAGAGGTTTTGTTTTAACTTAGTCTTCTCTTCCAGAATCACAACCATCATTTTCTCAGACTTGGCCTGTTCAGTTATGCCCTTGATGTTTTGAGCATTTGTCTTTTCTGTGCTTCTATGGTGGTGATAGAAGCACTTTCCTAGCTCTCCCAGCTTACAAATCAATCTCCCCTAAGACTGCAGTCACAGATTCTTTCCCCTCCATTTTATCTTCTAGAATCTATCAGCTACCTACCTGTCCACTGAAGTTCTGAAGTTGTCTTCCTCTGAATTCTATAGATTTATGTTTCTAACTCTAGATATGTTTCATGAAGATCTACTTTTCAAGCATCAAAAATATTTTATGTCTGAAAACCTGTTAGATTTTTTATTTTTCAGTTGTTTTGGGATACACTCAGATATGCTCAGGGCTTACTCCTGGCTCTGAACTTGGGGATCACTTTTGGCAGTGCTCGGGGGACCGTATTGGGTAGTGGGGATCGAACCTGGGTTAGCCGCATGCAAGGCTAGCAATATACAAAGCTAGTGTTCTAGCCACTGCACTATAGCTCTTGTCCCAAACCTCTGAGATTTTCATATTCTATCTAGCTGCTCTGCTAAAATATTATTGTATCTGTTGACTCACTCATCTTTCTCTTTTGCACTCTTGCTTCTCTTCAAGCCAGGTAACTAGAGTAGTCATGGCTATTCTGAATTTTTGTCAGGTCATTTTTGTTTTATTTCCACTGCTTTGAATTAAGTTCACATTTCTTGACGATTTCTCAAAGCACCTCCTTTGAAAAGTACATTTTGTAGTGAAATATAAAAAAAGTCCTCGGCTTAGATGTCATTTGACTCGTGGTAAAGATGGGCAAAATTTGTACTTCTAAAAATGTGGCCTTAAGGTACTAAAGCACACAGATCCAAAGAACATTGAAATCCCTGTTTCGAATACTCTTTGCCTCCCCTTTGCTTAAAACTGGTTCTATTTTTGGTTTTGTTTTGAGGCCATATCTGGTGGGCTCAGGGCCTACTCCTGGCTGTGGGCTCAGGAATCACTTCTGATGGTGTCCGGGGGCCAAATGGGGTGTTGAAGATCGAACCAGGGTTGGCCACATGCAAGGCAAGTACACTGCCTTCTGTGCTAACTGTCTGGGCCTTCAAATAAATTCTTAATCTCATGGAGAATAAATTGAGAGGAGGACTTTGTCCATTGTATTTATAGCATGATAGGACACTTAGAACTATAGACTTTGGCACTTAGTAGGCACTCAACACATTTTTTTTTTCTTTTTGGGTCCACTTAGCAATGCTCAGGGGTTAGTCCTAGCTTTGTACTCAGGAATTCTTTCTGGCAGTGTTCAAAGGATCATAGTGGGATGCCGGGGATTGAACCTGGGTCAGCCGCATGCAGGCAAACGCCCTACCCACTGTACTATTGCTCCAGCCCCAACATCATGTTTTTGTTTTTGTTTTGTTTGGAGGAGATTGGGGGATTTTATTTTATTATTATTATTATTATTATTATTATTATTATTTTTGCTTTTTGGATCACACCTGGCAATGCACAGGGGTTACTCCTGGCTCTGCACTCAGGAATTACTCCTGGCGGTGCTCAGGGGACTATATGGGATGCTGGGAATTGAACCCGGGTCGGCTGCATGCAAGGCAAACGCCCTACCCACTGTGCTTGTTGCTCCAAGCCCCAATTTTATTTATTTATTTATTTTTTAAGTTTTGGGTTTGACTTCTGGGCCATACTCGGCCGTGCTCAGGGCTTACTTCTGGTTGTATACTCAGAGGTGATGCTTAATGATCAAACCTGGGTCCACTGTGTGCAAGGCAAGCACCTTAACCCCTGTGCTATCTCTCTAGTCCCTTTTGTTTTCTTTGTTTTATTTTGTTTTGTTTTGAGGGGCCAGCTCAGCAGTGCTCAGAGCTTATTCCTGCCTCTGCATTCAGGAATCACTCCTGGTGATACTCCATTGACCAAATGGGATGCCAGGGGTCGAACCCAGGTCAGCTGCATGCAAAGCAAATTGCCCTACCCACATTATTATCACTCTGACACCCTCATTCCTTTCTGGTGTATTTTACGCCATGCCTGATGATGCCCGCATACTAAATGCTGGGGATCAAACGTGCACCTCCTGCTGAAGAGTACACAGTAGCTCTCTGGCTCAGTGCTCAGTTTCCTATGAATAGCCAAGTGACTTTTGTTTTGTAGCCTGAGCAAGAAAATTAGTAATGCTTTCCTCAAATTCTTAGGGTAGTGTAAGGAAATGTGTGCAAAACCTTTATTATATTATCACATACATGCAAGTGGTTGTTATTAGTTTATGAAAAAATTAGGGTTTTTTTTTTTTTTTTTTGGTTTTGTTTTGAGGTCACTCCTGCCTCTGCACTTAGCAATCACTCCTGGAGGTGCTTGGGGAACCATCTGGGATGCCAGGGATCAAACCCCGACCAGCAACTTATAAGGCAAGCATCCTACCTACTGTACTATTGCTCTGGTCACTTAAATAATCAGTTTTTTTTTTTTTTTTTGACGGGGGTCACACCCAGCAATGCATGGGGTTTACTCCTGGCTCTGCACTCAGGAATTACTCCTGGTAGTGCTCAGGGGACCATATGAGATGCTGGGAATTGAACCCCGGTTAGCTGCGTGCAAGGCAACGTCCTACCAGCTATGCTATTACTCCAGCCCCCAAATAATCAGTTTTAAGCATACTGTCTTAGCTACCTAAAAGTATAGCTTTTTATTACTGTTTTTTTTAATTTTGGGTAACACCCAGCTATACTTGGACTTCTGGCTCTGCTCTCAGGGACCACTCTGGGTAGGGCTTGAATCACACCCATAGAGGGTGCTAGGGATTGAACCTAGGTCAGTTGCATGCAAGGCAAGTACCCTACCTGCTATACAGTCTTTCCAGCTCCTTTGGGTGCTATTTAACATTTTAGTGCCTTTATGTATACATGAATATGTGAGTATTACTTTTGAAGTGCGTTTCAGTGTTACAAAATTTACTTGCTAAACACTTTGTGCCTTACATGTAATAGTCATCAGTGTAGGGGCATTTATTTAACTTAGTCACATGGCTGTGTGATTAATCAATTAGTATTTCATCAACATTAATGCCTTTTTTTTATTTTACAGGAGAGTGATTTAACTCAGATTGTTATAGTGATCAGACAAATATTTGTCCTTCACTCAGTGAACATAGGAGCATATTATAGACACATAGATCTGATATTCCTGCAGCTATCTTATTTCTGGAGTTCCATTTAGAAAATAAGAGTACATACAATTTGTTATGTTACTTTCACTTCAGTTTCTAGAAATAAATAAAAATTAGGTATCATGGCCTTTGAAAGGTAGTCAAGTTCAAAATTTGTAAGCACCACCAGTGGAGGAAAAATGGACTTACTTTGACTAAGATTGTGTGTCGTCTTCAACAAGGAACTTCTCTGAATGGAATTTTGAATATTTGTGTCTGTTTTTCTTTATGTACTTTAAAGCTTGATGGGGGCTGGAGCCACAATACAGCGGCTAAGGTGCTTACCTTGCACATGGCAGACCTTGGATCAATCCTCAGCATCCGTATAGTTCTCTGAGCATTGCCTCAAGTGACTCCTTAGTGTAGAGCCAGGAGTAACCCCTGAGCATCAAGTGTCACCCCAAAACAAAACAAAAGCTTTATAAAGGCTTTGAAAGCTGTAACTATTTCATGTGGCTTCTCATAAGTTTAAATTTCTCATATTTAACCAATTCTGTGCCAATGACTCATTTGGATATTTTACAGTAAATATCTATATATTAGTGTTCATTTTTGAGCTTTTGTCAGTTTTTTGGAGTACAATAGAGGCAAATGTGTAGACTGTTTTGTAGATTCATTTCCTGTAAGGAACTGTAACTTGATGCCTTTTGGAGCAAGGTAAATTCCAGGGCTGGGGGGAGAGACAGCTGGGAAGGTGCTTGCCTTTCCCCAGCCAAAGAGGAATTCCTTCAGACAGCATACTTTATGACACAACTGTTAAGTAAGCTTTAAGGTGCTGGAGCACCCCGGGCTTCCCTCCCCTCCGGACTGCCGGCCCAGTGGCAGGCACGCCGACCCCAAGCGCCGCCCAAAGGTCTGTGACGCTCCCTCGACCCGCCCTTCCGGACCCAGCCTGCTCCGCGGCCCTGAGCACCCCGGGCTTCCCTCCCCTCCGGACTGCCGGCCGAGTGGCCGGCACACCGACCCCAAGCGCCGCCGCCGTCCTGTCTTCCAGCAAAGGTCTGTGACGCTCCCTCGGCCCGCCCTTCCGGACCCAGCCTGCTCCGCGACCCTGAGCACCCCGGGCTTCCCTCCCCTCCGGACTGCCTGCCGAGTGGCAGGCAGGCCACCCCCAGCACTTTGACCGCTGTCGGGTTGTGGGAAAGGGGCGTGGCCTAACCACCAGGTGCGTGGCCTAAGAAAAGTGGGCGTGGCCTCATGGCCAAAGCTCACTCGGCGGCAAGTAGTTTCCTCAACATCCTATCCAAGACTAACATCCTAGCTATTCGCAAGCAGTAGGACAATAAAACACAAGACTTCACATAAGAACTGAAGGAAACATCTCAGTAGGAGACCAGGTTCTACAACCGGCAAGTAAAAAGCCAACCACTATTAACTGAGCCTACCCACAATCCTTTTTGCAACAAAAGGAAACAGGGACACTTATCATCAAGGGTCCTCTTTCATATCACCACAAACAACATGAAGAAACAGCGAAAATCCCCATTGCAACCAGAGGACGATCAAAGGAGTCCGGAAACCTCAATGGGCGCTTCCTACAAACTTGACCTCTCTGAGAAAGAATTCAGACTTGAAATCCTCAACATGTTCAATGAACTCAATGCAAAGATGGACAACTTCAAGGAAGACCTGGCGGAAACAATACAACAGACAGCCGACAAAATACGGGAAGAAATGAGAGCAGAAATAAAAAACCTTCAAAAAGAAATGAAGGATTCAGTACATGAAATCAAAAACTCTATGGCTGCCCTCAACAATAAGGTGCTTAGGGTGGTATCAGGCACTGTGAGTTGTCTAACATGTGATGATCTGCTACATAAGGATAAAACTACAAGGACATAGAGAATGGTATAATGAATCCGTAATCTTAAAAGTTAATGAAACTGTAGGTGGTCATTCTGGTGTCTGTATCTTTGGTCACTCACCTTCCATTTTGAATTTAATCCTAGGTCTTAATATATCAATAAATAGATGAAAACCTCAATTTTTATATTAGAGTGAAATATTGCTTTAAACTATTTAACTGTCATAAACTTTCTATTTTAATCCTTGATTATTGGGCAGGAAAGAATAAAAGTAGATTTAATTTTATTGAAAAAAATTGTACTTGTAGGATCTTTAATGTAATCCTATCTTAAATATCTGAATTGCCTCATATTTTAACCAGCCATGTGAATTAAAATTTTTCCTTTCTCCTTAATTTTTTCCTCTACAGGAATCCTACGAGGATGGCTGTGAGGATTATCCCACTCTATCAGAATATGTTCAGGATTTTTTGAATCATCTTACAGAACAGCCTGGCAGTTTTGAAACTGAAATTGAGCAGTTTGCAGAGGCCTTGAATAGCTGGGTTACAACAGATGATGCTTTGCAGGAGCTTGTGGAGCTCATCTACCAGCAGGTAGGTTGGGTGAAGGCACAGCCTGATCGTGTGCTGAGCCTCAGGCTGCAGCTGCGCCTGCTCCGTGAGGGAGGCCTGGGTCATGTTCATGACCGTATGCTTACTGACTCTTTATGATACATATTAGCTTTTTTTTTTTAAAGAGTCTCTAAGTTCCTATGTATAATTGGGGATCCAGGGCTAAAACCCAGCAGTGAATTTACATGTGTGACCAGGGCTTAGTTAGGTACTTGGGAAATAATTGAAATTGTGAGGGCTGAAGAGACAGTGTGCAGAGGGTAAGGTGCTTGCTTGCTCACAGGTGACCATACATCCAGTAGGGTCCCCTGAACCTGCCAGGAGTGATCCTGAGTGCAGTGCCAGATAAAAGTCCTGAGTATGTACCTCTGGTGTGGCCCCCACCAAAAAAAAAAAAAAAATATATATATATATATATTTGAAATTGGAAATTAAATAATATCGTGTAGAGATATTTAAAAAACCCTTTTAATTAGAAGATTCTTTAAATCATATGAAATCTTTAAATTGAAGGAGGGGCTTTAGCGCTGGCTTAAGTAGAGGATAGTATATATGAGGCTCTGAGTTTGATCCCTCACACCTCTTGAAACACCTCCTGTGCAGTTGGGCTGAACACCAGGACGTCTCAGTCAGGCATTGCTAGGAGTGGTTTCTGGGACTACTGGTGCTGCAGGAAGAGACCCCCTTTTTTTTTTTTAACAAAGAAAAACTAAAGGCGAACAGATAGTAATGGGCAGAGTGTAATTTTTGAGTTTTCAAGGTTTTCATATTAGCAATATACACATGATACCAGGAGAAACAGTCTTCCTTTCATGATGTAGACACCCAGGGTTCCTTGTGAGTAAAGAAAGAACAAAAAATAAATGCAGCTAATAATTACAAAGTACTTATTACCTGCCAGGCAGTGCCAAGCACTTGACATGCAATTAGGTCATTCACCTTCATCTCTCAACAGTGAAACTGACTTCCCTGGGTTTCCAGTAAGGTGGCCTAAGAGTGATGCTAGGGGCCTTCGGCAATTGTTAGATCTAGACTGATCAACGGCTTCTGTGACTTTGACCTAGTATCATCTTTAATGGGCTTTATTGGGTTTTTTTGTTTATGAGTTGCTTTTTAACCTAATATTAGGTAGTGAGCTATATTCTCTGCTATTCTTTAAAAACTGAAATAAAAATTAAACTATAAAGGGGTTCCTTTGGCTGTGGTATATAGTATTTGATAAAGCAGTGGGGTTTTTTTTTATTTTGTTTATTTTTGGGCCACTCCTGGTGGTACTCAGGGCTTCTCTGCACTCAGGAATCACTCCTGTTGGTACTCAGGGGACTATGCAAAGCCAGGGATAGGTCCTGCATCAGCCATGTGCACGGGCAACTCCCGACCTGCTGTACTCTCACTCTGACCCTTTGATTTCTTCTTTACCCCATGGATTTCAGGCATTTCTCTAAGTGGTAATCTCAGACTGTTTCCCATCAATCACTTAGGAATCAAGAAACATGCATGGTAGTTCACTTCTGTTCAGGGTCATTCAACAAGGCCTGGGAATCTTGGTTTGGACTGCTTGATGCCCAAGGCTGTGCTGTCTTGTCATCCTTGAGAAATGCCACTGGGTGACTGTTTCTCTAGCTTATCCGTAACTGACACTGTGCAATGGGTACTTGTATGCATTTTGTAAAAAACAAAATGTGCTCAACAGACAGATATTGTTAGGTTTCATTTTGGTAAGCTTTCAGAGTAGATGATGAAGTTGATGAGAACTTGTAGACCTCTTTTGTTTGTACTTTTTCTGGTTGGGTTTTTTTTTTTTTTGTAAGTAGGAGAAAAAATGCACAATACACATGAACATTTTTGTATTCAATATGGTTAGCTTGGGAAGGAGAATTTTTTTTTTCTTTTTAGGATGTTAAGCGTTTGCATTAATAACTTAATCTGTTTGTCTTATGCGTAACTTTTTTCTTTTTGAAAGGCCACATCTATCCCAAATTTCTCTTATATGGGAGCTCGTCTGTGTAATTACCTGTCTCATCATCTCACAATTAGTCCACAGAGTGGCAACTTCCGCCAATTGCTACTTAAAAGGTCAGTGAGAATTTTTGGAATGAGTGGAAAATTACTTCTAAAGCAATAGAATTTTACCATTTCTCTTTTGAAAGACTATACAGTAGGATATTGTACTAGTTGTGCCGGGAAAGGGTGGACCATCTCTCCTCATACAATATAAAAACCATAGCTGTGTTTTAAATGATCACTTTTTTTTTTTCCCTAAACGCTGCTTGCTGCACACAGCTCACACTCAGCCTCTCACTTGGTTCCCATGGCTAAAGGCTTCATTTAGGTCTATTAACTTAAGTTCTGACTTGTAAAAGCTGAGCACAGGCTTAGCAGAAGGAAGCAGGTTCAGTCCCAGGCTCCACATGGTGTCAGGAAGTAGTCCCCAGCACTTCTAGGTACGGGCCGGGCACCAGAACAAAAATCCCAACCCCTTAAACCTAATTATGCACGTAATGTTTGTAGGAGAGGAGCATAAATTTATATGAAGTGAAAACAAAATATGGCTGTAGGCTCACTTTAATGTAAAGGGAGGGACTCTTAGAAATAGTTAAGAAACAACAAAAGTTCAGTAATTGTAATAGAAATACTTGAAATAGTTCTGAGGGGGTAACAATTTAGAAAAATACAAATGAAAATTATAAAAAGGTATCTAGCTAGCATTGCCTATCATTTTTAAAATACACATTATATTTGTAAAGAGGGGAAAGTGGGCACTTCTAGGAGGAAGAATTACAGAACAGCATCTCTTTCCAAGGACTACTCCACCCTGGCCTTGTATGCCTTATTTAGAGGCTGAGGCCTGCCCGGCTCTTAGAAATTCCAACATAATTGGACTTGGATGGAAACTGGGCAGTAGTTGTTGGGATCAAACCCAGAGCTCACCCATGCAAGGCACGCGCTCTGCTAAGCTCCAGCCTCAGCTCTAAGCAATTCCACCCTGTTGCCAAGGTGAAGAGACTATCCTTGCGATTCTTTTTGTTGGACTTTTGTGCCACCCCCAGGGGTACTCAGGGGCTGCTCTGTGCTTAGGAGTCACCTTTGGTGGTACTTACTCAGCATTGCCGTCGGAATAGCTGTCTGCAACTTACCTCCTGTACTCTCTCTTCAGACCTTAGTTCCATGGATTTTCTTTTTCTTCCTAATGGCATGCTGGGAATTAATCCCACAATGGCACATATGCAAGGCAAGTGCTCTACCATGGAATTTCATCCACACTTCTTGACTCTGTATTTTTTTTTTTCTTCCTCTTTTTAAAATATTTTATTTTTGGAGAGGAACTGAAACTTACTCCTGCTTCTGTGCTCGGGGCTTACTCCCGGCGATGCTAGGATTAAACCCAGGTCTGCTTTGTGCAGGGCGAGTGCCTTAACCCTTGTATTGGCCCCTCCTGTGTGTATTTCTAGAGTGACATGGTACTGCCAAAGGTAGTAGTGGGAGGAAGGCTAGTGATAAGTGACATGCAGGGCATAACTCAGTTATATCGCACAAGGTATATACAGATTCAGGTTCTGTTCACAGCAGCTAGCTTCTGGTTTTAGTGAGTTTGTACTACGTATTTTTTTGTTGTTCTTATCTTTTCCAAAAGAAGCATGTGTTGCTTTTTATTTATTTTCTTGTTAAAATTTTTTGAACTTGATTTAAACTCTGGTTTACAAAGCTGTTCATAACACAGTTGTTTCAGGCAGTTGGGCATTCGGTGTTCCAGCACCAGTTCTCCCAGCAGTGTGACCTTTCCTCCACTCACGTTCCCAGTCTCACACCCATCCCCAAGTCTGCCCCCTTGACAGGCACAAAGTAGTTTACTTTATATTGCTTGATACAACAAAATGTCAAATGGAACGATCAAAAAATAGTTCAGTAAAAGGAAGTTTGTGAAAGTTGTCACCTCTGTTTGGTGCTAGTTTAGCTTTGAAAATGGAAAATTTGTAGCTGAGCTGAGGTTCTTTCCTTCATCTACACAGTCAACCTTGTTGCAGTGAGGGGAAGCTGCTCGCAGGCTGTTCCATACTAGCAGAGCAGCTGCTGGTGGCCGACAGGAAACCCAGGTGTCATCCTGTCACGCGCCAGGCCTTACCACAGGCTTTGCAGGCCTTACGCGATCCACAGGCCGTACGTAGATATTCAGTGTGTAGTCACAGCATTGTAAATGTAAATATAAAACTGCTGTTTTATATTTCATCTGTCCCTCACCAGCTGAGAATTGCCAACAGACTGCTCTTTTTAAGTGCTTTTTCCTTCTGAAGAGGAATTAATGTGTATGAGATGGTAACAAGTATCTGGCTAAAATCAATGTTATTCACTCAATAAAGCGTGTTAACAGTAGTTTACAGTAGTATTGCTATATTATTCTTTTCCTGGGTCTATTGTTGAGTACTCAGACTGAAGGTAAATTCTTGTGTGAGGCATTCCTAAGCCACCCTAAACTCCCCTGTCGGAGCTGTTCCTTCCTTTGTGCTTCACCTGTTGCCTGGGGGCCACCCAGCTCTCTTGTGTACATGGCATATGCTGCTGAGCACATCCTGGATTTAAAAGAAACTTTTTCTTAAAAAAAAAAAAAATTTAGAACTAACTGTAGCTGGAAATGATCACTTTGGACAGGCACTGAGTGTTGAAAGTAGGTAAAGGAATAAGCCTTTCAGTGTCTGTATTGCAAACCCTAATTCCCAAAAGGAAAGGGAGGGGGAGGGAGGAGAGGGAGGTGCTGCCATAGAGGTGTGTGTGGGGGGTGGTGGGGCACCTGGGGACATTCATGGTGGCTGTACACTGGCGAAGGGACCAGTGCTGGAACATTATATGACTAAGACCCAATCATGAACAACTTTGTAATTGTATCTCACTGTGATTCAGTTAAAAATAAATGAATTTAAATTAAAAAATTCATTAATTAACCGGGGCCACAGAGATGGTACAGCAGGCAAGGCACTTGCCTAGCCCACATCTGACCCAGCTTTAATCCCTGGCAGCCTATGTGGTCCCCAAGCCCCTCCGGAAGTGATCCCTGAGGACAGAACCAGGAGTAAGCCCCGAGCAATGCCTTCACCCCTTCAACTAAAGTTTATGAGCTATAACTGACATTCACTTAGTGCAGGCAGTGACAGGCTTGTTGTGATTTTGTTGTTTTGTTGTGATTTTGTTGTTTTGTTGTAGGAAACAGATCAATAAGCTCTTGACAGGTTTTTGTTTTTTAAAAATTTTTATTGAAATTTTATTGTCATTTGGGTAACAATAGTGTTAACATTCATGGTCTTGATATACAAGGTTACTAATCTAAAATAACCACAACTTGAGTACCCGTGACCCTTTACCACTGTTCTTGTGTCACTTCTAGTCCTAGTAGAGAATTTTTCATTTTTTTTTTTTGAGGCAGATGGGCCAACTCTGGAAAAATATGTTACTTAATGTCTTTAGTTGTCATTGGAAATGGATCCAAATAGTTGCTTTTATACCCCCCCTCTCTCTTTCTCTTTCTCTCCCTCCCCCCCTTTCTTCCTTCCCTCTCTCCCTCCCCTTTCTTTCCCTCCCGTCCTCTCTCTGTATTTTTGTTTTGTTTTTTAGTTTGTTTGGGGGCCACACCCAGTGGTGCATGGGACTTACTCCTGACTCTGCAGTCTGGGATCACTTCTGGTAGTACTTGGCAAACCATATAAGGTGCCAGGGATTAAACTGGCAAGTACCCTTCCCGTGTACTGTTTCTCTGCCCTCCCCCACTTCTCTTTTTTGTACAATAGAAATTACAAGAATAATGGACTTACGAATTATATATTGGGGCCAGGGAGATAGGTGGGAAGAGTAGTATGCATGCTGTGCATGAGTGAGGCCCTGCTTTGAGGCCCTGCACACCACTGGGAGTGACCCTAGAACATGGACACAGGAGTAGCTCTTAGATTTAGCCTGAAAAAACAAAAAGTTATGTATATATACACATCTATTCATGTAAATGATCTTTTTCAATATTCTTGTATTCAGATAGAGCAAAACATTTTACCAAGACAGCTTAAATGGAGACAGTGCTTTTCCAGAAAACAAACTCAATAAAGTGAGGAATATTTTTTCCTATCCACTCTCCCACCCCCCACCCCATCCCCACCAGTGTTTTATGAAAGCTTTGTTGCTAAAATGTACTATAGCCTTGGTAGGAATGAGTCAAAACTGTGCTTGTCTTAAAAGTTGCATCGTGTGATTGTAACCCAAACATGAAAGCTTGTAACTATCTCACAGTGATTCAATAATAAAAAAAAAAGTTGAACTCTATAAACAGCTATATATTTGGGTATCTAGCAATCCATTCTGGTCTGAAAAGCTTCGGGTGGTAATGTATTGTGTGTGACTCCGGATTGCTTATGGGCAACCAGATCTACCAATGACCATCTTGTTTGACTGCTTAATGAAACAAAGACTTGAAATTACAAAAGATATATCTTTGCTAGATGCCGGACTGAATATGAAGCTAAAGATCAAGCTGCAAAAGGGGATGAAGTAACCCGGAAGCGTTTTCATGCGTTTGTACTCTTTTTGGGAGAACTTTATCTTAACCTGGAGGTAAGGAGAAATTTTTCTTAAGTCCTAACAAAACCTGAGAACATAAATGGATCTCAGGAAGGAATTTATGTTTGCATTTTAGTTGACAAAACTAACAGTGAAAGTGTAATAACTTAAAAATACTGTAACTTTGATTTTCTAGGCCACTTAATCTACAGAATACAGTAATTTCTGGTTTCTTAGTTCTTGCTCCAATTGTATATATAAATCTTCCACATAAAATGCACTTTTACTAAACCTACAACAAAGATATGTATAGATGGTTCTGTTTGTTAGTTGACGATATTGCTGATAAAAGTGCTGAATTTCACTGAATAATGCATTTGCTTGATTTTTCTCAAGCCCATGTATATAAGTTACACTTCTTTTAATCCTGATATAAATTTAGTATAATAAACTAAATTTATTAGTTTAGTTTAATATAAAACTATTTTTAAATAGTTTTAATGATAAAAACTTAGTATAATAAACACTGTTAAAAAATACCTGAATCCACTATCAGATGTACATGTTACTGCATCTTAGAGGTTGTATGTTTAGGTCTTGAGAGGTACCTGCCTTTCATGCGGCTGGCCTGGTTGAGGCCCTGACACCTATTCTCCACACACTGCTAGGAGTGATCCCTGAGCAAAAGCCGGGAATAAGCCCTGAACACTGCTGGGTTTGGCCCTCCAGAATAAAATTAAAATGAAAGGTTGTATGTTCAATCCAGTTTCTAATTTACCAGTTAGACCCCCATATTGTACATGGCAAAAAAAAGAGCAAAATTAAAAATGAGTTATTCCAAAGTAAAGTCATCTTCGACTGCTGTCAATATTTTCTATGTGGATGAAATGCTATGTATCTAGGGATGTCTGTATAGTGCTATGTCTACGAGAATACAGAGAAGGCATGATTCCTGAATCTTTCAGTTAAGATATATATATATATATCATTGTAATGAAAGATAATATTTTAAATGGTATATTGAAAACAAGAGGTATTAGTTACTTGTAAAGTAAGTTAAAATATGTATTGTTATCTAGAGTATGTTCCTATGTTTTTGTATTGTTTAATACTTATTTTGTCAATACTTTGTAAGAATCTGTATTATATTTTGGCACAGTTGCTTCTATTTTTCTTTTGTCCCAAAAGATCAAAGGAACAAATGGACAGGTTACAAGAGCAGATATTCTTCAGGCTGGTCTTCGGGAGTTGCTGAATGCCCTTTTCTCTAATCCTGTGGATGACAACTTAATCTGTGCAGTAAAATTATTAAAGGTAGGTTTAATTTTATTTTTAAAATGTTAACAGTTTCATTATTAGCATAATTTGGGGGAAGGAAATCACATATTAATGATTTAAAGTTAAACTTCAAGCATATCTACTTACATTTCTCAAATTGAAATATTAGAAAACACTGTACTTAATAATGATTTAAAAGTGAAAAACATGTGTAGCATGTGTGCTTGTATAAGATTTCTTTTGCTTTTTTTTTTTTTTTTTTTTCGCTTTTTGGGTCACCCTGGCAATGTACAGGGAATACTCCTGGCTTTGCACTCAAAAATTACTCCTGGCGGTGCTCAGGGGACCATATGGGATGCTAGGAATCGAACCTGGGTCAGCTGCGTGCAAGGCAAATGCTCTACCTGCTGTGCTATCGCTCCAGCCCCAAGATTTTATTTTTTTATGCTTTTTTTTTCCACTTAATAAAGACCATATATCTTTATGTGGCACATATCTTGATCTCTTTCTTTAGTAGCTGCTTAATACTTATTGTATGTATATATCATTCTTTTAGGTGTCATCAGTTTAGTTTCTGCAGTATTGTCATCTTTCATCATGTCTTTAAGTGTGCAGTTGTTTCTTTGGGTTAACTCTGTAGTTAATCCTGTCTAATAAATTCCTACATGTAGCTTTGATATTGTCAATTTTTGCGAATAGTTTGATTAATGTCAAAATTGCCTTTCAGATGCTATGTTCCACCATTACTGAATAAGTAGATTTAACAGTGTGATACCTATTTTGAAAATACAAAAATCCCATTAACTTAGCACACCTGTAGTAATATATGTCATTACATTTCAGCCTTGAGGTGAAACATAGCTGAAAATAATCATACAAGGGATAGATCATATAGTCACTGACCCATAAAGCCTATGATTAAAGTTCTTTCTGTTGTTTTTTTCAGTTTAGAAAAGTGTAGAGGATGTACAGATTGCTGGATATAAAAATACTTGTACAAATTCATCTTGTTCAAATAGTGCTTGAACTGTACTATTCCTTTTAGCTTTTCTGTGCTTTATTGGATTCTTTGTTTTGCTGATTATCTGCTTTTTCAGTTGACAGGATCAGTTTTAGAAGATGCCTGGAATGAAAAGGGAAAGGCTGATATGGAGGAAATTATTCAAAGAATCGAAAATGTTGTCCTAGATGCACATTGCAGCAGGTAGGAAAAGAAATAATGTTAGATAGACAGTAGACTAAATTTCTTATTGTTCCCTCGCTAATTTTATTTTGCATGGGACTCACCACAGGAAAATTTAGTTTTTGGACTCTCTGGTGATGCTCAGAGGACCATTTGGTCCCAGGAATTGAACCCAAAGTCCTGTAAATGCCTGCATGTTATTTTTTTTCTTTTTTGGGTCACACCCGGTGATGCATAGGGGTTACTCCTGGCTCATGCATTCAGGAATTACTCCTAGCGGTGCTCAGGGGACCATATGGGATGCTGGGAATCAAACCCGGGTCGGCCGCGTGCAAGGCAAACGCCCTACCCTCTGTGCTGTCACTTCAGCCCATAGTTTTTTCTTTTAATTATAAGGAAACTTGTAGCACTGTAGCACTGTCCTGTTATTCATCGACTTGCTTGTGCGGGCACCAGTAACGTCTTCATTGTGAGGCTTGTTGTTACTGTTTTTGGCATATCAAATATAACACGGGTAGCTTGCCAAGCTCTGCCATGTGGACGAGATACTCTCGGTAGCTTGCTGGACTCTCTGAGAGAGACAGAGGAATTGAACCCAGGTCGGCTGCTTGCAAGGCAAGCATGCTATCGCTCCAGCCCGTAAAGAAACTTAATTTGGGGCTGGAGTGATAGCACAGTAGGTAGGGCATTTGCCTTGCACGTGGCCGACCCGGATTTGATTCCCAGCATTCCATATGGTCCCCTGAGCACCGCCAGGAGTGATTCTTGAGTGCAGGGCCAGGAGTAACCCCTGTGCATTGCAGGGTGTAACCCCCCCAAAAAAGCAAAAAAAAAAAAAAAACCAAAAAAAACTTAATTTCATTTTTTGTTTTTGTTTCATTCGTCTTTGTTTGCCACAACCAGCTCTGTTCAAGGGTTGCTCCTGGCTCTGCACTAAGGAGTTACTCCTGGCAGTGCTCAAAGAACCATATGGGATGCCGAGAGCTGAACCCAGGTTGGCCACATGCAAGCAAACACCCTAACCTCTGTACTATCACTCCAGCTTCAGTGCTTTGAATGTTTTTAATCTGCTGTATCTGATCAAAATAATTGAAAATTTGGAGGCTGGAGAGATGCTTGCCATGTTACATGCCCAATCCAGGTTTGATCTCTAGCTCCACATATGGTCCCCTGAGCACTGTCATGAGTGGTCCCTAAGCTCAGAGCCAGAAATAAGCCCTGAGCATAGCCAAATGTAGCCCCAAAACTAAAAAGGAAAAAAGATTCAGACTTTAAACTATTTAATAGATGTTTGGTAAATAAGTTCAATAAAAGGCATAAAAGTGCTTGTCAGGGGCTGGAGTGATAGCACAGCGGGTAGGGCGTTTGCCTTGCACGCGGCCAACCCGGGTTCGAATCCCAGCATCCCATATGGTCCCCTGAGCACTGCCAGGGGTAATTCCTGAGTGCAGAGCCAGGAGTAACCCCTGTGCATCGCCAGGTGTGACCCAAAAAGCAAAAAAAAAAAAAAGTGCTTGTCAGTTTTTTTTCTTAAGTGAAGCAAAATAGTTTTATAGAATGAAATTTACTTAGACATGAGGCAGAGAAAGAGAGGAAATACATATTGAAGAGAAAACATGGATTTGAAGAACAGACCAGTAGGCAGAGACATAGAGACAAGCAAATGAGATAGGTGCAAGAGAGAACACAGGCAGGCATGTTTGTCCTTGTAGGAAATGGCAAATGTCTTACAGAATCTGTTTTGGATGTATTTTTGTTTGTTTTTGTTTTGGGCCACAATTGCTGGTGCTCAGGGCTTACTCCTGGCTCTGTGCTCAGGAGACTGGGATGCTGGGGATTAAACCCTAGAGGCCACATGCAGGACCAGCACCCTACCTGTTGCACTATTGCTCCAGCTACATAAATGTTAAATTTAGAAAATAAGGTGCCGGAAAGATAATGCAGGCATAAAGGCATATGCCTGGTCAAACCAGATTGATCCTTGGTACTCTATGATTTCCTGAGCATCACCGGGGTGTAATCCTGAAAGTTCCTGAGTACCATCAGTGGGGTTTGGGTAATCCCTGACACCACCGGGCTCAAAAAGCACCGTGTCAGTTGGCCTTCACGTTAAACCCCACCAACGCAGTTGGCCAAGAATCCATGAATTGCTGAGTAGCACCCTGAACCTCCTGAGCATGACTTTAGGTCTGTTGGACCACCCCGTTGCACCCTCACTCGCCCCCCCAATAAGGAATAAAATTTTAAGACTCAGATATATTAGAACGTGTAAACATTTTCATATATATACTTTAATTGATTTTTCCCCCTAATTTTGTCTGCAGAGATGTGAAACAGATGCTCCTGAAGCTCGTAGAGCTCCGGTCAAGTAATTGGGGTAGAGTTCACGCAACCTCAACTTACAGAGAAGCAACACCTGAAAATGATCCTAATTATTTTATGGTATGCTAGTATTGGCATTTTAAGTTTTTCTTATTTGAGTTCCATTCTTGACAATCTCTAGATCAGGTTCATAAAGTAGTTCTTAGAATTTTGTGTCAAATAACCGTTTTACTGGCTTAGGATCACTTAGCAGCCAGAAGCTAGTAGAGGCATGGAATCCTGCAGTGCAAAGGGTAGACTAAAGAAAGATCCATCCACTGGCCTGGGAAATGGACAAGGCTTGGAATCTGGTGAGCAGATGGCTTCTGGGAAGCAGCTTTTCCAGATAATTTGTAACTATAGCCTTGCATCTCAAATTCTAACTTTGCATGTTGTACTGAATTGAAAGAACCAAACTGGTTCCCAGTACAGTGATTTCCCTGGAATGCTGACATAACCAGGCAGAAAGCCCCACTGGGGATGCTTCTATGATCCCAGTATCAGAAATTCCGGAAGGAAAAGTGGTGGGGAAATGAAACCACAACTCAAAATGAGCAGATAATTAACCACAACACAGAGTGTAAAAAAGTACAATGGTGCACACACTCGAGGCGGGGTGCGATGCAGTGTGTGCGTTGTGTTGTTCTCAGGCTCTCGGGGCAGTTCTCTCTCGCGAGTGCTGCTTTCGTTTGGTGCGCTTGAGCCGCTGTATATGGACCAGATCGGGATGGCTTCTCCTTGTGCTCTGCTTCTGTGTGTGCCGCTTTACTCTCTTTTATCTGTCTCGCTGTCTCTGTCTATGTCGTCTCTCCTCTGGTCTCTTCCTACCTCTCTCTGTCTCTGTTTCTGTGTCTTCTCTCTTGCTTCTGTGTCTTCTCTCTCTGCTTCTGTCTTGCCTCTGTCCTCTCGGGTTGACATTAACAAATCAACAAAGAGGGGTAAAACTATTCCTCCGGGAGATTAATAAAAATCTCATCTAAGGAGATTACTCCAGATTGTTAGGAGATCCGCTCAAGGATGGGGTCCAAAGAAGGGTGTGTCAGGGTGTGACCTTTTCTTCCTTCCTCAGCTAGTAATCCACCTAAATAGTTGTAGTAAATTTACTTCAAATATTTCTAGCAGTGTCATTCTGTATGAGCACAGTAAGAGATATATCAAACTTTGTTTCTTTCTGAGGACATCTCTCTATATTTTCTAGACCACAGTCCTCGGGTCAGATTAGTCTTCCTTAACCCCAGCAGTGTCCTAGTCTTGTTACTTTTGGATCATGACAGCGTTTGTCTATGACCATGTTCTCTCAGCTTGTAGTTGAGTATTGTGGCACTTTGGCCTGGCCTATTTCGATGCCAGGGTAGCTCATAGCTTGCCCCGGGTCCATTCTGTTTCAGGACCCTACTTTTGGGATGCTAGGAACTAAGGGCAACTGAGTCGAGAAAGCGAGAAAGATGCCCAGGAGTAAATATTATTGAAGTGAATCAGCTCCCAAGTTACAAAGCATAATATTAAGTCCATACAGAAAGGACATTGCTTTAAGGTAAACTAAGTTCCCTGTGGCAAGGCTAAAAGGACAAACCCCTTGTTATCCTACAACAGAGCAGAAAATTTATATATATATATATATATATATATATATATATATATACACACATACACACAGCAGTCTTAGAATCACAAGAACATGACATAATAGAATAGGAAATCTGAAACCTAGACTTTACCAATGAAATGAAAGTGGCTCCTAGGAAATTGGTTTTCTTTTTTGCTTGCTCGTGCATTATCAGGTGCAGACAAGTGACATCAGCCATGCTTCATTAGTTAATGCGCTTTAAAACAATTCTGAAATGGTTACATTCTTGTATCACTTTGATTCATCCTAGAATGAACCAACATTTTATACTTCTGATGGTGTTCCTTTCACTGCGGCTGATCCAGGTATGTGGTCCCATAGCCATTCCCTCTTCCCACTTTTGTAAGATGGTAATTTACAGAAAACCTTACCTTTACCAGCACAAAGTTATCACTGTTGGAAGAATTTACATTATTCTATAATACAGGGTAAGGGTTTGTCTTGTAGGCTGTTCTTTACGTTTACCACGTAGATGGAAAGTCTGACTCGGTATTTATCTTGTCACATTAGCAATGAAAGACTGGAAGGAAACCTAAGTCACTTGCATTTTTAATATTCTGATATTCTGCTTTTGCATTTGAAACTTTAATTTGGTTAGGTTTGAAGGAACAGGTGGCTCGATCAATACTCAGCAACTTTCATTAATCTGAGTTAATGTTTGCAAGCACGAAGAATCATATACTATAATCGAGTTATAGTACAGTGGGTACGGTGCTTACCTTGCATGCAGCTAACCCGGGTTCAGTCCCTGGCAAGCCATGTGGTCCCTCGAGCACTGCCAGGAGTGATTCCTGAATGCAGAGCCATGAGTAACCCACATCACAGGATGTGGACCAAAAACTTTAAAAAAGTAAATAATTTATCTTATCTACTACATCAAGTTGTTGTTGCAGTTTTTTGTCAGAGTGGGAGTGCAGCAGAGTGATAACTCAGTGGGCTCATTGTATGTTTTGCATGCTGTATGTTTGCAAGGTGTGCTGTGGTATCTCTCCGGCCCCATCTTTATCCAGTGAATGTTTTATACTCTTGAAATTGGAGATGATCACTTGTAACAAGTTTAGCTCTTATGCACTGATCCACCTCATTTGTTATTCGGAGGTGAACACCATAGCGATATGCTAATCTTGAACTCAGTAACACTGCTGTACACAGTTGGCATATGGAAAGCAGTAATATCATCTCCATTGCCTTGGAATGGCCAAGCTAGGGAAGGTTGATATAAATGAAACATTTATCAGGCAGCTACCTTCCAGCTGTCTCTGGGGGAGAGAGAAGAAAAGAAATCCCTTGTCTCAGGTCCTGGGCCAGATTAGCCTCATCTAATTAGGAAACATAGACTAGTGACTCCACCTGCTAACTAGGTAACTTTTATCTCCATAGGGTGTAGTAATGGAAGATCTGGATGTCAAGATGTTTGATTGAAAAATCCCTCCTTACAGAAGGATAAACAAAACGGAGGGAACATATTTATCCCCAACAAGTTAAATAGCCAGTGTTTTGTCTATTGGAAAGAAGTAAATCGAGAATTAAACAAGGGGCACAAAATGTACTCTAGTATATTTTCAGATTTAAAGGATTATTTTATATGTATAATTAAAACTTATGAGCAAGCATAGGAGAGCAAGCCCGTTAGAATGAGTTTTGTCAAAATATTATATACATAATATTTTAGCTTACTACTAACCTTAGGAAGCTCACTACTATTTAAACACTGGATTTAATTAAATAATTTAATTAGAAGTATAACCACTCATCAAAATACCATTTGATGAAATTTTATCAACATTTCATTTTAAAAAATGTTTTCATAGATTACCAAGAGAAATATCAAGAGTTACTTGAAAGAGAAGATTTTTTTCCAGATTATGAAGAAAATGGGACAGATTTATCAGGGGCTGGTGATCCGTAAGTTCTTTTTATTAACTTCTTTGTGAAATTTTGTTGTCAGTTTGTGAATGGTAGTGTTCAATATTGTTATATTGGTATGTCTGTAGTAGTTATTTACCCAGATTTTCCAGAAGTTTGTTAGAAAATACAAACTGTGAATCTGAAAATGTGTATGTAATGAAGGGGGAGGAAACTATTCAAATATAGCATACTCATAATTTGTTTTTATAAGTTCTCTTACTATATCTAAGATTTTAAAATAAGTTGCTGTGAGGCCACAGAGAGTGCCCAACGGCTGAGCGTTTGCTTTGCTTTTAGGATGCCCAGGTTGGTATTCCTGGCACTACCAGGTTCCTTGAGTATAATCAGAAGGAAACCCCAAAGCACTTGTTTTGGTGTGTGTCCCCAAGACAAGAACAAGAATTACCCTCAATAATACAGAATCTTGGGAAAGCTCTGTACCTGTTTATAAAACAGATTTCATCTACAGGATATTTTAAGATAAAAGAAAATTCAGATTACTGTAGAAACTGTTTGGAGTGATGGGTAGATGTAAATTATAGTTCTCAGTCTCATTTTCTTTATTTGACATTGTTACTCCTAGCTCTGTGCTCAGGGGGAAACATCAAACACTTTCTTTCTATTGCTCCTGTCTAATGATATATTACTTGTCAGTTTGAGATCTTAATATGATGTCATTATTTTAAATTAGTTTAATTTTAAAAGGATGCAGGGATGGACAACACAAATGTAATTACTTGGGAGACCGAGTCCTGGGTATTCCACTAGGAGCTCAAGTTGCTCTTAGCACTGAATTTCAGGAGCATACGTTAAAGGTTTATTTGGCAAGCTTTTATTCTCACCATATTGAATGAACTTGTGGCCTTTCCAATATGTGGCCTTATACTCCCTTCTGGGAGAGAACAAAGAGCAAAAGACCCATCATCAGTTAGTAGGATTTAGTGGGGGCAGACGCCATCTTTGTGGGAGTTAGGAGGCACAGACAGCGTCATGGTGTGGGTGAGAGTATTAACAATTGGAAGCAATCTTGATTCAGATTCTGTCTCTGCCACATCTCAATCTTATCCAAGTCTTAGAAGATACTTATTAAACTGTCTCTTTTGTTTGTTTGTTTTTATCCTTTCTGTTGAGATACCAACATTTATAAAACTGTTAATGATACTTCCCATGCATTCATCATTCCAACACCACACATCCCCAGAATGCCTGCTTTCCTGCATCAGTTTCCCAGGGGTCCCTCCCTGTCATGGCCCCCTGCTGTGAAGGCTCTGCTCCATAGACATCTCCAGTTTCTACAACGGGCCAACAGTTCTTTCTGTTCCATATACAAGAGAATTTTTTGCTTGTTCCTTTGTTTGAGGGCCACACCCAATGATGCTCAAGACTTAATCCTGACTCTACACTCAGGGATCACTCCTAGCAGACTTGGGGACCATGTGGGTTGATAGAGATCTAGTCCCCAGAGAAATTTTTTTGTTTATTGTGCAGGTGGTGACTCCTACACATACACAGGTGATTAAAGCTAAACTCCTTTAACAAAATTGTAAATCAGTAAGTTGATAAAAAACCTTTAATAAGAGATTATAGTAATAAGTGGCACTGTCCTCCCGTTGTTCATCGATTTACTTGAGCGGGCACCAATGTCTCCATTGTGAGATTTGTTGTTACTGTTTTTGGCATATTGAATACGCTACGGGTAGCTTGCCTGTATAAGTAAGAGATTATAAATAAAAATCTATAGATTTAAAAAAAAATTTTAGCAAGCCAGGAAAAACTAGATCTTTCTTACTCTTGTTGAGGGCAGGCAACCATAAGCACCATGAGTGAATGCCATACTCAGTGGCAAAGGGCTAAAAAGTTTGTCTTTCAAAGAAACTCCTTTATCAGGGCTGGAGAGAGTACAGCATGTAGGGGGCTTGCCTTGCATGTAGCTGACCTGGTTGGATCCCCAGCACATCATATGGTCCCTGGAGCCCACCAGAAATAATCCCTAAGCATGACCAGGTGAGGTCCAAAAGCCTTGAAAGAGAGAAAGCAAGCTCTGTTCTGTTAGACTTTTTGCAAAACTAGTTTCAAGACAAGACTATTTAAGTCTGAAGGATAATGTAGCTAGAAAAGTATTTTTGGTGAGGTTTTCCTTTCATTTAGGGTTTTTGGGTTTTTTGTTTTGTTTTTTTTTTTTTGTATATCCTATCATTCTCTTCAGGCTGGTAGAGTCTCATTTGGTAGATATACTGTGAATCTACGGGCTTACCTTTTTTCCTTTTTAATCTTGCTGCTTTCAACATTTGGTCTCTGTGGCTTTTGTCATTCTGATGTAATGTGTCTTGGAGTTTCTATATTTGGATTTACTTTCACTGGGACCCTTCTGTTTATTGTATCTTGATGCCTACATTCCTCAACTCTGGGAAATTTTTGGTGTTTGTTGTTGTTGTTGTTTTTGTTTTGTATTTTTGCTTTTTGGGTCACACCTGGCGATGCACAGGAGTTATTCCTGGCTCTGCACTCAGGAATTACTCGTGGCGTTACTCAGGGGACCATATGGGATGCTGGGAATCGAACCCAGGTCAGTCATGTGCAAGGCAGTCACCCTACCCACTGTGTTATGGTTCTAGCCCCCGAAATTTTTGGTGGTTTTGTTTTGTTAACATTTCCTCATCATTCTGTATAACTGTTTGAGGGTTGCCAGATTTTTTTGTGGGGGCCACACCCGGTGGCTTTACTTCTGGCTTTGTGCTCAGGGATCACTCCTGTGGAGAAGACAAGTGCTCTACCTGCCATACCCTCGCTTCAGCCTCTCAGTGTATTTTTTTAAATTCTTCATCAAGTTTTTCTTCCTATTCAGGGACTTGATTATTATATTGTTCCTCTTGAACTCATCCTTAAATCCTCTGGTATGCTATTCATTTCTTTTCAAAGTTTTTTCCATGTTCTGTTTTCTAGCAGTTTCCTGCATCTCACAGTGCCTTGATATTTTCACTCTGCTGCTGCTATTCTGCTGTTATTGCATTTTTTGGTTTTTGTTTTGGGGGCGCAATAGACCTTCTATTGCATTTTTTGGTTTGTTTCTGTTTTGGAAGCACACAAGACTGTTCTGCAGACTTAATCTTAGCTTTCAGAGGCTCAGGGAGGACACTATATGGGATGCTGCTGGGGATCGAATATGTGTCAGCCCCAGACCCGTGTGGGACCCGAGCCGTACCTGCTGCACTTACCTGCTGCACTCAGGCGCATCATATCACTTACCATGCTCTTTATCTTTGTCATTTACGATGATAGTGTTCTCAGGAGCTTTGCTGACTACTTGTGCCGTTGTTTCCTTGGGCACTTTAACCATCCTCAGCATGTGTCACTAAGCTCTGAGAGTTTACAGAACTGGTTGCTACTGGTGGAACCTTAAGTGTTACTGTTTTCACTTACTTGGTGAGTTTCTCAAGGTCCTCTCCATTGTGTTTTCTGTTTCTGCTGCGGTGGAGTGAATCTTGTAGTTAACTCCGTGTGTTCTGAGGGATTAGGCCGAGTGTTGCTCTTTTTCGTCTCTCTGTCTTCAGCCAGTCATAGGGAGTAGTAAGTGGGACTGAGTGAGGTGTGGTGAGCAGAGCTGCCGTGTAATTGTGTATGTGGCTCCGTGCTTCAGATGTGGACGTGGGCCAGCTGAGATGTTGGAGGGCGTCAGGCATGGACACTGCCAGGTCCCAGCTGGAAGGAAGGGGAAACTGCTTCTGGATCCAGAAAGTTCCTGGCATGTCAGCCGGAAGTTTAATGTCACTGGAAGGGTTGAAGCAGAGGCTCAGGAGATGTGGAGATAGGCCTGCTGAGAAGATGGTGGAGGGGCCTGGCATTAGTAGTACCTGAGGCTCTTCGTGTTCCTGGAGCGAGCAAAGACCATTGGTCTACACTAGCACGAGACAGGGGCAAAAGGAGATGTTACTGGCGCCCGAGTGAGCAAATCGAAGATCAACGGGATGACAAGTGACAAGTGTCTTTTTAAAGTGGCTGTGAGACTGTGTATAATAATCCCTTGATGGGCACTTAATAGTTTTTCCGATGGAAATCTTTGTTCCCTCTCATTTTGAACACCTAATAGATAAGGAAAATCTTAGATAATCTAGAAAGTAAATTTGTTTTTCCTACTGAGTTACCATCAGTTACAAAGTTATACTCATAATTGAGTTTTAGGCACACAGTATTCCAACATCTATCCCTTCAGCAGTGTCCCCTCCCCTCCACCAGAGTTCCCAGTGTTCCTCCCTCTCCTCTGTGGCAGGCACTTTTCCTCTCCACCATTGTTCTAATGTTTCCTTTGGAGAGTAAATTCTTCCTATGAATGTTTGGCTCCAAATACAGATGTCATTAAATTATTTTAGGAACACTATGTTTTATTTGTTGGTTTTAGTTTTTGGGCCATACCCAGTGGTGCTCAGGGCTTATTCCTGGCTCTATGCTCAGGGATTGCTTGGGTGCTCAGGGACCATATGGGGTGCTGGGGATTGAACCTGGGTTGACCATGTGTGTAAGGTAAGCACGTTACATGCTGTGCTATCACTCCAGCTCTTAGGAACACACTTTTTGATGTTAAATAAACATATGATAGTTATGCATCACTAGGTGATACATCTGAAATTCATTATAATTATAGTATAATTAAATTATCTATGTGAAATTAACTTTGAGCCCCCGGGTTTATATATCAAGCCTTTAATTGGACTTTTTAGGTTAAAGAATTCAACATGACTACAAGTATTGCTGAATCTTAACCTTGAACATGAGATTCAGATTCTAATTTAACACTAATTAAATTTGTTAGTTTGTGGAGT
Source organism: Sorex araneus (assembly GCF_027595985.1). Classification (NCBI taxonomy): domain Eukaryota; kingdom Metazoa; phylum Chordata; class Mammalia; order Eulipotyphla; family Soricidae; genus Sorex; species Sorex araneus. Next base: position 129,661,890 of record NC_073302.1, on the reverse strand, counting down.
GGGCTGGAGTGATAGCACAGCAGGTAGGGCGTTTGCATTGCAAGTGGCCAACCCAGGTTGGATGCCTCTGCCCCTCTCGGAGAGCCTGGCAAGCTACTGAGAATATCTCGCCCGCACGGCAGAGCCTGACAAGCTACCTATGGCGTATTCGATATGTCAAAAACAATAACAAGTCTCACATGGAGATGCTACTGGTGCCCGCTCGAGCAAATCGATGAGCAATGCGATGACAGTGATAATAGTGATACAGTTTGTGGAGTGAGATATTTGTGGATTTCTAAGCAGTAGTTGCATTTAAAAAAAAAAAAGTTCTAGCTATTTTTATGACCTTGCATCTTAGAAATTCTGAACAGAAAAATCATTGAACTCATGAATTATCTTTGCTTCTTTTACAGATACTTGGATGATATTGATGATGAGATGGACCCAGAGATAGAAGAAGCATATGAAAAGTTTTGTTTGGAATCAGAGCGTAAGCGAAAACAGTAAAGCTAAATCTCAGCATATCAGTTTTATAAAGCAGTTTAGGTTGTGGTGATTTAGCAGTCCACAGGAAACAAGAAAATTTGTCATACCAAATTAAGGATGTTGAGTTATGTTACTAATGTATGCAACTTTAATTTTGTTTAACACTATCTGCCAAAATAAACTTTATTCCCTATAACTTAAAATGTATATATATATAATAGTTTATTATGTACAGTTAATTCCACTGTTTTGGCTGCAATAAAATCATTTTTGAAATAAACGTTGAAAGTAAATTTTGCTAGCTGGCTAGAAAGTTATCCTTTAAATTCTACTTTCCTTGAGGGAAAAGTTTTAGTCTGGAAATACATATTACTGCAAAAATGTAGCATTCTTTTTTTAGATATGAGTGTCATAGCTTCCATTTAGTTTTACATTGGTGTCTCAATAAATTTGTTTTCAAATATGAATCACAATCATTAAATTCTTTACCGTTAAAGTTTTAGACTATATCATTAACAACTGACTTACCTACCCAGCTGCTATTTGATACCAGGGATTTTTAAAATGTCATTAAAAAAATTAGAACTCCCAAGTAAACTAAGATTCTTTATTGAGGGTTTGCAATTCTATAGTTGCTTTTTTTTGTTGTTTGTTTGTTTTAGCCTAACTTCATTTTCTTCAAACCTAGAGCTTTATTTGGCCTTTTCATTTTTATTTTGTAGCATGAGTTGCATTGACTTTTTTACTGGAGAGTTTTATGTCACTCATGTTCTCATCGGCTTTATAATTGATACACCTTAAAGATCAATTTTCTAATACTTTTACTATAATGTGGTACACCTTGGCCCTAGTATTTTTATGTAATGTCAAATCTTTTTTCCAACTAACTAAAAAGTAAAACTTATGTACAAAAGGATTGCTTGTAAATATGCATGTAAATAGTTAATAACCCACTGTTTTACATTTGGTACATCTGTGTCTGCTAATGCAGGTGGCTGTCTCACTTTTCTGCTTGTTTCTTCAGTCTGAATTAAAATTAGACTTTGAAAATAAAATTTAAATAGTTTTGTTTCCTCTTAAGTTTTTGGAGTGATATCCTGGTATTTAAAAATTTTTTTTGTTGAATTTGTTAACATGATATAAAATTAAGGTATCAAATCAGAAAAATTATTTTAAGATATACTTTATTCAGTGTCTATTGAATAAATTAATAACAAATAAGTCAACTTGGAGGAACTAGCAAATACCTTCTAAAACTTAGATTCTTTATTGATAAAGCAAATTATGTATATGGGCTTTGAAAATTATAGCTCAGAATGATTTTTTTTTTCCATAAGGGCTTGTGTACCATGGTGGCTATTACCTTAATCTGCAGTTCTGTGGAGATCATGCTCATTTTAATTCAGTATGGATAGGAGAAAGTTGTAAAAAAGGACAGTGCTCCCATCCAGAGGCTAAGTAGTGTGCTAAGGGAATATAAATTCTAACAGTTGCTAATAGGAAGAACTTTTTTCTGTTCTGCTTTTTTTTGTTGTTTTTTTTTTGGGTCACACCTGGTGATGCACAGGGGTTACTCCTGGCTCTGCACTCAGGAATTACCCCTGGTGGTGCTCAGGGGACCATATGGGATGCTGGGAATCGAACCCGGGTGGGCCGAGTGCAAGGCAAACACCCCACCTGCTGTGCTATTGCTCCAGCCCCTCTGCATTATTTAATAAGGCCTCAACTAGGAAAACTAAGGACTGCGGCAACTCAAACTGCCAGCGGCTATAATCAACCTGGAGTCTTCGCTCACCTCACTCATATTCTGAATGAATGGAAACTGTCACTTAACCAAAACCACATAATATAGTTTGCTCATGTAGGTTGGATATCTTGAAACATGGCATTTTGGGAGGCGGTAACCCTGGGAAAGACCCGAGAAGAAGTTGTATTTTGAAGCTGTACATGGGTTGTCTCTTGGCCCTAAAGTGAGTTGCTGGACAGGAGGGCATTAAGGAATGTGTGGCAATGTTCTGTCTTTTGGGTTTTGGGTTTGTTTTTTTTTAATCAGGAAAAGAGAAGTTTATTTGGAATAGCAGACTTTGAACTTTTGAAAATTTGGAGAGATTCTGAAAAAGCTATAGTTTTATTTTTAGGTTGAATGCTGTCAGAACAGTGGTGATTCTATCTGCTGTTCATTCAGTATAGGGAGTATAGGGAAGACAAATGAGCTGAGGTTATTTCTAACTTTTAAAAAATAGGTAACATTTAGCAATGGAACCTGTTTAGGAGAAAGAGTAGAAAAACCTGTCTAAGAATAAAGGATAAAGCTAAGCTGCTTAACTGTTGATGTTTAAATATCAGCTTAAATAGAAAAACAAAAAGCCTTGCCGTTAATCAGGCTTGACACAGAGCCAGCTGCAGTATACAGGCAACCTTATCGTGATGGCTATAAAATGCCATCATGAGCCTACCTTGTGTGACCTCTGCTTTATTACCAGTGAGGCCCTCAGCTAGCTTCGTTTGTTACCATATAACGCTCGCCTTATGACAGCATCGGGTCCCTAGTTAATTATCTAGTCCTATTGGCAGAAATAGCATCCAAAACAAAACTGACCTCCTTTCTCTAAAAGGAGACTTTAGAATGCTTCATCAATGTTTATTCAGTGGAAAGAATTTTATTTTATTTTTTCTTTTTCAGTTTTGGTCCACACCTAGAGATGCTCAGAACTTAATTTTTACTCTGCACTCAGGAATCACTCCTGTCAGTGCTCGGGGAACTATATGGGATGCTGGGGATTGAATTGAACCTGGATCAGCTCCATGCAAGGCAAATGCCTCACCAACAGTACTATTGCTCCAGCCCTGATGGAAGCAAATCTTAACCCTCCCCATGTGGAGTATTGTACCCAAAGTTCCTCTGGAATGTTCTCCTTCGTACATCTCATAATACAATTTTGTCATATTTAGGTGTGAGCCTGGTGGTCTTTGCTTGACAATATTTGAGTGGATATAAATAAGGTTATGAAAGCTACTGCTGCATTTTGCCAGGTTGGCCAAGTCTGGGTGTACCTGCTGCTGCTACTTGCATTGAGGCTGTTGAGGGCAGAATTCTAGTAGATTTTTCATCGATACAAATTATAATCACTACCTTCACCCCAGTGTTCAGATACTTCCCACTCTCTCTGTGCCCTTTACCCCTTAGCTCATCACTTCATAGGTGAAGAAATGGCTTCATGCAAATGTTCAGAAATTTAACTTCTTTTTTTCCAATACAGGAAATTCCACTCATTTAAAGCCAGTTATTAAGTATGTTAGAATCCTATCCCTGCTTACTCTCAAGAACTCTATAGTTATTTGGCCTTCATTTTTGCAAATAATTTATTTTTAATAGGAGACACACACACAGTCAGTGCTTGGAAGACGCATGGAGATGTTAGCCTATCCGTGCAGGCCTCATGGTTTGGTTCTATTGGAGTGATGCTGGACTGAGGCCAAGTGATGCTTGGAAGTCACCCAATAACGCTTGCAACTGGGGCAGGGAAACAGAAGTGACATAAGGTGCTTGATGTAAATCAAACCCAGAACCTAGTACATGTGTGGCTTCTCTCCACCTCTTTGAGCGATCTCCTTGGCCCTTTTGCTGTGTATTTCTAATTTTAATTTTTTAGTTCTTTTTTGAAAGGCAGTGCTGGGAATTGAACGTAGGGCTTATTAAATGCCATACAGATGTTGCTGAACTACATTTCCAGTCCCTGCTCTATATTTTTTAAATCTCCCAGTTCCTTTACCCCTTTGCATGCTGTAGAGTATGCCATTCCTCTCATTAAAAGAAATTTGGTTCTCACATTTCTCTCCAACTGCAACCCTATTTCAGCTTTCTAGTCCAACTTCTTACCAGTTGTTTGGTTTTTTCGTTGCCTTACCTCCAATTTGCTCTTCAGGCTCACGGTTTGACTTCTGTTCTGCCATGTAACAGACCTCACATCAAATCAATGAAACTTCCATGTCTCTAAGCCCAGTAGAAATTTTATTCTTTGACTTGACTTCTAGGCATTTTCTGACACTGTCAAGTGATACCAAGACTAAAAACCTCTAGGTGTCTAGAATATTTAGTAGCTTTTTAAAAAAATAAATCTTTATCTGATGTTCCAATAGGGTTTTATTTTCTCTATTGTCATTTCTCAAAGCTCAGACATAAGCATTCTTTTCCCATGCCACAATAATTTGTGTAGGCTACTTCATTCTTTTCTGTAGCCCAATAGCTATTAAATTTTGTTTCTTATTTCCAAATTATAATTTACTAATTTGTTACTTTTACTGAGAAGACACTAAATTTAAGTCATGCTGATTCTTAAATTTGGTTGTCTTTCTACATCCCCTAATTGATGATTCTGCCACTTTTCCACTTGTCTTCCAAGAAACCTTAGAGTTGCTTCTAATTTCAACAGTACAACCATCACTGACAAGTTAATCTACATATTTGACCATTTTCCCTCCATCCTCACTGCTTAGTTTTGAACCTCAATTGCCATCGTTTATCCTGTTGTTTTTTCAAAAGCCAGAGCTCCCATTTTGAGGCTTTTATCCTACCATCCTTTCTCCACTCAGCACTTCCAGGAAACTTTCTAGACCTTTCTATAGTGGAGTGAAGGGGGAAAGAGTTGGTAGTACTGTACGGCATAAATTAGTATTTTTATTTCATTGTATTAGTATTTGTTACAGATCAAGGAAAACATGATTGTGTGAGGCTACCTATTTTATAGTTTAAGATAGACGCTAATTGGCATATCAAACATTTTTAAATGAAAATGAATTTAAGGAGTTGCTTCTCCCCATCCTTGATTAAAGCTCCATTGGCAGTTACCACCACCTTTAAGGAAAAGCCCATAGCCCACAAGATCTGACTCTGTTGAGACTATACCACCCTTATCTCCTTGCCGCCTCTACGGCCTGTCCATCATACTTGAACTACGTCATTGGAAGCCTTGAAGGGGCCAGATCTCTCCTCCGAGTGCCAGGGCTTTTTCCTGATGATCATCCTGTGCCAGAACCGGCTTCCCGCGCTCCCCGCGCTCTGCAGAGGCTGGGCCTCGGCGCGGGCCTGGGTTATCCCCGGGGGACTTGCCACCACGTGATACACCGTCTTTCCCTCTGAATCTCTAGTTTCCGTACACATCCTCAGGGAATTGCGTTTGCCTAGCCTTCCAGCTCAGACTCTCCAGAAATACTGTATTTACTCCTAACGTCAGTAAATACCAATTTGACTTCTGACAAAATGAGGCAAAGAGGTCTTTGTTTTAGTCCAAGGCGCTGTTTTCCCAGTAGCTTGCAGGGGGGCGAGGGTGGGGGGGGTGTTCATTGTTAACGATGATTTAAGTGAGCGTTGCCCTGTGAAAACTTTAACGCGTGGTGAGTTCAGGGTTGGCCCGTCAGAATGTTAAGTGCTCACAGCCTTGAGCAGAAGGAGGTCAGGGAGAAGCAGATCCCTCCCTGTGGGGTGACGGTCAGAAAGGCGTAGTTAGCAGGATGCCGGACTAGGACGTTTGGCTTCCACTTCCGGTTCCGTCCTTCTCTCTCTGGGAGCACGACGGGGCGTGGCCCCGCGGCGGACGGCGCGCTGTGGGCGGGACTTCCGGTCTGGCATTTTCCCAGACCAGGAAGTCCGCAGGCCTCGGAGGCGGGAAGGTTTGAACGGCTATTGGCCGGCGTTTACTTTATGGAAGCCGGGTTGGCGCGGCGGCTGCTCTCTTGCTACTCGTACTTGACGAACTTCACGGTCGAGACACGCTCTGTGCCCTCATCCTTCTACAGTTGCGATTGTTTTCTTTCGTCCAGAGACGTTTGTTGGTCTTCTGTCAGTTTCCAGAACCGGCCGCGGGGAGTCGTGGGCATGCGCAGAAGCTGCGACTTTGAGCCTTTTGCAATTTAAAATCCGAGCTGCTGTTGCCGAACCTCCTTTCCACCGCTCGGTGTGAGTCCTAGACGTGGAGTGTCTTTTGGGCGACTCCTTTTCTGTAAATAGGTATCGCCCTTTGGAAAAGAGGGTTCTCACTGACGCCGGGAGCTGACTCGTGGGGTTTTGTTGGTTCAGCTGACGTAGTGGGTGGGATGGTTGACAACACAGCTCAACAGGTAGGGATAAGGGATAAGGCTGGAAATGAGGGTTGGAATCGAATGTGAGTTTTTCACAATTTTTTTTTTTAGTTCACGATTTCTTGCTTTCATTATTTAAATAAGGAAACTAATGTTCAATACGCTTTTTTAAAAAATCCCCAAAGTTACTTCTTCCCCAGTTAGAAAAACGTAACTTTTCCCAACGGTTTTCTGAAACGTAGGCGTCTAAATTGGTGTCAGATTTAATAGATCTACCTCCCTAGGGAGGGTGGGGTTGGGGGTGACAAATGGCTTAACTCTAGGACCCTGCCATGCAGTGCTGCCGACCAGCTGTGCAGGAGGCCACCAGCAGATTTATTTTTCTTGTCTTTTTGCTATTGCTTTTATGCTGAAAAAAGACCAATAACTAAAAATAGGAAATGGGATTGCCTGGGAACCGTGGCGTCCCAATTTTAATTTTTGTTCTTTAAATACAAGTAAAAGGAAAGGAAAGTGCTGAGAAGAATGAACAGTGTCACATATTGAGCAGTTGAAGTACGAGGAAGAAAAATGTTGACTGTTATGAAATACTTCTAGCAGAAAAGTGGAGGAGGAAATGGGATTGAAGGCTGATGGAAAAGTGGATAGTGGTGGCTATCACGCTTTAGAAGTTTACTGGTCTGACAAAGATAAAAGGAAACGTGGTGGGCCAGAGAGGAAGTACAGGAGAAGGAAAGCACCTCATCTAAATGAGGGGTAAACTATTAATGGAAACTGTGTATGTGTGTGTGAGTGTGTGTGTGTTTCTGTTGGGAATCACCCAAGTTGAAGAACGTTGGAAAGGACAGTGCCCCAGGAGACCAGTGTTTGAAAGGAATCAAGATTTATTCCGCATCCTTAGCACGACATCCTTAGTGCTAGGCACTTTGCAACTCTTCCTTTTTTTTTTTTTTTTTGCTTTTTGGGTCTCACCTGGCGATGCACAGGAGTTACTCCTGGCTTTGCACTCAGGAGTTACCCCGGGCGGTGCTCAGGGGACCATATGGGATGCTGGGGATCGAACCCAGGTCGGCCGTGTGCAAGGCAAACACCCTACCTGCTGTGCTATCGCTCCAGCCCCGCAACTCTTCCTATTTTTATTTAGACTTTTGGGTTACATCTGGCAGTGCTCGGGGCACAATTCTGGCTCTGTGCTCAGGGATCATTCCTGTCAAGGATCAGGGGACCATATGGGGTGCAAGCGATCAAACTTTGTTTGGCAAGCGCCCTATCAGTTGTACTAGCTGGCCTCCCAACTATCCCTGTTTTTATTTAATTTATTTATCTCTAGTTTTGGGACCACACCTAATGCTCAGGAGTTACTCCTGGTTCTGTACCCAGGAATCACCTGGCAGTGCTCATGGACTATACATGGTACCAGGAATTGAATCCTGGTCAGCCACTGGCAAAACAAGCGCCTTACCTACTGTACTATTCTCCAGTCCCCCACCCCCATCCCTATTTTTAAACAAAGCGACAAATAGCCAGCAGCTAATAGTTGGTAAATGGTGGAGTAAGAATTTGTTTTTTGTTTGTTTTATGGGCCATACCTACAAAGAGATAGCATCTTCATGCAGAGAATTGAGTACCCTCTCTACTGCTGATCCTGCTTGATCCTTGGCATCATATGGTTCCCTGAGCACTGAGCCAGGAGTTGCCCCGAAGTACCAGATGTGGCTCAAACCACTCCTCCCCTGAATTAAAAATACAAAGTATATGCAAAGGCAATATATTTTGCTTATGTTCTTAGAAAATGCATCCATTTATTTGGATAAAACTTGATGCACCAAAAATATCTGCTACTGTTTCCTGTTTCTTTTAGTATTTACTTTGGAAAGACATTTTATTCAAAGTCAATAGAAATGGCGGCTGAAGTGCGAATGGTACTTTATGAAGATGATTCTGTGCAGGTTCAATATGTTGATGGTTCCAGATTGCAGCTTTCTCCATGTGGTTCTGAATTTTTGTTTGAAAAGGCGCCTCTTGCTTCAGCACATCCTTTAGAACAACCTGGAAGAATTCATCAAAGGACACATTTTGTTATTAGCACTTACAGAGTGAGTAAAAATGATAAAAACTGCTCTTTTTAATATCAAAATACGGTTTAGATGACCAGAATATGGAAAGTAGCACTATGGATTACTCTCATTCTCAATTTAATTTTTTGGTTTGGGGGCTATACCTGGTAGTTCTCAGGGCTTATGCCTGGCTCTATACATACCCCTTACCTACTGTACTATCGCTTTGGCCCTTTGAAATTGATTTTAAAATCATTTCTTATGGTTACATTTTCTGTTTTGCTATGTAGGAACAACTACAACGAGCCCTTGAGTTTAGAAACTCTTATGCTACTTTTCCTTTTTTATCTGAAAGCATCATCCCTTCTGAAAGAAAAAAGGTAACTGTTTTAATTTAATTTGGGAGGGTGGAGGGTTGGGAACCACATCAAGCAGTACTTAGGGCATACTTCTGGAGGTGCTGGGGCACCGTGTGCAGTTCTGGGGACCAAATCAGTATTGCTACATGCAAGGCTAATGTCTTAACCCCTGTACTTTTAAACTTGATTTTAATGTTTTTGAGGAATAAATTAGTAACTTACTTTAAAAATAAAGTAAAGTAATGCTTTATTTTATTTGGGTTGTTATAGGGCCCACACCCAGCAGTACTTAGGGCTTACTCCTGACTCTGTATTCAGGGATCGCTCCTGGTGGGCTCAGGAACCCTATGGTGTGCTGGGGATCAAACCGGGGTCATCTACATGCAAGGAAAACAGGCCCCCACCCCCGCTGTACTATTGTTTTGGCCCCAAAGTAATGCTTTATAAAGTAATATTCAAAGGCAAGTCATTAGGAACAGATAGATTAATACTTAGTCTTTGTATTCATGACTTGACCCGGATAAAATGCTATAGGCTATAAAGGCCTATATTTTTCACCACATTAGTATTTTGGACACTAGTATTTGACTCAGGCACTGAAGTTACATAGATCTCTCCCTTTTTTTTCTTTCTGCAGCCAACAATTATACAGAAAACTTTTTGGTTTTTTTTGTTGTTTTTTTTCTTTTTGGGTCACACCCAGCGATGCTCAGGGGTTACTCCTGGCTTTGCACTCAGGAATTACTCCTGGCAGTGCTTGGGTGACCATATGGGATGCCGGGGATCGAACCCGGGTCGGCCGCGTGCAAGTCAAACGCCCTACCCGCTGTGCTATCGCTCCGGCCCCCAGAAAACTTTTTGGATTGGCAACTTTTTAATTCTCAGAGGGGTCAAAATTAAGAAATTACATGACTAGGGGCCGGAGCGATAGCACATCGGGTAGGGCGTTTGCCTTGCACGCGGCCGACCAGGGTTCGATCCCCGGCATCCTATATGGTCCCCCAAGCACCGCCAGGAGTAATTCCTGAGTGCAAAGCCAGGAGTAACCCCTGAGCATCGCTGGGTGTGACCCAAAAAAAGCAAAAAAAAAAAAAAAAAGAAAGAAATTACATGACTATTTTTAGTATCTCGTGTTGTTATTTGTAAATATATAATAGAGATCTGTAATATTTCAGAATCAAAATGTGTTTGAGTTCCCTGGGCAAGAGGAGCACTTCTTTAAGAATTAAGACAGGACTTGTCCCCACCCAGACTTGCATAATCCAGATGAGGTTTTCAGCCTGATGGAAAGTTGTGGTAGCTGGTTATTTTCAAGCATGGGTTGTCTTTGGCTTGCCAGCTAGAGTTTCATCTTTCTTTCAGTGATGGATGGGCATGCTGGAGTCTCTGGATATCCCTGAGACCTGACAATAGACTTCCAGTTCTGTTTGGTTTTCATCCATGTTATCTATGTTTTTGTTATTGTTATTTTTGTGGGTTTTTTTTTAATATAATCACTACAAACTATCTTTGTCTTCAGTGAATATTTCCTTTAATTTTAGTGTACTAACATCTGTACATTAGGAAGCTCTCTAAAATTGAGACTTGTTATTTGTAAATTTAGAGTTTTACATAAATACATGAAATACTTTGTGTAACATCTATAGGTTGAATGAAGAGCTACTATAGTCCTGTTAATTACTACCTTCTAGTGTAATTCGTTGTTTAAAATGTTACTGCTGTTACTGGCACTTTATACATATTATCTTATTTACTATAGTTCATGTGATAACCCTTTGAGATAGCATTTCCCAAATGCTCTTTAGTGTTTCTAGGACTGTTTATTAAATGGTAGTTCTCTTTTCCTTCTGTATTGGACTATTAGGTATCACATGTAACGTCTTAGGATGTGTTGAGTCTGTTTCTGTTGTTCCACCAATTGATGTTGTTTGCTTTTTGTTTTAATTTGTTTTGGGGCTACACCAGCACTGTTCAGAGGCTGTTCCTGCTCTGTGCTCAGGAGTGACACCTCATAGTGCTTCAGGGACCGTAGGTGACAGTGCCAGGGATTCTTACCAGAACTGGCCACATGGAAAGCAAGTGCCTTCAACTCTGTACTATCCCTCCAGCCCAGTCAGTGGTATTTATGGTAGTTCCCAATCAGTCAGGTTTGATTGCTTTTAAGGTAATATATTACAATCCTGGTCCTCTCATACTTAAATTTTTTTTAGAATAGACTTCCGAGAGGAGCTATAAATCTGTTTATCTTTTTTTACCAAGATTTGTGTTTGGAAAAAAAATGAATTGTTGGGGGCTGGAGTGATAGCACAGCAGAGAGGGCGTTTGTCTTGCACGTGGCCGACCCGGATTCGATTCCTAGCATCCCATATGGTCCCCCAGCACTGCCAGGAGTAATTACTGAGTGCAGATCAGGGGTAACCCCTATGGATCGCTAGGTGTGATTCAAAAAGAAAAAAAAAAAAATAGAAGAATTGTTTGCAGAAAATACTAACTCTCTTTCTTCTCTCAACTCAGTGTATATTCATTGACATCACAGAAGTGAGATGGCCCGGACTTAATATTGATGATGGCTTGATATCTATGCAGAGTGGCACCGTGATGATCTCATCTTTAGATGGGCATGCATATCTTTGCCTGTCAAAGTCTCAGCATGAATTTACAGTGCATTTTTTATGCAAAGTGAGCCAGAAGCCAGAATCATCTAGAGTACTATCAGAAAAAAATAATCAAGCCCAAAAGGATAGACTAGTGGAACAGACAGGCAGAGTCTGTACATATGGGAATTTATCAAGACGGAAACTGAAGAATAAAGAAAATGAACTGTGTTGTCAGACCATGAAGTCCACAGACCCTCTCGAGAACTGTGTAGATGCAGCTGAGTGGAGGGAGAAGCTGCCTTCTCCGGCTGTGAAACGCACGTGTCTATACACGTGGGTAAAGCAGTGCTGGTCCGTTGCTGCCTGCCCGGAGGAATGGAAGTACCCCTTGTCTTTAGCCCTTCGTTTTCGTAGCAAGAACAGCAGACAGTCTGAAACGGATGCAGATGTCACCCAGAGTAGCGTTTTAACTTCTGGTGTTTCAGAGGAAAAAGGAAAAGAGATTTCTGTCCTCCCAAGGGCCCTATTACTTAGCTGTCCTGTCCCACACCTGCACAGGTAATGAAAGGATTTATTTATGAGTTTTTGTCAGAACCAGTTTTTACCTACAGGATAATTTTTCCTTCTAAAGCACCTGATACTATTCAGAAGGAAAGTTACTCAGCTGATAAATGATAGTAAATAATTCCCCTGGCAAATGTGTTGCTCATATACATAGTTGGGAGGTTGTTCAGAAGCCAGTTTCCCGAGCAGCCTTTGCAGGCCGCTGGTGCTTAGTCCAAGGAGGTGGCGCTGCTCGGAGCAGCAGGGCCACCAGGGCTATTGTCCCGGTGACTAAGCTGTCCTGGGACTGAGTGCAGGGCCTGCCTGCAAAGCATCTGTTACTGCCCTTTGAGGTAGCTCCCTGTTCCCTGCCCATATTTTGGGGGGAAGTGGGGCTGAGAGATGGGGACATTCCACACACCTGGCTCTGCTTATTTTTATTCCTGGTGGCCTTAGGGATCTTACAGAATGCCAGGGCTCCAATTTGGACCAACTCCATGTAAGGCAAGTGCCTTACCCACTGTACTATCTCTCCAACTTTCCTTCCTACGTTTTAAACTTGGTCTACATGCATTGAACATTTACGGAGGATTAACTTTAAGTACTTTGTTCATTAAATACAGGGACTAGAGAGGTGACTAAACCACAGCCTTTTCTAAAAATTTAGAATCAAGTGGAGGTCATGATTCTAAATATGCCAAAAACAGTAACAAGTCTCACAATGGAGATGTTACTGGTGCCCGCTTGAACAAATCGATGAGCAACGGGTTGACAGTGATAACAGTGAAGTTAAAACAAGGACAAATCTTATAATACTAACACTATTAGTTTCACTTCTAAGGATAATTATGTGATCATCCAAGATTAATAGCCTGTATTTTGTCTTTCACAGGTGGAATTTCTGTGATTCACTTTTACAGGAAGAGTCAGATGAGGAATATTCCTATCCTGAACTAGTGAAAGTGGTTTGGTATAAGGGTGTTACATATAGGTAAGACATTTGGTTCAGAGCTAACAGAGCTGACAGTGTCACCGAGGAGACAACACTAGCCTTGCTGGGATTCCTATAAGAGCACATAGGTAGACTGGGGCAACTGCGTCCTGATTTTGGTCCTGAGTTCTATTGATTACAGAATTAATTTTATTAATGCACACAAGAGTCTTAATGTGCACAAATCAGCCACAAGTTTTATGTGACAACACCAGAATCCGTGTGGAGTTAGTTTTTTACTGGAGGTTACTTAGGAAACCCCTTCCAAGCAGTGGGAGTCTGGCTACTTGTTTGAATTGTTTTCATAAAAAGTTACCGAATATAAAATTGGGAAGGAAGTTAGGTAGCTAAAGGGGAATTTTAGGGGCTGGAGCAATAGCACAGCAGGTAGGGCGTTTGCCTCGCACTCGGCCGACCCAGGTTCAATTCCCAGCATCCCATATGGTCCCCTGAGCACTGCAAGGGATAATTCCCGAGTGCAGAGCCAGGAGTAACCCCTGAGCATTGCCGGGTGTTACCCAAAAAGAAAAAAAAATAAAAGAAATTGTTGGGCCAGAGTGATAGTTTAGTGGGTAGGGCATTTACCTTGCATGTGGCCAATCCAGTTTCAGTCCCTGGCATCCCATATGGTCCCCTCAAGCACCATAACAAGTGGTCCCTGAGCACCACTGGGTGTGGCCAAAAGCAAAAACAAAAAGGAGGGAGGAGGAGAAAGAAATTGTTACAGATTTGGGTTACTGCTACTATTTTTGGTTCATGTTACAGATTTTTTATTCAATAAAAATATTGAGGAATATTTTTAATAAAATTAATAAACTTCTGGTTAAAAAATAAAGTTTTGTTGGGTAAGCAAAAGACCATATTTCTTTGCTTAAAGAAATATCTTCATGTATGTTTTCATCTCAGTTAAATTTTTTAAAAAGTAATAATTTTTCTTCCTTAGACTTACTCATAAAAATGTGAATTCTATAGAAATTTATCCTGGAGATGGGTCTGTTTTCAAATCAGAAGGAGCTTATTTGGGGAACTTTTTTACATATTACTATAGTCAAGAAGGATCAGAAGAGGTAAGCTGACAATGCAGTTTCAGTTGTTTTAAAATAATTTGTGATCTGTATATTTATATGAGACTGGCAAGCTCCCCGTGGCATGTTCGAGATGCCAAAAACAGTACCAACAAGTCTCACAGTATTTATATGAGAAGTTTGATCTTTAACAATGCTTACTCCTCAGCAGTCTGGAGATTGAATGCAAAGTTACTGCCAACACAGGTGCAGTTAATTATTAGCAACTTTACTTTTACTATGTTCTCATCTTTTAATCTGTCAACTGTTTGCCTAAGCAATTTGTGTTTTTTCAATTACTTTTTGCAATTTTGGGGGTTGGATACCATGCAGGTAGGGCATATACTTTCCCAGTCTGTGTTTTAATCAGAAACTAAACCCTCTTTTGTCATGGCATTAATAATCACTAAAGCCAGCAACATTGTATTGATTTGGATTAATATTTGCACATTAAAAAACATATTTTGTCACCATGTAATTGTTTGCATGTTTTAATGCATTTTGACTTTTACATTTTTATATACAATTAAAAAGTTAAATAAGATTATTTTGTCATTAAAAAGAAAGAAAGAAAGAAAATAATTCCCATTGATCATTGAATTTCTCGAGTGGCCTCAGTAACGTCTCCATTTTTTTCTAGCCCTGAGATTTTTAGAAGCCTTTCTTTACTCGTCCTTTCCAGTGATGCCGCATTGGAGGCTCTTTCAGGGTCAGGGGAATGAGACCCATCACTGTTACTGGTTTTGGCATATGAATACGCCTTGGGGAGTTTGCAAGGCTCTCCCATGTGGGCAGGAAACTCTTTGATGGTTTGCCAGGCTCTCCGAGAGGGAGAACTGGGCTATAAGATGTCACTTCTGGGAGCTTGGTTTTATAGTTGCTGGATGTTGGCCATTGGTGGGATTACATGGCGCCTGGGGCAGTCCCTGGGTGTGACCACCTAGCTACTGGAAAATGGGGAATCTGGGCAGAAGAGGCCCAGTCCCGATTCAAGCAGCCTTGGAGGTCTCAGCCCCAGGTCCCACACTGGGTTCCTCTGCCGGTACCTTCATGTGTCAGGCTTGTCCAAATGTGTGGAGAGGAGCCTTGAGCATGGCTGTGGCTAGGCTCCAGAGGTCTTCGGCCACAGGAGCTCTGCTCGGGGTGGGGAGGGAAACTGAAGCCCACCCCCTTCAAGGCACCCTGGGGAAGACAGTCAGGCACAGGGGCAAGAGACTCTGCCACTAATAGCAATAAAACAACTCAATATTTTGATATGTTATCTAATGTAAAAGGACTGGAGTGATAGCACAGCGGGTAGGGCATTTGCCTTGCACGCCTGGGTTTGATTCCTCGATCCCTCTCAAAGAACCCGGTAAGCTACCGAGAGTATCCTGCCTGTACGGCAGATCCTGCAAGCTCTCCGTGGCGTGTTCGATTTGTCAAAAAACAGTAATAACAACAAGTCTCACAATGAAGGTGTTACTGGTATCCGCTTGAGCAAATCGATGAGCAACAGGGACGACAGTGCTACAGTGCTAATGTAAAATGAGGATTTTTGTTAGTCTTATTTCCAATTACTCGCATCTGGGAAATACAAGTTAAAAAAACAACATTCTCATTCATCGACTTGCTAAATATATAAAAGATTGATAGGGCTGGAGTGATAATACAGTGAATAGGGTTCTTCCCTTGCATAAGGCTGGCCCAAGTTCAATCCCCAGCATCTGCTATGGTTGCCTAGCACCAGAGCCAGGAGTAAGTCCTGATTACTGCTGGATGTGTCCCTAAAATTTAAAAAAAAAAAGAAAGATTTTTTTAAAGTAGCAAAATGGTATATTTGTGTAGTTAAATAATTATTTTAAACTATACAGTTGATTTTTGTTATTAAAGGGATAATGAGTAGGAAAAATAATTTTCTAATCAAGTTAATGTAAGTGTAGCCAATATTTAAATTTTGCAGGAAGTTAAAGGTTGTTAGAGCTAGGGCTATATGAAGAGCACATGTCTCTTTGTATCACAGTCCCAATACACACAGAAAAGGCTATTTATTAGAATACAACTTTTGAATGAATAGGGGAAATGATAAACTACAAATAGTTTTAAAAATATCTTAATTGTATTCCTTTTATAGGCCTTAGATTAAGTTAAAACAACTACTTGCCTTGCCACTTTATAATATTTCCAAAAAATTGTAATGCTAGTTCAATGTCCAAAACTTATTAATGAGTTTTTTTTTATTTTAAACTAATTTCAGAAAGAAGAGAAAATGTATTCAGTAAATAATCTTCCTCCAGATAGACCAGGAAGTCTGTTCTCTGTGAATTCTGTCATCAAACAGGCAACTAGGTAAGTTCTATACATTGAGCGGAGTCCACTTAGGGTCTAGATTCTGCCCGCCCGCACGACAGAGCCTGGCAAGCTCCCTACCCATGGCGTATTCAATACGCCAAAAGCAGTAACAAGTCTCACAATGGAGATGTTACTGGTGTCCGATCGAGCAAATCGATAAACAGCTGGATGACAATGCAGTGCTACAGAGTAGTAAAGATTTCTGAGAGTGTACAGAAGATAAAGTATAATTTGGTACTTTGCTTCATTTGTCTTTCTAATTCTCCTAAATAATTAATCTGAGGCACCCAGAAGAATGAAAGTGTTATTGAGTTAAAAGGTTTTGATGGTTTGGGGGCCAAAAAAGCTCCTAAATACTCATTGGTGCTCAGGAATCACTCCTGGTGTCACTCAGGGCACTAGGTTTACACAGAATGTATGTACCTGAGATATACTTTAACTAGTTGATCTTTTTCTCCACTCCAAAATTATTATTTTCATAAACATTTTAGCAAGCTCCAAACTAGAGAAGGAGCAGAATTTGTAACAATTGATTACTCTTACATTAATCCCAACCTTTCAGGTATGGTGACTATAAACTTAAAAAAGAATATCTGAAAACTCTGTTTGGAATTACATTGCTGAAAATAGCAATTTCATTGCTAAAAATAAGCAATAACCTTAACTAGGTAAGATTAACACTAAGGGGAATAATAGTAGTAATTTTCTTACATATTGGCCATGTGGGCGGGCAAAGAGTTCTAAACATACATTAAGTTAAAATTCATTACTTGCCTAAAATGTCACATGACAAGGAGAATGGTTTGCTAGGATTGGAAAATGATGTCATTTAAAAATGTTCAAGATTTTTGTTGTTGTTCCTCATAGAATTCTTCAACATTGTGCCAAGATGAGGCTTTCTTTAAGCCATAATTATCGCATATGCTGCTGGAAAATGGTATGTTAAAATTGTTTCTAAAGCAAGTTGGTTGTTTTTATTTTGTTTTGGTTTGGTTTTGGTTTTGGTTTTGGGGCCATACCCAGCAGTGCTCAGGGTCTGTTCCTGGTTCTGATCTATTCACTCCTGATGGTGCTTGGCGACCGCTGTGTTGTGCTTGGCTGCTTTCGAGGCCCTAGACTAGCTCACCCCTGCCTTCCGATTACTGTGAGTCATATAAGAAATCATTTGCAACATGATTGGTATTCCGAAAGATATTCACTTACTACATAAACTGCAAAATCAGACTTTTGTGTTATATATTACATAATTTTTTTCTAAATAGAGGAAAGCTAGGGGAGTTAATTTGAAGTTTTAAGAACACAGTTACTATAAAGATAGTGCAATATTCTGCTCTGTTTTCTTGACTGAAAGTTCATTCCTTAGGGGTCCAGGAGAATAGCTCCATGACTTAGAATGCATGCCTTACAAGCATTTGACGAGAAGTGCAGTCCCTGATACCACCACACACACACACTCAGTGTTAGTTCTCCTAGCAGCTTTGCTGCCTGTGGTCCCTACCCCATAAGCAATTTTCATCCACACTAAACCGTATATGTAAGACCCGCAGAAGGGTATGGTCCCTGGTGAGCACCACAACCCCAAACTTGGGGAAGAGTAAATATTTTAATGCTGCCCTGGAGGAATTGATTCATAGACTTTGTTTTCTGTCACTAGTACTAATTTAATTATGGGTTTCTCTGCTGGTTAATTTGTTTATAATACTCCTTTGGGTCTTCATATCTGAAAAAGTTAAAGCATATTTAAGAATTTTATAATATTCATTATCTGAATCAGAATCTGAAGTCACATGAGTAATTTTGTTTGGAGGATAAGTTGTACCAGCAGAAGACCAGGGGCCACTCTCGCACTTGTCCTGGATGTGCACACTGGTTGATTCATGAAGTGCTGGACCCAGCAGTGGAGGGCAGTTGGTGCCCTGTGGTGTGCCCAGCAGTGGAGGGCTGTTGGTGCCCTGCAGTGTGGTCCTGTTCAGGCCTAATAGGATGCCCCCAAAGCCACACCGGGTGATGTTTGGGGGCAACTAAGATTACATCCAGATGAAGTTACATGGGGAACTACTCAGTGTGGGGCATCGAACTTAGGGTCTCTTAGTTTCAGCCTTGTGCTCAAGGACTTTGAGCTCTCTCGCTGGCTCCCTACAACTTAAGTTTAATGGATGAGTAACTATTTCCTGGTGTTTTTATTTACTTGTTTGTAGGCACCTGGGATAAGTGACAGCATTGTACTGCCTTCGCTTTTGAGAGAGTCACTCATACCTAGTGTGGGAAGAATTCTTGCATACTCTGATGACAAAGTACATGCTATGTTTTTAGATGGCACTACTCTAACCCTAAATTGGAACTTTGGCTCTCTTACTGAAAAAAAACAGGTATGTTTAAAGCTAAAGCTTATTTTGTATTTGTTGAAAGAATGTAGTACTTTATTTACATTGTTTTATCTTATTTTATATTTTGAAATTAAAAATCTGTCAGATTTTATGAATCTCACCAGATTTCCTAGCAACAATCAGAAAACTGACAAAAAGTAATTCAGAGAGGGACCAATATTTTTTGTTCTTAACCTATAGAGGAGTAGTAATTTAATACTATCCAAATCCATCTGAAATATAACTATTAGTCAAATATATTTATTTCTTTAATGAATAAGTTAGATTTGTTTTACTTTTTTTTGTTTGGTTTAGGATAATAAAATGTACATTTCACTTTACTTCTTAAGGTAAATCAAGGTCTCAGTTTAGGTTGGTGTAAGTTAACTTTTCCTGATGGACATGATCAGTTAATTCAGATTGAACACCCTGGGCCACATGAAAGGTACTGGAAAGCAATTTTTAATGTAATTTTTACACTAATAAAAAATTTAGTTGTCTAAAATTTAGAAAGCAGATGTTCACTTGGTCATCTGTGTGGACATTTTCATGATAAAATTTAGTGAAATTAATTTTGCTTTAAAAACAAAGAATTTAGATATTTGAATTTGAACTTCAAATGAAATTTAAGTCTTATTCTTAAATATTACTTTACTAATCATGTGAGTAAATAATTCTTATTCTTGATAAATATATGCCTTTCCTCTTTCTAATGAAAGAGATTCAAAAATTGCTCAAGAATAAAATTACCCAATAAATACCATTTTACTCTTTACCATTTTATTGTCTTTTCCATTTTAAATATTTCAATAGATACCATCTGTGTTCTTTCATCGAGTATTTCCTCAATGTATTCAATATAGATATGTGGCAACAGTAATATCATGGTGCAGAAGGCTGGCCCAGACTAGTCAGAGAGCTGTGCCCGCACATCCTTCACCCGTTCTTGAAGAAAACTGGTATTTATACTTCTTTTAAACTTTCTGTACAGAACCGCAAGCTATACTCAAAAATTATAATGTCAATGGGGCTGGAGCGATAACACAACAGAGAGGGTGTTTGCCTTGCACGAGGCTGACCCAGGTTCGATTCCCAGCATCCCATATGGTCCCCCTGAGCACCGCCAGGAGTAATTCCTGAGTGCTGAGCCAGGAGTAACCCCTGTGCATCGCTGGGTGTGACCCAAAAAGCAAAAAAAAAAAAAAAATTATAATGTCAAGCAGGAAACATTTTCCCAAGAAGATGTCTAGGTTACATATTTCTAGCTCCTATAATGTTTAGTTTTTGTTTTTTGGGGCCAACCCAGTGTTGCTCAGGGACTACCCCCTCTCCCCCACAGGCCCAGCTCTGAGCTCGGAGGTTGCAAGGAGGACGTGTGGTGCTGGGGATTAAACCCAGGCCTTCCACATGTAAAGTGTGCAGTCAGTCCAGTAGGCCATTTCTTTGACCAATTACGTAAGGGAGTTAAGGGGTGGAACCTCCCAAACTACACTCAGGAGACATGGAAACTTCCCAGCGATTCTCTGGGCTGGTGGTTCAGTGCTAGTACCTGAAGATATGGTGCTACTCAGGCTCTGCAGTGCCAGGCATTTCCTGGGTCACCCTGGTGGTGCTTAGGGGGCCTGTGTGGCTCCAGGGTCCATTAGAACTGACTGTGTGCAAGTCTTGTACCTTGACCCCTCTACTATCTGTCATACAACGTTTAGCTTTAGCTTTAAAATTGTCTTTAATCAGGTCATAATTTATTGCAAATTTTTTCTAAAGGTCAGCATACATGGCTGTGCTCAGCATACACCTGGCCCTGTCTCAGAGTTTACGTTTTGTGTAAGGGATTGAGTTCAGGATTTCACATATATATAGCCATATATGATTTATAAATTTTCTACCGCTTATATCCCTAGCCCTCAAAATGGATAATTCTTTTAATGTGATTAATCTGTCCTGATAACTGAGAACAATCTCCAGAAATTTCTGAGATTTCTGAAAAAAGATCCAGAAATAGCCCTCTGCCCCGGCATTGCCAGATGTGTTCCAAAACTCCCCCAAAATAAATAAAATTCTTAGCTTTATGAAAAAAAAAAAAAGGAAGTGTGTTGAATTGAAATAGTACTTACTTTTTTTTTTTTTAAATATATACAGGTCTGTAGCTTCTGAACTTGAAAAGATAAAGAAATTTAACTGTATCCTTTAAACAAATATATTATCCTGCATAATAATTCCCTTTATACTTGAGGTTAGTTCATGACTGTGTTTTATTAATCCATGTATATATTGAAAGGTCTTCCCACATAATGTTTTAAGATTGTAATTTAAGGTGTACCTTGTCTACAGAAGGTACATCATGTCAACTTTCATACTTTTTGTTAAGCTTAAATTGGGCAAAGGATATAGTTAAGGTCTCCTAGGAGATTTTTCACATATATAATTACATTCTAAAGCAGTATTTTTTTTTTTTTAATTTTTGGGTCACACCCGGCAATGCACAGGGGTTACTCCTGGTGCACTCAGGAATTACCCCTGGTGGTACTCAGGGGACCATATGGGATGCTGGAAATAGAACCCGGGTCGGCTGTGTGCAGGCAAATGCCCTACCTGCTGAGCTATTGCTCCAGCCCCTAAAGCAGTAATTCTTTTTTTTAATTATTTTTATTAATTACTTTTTTTTTTTTATTTTGCTTTTTGGGTCACACCTGGCGATGCACAGGGGTTACTCCTGGTGCACTCAGGAATTACCCCTGGTGGTACTCAGGGGACCATATGGGATGCTGGGAATAGAACCCGGGTCGGCTGCGTGCAAGGCAAACGCCCTACCCGCTGTGCTGTCACTCCAGCCCCTAAAGCAGTATTTCTTAAACTTTTCCTCTCTGTGGCACCTTTTTCAACACTGTTTCCTTCTTGTGCTCCCCTGTTCTACCAGTTGACCCCCTAGACTTGTGACATGGCCCCCCAGTTTGTAGTTTTTACCTGTGTCCTCCTTGGAATATTCTGGGGGCCCACAGAGGGCCATGTGGCCCCTGATTGAAAAATGTTGTTCCAAATTATGTCTGAGACTTATCTGACTTTGCCCTCCCCCTCCCCTTCACACATATCATTTATTTTTTCTTTTTTTTTTTAAGTTTAGTCCTTTGGGCCTGGAGCCGTAGTACAGCTGGTACAGTGCTTGCCTTGTACGTGGCCAACCCAAGTTCAATTCAGCATAACATATGGTCCCCCGAGTCTGTCAGCAGTGATTCCTGAGTGCAGAGCCTGCCCTGAATGAGCCAGGTGTGGTCTAGGATAGGGCGTTCAGCCTTTCAATAGGCCAGACATATGCCAGGCATACTTTGCATGCAGGCCAGATCCTGGCTTCATATGGACCCACCCTCAGCACCACGAGGAACAACCTTGAACCCTACAGGGTGTTGTTCTGTGCCCCCCACCCCCAGCCCCCAAATATAAATTTCAGCTTTGTGGGGCTGGAGTGGTAGCACAGCGGGTAGGGTGTTTGCCTTCATGTGGCTTTCCCGGGTTCGAATCCCAGCATCCCATATGGTCTCCTGAGCACCGCCAGGGGTGATTCCTGAGTGCATGAGCCAGGAGTGACCCCTGTGCATCGCCGGATGTGACCCAAAAAACAAAAAAAACATAAAATAATTTCAGCTTTGTTGTGATGTAATTGACAAAATTGTAAAATATCTTTGGGAATGTCATTTTTATTATTTATTTAGATTTCTTATACTTTATATTTAGTTTATTCCCAGGCCTTAAGTTTTTGCTTCTTTAGTTTCTTCTGTGTTATCTTTTTTTCTTCTGTACAACTTCCTCTTCACATTTAGGAACTTTTTCTATCAGAAACATCTCAGTGTGGCACGGAGAACTCATGTAGGGGTTAGTCTGCCATGGGCCCTATAAATTCTACACCGCATCTTGGATGCTTTGTTCACCTGGATATCTCAGTGATCATCTACATTCAGACCCGTAAGTCCAGCATTACTTTCTGCATTTTTAAGCATGTGCAGTAAAAAATTCACTCTTTTTGAGCCAACGACCTTACGTCTAACCCCGTTGTTTGGCCTGTGCACCTCTACCAGTGCCACCAGTGTAATGCCGGAAGGGCACACACTACTTCTGCAGAGTGATGTCCTTCGAATGTTTAGTGACTTTTCAGATATGCATGCCCTTGGTGGCCTGAGCTGTCTCCTAAGTGTTCTTGAAGTGAACATAAAGGTTTGAGTTTCTGGGTTTGCATGTTTTCATTAAGTTTTCTGGGACTAGCGGAAATGTGCATCATCTTGGGACCACAAGATGTTCTCAGAAGAAGAGCAATGGTATTGGGAGAATTCTTGAGGGAGGGGGTGTTGTTTATTTTTAATCTTTTTAAAAAAAAATTTTAACTTCAACTATATTCAGCTATAATCGGCAAAACAAAGTGGTGTTTAAAGTAGGGCGGGAGAGACAGTACAGGGGATTAGGCCCTCACCTTGCATGTTGCCTATGTGGTTTGATCCCTGACACCCCATGTGGCTTCCCAAGCACCACCAGGAGTGACCCCTGAAGACAGCCTGCTGTGGCCCCAAACCCCCCTCCTAACAAAGAAAAAAAATCACGAATCACAAAAGCCCGTTGATCATCGAATTTCTTGAGCAGTCTCAGTAACCTCTCCATTCCTCCTATCCCTGAGATTTTAGAAGCCTCTCTCTACTCGGCCTTCCCAACGATTCCTCATTGGAGGGTTAGGGGAAGGCGACCCAGCTTGTTACTGGCTTTGGCATATGAATACACCATGGGAAACTTGCAAGGCTGTCCCATGTGGGCAGGAAACTCTCAGTAGTATGCCAGTTTCTCCCAGAGGGAGAAGTAGGTTATAAGATATCGTGCTCGAGTGCTTCTGGGAGCTTGCTTTTAAGTCTCTGGATGTTGGCTGTTGATGGGATTACACACACCTGGGTTCCTCTGTCGGTACCTTCATGTGTGAGGCTTGTCCGAACATGTGGAGAGGGGCCTTGAGCATGGCTGTGGCTAGGTTCCGGAGGTCTTCGGCCGCCGGGAGCTCTGCTCGGGTTGGGGAGGGAAGCTGAAGCCCATCCCCTCTGAGGGGCCCCGGGGAAGACAGCCAGGCGTGCGGGCAAGAGGCTCTCATGTTTGGATTGCAAGAAAAAAAATAGAATACTTAAGTAAGTAACCCAACATGCATAGACAGTGTGAAAGGATTATCCTGCCTCATTAATTCACATGCACAAACATATATACCAGGTGTGGCCTTCCCTTTTTTTCTGAGGGGGCCCACAGGTGGCAGTGCTCAGACCTGGTACCAGTGATCAAACCTGGGATTCCTGCATGTAAAAAAGCATGTGCTTCCCAGCCTGCTCGCAGATCCCCAGCCCCCTTTTTAAGTGACAGCCTCTGAATTCCACTTTCCCGGTAAACCTCATCCACGTAATGCAATATTATCAACTCAAGTCAGCATGCTATACAATAAATCCTTATTTATTTTTATAGTTGATAGTTTAGGCTCTGAATCTTTCCCTATTTTTCCCATCTCCTCTGCCTTAGACAGTCTCCTTTCAGCAACCTGTGTCTGAATTTGATGATTTTTTTTCACACTTGCAAGGCAAGTGCTTTTATTTCTTTTTATTTTTTAAGACAAGTGCTGTACTGATCTGATCAGCTACAACTCTGACCCTTGAATTTATTTTGTAAATCAAATCTTTCTGTGCTGATTTGGTTATGGATATATCTCTCAGGAGGAAGTCTTAATGTTGAAAAATTAGATACTGGGTCCAAACCTTTTATTTATGTATTTATTTATTTATTTATTTTGATTTTATTGAATCACTGTGAGATAGTTAGAAGCTTTCATGTTTGGGTTACAACAAACCTTTTATAGAGAGAAACTGGGAGTGTGAGTTCCCTCATGATTTTATGTTGCTGTGCTGGTGGCAAAAGTTTATGACAAAGTGTATTCAGCTTCTCCTACCCATTTTTCTGCCAATCAAGTTATTTTCTCAATTGCCTGATGTGTAAGGGGGTCACACAAGTCATTCCTTTCTTTCAGAGGGAATTCTTCCACGAACAGACGTGGGCTCAGTGTGTCTGTGGGAGACTGAGATCAGAAAGTCTGAGAGAATCAGACGGTTTTTCTGTAGTCCTGCTCAAGCAGTAAAGTAGCTAAGCAGCAGAGGACAGATTCCTTTTTCACCCTAGCTCATTTTGTTTTGGGGTTACACCTGGCAATGCTCAGGGAGTAACTCCTGGCTTTGTACTTGAGTCTCTCCTGGAGATGTTCTGGGGACCATATGGGATGCCAGGAATTGAACCTGCATTGGCCATGTGCAAGGCAAGCGCCTTAGTGTACTACCTCTCAGCTCTTCATTTTTATACATAAAAAAGGTTTGTTTTTGTTTTTTTTTAAATCCTCTTCCCTTTCCTCCTCTCCTCCTCTTGTTGCAATGACCAGGGATCACACACAGGGATTTTGGTGCTTTCCGGAGGTTCCCGCACTTGGCTGTGTGCTTGCACACTTAGTCACGGTGCTTACTGGGAGCCTTGCTGTTAGTTGTGCTTACACATATGCCCACTGCTGGCACACTCCCACACACCTGGCATGGGAGCACTCGACATTGCACTTGTCACAGTGCCAGAGATCCCAAATAGATTTGTAGAATCACACTGCCCACACCTGGGCAGCACCAGGAATCAGCTCACGGCCATATACCTGCAAGGGAGGTACTTTTGTCACCATCTGCAGACCCCCAGTCTTTTTTTGAGGGAGGCAGCACCCTGGCAGTGGTGCTGGAGATCTCTAGAGCCTCTGTTGCCAGCCAAATCGGCTCCAGCCCTTTTAGCTGTCTCCTCAGCTCCCTAGTAGATCTTTCCTCAATTGAAAAACAAATTATCAGGGCTGGAGCTATAGAACAACAAGTAGGGTGTTTGCCTTGCACACGCCAACCTGGGTTTGATCCCCGGTACCCCATATGGTCTCCCGTGCCTGCCAAGAGTAATCCCTGAGCACTGAGTCAGGAGTAAGCCCTGAGCAATGCCAGGTATGGCCCTAAAACAGATTATTGTAAAAAGATTTAACAAATTACAAAGACATATTTCTACCACCTCTGCCTTTTTTGGACAGGAGCCTCCCAAGCAGTGCTCAAGGGCCTTAAGGACTTCATAGAGCTGTGAACCCCATCAATCACATGCAAGGCATGTGCTCTAACCATGTACTATCTCCCTTGCCCCAGGTTTTAGGTCTTGCTCTTTACTTTCTATCATCAGATCTCCACCCACACACATAGATACTTTCCTTTTCCACTCTATACTGCTTCTTCAAGTGGTAGGAATGGGAAGTTCTAAAGTCCCGGTTCTTGGGGCTGGAGTGATAGCATAGCGGGTAGGGCGTTTGCCTTGCACACAGCCGACCCGGGTTCGAATCCCAGCATCCCATATGGTCCCCTGAGCACCGCCAGGAGTAATTCCTGAGTGCAGAGCCAGGAGTAACCCCTGTGCATTGCCAGGTGTGACCCAAAAACCAAAAAAAAAAAATAAAGTCCCGGTTCTTTTCTAAATCCAAGAGGTCTTCTTCCCAGTGGAAAATATACTTTAGTATAAAAGCCAGATTTTCTGAAATCAAACATACTTATGTAATGATATATGTATTGTGGGTAAAAGCTCCTTAACTAAGCAACTTAGTGTTATTGGAGAATAGTGGTGTCCTAGACCAGATTTCTAACAAGAAAAATAAGCCAACTTCTCATGATTATACACCAGAATCTTCAGAAATCTTGCTGGAAGAAAATGAAAAGAACGTGTCAATGGCGTTGAAAAAAACCTCTGATATCCTTCAGGATATTGACTGTCTTCTATCAAACTCTAAAAAGTGAAAAATGGAATGACAAGATATTCTACTAAACCATAAGGATGTTATTTCAAGGACAGCTATAAAAGTAGTAAGCCAGGAAAATGTATATATTTCTCTACAACAATTATTAGAGAAATAGCATTTAACTTTGGGCTTTTTTTAAAAAAAAAAAATCACTGTGAGACAGTTACAAAGCTTTCATGTCTGAGCTTCAGCCATACAATGATTGAATACCCATCCCTCCACCAGTGCACATTTTCCACCACCAATGTTCCCGGTATCCCCACCTCATCCCAGTCCTCCTGTCTTTATGGCAGACAGATTCCCCAATACTCTCTCTCTGCTCTGGGGCATTATAGTTTGCTCGAATTTTCCCACCACCATTCAAGGCTACCTGCCAGGGGCATTTGCTAGATAATGTATTTTCTATTGCTCACTTTGAATATGATGAACAGTCATGTGGCCACTTTTGTAACCACATGCTTCTGGAATTCTAAGATTGTAAATGGTTGGGGTCCAGAGACATCTCCGTAAGGCGCTAATCCACTTTGGGGTTCAATTGGGAGTCCCTGGACCAGGGCGTTAGTGTGCTGAGATGGTGTCTGGTGGCAGATTGTGGGCATGACAGATAGGAGTCTTAGTCCTGGAACCTATTGCTTCTGGCAGGTTGTGGTTGCCGGGACTTCATCTGGAGCGGGCAAGGAGAACACACCTGCTCCCCCTGAGGTGCCCTGGTGAAATTGGCTCAGTATGGGGCCCAGAGAGATCTCGGCAATGTGGTATCTTCCAGGACTCCACTTTGGGGACGTTTTTACCTAATCTGTGATTTTTTTTCTTTTTTAATTTTTAGGTTCCGTGATTTACAATATTAATAGCAAGTGTCATGCAGAAACATTGCAAACCCATACCCTCCACCAGAGTGTCAGCTTTCCTCCACCGTGTCCCAGTGTGCCACCCCCACCCCACCCCCTCCTCTCCTACAGTGATATGCTTCCTACTATAGACCAGGTCTTAGCTTCTGTTGCCTTTGAGTATTTGTTGTTAATATTTTTGGTTTTGGGTCACAGGGTTTGCTCAGGAATCATCCTGGCTCTGCATTCAGGAATCATTCCTGGCAGTGCTCAGGGGACCATTTGGGATGCTGGGGATTGACCCCAAGTGGGCCCCTGCAATGCAAGCGCCCTTCCCACTGTACTGTCTCTCTACCTCCCCTATTTGTTGTTTCGTAATTTACTGTTACATACTACATGAGGAAATCATTCTTTGTTTGTACCTCTCCACCTAACCTCACTCAGCATGATATTCTCCAGATTCATCCATGTAGTTGCAAATTGAATGACTTTTGTTTTTTCTTAAAGTTTAGTAGTATTCCATTATGTAATTATACTAGTTTCTTTATCCAGTGATCTGTTCTTGGATACTGGGGCTATTTCCAGATTTGGGCTATTATGCTGCAGTGAAATACTAATCTGTAAATCTTGAAATATGTTATTAATAAAGGATTGTTTTGAACTATTTTTCATATGTATGAGGAAAAAAGATCATAGTTGTGGCTTCTGTGAGGCATTCACTATTAATCAAAATTTTTTCCACTTTAAGTTGAATTGTGTGCATCTGGTCATTTGCTATTCAGTCTCTGAATACTTTCTAATAAAAGAGAAAAAGAAATAAAGAATTAGGCTCCCTTTTGCTCTTCTCATTGCAAGAAGCTATTGGTGTTGATCTGAAGCAGGGGTGCCCTGAGGTTTAAAAAAACAAGGATTAAGGCTGGCATGAGAGAAAAGCATGTGACAGGGGGCTGACAGCCTTGTGGACTGAAGGCCCAGACTGTTCTCCAGGTATATAGAGCTTAGAACCTGTAATCATCAGAAGAATAACAACATTCTTTGGTCAGAAACCTGTCTTAGACCTTTACATATCTGAGGGCCTTGGTTTACTGTAATTATTGTTTTTGTAAAGGGCTTTCTTAAAGGGAAAGTTCTTCCAAGGGCGGGGACAGAGAGTGAGAGCAAATACAGGATGGACCTGGCCAGTACTGCTGCCCACGAACAGGTCCTGGCTCCTGAACACCCATGATCCCAGAGGCACACAAAACAATCTCGGAACCGAGGGGCTTTTGGCAGAAATCTCTCCAGACTTATTACTAAAATATCAGAAATCTAAAATGCTCTTCATACCAGCAATAGAAAAAAAAAATTAATGATACCTTTTTGGCAGATCTGAATGTTGGGGAAAATTCCAAATAATAATGGTGGATCTTTTGTCAAAATATTGAATGTGATCAAAGTGGGGAGTAAGGTGGAAATTATCTGCCACATAGGCGGAGGAGGGTTGGGATATACTGGGGTTCTTGGTGGTGGTGTGCACTGGTGAAGGGATGGGTGTTTGATCATTGTATGACCCAGACTTAGGCTCCAGTCTAAGTCTGTAACTGTTTTGTAACTGTAAAGCTTTGTAACTGTTCTCATGATGATTAAATTAAAAAACAAAACTCCAGAGTCTAAAATTTGTTCTGTTTTTTGGGCCACACCTGCTCTGGGCTTACTCCTGGCTCTGCCTCAGGAATCACTCCATGTTGTGCTTGGGAGACCATATGGGATGTGGGGATCGGTCCTCAGGCTGCCTACCCATTGTCTACTATCTACTACACTATCATTCCAGCGGATCTGGAGAGTCTAGATTTAAATAAAACATGGATGGGGCTTGCCCTAAGGACAACGCCCAGTATGTCTGCCTTCAAAGCCCTTAACATGATGAAAAGCACCCAATATTATGATTAAGTATATGCATTGGTGGCAGATTTTATCAGCTTTTAAACCCTTTGAATTAAAACAAGTGTAATTTCCTCCTTCTACTAAGCCTTTTTTAACTGGGTAAGAACTGAAGAGTGCGGCAAGTTATGAAAACTTGTCATAAAAAAACATGTTTTTTAAGGTTTTGTGAAAGACCTAGGAGTTTCCCGGAGACTGAAGATTACATTTTCTTTGGTCTCTTTTTTTTTTTCTTTTTGGGTCACACCCAGCGATGCTCAGGGGTTACTCCTGGCTTTGCACTCAGGAATTGCTCCTGGCAGTGCTTGGGGGACCATATGGGATGCAGGGGATCGAACCCAGGTCAGCCGCGTGCAAGGCAAACCCGCTGTGCTATCGCTCCGGCCCCTTTCTTTGGTCTCTTTAAACTACAAAATCCCACTGCTTCCCTTGCTTCCTTCGTGAAACTAGTTTTCAGAACTGAAGAGGGACGTTGCTCTCCGAGCCTCCCCTTTGCGGCCAGCGTCAGGCGTGCAGAGCGCAGCCACCACTCCAGGGCCCGAAGAGGTCCTGGACACAGTTTCGGCAAACAGGGAACTTGTGACCCCCGTTAATTACGCCCAACGCCCCTTTTCTGCGGTCACGTCTTGACCCCCCCACGGTTAATTGCGGCAGTGTCACTGCTGTCCACGGAGCGAGGCGCCGGGAGTGGCGATGAGCAGTCACCAGGACAGCCCCAAGGGGGCGGTAGAGCGCCACGGAGGCGCGTCAGGTCGCCGCCGCGGTCTCGAGACAAACTCCGCCGTCCGCTGGGAAGGAGCCCCCGAAGGGAGTCGGAGCCGGCTCTGCGCCACCCATGGCTCTCCGCCCGAGCGTCTGGACAGCAGGCCCGTGCGCCCGGCACCCGGTGAGGCAGCGTCCCCGGCGGCGGCGGCGGCGGCCCGGCCACCCCCTGGGTGCTGGGGTTGGGGGTGCGGGGTTGGCGTCCGTGGCATCTTGCCCGCCGAGCCAAGAGCGAAATCTCAGAAGAAAACTTAAAGTAGCCGCTTCACACGTTTGAGCCCGTCGCCCCAAAGGCCTCCTCGGCGGGGTAGGGCGGGGAGAACGCGAGGCACCGTCCGACTCAATCGGAGAGCGCCCGCGCGGCGCTCCCCGCTGGCGCAACCGGGCGCCGGTATCCCAGCAACCTTTGCGTCCTCGCCGCGGCCCGCTTGAGCCGCTCTAGGCGGCGGTGGCGGCGGGCGTCTCTATGGTGCGTGCCGAGGGCGTGCGGGGCGGAGGGGCGGGGCCGCCTCTCGCCGCGGGCGGCTAAAGCCGGGACACCCTCCGATCCCCCAAGGGTGAGGGTCCGGGCGGCGGAGCGGCGCAGGCCAGGGAGGGCGGGAGACCGAAGGCCGGGACCCCCTGAGCCTCAAGTCTGTAAGCTCCCGGCTCCAGATGGGGAAGAAGAAGAGGGGGCGGCGGGCGCGCGGGAACCGAGAGCCAGTAGCATGTGCTGGACCCCCCTGCGTCCGGGTCCCGGGACCCCGCGCTCTACCTCGGCGCGCCTTCTCGATCCTTCAGACCGACCCCCGGGCTCCGAGCCCTCGTGTTTTACGGTTTCTCAGGCGTGGCGGCATGTTCGGGGCTTGGGTGCTGGGGGGTTGCTGGACAGAGCCCTTGGCTGAGCTGCGGGGCTTGCGCGCCTTTCTCCTCCGGGGTCTCCGGAGGTGGGCATGCCCCCTGATCCCGCTTGCTGGGGTGCCAGGGCTTCTACCGTGCTTTCTGTATCGACTTAAACGACAGCAACCTCGTTGCATCACACAGACATTAGGAAAAAAATTAGTGGGAATATGTCGAGACTTGAAAGTCGAAGGCCCGGGCGATGATCAGAGAGTGCCGGAGCTCAGGCTTGGCTTGCGGGAGCCGCGGGTGACAGGCAAGTCGGCAACCCCTGCGCGTTGCCACCGGAGAACCTGAGCACCGTCCAGTGTGGCCCCAGGCAAACAAGTTAAAGCTAAGAATGTGTGTTTTATTCGTATTGTAGTAGTAGGAAATGAACATTTTCTACGCAGGCTATATAAAGATTTCCTAAAAGTCAACGTTTTTTTTTTTTTTTTTTTGCAAATTAGCTGTATCAGATTTGGCATTTGCCTTTAGCAGCCACAGTTCAATTGTATTTTATTTCTGTGGTTAGCTGGTTTGGTTTGGTTTGGTTTTGAGGCCACACCCAGCGATGCTCAGGGGTTACGCCTGGCTCTGTACTAGGAATTATTCCTGGCAGTGTTGGGGAAACCGTAACACCCTTCAACAATGGCTCGGGCCCCTCAATATTAACTTGTTTTTAAAGGCACAGTTAAAGTCAGTTATATAATTTTAAAACTGCTCTTTTTAAATCTCAGAATTTACTAAATATTTGGGAGCTGGGTTCCGGGTTGGTTTGAAGCAGATGATGATATTTACACTGGAAATTTGTTATTTGCTTGCTTTTGTTTTTTTCCTTTTTGGGTCACACCCGATGATGCACAGGGGTCACTCCTGGCTCTGCACTCGGAAATTGCCCCTGGCGGTGCTCAGGGGACCATATGGGATGCTGGGAGTCAAACCCGGGTAGGTTTCGTGCAGGGCAAACGTCCTACCCACTGTGCTATCGCTCCAGCCCTTGTTATTTGCTTTAAGCAAGCAGAAGTACTGCCTACAATGTACAGTAATAAAGAATTAGAGGGGCTGGAGCAATAGCACAGCGGGTGGGGCGTTTGCCTTGCACGCAGCTGACCCAGGTTCGATTTCCAGCATCCCATATGGTCCCCTGAGCACCGCCGGGGGTGATTCCTGTGTGCAGACCCAGGAGTAACTCCTGTGCATCGCCGAGTGTGACCCAAAAAGCAAAAAATAAATGAATAAATAAATAGATAACTGGGTAGTATGTAAAGGAAACAAAAGATGTACATCAATACTAAAAACTTAAACACCTTTTTTTGGTTTGCTTTTATCACCACACTCAGCTGGCCCTGCACTCAGGAATCATTACTAGTGACGCTGGGCAGACCATACAGGCTGCTGGGGATCAAACTGGGTTGGTTGGGACAACGCAAGCGCCCTGCTCACTGAACTATTTCTCCAGTCCCAACTTAAAAACACTATTGTAACCAAATCACCTAAACTATAATAAAATATTTTAAATAAAGAATATCATTGGGATAATGGTGAAGCTTTGGACAGACAATATATATTATGGATGGAAGGAAATGGAAGATAACTATTAGGAATCTTTTGAAGGCCCCATGGTTGATGGCATTTGCTATAATGAGGGTGAGTGAAAGTGGCCTTTGTTAGACTATTTCATACAAGTCATAAATTTATGATATAAATTATAATTCATTCCAAATGTTTCCGGTCATAGGCTGAGGATTGTTTACCCATTTTGTTAATATAATGAAATATACTTTAAAACTCTTGAGCACTTTACTTTATGCAATACTAATTTAAAGGAAAATTATTTATTTTTTGGCAGGGTGGGCTGGGCCCACCCAGCAATGCTCAGGACTTACTCCTGGCTCTGTGCTGATGTGCCCTGATCACTCCTGTCAGGGCAGGGGATCAAACCTGGCGTGTCTGCATGCAAGATGCAAGACAAGCGCCCTACCCACTTATATTATTACTCTTGTCCTATAACTATTCTTTTTTGTTCTTTTTTTTGTTGTTTTTGGGTCACACCCGGTGATGCACAGGGGCCACTCCTGGCTCTGCACTCAGGAATCACTCCTAGCCATGCTCAGGGGACCATATGGGATGCCGGGGATCGAACACGAGTCGGCCGCATGCAAGGCAAACGCCCTACTCGCTGTGCTATCGCTCCGGCCCCCTATAACTATTCTTAAGGAGACCTATCCTGAGGAACTTATAAAGAACATGAGAAATAGCTATAAAGCTGTTTTCAGTTTTCCAAGAGTTTTTGGGATCCATTGACACGAGATCCTTTTAGAATCTAAACTCATCATTTAAAATGCAAGGTGAAAGATATTTGTATTTTGTGTAATGATAAAGTTGTCTCATAAATTAGAAGAAAATGGAAATCATGCATTGCTTTATGCAATTTGCACCTAAGTTGATAATGGCTTTTTATTTTTATTTATTTCCTGAGATAAGCATGGAAATAAACTTGCCATTAAAGACCTGCATGAGGATGGTCTGGGGGGTAGCAGAGCTTTTCTGTTAGACTTCTGGGTAGTCTGTTTCTGGCCTGTGTTCTTGCTACCATCCCGGTTGACTGGCCGCCTTTCTCCTGAGGTCTAAGGCACTGTTCCTCAACTGGCAGTGGCCCCGATGTACTGGTCCCCAGGTGAAGAAAGGTTGACCATCACCTTGCCTTGCTTAGAGCTGCCAGTGCGCAGGCGTAGAAGGGTTGAGGAAGGCAGGCCTAAGGGACAGGCCACACTTACTGAAGCAGAGCAGTATTTCTGCCACTGCTCCTCTCCATTAGTTGTTACCTCAGGCATCTGTGTCCCCGTTCCCACCCAGCTAAGTCAATACTAGCATTTATATTTGATTCAAAGGGAGTTTTTTTACATATTTATTTTTAAGACACTGTTAAATTTAATGGAATTGTTTCAGGCATACAGTGTTGACAGTCTCACCACCCGGTGAGGGCTCCTGCCATCCCCCAGCCTGCCCCCTTGGCAGGTATATAACAAATTTATATTGGGCTGGAGCGATAGCACAGTGGTAGGGCGTTTGCCTTTCACTTGGCCAACCTGAGTTCGATTCATCCGCCCCTCTCAGAGAGCCCAGCAAGCTACCGAGAGTATCTTGCCCACATGGCAGAGCCTGGCAAGCTACCCGTGGTGTATTCGGTATGCCAAAAACAGTAACAATAAGTCTCACAATGAGAGACATTACTGGTGCCTACTCGAACAACTCGATGAGCAACGGGATGACAGTGATCTAAAAAAAAAACCTTAAAAGAATGGAAAATTATTATTTTTTAATTATTAGAAAATAAATTTATAAAAGTCAATTTGTGATAATTAATTGCTGTATGCTTTTAACCTTTCTTAATCTAGCAGAGGACAACCATATACACCATTAGTGAGTGCAATACTCAGTGCCACACGGTGGGAAGTTTCTCCTGTGCTTTAAAGGAGGTCTTTTAAAGTTTCTTGCAAAACTGGTTTCAAAGCTATGAATTCCCTGAACTGTTACCTGTCCGTAAAGCTCTGTGGAGTCCGTTCAAATCGAATGATAATTTAGCTGGGTAACATATTCTTCAGCAGAGCCTGGCAAGCTACCCGTGGCGTATTTGATATGCCAAAAATAGTAACAATAAGTCTCTGAATAAGAGACATTACTGGTGCCTGCTCAAACAAATCGATGAGCAACGGGATGACAGTGACAGTGAAAGTATTCTTGGTGAAGTGTTCAGTTCATTGAGTTTCTGTACTCTATCTTTCCATGTTCTTCTATTTGTAGCGTTGCATTTGATAGATCTGTTGTACATCTCACAGGTTTTCCTTTGCCTGTAAGTTCCTTTTTCGATTTGCTGCTTTCAGTATTATGTCTCTATCTTTAGATTTTGTCCTTGTGAGAATAGTATGTCTCGGAGTTTTCCTAGTTGGGTCTGTTTTTACTGGGACCCTTCCAGCCCCTCGAACCTCTTGCCCATACTCCTCACATCTGGGAAGTTAATATAGATGATTTCTTTATCATAGTGTTTCTTCATATTTGTCTTCCTGTCTTTAGGGAGTCCGATGCTTCTTATATTGTTATATTGTTGTTCTTGAACTCATCCCATAGTCTTTTTAGTATGCTGTTCATTTCTTTTCAGACTATTTCCAACTTTCTCCCATTGGGAATAGGCCCAGTGATATCAGCCAGACGGGAGCCTCATCAGGGATGGTGGGTCAACAAGCAGGAGGTCTTCAAAGGGATTTTTAAAATAAACTTTAAAATTATCTATACTAGACCTTCAAGCACATAGACTTCTTATCCATTCGAGTGTCTAGTGTTTATTTTGTAGAGACAAATGACTCAGAATTTATAGGTTTATATATCCTAGGTTTCCTTTGCCTTTACCTTCATGTGTGAGGCTCATCTGAATGTGTGGAGAGATTCCTTAAGCATGGCTGTGGCTTGGTTCTGGAGGTCTTTGGCCACTGGGAGCTCTGCTTGGGGCAGAGAGGGAAGCTGGAGCCCTCCCAAGTGTGTGGGACCCAGGGCTGAGACCTCCAAGGCTGCTCGGATAGGGACTGGGCCTGCTCTGCCCAGATTTCCCATTTCCCAGTAGCTAGGCAGTCACACCCAGGGACTGCCCCCAGCGCTGTGTAATCCCATCCACGGCCAGGATCCAGAGACTTAAAAGCAAGCTCCCGGAAGTGCTCGGCCGCTTTGCAGTCACGAGATATCTTATAGCCTACTTCTTCTCTGGGAGAACCTGGCAAACTACCGGGGGTTTCCTGCCCACATGGGAGAGCCTCGCAAAGTCCCCATGGTGTATTAATACGCCAAAACCAATAACAAGCTGGGTCTCATTCC
Organism: Sorex araneus; assembly: GCF_027595985.1. NCBI lineage: Eukaryota > Metazoa > Chordata > Mammalia > Eulipotyphla > Soricidae > Sorex > Sorex araneus. Next base: position 129,625,945 of record NC_073302.1, on the reverse strand, counting down.
CCTGACCCAGAAAGAGCCTCCAATGTAGCATCGTTGGGAAGGACGAGTAAAGAGAGTCTTCTAAAATCTCAGGACTAGGACGAATGGAGACGTTACTGAGACTGCTCAAGAAATTCGACGATCAACGGGATGATGATGATATATCCTGGGTTTACAGGAAGGATTCGTGATCTATGGATGTCTTGTGCATTTGTTGCATTTTGGTCATATCCTTTACTTGTAAGTAACTTTGAAATCATCAGTGTTTTGGTTTATTTATTTATTTACTTATTTATTTTTGTTTTTTGGATCACACCCAGCGATACACAGGGGTTACTTCTGGCTCTGCACTCAGGAATTACTGCTGGCAGTGCTCAGGGGACCATATGGGATGCTGGGACTCAAACCCGAGTCGGCCGCATACAAGGCAAACGTCCTACCCACTGTGCTATCACTCCAGCCCATTTTTTAAATTTTAGTGGAATCTGTAGAGCATAATCTAAGTGTGATTGTCCATTGTTTCTCAGTCTTTTCCTCAATGGAAAAGACCTTCCACCCTTTCCTTCCTGTGCCCTCCTGTCCTACAGTTGGCCCTGTAGTCAGGCTGCGGATCCTGCGTATATGGTGCAGGAACTGAACCTTGACTTGATGGCATGCAAGGCAAGCACCTTAACCTTCTCTCTGAGCACCATGCATGCAATTTTTACCTGTGACCCGCGGGAACATCCTGGGGACTCACAGGGAGCCAAATGGACCCTGGCTGAGACAACTGCTCTGGAAAACAGCTGTTGTTATTGCAAGTGACCAAGAATTTGAGAATCAGTGTAAATGTATTGTCATTAGCAAAATAGTTGTTTTTGCAAAGTAAATATTTTTCTCATAAGCACAAAATTAATGGAACCTACATACATTCATTTAATTTGGAGATTAGAGACTTTACTGGAGCCATAGCACAGTGGGTAGGGCCTTTGCCTTGCACTGGCCGACCTGGGTTCGATTCCTCTGTCCCTCTCGGAGAGCCCGGCAAGTTACCGAGAGTATCCCACCTGTACGGCAGAGCCAAAACAGTAACAAGTCTCACAATGGAGATGTTACTGGTACCCGCTCGAACAAATCAGTGAACAACAGGACAACAGTGCAACAGGGCTTTTTCATGAAATACATCATGGAAGAAGACAGATCCCACCTTTCATACATGCCAAGAAGGCCAAATAATACTGTTTGCAATATTTCTTGAAGCTTGGAAATGGGTATATGACCTGGACTCAGCCAATTAGACACATAACTTACTCTGTTCTAAATTTCTTATTCAAAGTGAAGAAATGCTTATTTCCAAGAATCTTTTATTCCTTTTATTTATTAGGAGTTGGAAGCCTAATCTGTAGCCTGGTTCTTGAAACCAGGCCAGCCTTTGAATTACCCAGTGTCTTTTAGGGGAGTTCTCTGGGAGTGGAGATGCGGCTCCAGAGAGTGCTGAGGAAGGCTGGGGAGTATTTCTGGAGATGCTTGGCTAGCTCTGTGGGCCTGCTGCTTCAGCAGTGGGGCCCGGCTGTGCCAGAGACCACTCCACAGCTACACTCAGCTGTGCTCAGGGAGCCAGGTGGTACAGAGGATCAAACTCAGGGCCTCACATGTACCCAGCAGATGTTCCAACCCTCCAAGCTGTCTCCTTGATCTACCAGAACTTTTTTTTTGCTTTTTGGGTCACACCCGGCTATGCACAGGGGTTACTCCTGGCTCTGCACTCAGGAATTACTCTTGGCAGTGCCTAGGGGACCATATGGGATGCTGGGGATCGAACCCGGGTCGGCCGCGTGCAAGGCAAACGCCCTACCCGCTGTGCTATTGCTCCAGCCCCTATCAGAACTTTTTAATAACTTCTTTTAATATAGGCTGCCAGAATATTTCATTATATGCATTTAAGAACTAACACTGAATCTGAGCTAAACAATAATCATTCCTCAGTTCATTTGGAGCTTACACACACATTTCCCATCTCCGCATGCGCATACTCAAGCTGTCTGGACTTCATAGTCGCCTTCCACTACCCACATTACTCTGCTTTTCCCAAGCTCATTAACATCTATTCTCTCAAGCTTCAGAAACATTTTGGGATGTTCCTAAAAGAAAACCACTCTATCCTTTTCACTAGAATCTGAATCACATTAGTCTTGCTCTTCCAAGCCCATGTCCTACCTTGACCAATTATCTCTCTTTGCTTTTATCCACTCTGGAGAAGTCTGTGTTCTCAAAACACATATTCCTCTCTTTCTCTCTGCTCATATCTTTCTAATTTAATTTGGTTCAATAAAAATTATCTTGCTTCACACACACAAATTAAATTACGTTAAATTTATAAATGGAGGGGCTGGAGAGATAGTATAGGAGGTAAGTTACTTGTCTTGCATGTAGCTGACAATAGTTCAAGTTCCTGTAAAAATGTATGGTCCCCCAAGCACTTCCAGGGCTTATTCCTGGGCACAGAACCAGGAATATCCCCTTAGTACCCCCATGTGTGATCTAAAACACCCCTCCCCCAAATCTGTAAATGTAATGCAGGCTTTAGACTCCTGAGCACTGCATGGTCACCCCAGCCCCAGGACACCCTACTGCCCAGACCACAGGGCTGGAAGTAGCCACTGGAGCATCTCTGGGTATGGCCCAGAAACTAAAAACAAAACAACAACAACAAAAGTCTGCATGGACATCTGCTTTCTACTTTCTTTTCTCAGTAATCCTTGGAGAATGACTGAATTTGTGGTAAGAACATTTTAGGTTTCTGAGTAACTGGAAAGTGATTGTGTCATTTTCCCATTTCTACCAGCAGTGTAGGGTAGTTCTTTTTTTTAAAAAAAAAAAAGCAAACAATTCTCACTTTATTCAAATACAGTGATTTGCAGAGTTGTTCATGAATGCATTTGTCAGCGGGCATTCAGTATTCCAACACCAGTCTCACCACCGGTGTGACTTCCTCCACCATTGTCCCCATTTTCCCAACTACCCTATAGCCTGCTGCCTTGCAGACCCAAAAGAATTTATTTTTTATTGTTTATTACAACTAGATGGCTAATGGAATGATCAAAAAATATTTCAGAAAAAAAATTTCAGGAAAAGAAAGTGGGTGAAAGTTGTTACATGTCCCCTTGGGGTCACTAGGTCCTTGTCTGAGGTGGTATCAAATTGCTGTTGCCAATTGGGCCATCTGTGTCAATGTTCTTGTTTTTTGAGCATACTTGGCTTCTCTGTTACTTTCCCGTCTAATTAGGTGTGCTCCTACGGGGATGTCAGTATTGTAGATTTTGGAGATGCTGTGTGGCCGCTCCAGAAAATTCAAAATATTTAACTGAGCGGTAAAAACTTTTCAACAGTTTGGCAACTTTGAGGATTTCAGCAGGGAGTTGGTGGAGTCCAGCCACTGGCGGGGACGGTTATTAGGGTATGAGTGGGGCTGCCAGGGAGTCAGCAGGGTGGGGACCTTAACATAACGCCCCCCCTCCACCCCCCGACCTCTTCTGAATTTAGTCCTGTAGACGAGTAAACTCGTCATCCCATAGACGAGCTGACGGAGGAACGATTCCAGGGATATGTATGTCGGCATGGGGCTTCCAGGAGTACAGCGGGTAGGGGTGGACGGGCATCGCCCCACTCCAAAGAGACCCCAGAGTTCTCAGACAAAAAGAAAAAACAGCGGTGTACCTGAAAATGTGGGCAGTTTGGCATCTCTGCCAAGCTCAGCCTTGGGGCCGTTGGCTTGGCTGCCGCCAGCTATTGGGGTGCGTGTGCAGCGCCCCCGCGGCTTTGGCAGGGTGGGCACTTGGCACGCACCCCATCCCAGGGCACGCAGGATCCGCAGCCTGACGCGTATGTCCCTGAGTTTTTGCTGCTAGTTGATCTCTTCTGGGTTTAATCCTGAGTCTGTAAAGCTGGACCCAGAGAGGAGCTTCCCTGGGGGGGTGTGGGATGTGGGTGTGGCTGCCCCGCGGCTTCCCGTGCCCACTGGGATTGGTGAGTCGGCGTCCTGCGGAGTGGCCTGGCGGCACGCGTTGCACATGAGTGGGACTGCGGGGACGTGGTCTCTGCACCGCCGCCCCAGGCTGCCCCAGACTTCTCAGCCAGACCTTGTGTCCTTGTGTTTTTGCGGCGCGTTGATTTCTTCTGAATTTAATCGTGAGTCTGGCCAGTCTGTAAAGTTTGCACAGGGGCCGGTCTGTGATGTGACGTGGCTGCTGGGGCTTCAGGAAGAACGGGGAGGAGGGGAGACCGCCCTCGGAAAGACCCTTAGAGTTCGCAGGAGCATTCTCACTGCTCCCGGCCCCTGCCGACCTTTGGAGGGCCCGTCTTCACTCCAGCCAGGCAAATGGGCTCGTTAACATCTTGTTTGGGTTTTATTGGCATTTCCCTAAAAATTAATGGTGTGGAGTATGGAAGAAAGCAAATTCTAATTTATCAGATCCAAGGTTTGGGTATTGTAATAAAAATAATTTCCTAAACAATGGGGGTCTTAGTGTGTCAAAGATCAGGAGCAGGGCTATGAGCAGGCAGATGCAAGGAGGCCAGCTGCTGTCTCCACATTCTAAGATCTCAAAGTATCGATGATCTCAAAGTATTGGGGTATAACTGGTTCACTGGACAACTTTCTGCATTGCCTTCATACATGCCACAAACAGTTTTAAACAGTTTTTTTTTCTTTTTTTTTGGATCACACCCGGCGACGCGCGGGAGTTACTCCTGGCTCTGCACTCAGAAATTACCCCTGGCAGTGCTCAGGGGACCATATGGGATGCTGGGAATCGAACCCGGGTCGGCCGCGTGCAAGGCAAACGCCCTACCCGCTGTGCTATTGCTCCAGCCCCAGTTTTAAACAGTTTTAAACAAAACTTGCTGAACCTCCAAATCTAATTTATTCTCTTTAGACCATAAACATTTAGCATGTTATACCTCGAAGAAATGGTTTTTTTGTACTTGAAAAATTTTGAGAGTAGGTCATAAATGTTCTCAGCAATTCCATCTTCTCCAAACACAGCGCGTGTGCACACATACACACACACACACACATACACACACACAGAAACACAGTGTGCATAACATCATATATGTGTGAGAATCATTTCACTATCTATGTGCATATCAGATAATTATATTGTATAAATTAAATTCCACAGTGTTATATATCAGTTGTATCCCAAGAGAACTGGGGGTGGGATAGGGGATAAATCAAATTAAATGACTGACAACAGTTTTTCTTTTTGAAAAAGAAATGGTCAGTTATTACAACTTGGTTTCACATTTGCAAAGTTATTATTATATTATTTTTATTATTATTATTTTGGCTTTTTTTTGTTACACCAGCAATGCTCAGGGGTTTCACCTGGCTGGCGCTGCACTCAGAAATTACTCCTGGTGTTGCTCAGGGGACCATATGGGATGCCGGGGACAGAACCCTGGTTAGCCATGTGCAAGGCAAACATCCTACCAGCTAGACTATCACTCCAGCCCCTATAGTTGAAAAATTATTGCTGCTGCTGTTTTGTTTAAGTATCAAATGGCAGCTGGAGTGACAGTATAGAGGGAAGGGAGTTTGCCTTGCGGCTCTCAGGAGTACTGCTAGGAATGATTCCTGAGTGCAGAGCCAGGAGTAAAGATACCCCCCTCCCCTAGCACTGCCAGATGTGGCCCCCAAATGCTAGCAAACAAGTAAGTAAATAAATAAATACATAAAATACTACACAGTAACCAATGACCTCAGTTCACACTCTCTGCTCTCCTTATCAGGACCGCAAGCCTTCACAGCAGCAGTAAGTGGCTGGTTCCCGATGTCTTCCGGGGCACACTGACACCCGTCGGGGATGGCGTCGGAGGCGGAGAAGACGCGGGCTTTGCTGCAGTCTTGTGGTGCCGAGTCTCTTCTTTCCAGCCTTGGCTTGGGTGTATTTTGCCTAGTGGTCGACAGACTTCTTCAGTTTTCCATAATTCAGCAAAACGACTGGCTTCGTGCCCTGTCAGATAATGCAGTGCACTGTGTGATTGGCATGTGGTCCTGGGCGATTGTCATTGGCATCAAGAAGAAGACTGACATTGGAGAAATCATTGTAGCAGGACTTCTCGCCTCTGTGATTGACATAGACCACTTCCTCCTAGCTGGATCCCTTTCTCTAAAGGTAAGAAGCTTATATGTTTCATTCTTCTAGTCTTTCAATTTCTTTAATTCCATTGGATTAGTCTTGACAACTAGAGGTTAGCCTGATTATTTTCATCTGATTACTAATTTATGTTTTGGAGGTGGGGAGGCCACACGTAGCTTTGCTCAGGTCTTACTCCTGGCTCTGTGAATAACCTTATTTTAAAGCAAATGGGCCAGGCCAGGAAGTGGCTAAGTGGTAAAGTTGCATGCCATGCTCGCATGAGACGTGGGTTTGATCCCTCACAGCACATCGATGAAAAGATTAATGTAAAGCCCAGTCAGTTCAACTCTTTCAAGCACTTAGTACTTCCCTAGAGGAAGAGGAGGAAGAGGAGAAGAAGAAAGAGGAAGAGGAGAAGGAGGAGGATGACAACAACAAGGCAGTGGGGACCCAGGAGATTAGTATAGGGGTTTGGGTTGCCTTTCACGTGACTGATTCAGTCCCCAGCAGCACATATGGTCCCCGGGCACCGTCAGTAGTATATCCCTGAGTGCAGAGCCAGGAGTAAGCCCTGAGCTTGCTGAGCACCGCCAGGTTTACCTCAGAAACAAAAAGCAAGACAGAAAAACAGGCAGCGGGAGGGGCAGGAAGTTATTTGAAAACCGTCTTCATTTTTTTGTGTTGCTATTCTCTTCTCAATGGCATGCTTTGTCCTTTGCACACATACTTAGCATGCAGCTCCTAAGTGCTCAAAATCATTCCCAGTCCGTGGTGTGCCTCAGATGGATTCATTTCCCCTGTCCCTCTGGGGGCCAAAGGCAAACGTTTCAATTAGGATGTCCCTGGTGGAGAAATCAAGGAATTTCATTGAGTCTTCAGGGATTTCAAAAATGAACAAAGGTTGAGGACAGAGAAATAGTAGAGCAAGTGGTGCGCTTGCCTTTCGTGGCTGCCCAGGTTCTACTCATAGCATCCCATGTAGTTCCCTGAGCCCCACCAGGAGTAATCCCTGAGTGCAGAGTCAGGAGTAATCCCTGAGTGCAGAGTCAGGAGTCTGCACCTCCCCTCCCACCCCCGTCCCCAAAAGATCAAAGGTGAATGTAGTGGTTAGATATTATTTTCTAAGTACTAGCAGATCCACCTACTTTTTTTTTGCTTTTTGGGTCACACCCGGCAATGCACAGGGGTTACTCCTGGCTCTGCACTCAGGAATTACTCCTGGCGGTGCTCAAGGGGAGCATATGGTATGCTGGGATTCGAACCCGGGTCAGCCTCATGCAAGGCAAATGCCCTACCAGCTGTGCTATCATTCCAGCCCCAGATGCACCTACTTTTATATGTTTATGATCTCTAAACATTTCAAGGAAGAAACACAGGCTCACAAACTTGGGGTAAGGACTTCACCACTGACTCAGAACACTGCCTGACTCAGTGGGTGTTTGGTGTATACTTGTCAAGCCACTGAGAAATGGTCACTTTTTCCTCTTGTTTCAGATACTGTATCAGGTATTTCTCCGAGATTGTCTCAATTATTTGGAAAGTTGATCAGTAAAACTACAGTCTAATCTTGAGTTTTGTGCTATGACATATGTAATATTGATGTCTAAAATTCTGATTAGAAGACCCGGGTTTAAATCCTAGCAATGGCATAAGCTGAACATTTTTTCTTGTGAATCTGAATTTCGCATTTTAATGCTTATGTGAAATAATATCATCTTTCTAGTTTTTTTTTTTTCCTTTCCAAGTGTCAGGGCCTCATACATGCATGCAGGAATGTAACCACTCAGCCACATAATGGAATCTTTTAAAATGTCGCAAACTCTGAACAACGCTAATATAAAATGTTTATAATAAAAATAACATTAATTACTATTGTGATACCTTACTGAAAAATACTTTATTGAATTGCAAAAGAAATTTTAACACTCTTACACCCCAGACAATTCCTTACAAACACAAAATTACATAGACTTCACATTTGAATATAAATTACATTCGTTGATTTTTAAAAAAACATTTATTTAGGCTTTTTGGATCACACCCGGTGATACTCAGCGGTTACTCATGGCTTTGTGCTCAGGACTCACTCCTGGCAGTGCTCAGGGGACCAGTGGGATGATGGGGATTGAACCTAGGTTGGCCACATGGAAGGCAAATGCCCTACCCTCTGTACTATCTATCGCTCCAGCCCCTATATTGGTATTTTGAATTTTTTTCCCCTAGGCAGGTAATAGGAAACTTTTCCATGTTTGGAAGTTTGAAATTTTGCTTTCACTTAATGCAAAAGATATCCTGCTCGTTCTCTTTTTTTGTGGTTAGGGGCACCCCTGGAGATCCTGTGAGCTACTTTTGGCTCCGTGCTTGGGGATGGGGGTTGGGCATGTGCCAGGGAGAGGATTGAACCTGGGCTCCTACATGCCAGCCTGCACTCCAGCCTTTGAGCATCTCCCCGGCCATCCCACTCATGCTTTTTCCTTTTTTGGACTCATACAACAAATTTAGTACCTGCGTTCAACATAACAAGCTTAGTACCTGCATTCATTTAGAGGTGGCATAGAAAATGTTTTCCTTGTTTTATAATAAATTGGGGAGTATTTTACAATATTAAGATGCACCTATAAAATACCAAGAAGTTGACCAAGATGGAAATGATCCCAATTAATCTTCTTCACTCCATCCCTCCCCACCCCAGGCTGCTTTGAATCTTCCACGAAGACCTTTCCTTCACTGTTCTACTGTGATACCTGTTGTGGCCCTGACCCTGAAGTTTATTATGCACATCCTCAAGCTCAAAGACTCTTGGTGCTTCCTCCCCTGGATGTTATTTCTATCCTGGACCTCACACCATATTCGAGATGGAATTCGCCATGGCTTGTGGATATGCCCATTTGGAAAAACTTCTCCTCTGCCATTCTGGCTTTATGTAGTAATCACAGCATCTTTACCGCACATCTGTTCATTTATTATGTACTTAACTGGAACCAGACAAATTATGTCTTCCAAACATGGGATTCGTATTGATGTCTAAGGTAAACCATGTGGCTGACTTAGAGAAGCAAATAGTTCAGACAGGACAGTTAAAAGTAGCTAACATTAAAGCAAATTTAAATTAAATCTTAATACTATCATTGTGTTTCTTCTAAAACACTATAGTGCAATTTCAGACAATCACTTATGCTATGCCATATTTTTATTATTCTCTTTAGCTATAAGCCTATAATGCTATTAGATAAGCATCTACTTATGTTTCTAGAAGTGTACTGTTGCTGTAGTCTACTTGTGATGAAAAAGAACTCAGATTTTTAGGGACTAATTAATGGGAGGTTAGTTTATATTTGAGCCCACTATTTCAGGAGATATTAAAATAGTGAGAAAGTTGAATGAAATGAGATTGTGAGGGGACTGGAGCAATACAGCAGGCAGTGGTGCTTGCCTTGCGCGTGGCCAACCTGGGTTCAATCCCCAGGTCCCCATATGGTCCCTGGCAGAGCCGAGTATAAGCTCTGAGCACCACAAATAAAATAAAAGAGATGTGACTAAGATATATGAATAATATCATTTATTTATTCTGTATTAATACTGACTAAAATTTAGTTTTCGTAGTACATTAGTGAGTTGTGACTTACACAGTTTCAGAATATTTTTAAATCATAATATTTATAAAATAAAATAATATTAGATGCAGGTTATTGTTTCTAAAATTGTCACTGTCATCCCATTGCTCATCAATTTGCTCGAGCGGGCACCAGTAAGTCTCCATTGTGAGATTTGTTGTTACTGTTTTTGGCATATCAGATATGCCACAGGTAGCTTGCCAGGCTCTGCTGTGGGAGCGAGATACTCTCAGTAGCTTTCTGGGTTCTCCGAGAGGGGCGGAGGAATCGAACCTGGGTCAGCCGCGTGCAAGGCAAATGCCCTAAAATTACTTTAGAAAATAATAGCTGTAAATGTTAGCTCTAGTAACATCTTACTGAAGTTTTTTTTTCACTATGAATCTCATGGTTTTAACTATTTTTTAAAAAACATAATTAAATCTAGCAAAATATTTAAAATTGGCAAAAGATTGGCCTGGGAAGATAGTTCAAAGGGCTGGAGCACATACTTTGCATATGCAAGAACCAGGTTCAATTCCTTATATCACACTGGGCCCCCAACCCATGCTTGGAGCCACCTCTGAGCAGTGAACCAAGCATAGACCCTAGGACCACCAAGTGTGGCTCAGCCTCCTCCAAATTAACACAATTATGATATTTGACCATAGTTATGGAATTTTAAATCACATGCAAAGGACCTAGCACTGATGTCATTTTAAATTGCCATTAAAATTGCGTGAAGTGCAATCAGTTTGTACATACCATTCTAAAATGTATCAGTTTGTTTATTTTAACGAGCCTGAGGGGAGGCATCTTCAAAATAGATTTCAGAAATTGACTGTTTTCTTTGTTGTTTCAGGTTAATCTGTTAAAAATGATTAACATTTATTAGAGAAGGGGAATTTCGTTGCTCTAAGTGTCACATTTTAAAGTTTGTCATTTTGATAGAAGAGCCCTCAATGCAGCAGCTTTGTTGGTAGCATATTAGACCCTCGGCTGTCTTTAATTTTTTTTTTTTTTTAGAAATTGTGGTATGTAATGCTAGTAATGGTGTGCCTTATTCTCTGAGAAATGATAAAGCGATGCCTTATCCAAAGTAGGTTTGTTCTGTTTATTAAGATACAGAGATAACTGTAAATTGTTATGATGGTTCCGGTCTTTGGCTTTTCTTTTTGTTCTTAACCATTTGAGACTATCATATTTTATAATCTTCTATCTCATACTTTATTGTCTTGAAGAGCAATTATTTTATAATTGCTTAGTATAATTTTAAGCTTTGTGTTGGGGTAAATTTTTATTACAATGAAGATTTTTTTTTTTTATGCATCTCATTTCAGAAACTGTGGAAATAAAACCTAGTGCTTAAGAGTGATAGATAGTACAACAGGTAAGGTGCTTACCTTGCAGCCATGGTCCATCCCTGGCATCACTTATGGTCCTCTGATCTCTGCCAGGAGTGGTCCCTGAGTGCAGGGCCAGGAGTAACCCTGAGCACAACAGGCATGACTGCCAAATGAAAAGCAAACAAAAAATAATTCTTGTGTAACTTGTGTAAAGCTACTTTTAGGGGAAGTTTCTTTGTTTCTCTGTTTTAAAGGGATATCATTAAAATATTGGGCCTTCTTTCAAATGATCACATTGGTATTTTGGGGCTCACCATAACTTTCCCTCTTAGAGTGGACTTTTACTTTGACCATGAATCCTTGTTTTAAAAATATATGCAAATTTTGAGTGTTTGTTTTGTTTCACCCCCACTGTAAGAAATGTGCCATGTTGTGTAAATGGTTTTGAAAAGCCATAGTTGTAACCTCAAGAAATATAGCAACTGGGTTCCCATGGCACTGTTTTGCTCCTATACCAGTGAAGGAGTTTGTGCCAATAAATCATACTGAATGCTGGATCACTTTGTGTTTGCTTGAGTGTTTTCTCCCATCCTCTTATGGTCCTCTATTTAGTTTTTTACTTGGCAAATGCAGCCTGCCAGTGTAATGTTATCTTGTGCCATATTGCCAATAACATTGGTTATTCAGGAAAACTTCCACTGCTGAATGCAAGAAAAAGGCTGCCAAGCTCAATTCCACAATCCCCGAGCTCAAGCCAGCAGCTCTGATGTTTGTGATCCTGGGGCTGCAAGTGATTCCCAGCCAGGGGTATGTGTGAGCACTACAGCTAAAGAAGACCCAGGACAGCAAAGAAAAAATGTGCAAGCCGGTGATTCATTAATAAAAAAAAATAATAAATTTTTAAAAAGAAAATAAAATTATTTACAATGCAAAAAAAAAAAAAATGTGCAAGCACCATACCCAGAGGTGTGATCCAGCCGCGCCACGCCCCCCCCACCCCCGCCACCCCGCACCGTGGCGCTCCACAGCGACCCCTCACGGGCATCAGGCTAGTCTGCATGCACCACAGGCAGCCCCTGGCCCTGCCTCTGTGGCATCAATAGACGGAAAGCAGGGATGGCGACAAAAATACTTTACCTCAATTTCATGGGTATATTTCTAAAACCATAGTTCTTACTCTGTGGTTCATCAAACAAAATTTATAATCACAGACCACCAGAGAATTTTACTTTGCTCTAAGACAGGATAGCTTTTAAACCATTCCACATGGATGCTGATGACTCTTATCCTTAGGATAGCCTGAGAAAAGTTATTTACCAGTTAGTTTTACAAACCTTTCATGTTTTCAATGTCTTTTTCATGAAATATGTATATTTATGTAAATATGTGTATATTTATATATGTATAAATACATATTTATACACCTATAAATATGCATATATATGATATGCAAAATCTAACTTGAATGGGATCAAGTTTGTTTTGATCTGGTTTTGTTATGAATGTACAGATGTCATTTTGTTGTTAGCATACTTTTATCTGTTATATCAAGAAATTCTTGTTTCTTATTTCCAATTATTATAAGTATAATTTCATAAGCTATAGAAATAATTTACTTAAACTGAATTCCAAGCATTTAACTTAAATATAAAATAAAAACACTGATTAAAAAATTCTTACTATGTCAATTTTTAGAAAAAAATGCCACTCAGTGTTGACATAAAATGTAAAAAAATAGTGTTGTTGGAGAAACAATAGCTATTTTCTTGCCAGGGAAAATTCAGTAGTATATTTTAAAACTATAAACCCTTTAACCAAGAATTCCAACTATAGAAATTTATTTTAAATAATTAAACACATAATCATACAAAAGAAAAGGATTTATTTTGGTCGCTTATAATGGAAGAAAGTGAGAGAGAGAAAAAGGAGAAGGATGAGGAGAAATAAAATAAGTAAAAGGGAAATAAAGGAGAAAAAGGACAGAAAAGAAAGAGTACCTGGAAATCATCTAAAAGTCTAGAGGATCATGCCCTATTGTACAATAGATACTAATGGCTAGAGGCATTTAAATAGAGATTGCCATGACATCCAAAAATATTCCGTATGAAGTGTTTTTATTTAAGAAAACTAGAATTTAATTTAATTTTTGTAAAATATGGGTGTGTGTGAGAGTATATGTGAGAGTATATGTGTGTGTAGAAAAAAAATTGAAACATAGTTACCAACCACAGTGTTCTGGGAGTGACAGCTGAGTTGAGTAACTTTTGTTTTTATTCTATATTTCATCATCATCATCATCATCATCATCATCATCCGATTGATCATCAAATTTCTCAAGCGGTCTCAGTAACCTCTCCATTCGTCCTGTCCCTGAGATTTTAGAAACCTCTCTCTACTCGGCCTTCCCAATGATGCCGAGTGAAGGCTCTTTCTATATTTACATATTACATAATTTCAAAAAGAGGCAGTAATACTGCTCCAAGAACCAGTTGCTGGCTGCTTGAAAGCCAGTACTGGAGAAAGAAGTCCTGGTACCAGAAAACCGGGTTTATTCAGGTGAATAACTGCTCCAAGATGAGCAGACAGAGGACTTCTCCCCAAACAGCGTCTTACTCTCAGGCTGCGGTTTTGGTGTCCAGGGAGCAAGTTTAGGAAGATTAAATAGGGTGGCTGGGTGATGAGGTTGCGCGGTGCAGCTGTGGCGGCCTGCTTCCCATCAGAGCTCGAGGGCCACGGCCTGGCCAAGGGCGTGGGGAGAGCCTTGGAAAGCTCTCTCCCAGTACCAGCGTTGCTCCTCTGGCCCTCACTGACTCCAGCTTAACAGTAAACACAGTGCGTGAAAACACTCCTGAGTACTAAGCACAAGATGAGGCCAGCATGGAGTGGGGGTTATAAAAAGAAACTGGAGGGGGCTGGAGAGATAAGGATTTGCCTTGGGAGAGGCCTTCAGGATTCAGTGCCCAGCATCCGGTGAGGTCCCCTGGGCACTATATGATTCCTGAGTGCAGAGCCAGGAGTAACCCCTGAGCATCACTAGGTGTGCCCCCCTCCACCACCCCAGAAGAAAATAAACTGGAGGGAGTGGAGAGAAAGTACAGAAGGCAGGACACCTGCTTTGTGTGCAGCCAGGTTTTTTGATCCCCTGCACTACATGTCACCTGAACCTTGCCAGGAGCGATCCCAGAGTGCAGAGCAGTAGCCCTGAAGGGGGTGGGGGGCAAGGTGAAGTGTGTGTGTGTGTGTGTGTGTTTGTGTGTGTGTGTGAGAGAGAGAGAGAGAGAGGAAAGAGGGAGAAAGAGAGGGAGAGGCAGAGAGAGAGAGACTGGAGTTTGGAGCTCCCTTTCATCACATTCAGCAGCAATTAGACATGTGTGGCTATGACAATTACTGAATTATTTAATCAGAATCCAGGAATATTTCAAGACTCATATGAGACCCAGGCCAAAGCAAGATACTCCTGTAAACGAGCAGTCTCTGGCCACTTTGCACACATCCATGATAATTAAAGGACTTCTGAAGCATTTCCCCTTCTTATTGACCCTTTTGGATTAGAGCAATAACACAGCGGGTAGGGCATTTGCCTTACACAAGGCCGACCAAGGTTTGATTCCTCCAGCTACCGAGAATATTTTGCCTGCATGGCAGAGCCTGGCAAGCTACCCGTGGTGTATTTGATATGCCAAAAACAGTAACAACAAGTCTCACAATGGAGACGTTACTGGTGCCCGCTCGAGCAAATCGATGAACAACAGGATGACAATGATACAGTGATACTGACCGCTTCAGGAGTTAACTTGCTTTGTATCCCCACAGCACTATAAGTGCCATCAGCCCCTAATTGCCAGAAGAGGCAGAAAATGGCAGATTAGAACTCAACAAATATTTGGACTCTCCTTGGACCTGTGTGAGCTTTCCAAGAAAGTCCTCCTCAGGATTCACACACTCTTGCTCCTTCAAAATTCATTTGATGGAATTTGAGTTCTGTCCAGGTCAACAGTACTGAGACCAGGTACATTAAGTGGAGGGTTAGAAATAAATTTTTTGCATCTGGGTGTCTAAATTAATAAGCTGACAAGAAATGACAGGGGTTGTCCCTCACTACCCTCTGTTTCAGACGATGGTGGTGTTGGCAGGCAATTTCCCAGAGAGTGAGTTCTTGCTTTGGATGCAAAAAGTACCATCTATCTGAGCCTGACTTTATTAATTTTTGAAATAGAAAGGTTCATTGTCAAATAAAAGGGAAAGGAAAAGAAACTCCTCAGCTGACGAGGAACTTAGTATAGAACTAAGTTCTGAGCTCGACTTTAAAAGCTGACTTTTATGACGGTTGAAAGGATCACTTGGGATGGGAGAGGTATGCTGAAAGTAGACTAAAGACCAAACAGAGTAGCCTCTCAGTATCTATATTGCAAACCATAATACCCATAAGTAGACAGAGAGTAAGAGGGAAATTGTTCTGCCATAGAGGCAGGGGGAGGGGTGAGATAGGGTGGGGAGAGATACTGAGGACATTGGTGGTGGAAAATGTACACCAATGAGGGATGGGTGTTTGATCATTGTGTGACTGAAACTCAAACATGAAAGTTTTGTAATGGTAGCTCATGGTGGTTCAATGAAAAGATTGTTTTAAATAAAAAATTGTTAAAAATTAAATAAATAAAAGTTGACTTTTAGTGATGGAGAGACAATACAGGGTTAAGGCACTAACACTGCATACAGCCAATCCGTTTCCATCCCTAACATTCCTGAATGCCACCAGGAGTGATCCCTGAGCTCCATTAGGTGTGGCTCAACTCCCCTCCCCCTCGGCTGGTTTTTACTTCTCTAAGCAAGAGGGTCGTTAGTCATTCAAATGGGAGAAGCCCCGAGACTGTTGGCTCCAAGGGCACATTTATTAGAATTCTTTAAAATGGTTCCTCTGTATCAAGCTTTTTTCACCTCCTTTTTTTTCCTTTTTCTTTTTCTTTTTTTTTTTTACTTCCTGTATTTGTTTTGGGGGCCACCTCTGGTGGTGCTCAGGGCTTCCTCCAGGCTCTGCACTCAGGGATTACTCCTGGCAGACTCTGGGAACCATATCGGGTTCTGAGAATTGAACCTAGGTCAGCTGTGTACCAGGCGAGCCCCTTACCTGTTGCCCCTCACTATCTTTCCAGCCCCTCACGTCCCTTTCTGATGTAAGACTGAGCAGTCACTGTCTGGTCCCTGCAGGTCCCAGTAAAACTCCCGGTTCACTTTTCCACTCAGGTAACTCTGTGGAGTTGCGGTGGGGGTGAGATTACCAGGAATTTAAATGGACCCATCTTTCCCTTCACCATGGTGGTAGCAAAGACAGCAATGAAATAGCTCCTGACCCTCTTTCTCAAAAGAGACAAGGAATATCAAAATATATTGGCAGCTCTAAGAAATAATTACACAATAGTACAACAATAACACTAGCAATTGGTCTGGTGGGAATGCTGACTGGTTTAACCCTTTTGGAAAACAGTATGAACATTTCTCAAAAAGTTAGGAATTGAGCTCCCATTTGACCTAGCAATACCACTTCTGGGAATATATTCCAGAGATGCAAAAAAAGTATAGTAGAAATGACATCTGCACTTGTATGTTCATTGCTGCACTGTTTACAATAGCCAAAATCTGGAAAAAACCCAAGTGCCCGAGAACAGATGACTGGTTAAAGAAACTTTGGTACAATGGAATACTATGCAGCTGTTAGAAAAGGTGAAGTCATGAAATTTGCATATAAGTGGATCAACATGGAAAGTATCATGTTAAGTGAAATAAGTCAGAAAGAGAGGGACAGACATAGAAAGATTGCACTCACCTGTGGAATATAAAGTAACAGAATGGGAGACTAACACCCAAGAATAGTAGAGATAAGTACCAGGAGGTTTGCTCCACGGCTTGGAAGCCGGCCTCACATGCTGCAGGAAAAGGCAGCTCAGATAGAGAAGGAAACACCAAGTAAAAGGTGTTTGGAGGACCCCCTTGGGATGGGAGACGCATGCTGAAAGTAGACTATAGACCGAACACAATGGCCACTCAATACCTCTGTTGCAAACCACAACACCCAAAAGGAGAGAGAGAACAAAGGGGAATTCCCAGCCACAGAGGCAGGGTAGGGTGGGTGGGAATGGGTGGAGGAGGTGGGAGGGATACTGGGATCATTGGTGGTGGAGAATGGGCACTGGTGGAGGGATGGGTAAACAATCATTGTATAACTGAAATGCAAGCACGATATATGGCTGAAATGCAAGCATGAATGTTTGTAAGTCACGGTGATTCATTAATAAATTAAAAAAAAAAAAAAACACTAGCAGTTGGTGGTGCTTGTGTGGGTATTCAGAAGGACACGGGTGTCGTTCAGTGGTTGAGTGCTTACCTCTGCATGTGTGGGGCCCTGGGATGCATCCCCAGCACCGCATTCACAGACACACACGCAGTCACTGTCGGCCACACTCAGCCATAGAGCTGATGCTTGTCTTGGCGCCAGGTGCTAATGAATTCCACATTTCCTCTTCCTGGACCTGCAGGGCTCTCTGCCCCGACTCTGTAACAATCGTGTCTCAGTGAGGGGCCAGGTGCCCCGGTCAGCAGAGATCCTTGTGTTTTTCTGGAATTTAAACTGATTGACACAGGGAAGCTCCCAATTAGTCATCTGATACTCCCCCCCCCCGCCCCCATTGGCACACCGCCAGGCCACTGTCATTTCTAGGCTTTGAGACCCAGAGCTAACCGTGATGCACTCCTCCACTCCCCACACCACAGGTCAGTCCAAGAGAAACGGAATTGAAATATGGACCTCAGAGTACTCTCAGATAAAGAAAAATACTACAAACAAGTGAGAAGAAAATATGGGAGAGGAGACCCTACCTACAGGATGTTTCGGTATCATGTGGGGTGGGGTTGTGTATTTCCTGAATTGCCTTTCGTTTTTACTCTTTTTTTTGGGGGGGGGGAGGTCACACCTGGCGATGCTCAGGGGTTACTTCTGACTCTGCACTCAGGAACTACTCCTGGTGATGCTCAGGGGACCATATGGGAGGCTGGGGACCAAACCAGGGTCAACCACATGCCAAGCAAATGTCCTACCCACTGTACTATCACTCTGGCCCCCAGTTGCCTTTCTTTTACAGCTATATCAAACTCCATGAACTCAGTGGCTCAGGACAGCAGTATGAACATGTCTCCAGAGAGCACAGACAGGTGGCTGATAGGCATGTAAGAAAACACTCATCACTAATCATTAGGGAGCTGTAGATGAAGACCACAGTGAGGCACCATCTCTTACCTGTGAGAATAACACAAGCATCACGTGTGGGCAAAGTTGTGGAGGAAAGGAACTCCTGTGAACTAGTGGTCAGTCAGTAAATGACTGCAACCACTTTGGAAAATGGCATGAAACTTCCTCAAGAAGTTAAAGATGGGAACTGGCGGATAGCTCAAAGGGCTGAGCACATGCTTTGCATGTTGGAGACCCAGGTCCCATGCATGGTCCACCAAATACAGCCAGGTAGCACCACCAGGTGCGGCCCCAAAACAAAAACTCAAGGCAAGTCTTACAGGCCTGACATCAAGGCATCAACAGGGACAAGTTCCACCGTCCGGAGGCGCTAGAGGAGAATGTTTCTTTGCCTCACTCAACTTCTGCTGTTTGTTTGCTTGTTTGGGGGCCACAGCAGGTGGTGCTCAGGACTCACTCCTGGCTCCTAGCAGAACTCCAGGGGCCATCTGAGTTCCTGGGGGTTCAAACCTGAGCTGGCCACCTGCGAGGCTAAGACCTAACTGCTGTACTCTCTAGCCCCTCAGATAATCTAGTTTAAAGATGCTCGTCTCCTTAAGCACCAGAGCTTGCAGGGTGCCAGCGTGTGCTCAGGTCTCTTGAACCCACGAGAGAGGAAGGAGCTTATAGCATGTGAAACGGCACCGGGCAGCTGGATAGCCTTAAAGGGAGACGAGACACACGGGGTCCTCCGGGGCCAGGGGAAGGTCTAAGAGGCAGATGTGTCTCTTGGGTGAGTCACGAGAGCAGCATGTGCTTTGGAGTCAACCCTCCTGCAATTAAGCAATCACAAGAATGTGTTCCCTGTTCAATCAAGTCCCTGAAGAGCACCGCTGGGAATATTTCCGACATCAGAGCCCGTGTGATCAGGTTGGGTCACCTGGGGAACCCAGGCTAAGTGCCTTGTCTCAAGATACTTTTGTTTTTGTTTGGGGACCACACCTGGCGATTCTCAGGTTACTCCTGGCTCTGCACTCAGGAAATATTCCTGGTCATGCGCAGAAGACCATACGGGCTGCCAGAGATAGATCCTGGGTACTGTCTCTCCAGCCCCATCTCAAGATTCTTGAACACACTCGCAAAGCTACAAATTGCCTTGTAAGGTAACATGTTTACACTTAACTGCCACATTTTGACAATCTTCCGAGGACTTCAGTCTCTTAGTTTCAGGTTTTCTGGTTTTGTTTAACATGACCTTCATAGAAACACTTTTTTTATTTTTTTGAATTCTGTGCACTAGACCAGGTTCTTGCTCTTACGTCTTTGGACAAGTCACATATCTCCAAAAGATTTCTAAGACTAACTTTCTAAAATCTCTTCGTTGTCCTACTGACAACTACTGAGAACTCCCTTCAACATCTGGGGAAATGGCTCCCAACTAGCCTTGCCCCTGATCTTGGGATAGTAATGTCATTTTACCATTGTTTTTTAAACACTACTGGCTGTATTACACTTCTGTTTTCCCAGACAGAACTGCTGAATTTTTTAAAAACCAAGACCCTTTTCTATTCTTGGGGGGCGGGGGGGGTGGAGGAATAGGGTGCAGAGAATAAACAATTAAATTTCATAAAAATCTCTGCCAGTTAAACACTCATGGTTTCTTCTGGTGAAAATGTGCATAATGGGGCTAGATCGATTGCACAGTGGGTAGGGCATTTGTCTTGTACTCGGCCAACCTGGCATTCCTGGCATTCCATTGGTTCAATTTTCAGCATCCTATATGGTCCCCTGAGCACCTCCAGGAGTAATTCCTCAGTACATGAGCCAGGAGTAACCCCCGTGCATCACCGGGTGTGACCCAGAAAAGCAAAAAAAAAAAAATTTCGAATGACACTGGTTCAGTGGACCACTTAACAAACATTTGGTATGTTCCTGCTTTTAGCAGAACTTATCTGAGAAGTAAGTCCTCTAACATGGTCTCCACCTTCAGAGAACTCCTTAGGGTAATTGTGAGACACATGAGAGAGAGCTGTGAGCCACAGCCTACAACCAGGAAAAGTAGGATGCTTCTGCAGTCTCACTTAGGAGGAGGAAGATGCCTGCAAGTTAAGAGAAGAGTGGTGGCTGGGGGTGAAAATAGAGGGAGGGAAAATAGAGGGAGGGAAAATAGAGGGAACCACTTACACTTAGGGGCTCCTCCCAGTACAGTCAGCCTTGGCCTGACGTGGTACTGCATGCCTTTGTGTCTAGTTTTGGGGAGAGAACATACCCATGGGCTTTGTGCCAGCTATGCTGTGCTCTCTCTAAGAGCGCCACCAAGTCTGTGAGAGTAGGTTAAAAAAAAAAAAAGCATATCATACCTTCCTATAGAGCTGCAGGAATAAAGCATGCCAGGTCTCTCTGCAGCAACTCATCTCTCCTCTGCACTGCTCAGAGCTCAGAGCCAGATACTCAAGTCCGCCCAAGTGCCCTCCAGAAGATAACACGGGGCAGAGGAACAGCACTTTCAAGAGCACTGAGTGATGTGCAGAGGTCATTCAGCACTGCTGCAGTCAAGCGAGTGGGAGAGTGAGGAGGGCTGAAGGCCTTACGCTGGCCGCAAAGCGGCCTGGAGCTGAGTCTGTTGCAGTTTTCTCTGGAGGACCACATGGAAGCACAGAGCAGTTTGCCAGAAGGTTTGGTCTATCCAGTTTGCCTTTCCTAGTGAGGCATCCCTCTTGGAAGCTGGACTCAAGAGCGTCTGAATTGTAATTGATGTCACCAAGCCTGTGGCCTTCCTCTCAAAAGCAACAGCGGCTAGAGGCAGAAGTACAGAAGAAGCCTACGTTCCCAGAGCCAGTTGTCTGTGAATTGGGTTACTTACAGTCTGAGAATGAAACACAGAAACAACATACAGGCAGTC
This sequence comes from Sorex araneus, assembly GCF_027595985.1. NCBI lineage: Eukaryota > Metazoa > Chordata > Mammalia > Eulipotyphla > Soricidae > Sorex > Sorex araneus. The sequence continues at coordinate 129,604,784 of NC_073302.1, read as the reverse complement.
ACCCCTCCCTGAAGTCAAACAGGGATGCGGTTTACTTTATCTTCCCCCTCAAGGGTCATCATCTTTAGATGGAGCCTGGCTACTTCACATGGCCAAAGCACCTGGTCTACACTGGAACGAAATTTGTGCATGCACACAATGTTTCCTTAGACAAGAAGATGCTTCTGTCTCTACTGTGGTGACCAGTGGCCCTTGTGGCCCCTTAAAGACTCATTTCCAGTATGGATGTTGTGTCTGAAAATCACGTTAAATCTTTACTCATCCTCTGTGGTAGATCCAGGGCCCTCAGCTTACTTCCACCACCTTCTGCACCCATGTTTCCTGACAGCCACAAAGTGATGTGGTGGCAAGAATGAAATGATCTTTCTGACCCATCCTCATTCAGCTAACACACACACACACACACACACACACACACACACCCCACACCCCACTACCACCACCATCACTCAAGCCAGGGAATAATTCTTGAAATGAGAACAATTGGGGCCATTTAGCATCTACTATCAGTCATTGGAGAATGAATGTTCAGTTACGGCAACATATTCTATACTATAGGCATACTATACAATATGTACTATGTTTAATATAGCAACCCCTGGATTACAAGAAATTACAAGAAATTAGTTACAAGAAATTAGGGCAGCTATTGGCTCATGGAAGGGAAAGCATTTTTTCTCATCTCAACTAGAAGTCAAGTGGAAATGAATCTTAGGGTGCTTAATTGACCCTACCCCGGCAAGGTGTTTCCCCTGGCCTTTATCTTGTGCTGAGCGGAAGACACTGGGCAGAGGAGAAAGGACAGGAATGCAAATCTTCACATCCTCAACACATACCAGTTAGGATGGAGACTTGATTGCTTCAGTAGGGAAGGACCAGCACCCAGGTGAAGGAACACCAAGAAATAGGGGATGTGAAGGGGATGAGGAAGTTTAAGAGGATATGTCTGCAGGAAGGCAAGAAGAAAGGGGAGAGACTAGAATTATGCAGCTAGAGATGCCTCCAAAATTCCCCAGGAGAATTCCCTGCAGAATTTCAGGTGATAAGGCCTTGCCCAGAGAAAGAGTGGCTCACACAAATGTGTGTTTGCTTTGGAGAAGAGAATAAGGAAATAGCAGGAAAAATGATAGGTACTTTAGAAGTTCCCAAACTTTCTTGACTCACCTTAATCTCTCTGTAAGTTTTTTCACTGTAGCACCAGCCAAAAAAAATATCAGATAGTTCCGGGTATTTCGTTCGATTCAAATAACTTAATGGCGGTCATTGTATAGTGTTCAACTGGTGTCTTTGTGTTTCCTTCAGTAGTTAAGAATATCCCACAGCAACTCAAATAGTTCTGCTCAGTGGTCTTGGGTACCGGGCACACTGAAAATTGAGATCCACATTATTCATTTTTAGGGAGTAGAGGGAGGATGTTAGGTTTGGGCCAAACCCAGTGATGTTTAAGGCTTAACTGTGGCTCTGTGGACCACAGGTAGTAGTGGGGATCAAACTGGGGTTAGCCACATGCACTGCAAGTGCCTTTTGCTGTACTATCTCTCCAGCACCCCCCCTCGCATTACTCATTTTTATCACAGTGGCAGCCTTCTTTTTTGAGGGTAAGGTACTAGGAAGCATTATTCCCAGAGACTTCCAAGCCCCAGATAAGGCCCTGGGAGGGTGGTTGTCTTGTTTTTCCCCACTCCGGAAATTATCTGCACCCCCACCCCTACCCCCGGGAACATAATGAAGAGAACCAACCGCAGGAATGAATATTCCTGTTGCTGGGTTTTCTTCGCTTCCCTCCCCTGCACAGCCTCCATGAGGGCCAGCTTGTGGCCCCCGTCTGCTGACTCGTGCTCAGTGTAGGGATGATTTATTTATTTATTTATTTATTTATTTATTTATTTATTTATTTATTTTTGTCAAGTGAATGAATGGCTGAATGGTTATATCTATTTCCCCTGTTCTTCCATTCTTAGAAGAATTGACGGGTTCCAGTCACTCCCAACTCAGGTTTCTTCCCTGAAGAATCTCAGCAGGTCAATCAAAAGAAGAAAAATCTAAGTATCCATTTTAGTCAGTGGCAGTGACCTGACACAGAAGCTGAAATTTTTATTTGTTCTCCACACAAAGGGAACTGTCAGGGGAGAGTGATCTTGGGGTACAAAAATAGGAAAGAAGATGGGTATGAATTTGATGTTACATTATTTAATATCATAGGAACTTTTCCCTGATTTGGGGACCATCAGTGTTCAAGAATCAGTTCCGGAAGCGCCCAAAGAGCAATACAGGGTGTTGGAGTATAACTCTAAACATTTTAGAATAACATTGGTTTGTCCTTTCTCCCTTGCCACAGGGAGCTTAGGTTTAAGCACTCTGGAGACACTCCCATTCCTCTGTTTATCTGTAAACGCTTCTCTGTGCTCTCCTCCCTAACCAGTTAATCACCTTTTTTTCCCCCCTTAATGAGATTTTGTTAACTTATAAGGTCAGATGCTTCTAAGGACATTGAATTTGTATTGTAAATTAATATTGCTTTTCCCCATCTTTTGCATAGTTTACTTTAAAGCAATGTCCTTTTTGTATGGACGCAGGAAGAGTTCATATTATGCTTTTGCAACTTGGGAGTTAATTGACTTAGAATAATATTCACTCCTAGACATCTGCCTTCTTGACTTAAGCTTCAGTTGCCCTTAGTTCCTAGCACCTCAAAGGCAGGGTCCCTATGAGGGACTGAATGGACCCAGGGCAAGCTGTGAGCTACTCTGGCATCAAAAGGGGCCAGGCCAAGCACCATAATACTAAACTATAAGTTGAGAGCACGGTCATGGACAATCTCTGTCATGACCCATAAAAGGCAACTGAATAAAGACACTGCTGGGGTTAGAAAGACTAACCTGGCTTGACTGTGGTCTGGAATATATAGTGAGATGTCCTTAGGAAGAACCAAGCTTTAAGCTCAACATCTCTTACTGTGTTCATACAAAATGACATTGCTAGAAATTAGAGATAAATTTACTACAACTATATAAGTGGATTAATAGCTGGGGAAAGAAGAAAACAACAGACCCTGAATGGAATCCTGCCCTTGAGCGGATCTCCTGGTAATCTGGAGGAATCTCTTTAGATGAGATTTTGTCCTTGAGTTAATCTCCTGGAGGAGTGTCCTTACCTCTCTTTGTTGATTTGTTAATGTTCAGCTGCACCTTTGTATCCCCATCCTACATGATTTCTATATAAACTAGGCTGTAAGAGTGGGCTGGGGGGATCCAGAGAAAGAGAAGCAGAAGGAGAATCAGAGGAGAATGGAAAGGAGATTGGAATAAACTGCAATTGATACCAACCAGCCTGCCCATTGCCACGGCCTCCCCAGGGTAGGGGAAGTGGAGACCACCGAACACAGACGGTGAGAGAGATAGAGCGCCCCTGCTCTTTTGTATATACACATAGGGTTCTTGGGGATCAACCCAGATAAGCAGTGGACAGGAAGCACCTAACCCTTGTATTATCTCTCTAGCCCTTTCCTGATACTTTAGGTTTTTTGTTTCATTTGTTTTGAGGCCACATCTGGTGATGCTCAGGGATGACTCGTGGTTCTGAACTAAGGAATTACTCCTGGAGGTGCTCAGGGGCCCCCAAGAGATACTGGGGATTGAACCTAGGTCAGCTGAATGCAAAGCATATACTCGACCCACTGTACTATCTCTCCACTCCCAACCTTTCCTGATACTTTAAGGGAAAAGAATAGGTAAAGTATTGGGACAGTTTAGGTACTGTCTAGCTCTGAAGCAGATGATTTTTTGGGGGGTGAGGGTGGGATTGTGTCACACCTGGTGGTGCTCAGGAATGACTTCTGGATCTGCACTCAGGAATTACTCCTACCTGTGCTCAGGGGACCACATGGGGTTCCAGGGTTTGAACCGGGTCAGCTGTGTGCAAGACAAATAGCCTACCTGCTGTACTATCCCTCCAGTCTCATTTTTAAAAAAATCAATCTTACTGTGGCAAACTAGCAACAATATTCAGGTTCTCATGTTCTCCCAGAACCTAGCTCATTACTGAGCATCAAAATCTAATCCCTCACCCCGCCCCACACATACACCTTAGATGAAAATTGGACATTGTTATTGCTCCAACTAAGCGAAAGCAATACAAATAAACCTACATAAATTTCCCACAGGTGATATAGCAGGGCCAGAGAGATAGTACAGGTAAAGCATGCCTTGCACACAGCTGACCCAGGGTTGATCCTGGCATCATGTATGGTCCCCTGAGTTGAGTCCCATCAAAAGTGATCCCTGAGCACAGAGCCAGGAGTAAGCCCTGAGCACTGTCAGGTGTGGCCCAACAATCCAAAAACCAACCAATCTAACCAACCAACCAAACAAACATGCAATATAACTTGGCATGGTTTTGACATATCACACATGGGCTTTTTGAGAACCTGGCAACATGCTATGTTGAAGGCCAGCATGTCCCATGGAGAAACCCAGTTAAGAGTTGCTGAGCTCCCCAGCTGACAGCCAGCAAGCAGAGGAAGCACTGAGTCCCCCAGCTCCCAACCACATCGGGTGATTGAGTGTAGACACGAGCCTTCCAGGCCTGAGTGACAGATTCCACAGCAGAACATGCTGTGCTGTTGGCATTTAAATATGTTTTTGTTTAGGGAAGGAGAGGTCACCAAGTGGTTCTCAGGGAACCAGGGGTACTGGGGATCACATCTGGGCCTCTCTCATGTGATCAGCTCAGATCTTTAAGCCATCCTTCTGGCCTAATTGTTGGATTGCTTAGAAATATTTTATTTTGATGACTGTATTTGAAAACACCTCTGATAGTCACATCCTGAGCAGAGAACCCAGTTGTCCTTGACTCTGACTACCCCAGAGACTGTAAGCTAATAGATTCTGTTTCTAAAAAGTCACTAATTTTGGGCCAAAGACATAGGAATAATCTGAGCACCTTCTTTGCATATGGGAGGTTTAAGTCCCTACACTGCAGGGTTCCCTAGGCACCACCAGGAGTGATCTCCAAGCACTTCTGGGTGTATCCCCCAAAAAATAAAAAGTAAGTTTGTGGCCTGAAGAGCTAGTACAGCAGGTAGCGCACTTGCCTTGCATGTGGCTGACCCAGGTTCAATCTCCGGTGCTGCAGCTGCTGCCCCAAGCCCAGCCAGAAGTGATTCCTGAGCACAGAGCCAGTAGCAAGCCCTGAGCACTGCAGGGTGTGGCCTAAAAACAAAACAGGTTTGTGCCACTATATTATTTCACAGCAGAAAATGAATGCAAACAGCAAAATTTTAAACCAGAAAAATTATGCACAGTGATTTTTTTTCCACCTCCACACCAGAGCTTCACTGTCCTCAGAAGCAACTAAAACTTGCTCTTTATCTCCACAGAACTCTTCTGTGTCTATAGAAACACATGCATGTATGTGTCAGGCGTGAGCATATGGATTAAATTTGCAGAGCATCATGTCATCTGAATTTCTCTGTCACAAACTAGTGCCTGTTGTGGCTATTTTATTTATCAATTTTATGATACATTTTAATATTTAAAGATATTACATTTAATATTAAGTACAAGGGTTAAAATTCTTGTCGGTAAAGGAACAAACATGATAACCCTTCAGTACCTGTATGCAAACCATGATGCCCAAAAGGAGAGGGAGGGGGAGGAAGAGGTAGAGAGGGAGAGAGGGAGAGAGAGAGAAAAGAGAGAAAGGAAGAGAGAGAGAGAGAGGAAGAGAGAGGGAGAGAGAGAGCGTCTCCCATAGGAGGGGTGGCAGGAGGGAAATTGGGGTCATTGGTGGTGGGAAACATACACTTGTGAAGTGATGGGTGTTGAAACATTGCATGACTGAAACTTGATCATGAACAGCTTTATAATTGTGTATCTCATGGTGACTCAATAAAAAAATAATTTTAAAAAATGATCTCTTAGCACAGAGCCAAGAGCAATCACTGAGCTCCGTTAGGTTAGGTGTTGCCCAAGCACCATCAATCAATCAATGAACCAATCTATTGAACACTCAGAAGGGTGAGCCATTTCTCCTCTTTTACTTTCTTTCTGGGTTTTCTTGGAGCCATACCTTTCTTTTCTTTTCTTTTCTTTTCTTTTTTTTTTTTTTAGTATATGAGACAAAATCTCCCCTACAATTCCTAATTTATTGATTAATTTGAAATAAGTTACCTAGTCTCTATGCTCAAGCATCTTAATTATACTAAGTTGGCAGTGCTGGCATCGATGTCCAGACATCTCTTTATCTGGAAAGCATGACCCCTACAAAGAAGCACTGTAAGTTTCAGTAGTCTCAGTCGAGACAGGAAATTGAGCCTTACCAGGGATAAGATGTCCAGTGCAAGGGAAATTCCCTACTTGGGCTCAGAAATGTGTTCTTCCCTCTCTGTCAACTTTGACATGCTCCTGCCCAGCCCTGTCACACTATCAGTGCTGAGGGGAAAGTCTGGGCTTGGGAAAGGCCCCTCGGAAGGGAGCCTCAGGCTTTGCAAACCCTTGGCTCCTGTCCCACTGCTCCCCAGAAGACATGTGCTAGCAGAAGAAACGCTCCCACAGTGCAAGACAAGCTGTAGTGTCTCCCAGGATGCCAAGGGAGCGGACTCTGGGCTCATAGAAACGGCTTTGGCGTTAGACTGAAAAGCACAGTCACTGCCAGCTGACCAGAGACATCTTCCTGCAGAACCTCAGCCCCAAGGGGGACTCCCACAGGAGTGTCCACTGATGAGTGTGTAGGCCCATGTTGTTTTTGAAAATCCATGTGAGTGTGTGTGTGTGTCTGTGTGTCTTTGTGTGTCTGTGCATTTGTGAGATCACTCCTGGTCTAGGTGGACCAGATGGGGTCCCAGAGATTGAATCTAGGTTGGCCACAGGCAAGGCAAGCATCCTGCCAGCTAGACTATCTCTCTAGCCGCCTGTCATTTTTCTGCAGTTTCTTTTCAGAGACTCTGCTGGGTCCAGAAAGCTACTGAGATTATTGTGGGCACACACTGTCACAGGCCCTAGTGCTGAGAATTTTCTATAATGAAAACAAAAGCTAAAGTAAAACAGAAACAGGTGGTGGGCTGGAGCCATAGTATAGGTCTATTGATAATAATTCTTATACTGGGGCTGAAGCGATAGCACAGTGGGTAGGACATTTGCACTGCATAAAGCTGACCCCAGTTGGATCCCCGACATCCCATATGGTCCCCTGAGCACTGCCAGGAGAAATTCCTGAGTTCAGAGCCAAGAATAACCCCTGAACATTTCCAGGAGTGACCCAAAAAGAAAAACAAACAAACCACAAGCCACAAAACCCGAAACCAAAAAAAAAAAAAAACAACCTCAAACAAGCAAAAGCCAGAAGCTGGGGAGATTAATGAGGCATTTGTCCTTCTCTAGAGGGGAATCTTTCTTTAAAATGTTTTTCTTTTAATGACACGGAACTAAGCAATCTAGTAGAAACAGAGATCAACAAATGGGACTACATTAAACTAAAAAGCTTCTGCACCTCAAAAGATACAATGACCAAAATACAAAGACTATCTACAGAATGGGAAAGGATATTTACACAATACCCATCAGATAAGGGGTTTATATCAAGGGTATATAAAGCACTGGTTGAACTCTACAAGAAGAAAACATCCAACCCCATCAGAAAATGGGGCGAAGAAATGAACAGAAACTTTCCCAAGGAAGAGATACGAATGGCCAAAAGGCACATGAAAAAGTGCTCTACATCACTAATCATCAGAGAGATGCAGATCAAAATAACCATGAGATACCACCTCACACCACAGAGAATGGCACACATCCAAAAGAACAAAAGCAACCACTGTTGGAGAGGATGTGGGGAGAAAGGGACCCTTCTACACTGCTGGTGGGAATGCCGACTAGTTCAGCCCTTTTGGAAAACAATATGGACGACACTCAAAAAACTAGAGGTTGAGCTTCCATTTGACCCAGCAATACCACTGCTGGGAATATATCCCAGAGAAGCAAAAAAGTATAGTCGAAATGACATCTGCACTTATATGTTCATCACAGCACTGTTTACAATAGCCAGAATCTGGAAAAAACCTGAGTGCCCTAGAACAGATGACTGGCTGAAGAAACTTTGGTACATCTATACAATGGAATACTATGCAGATGTTAGAAAAAATGAGGTCATGAAGTTTGCATATAAGTGGATCAGCATGGAAAGTATCGTGCTAAGTGAAATGAGTCAGAAAGAGAGAGACAGACATAGAAAGATTGCGCTCATATGTGAAATATAGAATAATAGAATAGGAGTCTAACACCCAAGAATAGTAGAAATAAGTACCAGGAGGCTGTCTCCATGGCTTGGAGGCTGGTCTCCCGTCCTGGGCAACTCAGAGAAGGGAACACCAAGTAAAATGTGGCCGGAGGTCATATGGGGGAAGGGTGACGCATGCCGAATGTAGACTAGAGACTGAACACAATGGCCACTCAACACCTTTATTGCAAACCACAACACATAATCAGAGAGAGAGAACAAAAGGGAATACCCTGCCATAGTGGCAGTGTGGGGTGGGGGGAGACGGGACTGGGGAGGGTGGGAGGGATGCTGGGTTTACTGGTGGTGGTGAATGGGCACTGGTGAAGGGATGGGTTCTCGAACTTTGTATGGGGGAAACATGAGCACAAAAATGTATAAATCTGTAACTGTACCCTCACAGTGATTCACTAATAAAAAATAAATAAAAAGAAAAGAAAAGAAAAAAAGAAAAAAATGTTTTTCTTTTAAATTAGTGTGAATTACAGAGTTACAAAGTTATTCATTATTAGTTTTTCAGTGTACAGTGTTCCAACACCAATTCCCTTTATTGGACAATTTATCCAATTCAACTCAATTTATCCAAATATCATTTTTGTATGTAATCAGTATAAGAATTTTTTTTTTTTTGCTTTTTGGGTCACACCTGGTGATGCACAGGGGTTACTCCTGGCTCTGCACTCAGGAATTACTCCTGGCGGTGCTTGGGGAACCATATGGGATGCTGGGAATTGAACCTGGTTCAGCGACATGCAAGGTCCTACCCACTGTGCTATCGCTCCAGCCGCAGTATAAGAATCATTATCAATAGATCTGTGCTTTTAAATTTTTGTTTTGGGGGGCCAGACCTTGCAGGGCTCATTTCTGGCTCTGTGCTCAGGAGTGTCCCTTGACATACTCAGAGGATATGTGTCAGAAATTTGAACTGGAGTTGATGGGATGGAAAGCAAGTACCTTAACCCTGGTACATACATTTTTCATGCTGTCTTCAGTATCCAGTGTGCGTTTTACAGGCACAGGACATCTGAATATGGAAGCCCCACATTTCAAATACTCGGGGGTCACTCATAGTTTCAGGGCCCACAGCTTCTCTATGACACTTGTGCCGGCCAGTGTCATCGAGAAAGCACCAGAGGATGTTGGAGGTCACCCAGCCTGATTTGCTATGACAGGAAAGTGCATTTTCTTCTTCTTTTTTTAAAAAAATTTATATTAGACAACCACCACTTTCAAAGTCGCTGATAGTTGCGTTTTAAGAGAACACGAAGTGCTGAGTTAAGTGCATTTCCTGAGGGTATCAGTGGCTGGTGGGGAAGGCGGGATTAGCCCTAATCATTCTCAGCTCTCTCCTGGTTCTCTTCAGAACACCCAGGAGCAACAAAGCTGGACTCACGCATGGTGCTGGGGTACAGCCTACATGAAAGACACTCCTCTGTCCCAAAGCAAGAGAAATAAGGAGCAGGAGAACTGGTCCTCAGTGGGAAGCTTGTCATTAGAATGGACGTTGAGGGGATCAGTTCAGAAGGGAACACTAGGACCATGGTGGTGGGGGAAAGTGCCTGTCACAGAGGCAGGCTACATGAGGGGTGCAGGAGGGAAACTGGGGACACGGGTAGAGGGAAGGGACGCTGCTGAAGGGATTTGGTATTGGAACCCTGAATACCTGAAAACTAATAATGAATAACTTTGTAACTGTAATTCACAGTAATTTAAAAGAAAAAAAATTTAAAGAAAGACACCCCTCTAGAGAAGTCAAACACTTCATGATCTCATCCGTTTGTGGGACACAGAGAAACAAAACAGGGAGTAGAGAACATCTAATGGTGAGAAGCCCCTTGGCCTTTGCTTGCAGAACTGAGATTAAAAAGGGTCAGGTGAGGGTGGGAGGCAGATGGAGGGGGAGGGAGAGGTTGATTAGAAGTGACAGTGGTAGAGGACATTGGGCTCATTGGTAGGGATGAAGCTTCAGTAACTATCACATCAATACGTCGAACACTATTGTAGCCCTCTTCCCTGAACTACAATGAAAAAGGAAGGAAGAAAGGAAGGAAGAAAAAAAAGAAAGAAAGAAAGAAAGAAAGAAAGAAAGAAAGAAAGAAAGAAAGAAAGAAAGAAAGAAAGAAAGAAAGAAAGAAAGAAAGAAAGGAAGGAAGGAAGGAAGGAAGGAAGGAAGGAAGGAAGGAAGGAAGGAAGGAAGGAAGAAAGAAAGAAAGAAAGAAAGAAAGAAAGAAAGAAAGAAAGAAAGAAAGAAAGAAAGAAAGAAAGAAAGAAAGAAAGAAAGAAAGAAAGAAAGAAGGGAGGGAGGGAGGGAGGGAAGAAAGGAAGGAAGGAAGGAAGGAAGGAAGGAAGGAAGGAAGGAAGGAAGGAAGGAAGGAAGGAAGGAAGGAAGGAAGGAAGGAAGGAAGGAAGGAAGAGAAAAGAAAGCAAACAAACCCTTTTTACAAAGATGGCACCAAAACCCCAGAAAGAATCCCATGCCTCTCCCAAAGCTGAAGCCAAAGCTTTGAAGGGCATATTCTCCTGGCTCCTGACTATGAGGCCTTGGATGTTGCCAACAAAATTGAGATAATCTAAACAGTATAGCTGGCTGATCATATATATATATATATATATATGTGTGTGTGTGTGTGTGTGTGTGTGTGTGTGTGTGTGTGTGTGTGTGTGTGTGTGTGTGTGTGTGTATGTATATATATCTTTTTGGGTCACACCCTGCAATGCTCAGGGGTTATTCCTGGCTCTGCACTCAGAAATTACTCCTGGCTGGTTGGATTTAACCACAAATGTGTGTGGGGCTGAGGGTAAGTAAGATGGAGAAGAGACCTCTATGACAAAAATAGCTGGGAATGATCACACTGGACAAGAGCTGAGGGTTAAAAGTACATAAAGGATATTCTTGATAACCTTTCAGTAGCAATATTGTAAACCACAATGCTCAAAAGGAGAGAGAGAGAGAGAGAGAGAGAGAGAGAGAGAGAGAAAGAGAAAGAGAGAGAAGAAAAGTGCCTTCTATAGAGGCAGGCAAGAGGTGGGGCGTGGGGTGATGGGAGGGAACCTGGGGACACTGGTACTAGGAAATGTTCACTGGTGGAGGGATGGGTGTTGGAACACTGTGTAACTGAAATCCAATCATGAACGACTTTGAAAGGGTCTACCTCACAGTGATTAAATTAAAAGATAAAAGAGAAAAAGAAAAAGAAATTATTGCTGGCAGTGTTTGGAAGACCATATGGGATGCGGAGGATCGAACCCAGGTAGGCTGCATGCAATGCAATCATCCTACCCACTGTACTATCGTTCTGGCTCCCCCCCCCCTTTTTTTTTTTCACAAAGAAAGGAAGGGAGGAGGTAAGAGGCCACTCTACTTTCTTGCCTTTTCTAAATTTATGAACAACCTCACTGGAATCAATTTGACTGTAAACCAAGAGCCAGAGTAGGGTTGGCTTTTCTCCGTATCACCTCCAGATAGTTGTTTCTGACTAGTCACCCTGGTCCCCAGATACTCCTACTTTCAACAAGCTATTTCAGAACTGACTCCTTAATGCAACGGTTCATAGCGGCTGTCCCCCTGAATCACCAAGGGGGCTTTGAAAAAATTCGAATGACTGGTCCCCAATGCCAAAATTCTGATTTGGAAGTCTGGGGAGGAATTTGTGTGGGTAGCTCCTATCTCCGTAATCTCTATGGTCCCCAGATGATTCAGACATGCACAGCTAAGTCGCAGCCACCCGGGTTGTCCAGCCACCGCTGCCTCCTCAGATGGTGGGACCCATGACTGGGCTTAGAGCAGAGGCCGGTCTGCGGGAAAGGCGCAAGGCAGTGGTACCCCAGCACCTCCCGGGGCGGGTCCTGGCTCCCTTTGCTTCCCTGTGCACTCAAGGTCAGTCTCATTTCCTCATCTCGCTGCCTGGTGGTGGCTCCCAGCGCTGTGTGACCGACAGGAATGCAGCAGCCGGCACTGGCGCTCATGGCCCTGGCAGCCTGCGTGGCCCTTCATGCTTCAGAAGGTGAGTGCGGCTTCTCTGGGCCTCCAGCAGAAGGTGGGGGTGCCTCCAGGTTTGTGCTGCACACCGGGAGGGGAATTCCACTCTGTTTGGGGGAGGATTTACCATCTCCTCGGAGAGAATAGCTCGGCTTTACCTCCTGAGCTCCAAGAAGTTTCTGACGACCCCTCCTGTGACAGTGCTTGTCAGATGAGGTACTCCCACACCAGTGCAGCCCTAAGCTGTTTCTTATCTGACAGTGGCAGGATTTTAGCAAAATCCCCTCCTCGCCCTCAGCCGTTCAGTTGCCTGGACAGAAGCACTCGGGAGCTCTTGGAAGAAAGACAGGTTTGGCATTCTGCGTTAGTGTTTGAAAAATTGCAGTTTTTCAAAGTAAAATTATTGCTGTGGATACCGAAAATGCTCAGTTCACATTGAAGAAGGGAAGCAGGACAGAAGAGATTAAACCGTATATGTACTCACTGTCACTGTCATTTTGTTGCTCATCGATTTGTTTGAGCAGGCACCAGCAACATCTCTCATTGAGAGACTCATTGTTACTGTTTTTGGCATATCCAATACACATGGGTAGCTTGCCAGGCTCTGCTGCGCGGGCTCGATACTCTCGGTAGCTTGCTAGGCTCTCCGAGAGGGGCGGAGGAATCAAACTCGGGTCGGCCACCTGAAAGGTGAACGCCCAACTGCTGTGCTATCGCTCCAGCCCGTATATGTACTATGGCAAAGAAAACGGAATGAAACGGAACTGTTGGCTTAGAGCTGGAGATGAGAACTGCTTTGGACCGCAGGTTCTCTAGTCTAAGGTACTTAGGAAACCCTAAAGAAAGGCACTTAACTCTTCCTCTGTCCTTTTCTTAAACTTTACCATGACTCAGTTCAGAACAAAGGGGAAACATAAGCTCAGTTTGTTTGCTTTTTTAAAAATTGAGCCATCAAAGCTAGAGAGACAGTACAGTGGGTATGGCACTTGCCTTGCATCAGGTGACCTGACAATGCCCAGCACCTCACATGGTTCCCTGAACTCCGCCAGGACTGATCCTTGAGTGCAGAGTCAGGAATTAGCCCTGAGCACTACCCAGTATAGCCTAACCTTCCTCCCACCCCCAAACCAAGCAACGTTTTAAACCTTCAGATTTCACACACATACAAATTGGGCTTCAAGCTTCTGAAGAAAACCTGGTCCAACAACAGGCTTTCTGCACCCCCTGGTAAGAACTGATTAGCGCAGACCAGCCTCTCCCAACTGTCCTGTGCTCAAGTTTCCTGTCTTTATTTGAACTACTTGGTCTCTGGAGGCGTTTATTCTGGGCTCTGGTAGAGAGCCCCAATGTGAGAAGCAGAGGGGAACCTGGGTAGTTTTCCCTCAAGACTTCGCTCCCAGTATGGGTAGCTCAAGTTTTCTCACAGAAAACTTCACCTGAGGGCAGAGATTTTTTTTTCTTTTTGGGTCACACCCAACGATGCTCAGGGGTTACTCCTGGCTTTGCACTCAGGAATTACTCCTGGCGGTGCTTGGGGGACCATATGGGATACCAGGGATCGAACCCGGGTCGGCTGCGTGCAAGGCAAACTCCCTACCCACTGTGCTATCGCTCCAGCCCCGAGGGCAGAGACTTTTGCAGCAACTTCTCAGTCCTCTGAGGAATCAAGAGAGGAATGGGCAGAGGGTAAAGAGGAGCATGCCAGAGACGAGTTCCAGGGGATTATTGAGTTCAGGAGGGAGAATGGTCAGCACAGAGAGATCGGGAAGCTTTCCTCAGAGGCGTTCATAAAGGAACTACTAGTTCATAAAGGGAGGCTGAGAGGACCTCCTTTGGAGTTAGGTTCTAGCTTTATCCTTAGTCCCTGTGGATCACAAGAAAGTCACATTTCCTGAGAAACCCTTATTCTCTGCCATTGAAAAATGAATGCAGATGGGCTGAAATGTATGTGTGGGTCTAAGAACATGAGAAGAGTAACCCCATTGCTTTGGATTACTTGTCTTCAAGTTTCACATGCCGGGTGCTTGCTCAGAGATTGAGGCCCCCAGAGAGCGAGTTATGAGGGTGCCGGGAGGAAGGCCTAAATAAGTGGCCTTGGCAATTGTTGCTGACTGGGGAAGTAATTGAGAAGTAGCCCATGGCTACTTCTGTATTTGAAAATGTATTTGTTCTTCCAGCCATAAACGATTCCTTTATCTTTATGGTTTCTTAAGTGAGCAACTAAGTGAATGGGTCAGTGATTGGCCTTTCCAAGGTGTTCTGTGTAAATGAGGAAGCATTTGACAGAATCAAAAGCCAGGTCCAATCCCCAAAGGTAGGGCACACATGCTGATGTGGCAGCTGGTTCCCAGACATCAATACCGAGTCCATAAAAAAATGTCTGTCAAGCATTCTCAGTGGCCCTGAGCCTGATCACTTAGAGCCATTATCTCTAGGCTTTGTGAGTCTGGCTCTTTGATTGTACATTTGAGAAGCCTTCCACAGCATCAAGTGGAAACCAGCTGAGCTTGCCTTCCTGGTTGCCCAGCTGGCTTCCAACAACCTACTTGCTCCAAGCCAGATGGCACCTTACAATTCGGATCCTTGTTTGGAACCTGCTGCATTCTGAAAGGGATTGAATATCTCCGCCTCTTCCCCTGTTATGACAGACGGTGGCACAGTTGTTTGATGGCGGTGCTCTCCCACGCTTGACTGTCCTCTGGAGATTGTCCACTGTGTTGAGTTGAGTGGCCAACAAAGAAAGAACAACTGCCAGGACCACACCATGAGCAGTACTGGGGATTGTACTTGTGGCCTCAGACTTGCAAGGCAGGTGTTTTGCCATGGAAGTATCTATCCCCAGTCCCTATCTTTTGTCCACTTCAGTCACTGGACTCTTGCTAGGGAGCATTACTGAGAGTAGGCATTTGTGCTTGAAAATCGTTATGTGCAGTTGGGACTCCCCATTTCACCATGAGTGGATGAGACACTGACACACACTTGCTGATATGTGCCCAGTGACCTGCTCTTTGGTTCTCTCTAGAAGAGTCCTGAATTTAGTACCACACAGTTTTCATACCTAATCATTAAATCTATACTGTAGTTCAGGGTTTTTTTTTTTTCTTTTTGGGTCACACCTGGCAATGCACAGGGATTACTCCTGGCTCTGCACTCAGGAATTACCCCTGTCAGTGCTCAGGGGACCATATGGGATGCTGGGAATTAAACCCGGGTTGGCTGCGTGCAAAGCAAACACCCTACCCGCTGTGCTATTGTTCCAGCCCCAGTTCAGGGTTCTTAATGTGCTTTTTCTATATATTTGAGAAGCAGAGTATCTTAATAGAAATTTTCTCAATTTTCTTTAAGGGGATCAAATATGAACCCCCCTAAAGAAAAATATTTCTTTTATTCATTTGGGGGGGGGGGAGGAAGCACACCCAGAAGTGTTCAGGGGTTACTCCTGGCTCTGTGCTCAGGGATCACTCCTGGCAGAGCTCAGGGGACCATAGCAGGTGCTGGAGATAGAACTCAAGTCAGCCACATAAGGCAAGCACCCTATCCACTGTACTATCTCTCTGGCCCCAATTTCTTTCACTCTTGATAATTTGAAAATTAGTTTATTATTACTTGATATATAAACACAAAGCCACGTGTGAGTTCAAAGTGTGGGTGTGTTCGGTGGCTGAGAGGTATTTCTCTGGCGGGCTGATGGCAATGGGCAAACAAAGGATGGGGCCACAGGTGTGATGGTAATCAATGAACCTTTCTTCTTGTCTCACAGCATGGTTATACAGAAATCATGAAGAGTGGGGGTACACATCGATGGGGTTTAACATTATCATAACAATAAACAAGTGTAAAGCCCCTCCTTTAGGGGAAGTTCTAGGAGATTAACTCAGGGACAGAATCTCATCTGGGGATTCAGCAAATTTAGGAGATCCACTCAAGATCAGATCCATCTAAAGATGTATTGTTTTCTCTTTTCCTTAGCTAGTAATCTATTTAAATAATCATATTATTTCTAGTAATTTTGTATGAATAAGTAAGGGATATATTAAGTTTAAAGAGTGGCTTTCTGGGGACATCTCACTATAAATCCCAGACTACTGTCTTCAGTCCAGGTTAGTCTTTCCTAACCCCAGCAAGGTCCTTATTCAGTTACTTCTTTTTGGGTTACTACAGAGTTTGTTGTATGACCGTACTCTTAACTTATACTTCTTATGGTACTTAGCTTGTCCCTTTTCAATGCCTAGGTAGCTTGCTGGGACCCTCCTTTTGGGAGGGGGGGGTGTTAGAAAGTAAGGGAAACTGAGGCTTAAGTAAATATGATGGATGCCTAGGAGTAAATATTATCCATAGTCAATTAACTCCCCTGTTACAAAAGCATAGCATCAACTGCCTTTCTGTATATATACAAAAAGGACATTACTAAACCATGCAAAGGACATAAAGGAAAAAGAAAAGCAATGTAGAATTAGGATTGCCTGAAGGAATTCAGTGTACCTCAGGAGCACTGTGTTGGGTGAAACTCAATGAACCTAAGATCCCTGCAGGAGGAACAAGAACAAATCAATGTTATCCAACAGCCACATATAGAAATACAGTATAAGATGCTGGAGCACCTTATACATGGGTAGGGTGCTTGCCTTGCAGGTGACTGACCCGGCTTTGATTCCCAGCATCCCATATGGTCCCCCGCCCGAACAATGCCAGGAGTAATTCCTGAGTACATGAGCCAGGAGTAACCCCTGTGCATCACCGGGTATGACAAAAAAAGCCAAAATAAATAAATAAATATTAATTAATTTATTAAAAGAAATACAGTGTATGTACAGGTGGATTTGGTGTTGGAGCATGAATACCTAAAACTTTGTTATTAAGGCTCTGTAAATCATGGTTCCTAAATTAAAAAAAAAATGTATAAAACTATGCATATGTCTGGGTTGGGTACATATCACATCTGCAACTATATAACCAAAAAGAATAAAATTCAAAAATTTATTTATTTATTTTCCTTTACACTTTATATAAACACTGTGGTTTACAAAGTTGTTCGTGATTATATATTATAGACATTCAATATTCCAACACCAATCCCATCACCACTACACCTTCCCTACACCATTGTCTCTGATTTCCCAAAACATTCATTAAGTGGTCCCATAGAAGGACCTTAATAATTTATTTTGTAATGATTGTTATTAATGATTTGTTAACAGAGTGATTAAAAAAAACGTTTTCTTAGAAGAAAGTGAGTGAAGATTGTTGTATCTCATCAAGGAGCCATTAAGTCCTTGTATAAGAGACAACTAAGATATTGTTTCAGGTTAAGATGACTTCTGTGTTTATATTTTTTCATTGAGATTGCTTTCCTTCTACAATTTATCTCACCCAATCTGGTGTGCTACTACTGGTTTTCCAGTATTGTAGAGTTTGAGATGTTGTGCAGCCACACTTGTACTCCAAGAGAGCCATTCCTGACTCCATGAGAACCTGGGGATTTTGGTCACAAAACCTGTATATCTGAGTTTTTCAGCAGATTAATTTCTGGTTGATGTTTGTTCTGAGTAGTGGGGTTCAGTCGGAAGCATGGTGGTGACTGTGGAGTGTGGAGGCTTTTGACGGCCAGAGCTCTGTTTGGGCAGGCACTGGGCTGTCAAAATATATTTTGAAATAAATTTAAAGCACACTGCAAAGTCAAGGAGACTTAACTATAACAACATTAATTGACCAGTTAATGTCAGACAAAACTATAGCCACGATTTACAGAACCCAGGGCCTGATACCTGTGAGCTGCACTACCCCTGCCCTCTGCTTGGATGTTGAGAAGGGTCATTGGTAAGTACCACCACTGTTTGCCCCAATAAATATTTTATCATTTCCTCTTTGTGTATGTGTGTGTGTGTGTGTGTTCTATCTTAACCTATGCATTTAATGAAGTTTTAAATTTGAAAACAAATAATACTGGAAATTTATAAACATATGTTGTTTATATTGTTTGGGGGGTCATACTCAGCGGTGCTCAGGATTTACTTGTATATTCACTAAAAATAAAATACAATGGGCTTCACAGCGACTCTCTCTCCCACCACTTGTGTTCTGTAGTCTCATGCCACTTCCCCCTCACCCCAGGGAGGTCAGTGGTATGGACAGGCGAAGGAAGAAACGAGGGCCAGGTGGTTGGTATCAATAGCTGTTTATTCCGATCTCCTCGCCCTTCTCCCCTGATTCTCCTTCTGCTTCTTCCTCCCCCGTGCTACTTCATTCTCTTTCTGGATCTCACTTCAATCTTCTTCTGGCTCTCTCATTCTCGTTCTCCTTTCCCAGCCCACTCTTACCGTCTAGTTAAATCCCAAAGCATGAGGGGTTGGGATTTATACATAAGTCTGGTCATACAGTCAACAAAGGTAAAGTTCTTCCCTCAAGGGAGGCTTCTTCTAGGATAGATTCTCATTCAGCAAGATGACCCTCCCAAGAGTGGAATCCCATGGGTGTGTTTCTCCTCTCCTTGTCCAACAAACATATAAACATTCATAATATTAATCATTTTGTATGGACACAGTAAGAGATATATTAAGCTGATCAAATTGCTCTCCTACAGTCATCTCAATCTCAGACTACAGTGCTCAGGCCAGATTAGTCTTTCCTATCCCTAGCAGGGTCCTAATCTTGTTGTTACTTTTAGGTCATGACAGCATTTGTCCATGACCATGCTCTCAACTTATAGTTGAGTATTGTGGTGCTTTGGCCTGGCCCATTTTGATGCCAGGGTAGTTCACAGCTTACCCTGGGTCCATTCAGTCCTTTGTAGGGACCCTGATTTTGGGGTGCTAGGAACTCAGGGCAACTGAGGCTTAAGTTGAGGAAGCAGATGCCCCGGAGTGGCATTGTTTGGAGACAATTTACTCCCAAGTTAAAAAAGCATAATATTAACTGTCTTCCTTTGTCCATACAAAAAGGACATTGCTTTAAAGTAAAGCATTCAAAAGATATAAGGACATGAGAAAGGCAAAGTTAACTTACAATACAAGTTCAGTGTCCTAGAAGGATCCGACCTTACAAATTAACAGAATCTGATTAGGGAAAAAAGCTGATAAACTGGTGGGGGAGGAAAACACAGAGAGGAGGTCACAGATAAACAAAGGAATGGGAGTGACTCAGGAGCACTGTGATATGTGTAACGTGATAAACCTAAGCTCTTTGTGGCAAGGGAGAAAGGACAAACCAATGTTATCCTACACTTATTCTTGACTCTGTATTCAGGGGTCACTCCTGGCAGTGTTCAGAGTAACATATGTGGTTCTAGGGACTAAACTCAAGTCTGCTAAGAGCCTTACGCCCTGAACTATTTCTATGACCAGTGATTATTAAACCATGGGTACCAGTCAGTCAATGCGCCCCTTCTTTCCCACTGCTCCACTATCTAGTTTTTCATTCTAACTTAATTTTCCTGGCTAGTTGGACCGCAAACCTCAACATTTTCCTGCTGGGGTTATATGCTAGCCTTCAGGAGTGCCCCAGGAGGGTGTAGTGTTTGCTCTTTACCATCCATGGCTGGACCTAATTCAGCATTAATTTAAACACATGAGAACACCATCAGTATTGGGAGACGGCAACAGAGAGGGTATAAGGAGTCTTACGTAGAAATAAGACATAGTATTTAATGTTTGCTCACTTATGAAACTTCTCTTAACACTCCATAAGAATGAAAATGTGGGGCTAGAGAGATAGTACAGTGGGTAAGGTACTTGCCTTGTGCGATGACCACCTGGTTAAACCCCTACATTTCCCCAGCATCCAACAGGTAAAGCCCCCAAATAACAAAAAGATGTTTAAAAGAAGTTCTACCAACAGATAGGTATTAGAGTACTATGCAATATTTGATGTGGGAAAGGAAAAAGATACTCTTCTGTTCTAGGCTTTTTACTGGAGTCCCTATGTCCTAAGATGGATTAAGAAGAAAGAAAGCATAGACATTTATTTGAGGCAAATTTAATTAGACAAGGGAGCCTCTTTAAGGAAACAAAGACCCAAAGAAGCAGATTTCTGTTTTCTGGGATTTTAGTTTGTTTGTTTGTGGTGGTGTCAGGGATTGAACCTGGGGCCTCACACATGCAAGACAGGGGCTCTACTGCTGAGCTACATCCTTCACCCCAAAGAAGCAGTTTGAGCTGATGCTTATATATGTAGTGAGCTTGACAGAGAGTGGTGAGTTGTGAAAATGTAATGGGACATAGAGATTTAGACAAGGCCAGTAAACATGAAACTGTGACTAAGAATATAGCCCTAGAATAGAATTATTCTGGATGGAGAGGTAGGAATAAATAGGCCCAGAATAGAATGATTCTGGGTAGAAAAGTAGGAATATATTGTCTTAGAATAGAACAATCCTGGATAGAAAAGCAGGCTTTTACAAATTTCTGAAGCCTCAGCTTCATTTTCAGTGAAGTGGTTCCACCCCAGTTGACCAGAAGGTGGGTGAATCTTCCAGATGCAGAGATTCAGTGATGTCTTTTGATTTGAAGCATTGCCTCTTGCTTTTCCAGGGGGCTCCATAACAGTTTCCAGTGGCCCTACACCACTCCAGAATAATTCAGCCAACTGAAACTGGAGCAATAGAGCAATAGTGTACTGGGCAGGGCGCTTGCCTTGTATGTGGTAGGCCTGGGTTGGAGTCCTGAAAACCTGTGTGGCCCCCCAAGCCCACCTGAACATAGACTACTCAGGAGTAAGCCCTGAACTCTGCCAGGAGTGGCCCAAGACCAAAAGAAAAAAGAAAAACGCAGCCAAGTAGGCTGAGCAGCTCAACTCCGGGCCTTACTGAGGTGGCGCTGCTGGGCTGAGCAGCAGTGTTGGATGCCACCAGGGCACCCCTGCTGGGATACGGTGGCCATGTGGTGCTAGCGCCAGACTGCAGAGCTCAGAGCCCACAGAACATGGCTCTTTACGTTTACATTTCTTTATATATATATATTTTTTGGGGGGGTGCCTTTCCTATCTTAACTACTCTCCACTCCCTTAACACTTGTGGCAAGCTTCCAACTGTGGACAAGTCCTTATGGCCCTTGTTCTTACTGACCTTGGGTATTAGTCTCATACTATTTTTTTTTCTTTTAATCTTACAACGAGTGCAATCATTTCATGTCTCTCCTCCTTCTGACTCATTTCACTCAGCATGATACTCTCTATGTCCATCCATTTATAAGCAAATTTCATGATGACATATTTTTCCTGAGAGAGTCTCTTGTACACATGCCTGGCTGTATTCCCCCGGTTCCCTCGGAGGGGATGGGCTCCAGCTTCCCTCCCTGCCCCAAGCAGGGAGGGAAGACCTCCGGAGCCTAGCCATAGCCATGCTCAAGGTCCCTCTCCATACGTTCAGATGAGCCTCATGCATGAAGGTACTGGCAGAGGAACCCAGCTGTGTGGGACCCGGGGCTGAGACCTCCAAGCCTGCTCGGATGAGGACTGGGCCTCTTCCGCCCAAATTTCCCATTTTACAGCGGTCTCAGTAATGTCTCCATTCGTCCTAGCCTTGAGATTTTAGAAGCCTCTCCTTACTCGTCCTTCCCAATGATGCCACATTGGAGTCTCTTTCAGGGTCAGGGGAATGAGACCCATCATTGCTACTGGTTTTGGCATATGAATACGCCATGGGGAGTTTGCAAGGCTCTCCCATGTAGGCAGGAAACTCTCAGAAAATCATAAGGAGGAGAAAATGCTATATTTTTAATACCATAATTTACATCACCTGTTTACAAGACACTTTGTGTATCAGAAAACACAAAGTTCAAAGCTCTGTGTTGTTCGCAGTCACCTACACAGTTGCATTTGTCTTGGCTGCATCATTCCAATTTCAGTATATTTGCTACCAAAGTGAGTCTATCAGAAAACCAAGCAGTTCCACATCTCACATGTAGGTCTCTTCTTACAGATCGAAGATTCTTAAAGTGTTCTAGGATGTGTAGTATCCGCTTCACCTGAAAGTTATGCACATTTGTTATGCAGTTTCCAGTTATGTATATTTTCCAAATGTACTGAAGCAAATTCTGAGGATGTGTAACAACAACCTGCAGTTTAAAATGTTCTCGAGAGCTGGAGAGATAGCACAGAGGGTAAAGTGTTTGTCCTGCCTTGCACGTAGCAGACCCAGGTTAGATTCTCCCACCCACCCCATACGGTCACCTGGGGTGATTCCTGAGTGCAGAGCCAGGAATAAGTCCTGAGCACCGCTGAGTGTGACCAAAAACCAATCCAAAATAAACAAAAAGAAGTTCTCTAAACTATTCTAATATACATTAAGGTTTGAGAACCACTGCCCTGAAGAATTCTCACATAAACACAAGGAGACACATAGCAGATCAAGCAAAGCATGACCAGTGGTTTAAGAAAATGCCAGACTGTCAGGCTTTCGATCCTAGACCTACCATTTCCTGGTCCTTTGATCTGGGGAAAGTTGTGTAATTTTTTCTGGAATTGTTACTCACCTATAACCTGGGGACAGACACAGCACCCTTTTGCATACAGTTGCTGTGAATCAATTAACTCACTTGTGATAGCTATGCCTATCACAATGCCTAGCACAGAGTAAATACTCAATAAATATAATACTTTTTATCTTTAGTATGTTCATTGCGGCCTTGCCCATAAGAATAAAGTGTTGGTAAAGACCAGAGAGATAGTACAGAGCTAAGGTGCTTGTTTTGCATGCCTTTGATCCTGGTTCTCTCCCGGGCATCACATGTGGTCTCCTGAGCACCACCAGGGACCACTCCTGAGCATGGAGCTTGGAGCAGACCCTGAAGGCCCATGGGAGTGCCCCCACCCCCCCAAAAAAAAACCCAAGCAAGCGGAAAAACAAAATGCAGTACTAGGAGCAGGTTTGTGAAAAATAAGACTTAACCTTGCATCTGGAAGATCCTAGGTTTGATTCCTCGTACTGTCAAAAATACCATTTTATTTTAAAGGAAAGGAATGAATACAAACATGGAGAAGATTAAAACTAGTAAAATTTGCATATTGGCTATGTAGGATTAATTTTTTTAATGGTTCTTGGTTCTTTCCTGTGTACTGAAATATTTCACAAGCAAAGGATAACAGTACTGTGTGTGACCCCAAAACAAGTAAAATAAAATGTTTCCACAGAAAGAGGTTACAAACCCAAGAGGTTACAAACTTGGGTTTTGGTATGAAATACAATGATCTCTGACGCCTACATACTACAACCATCTACTTCCTGAACCTTGCATGTACCCTATAATTTGCAATGAAATTTGCATAAGTTATCTTTAACCACTCTTGTGCCCTTTTTTGGGGGGGTCTGTTTTGGTTTTGTGTGGGGGCCACACCCAGTAATGCTCAGGGGTTCTCCTGACCCTGCAGTCAGGAATTACTCCTGCTGGTGCTGGGGGACCATTTGGGATGCTGGCTAAACCTGGGTTGGCTGTGTGCAAGGCAAGTGCCTTCTCCACTGAACTATTGCTCCAGCCCACTCTTTTGCATTTACACCTGCTCACAAAACTCTTCAAAGTTGATCCATATTTCATGTCCCCACTCATAAACCGCCTTCTAAGCCTCTGTGTTATAGCAGATCTTTACTGCCTTCCCAAGTTCCAGACACTCATTCAAGTTGTCACATAACCTTGACACAGACTGTTTTATGTCAGGAATGTTTGCACCTGATTTATTTTGTGCTTCTTATACAGAAGAAAGGCATTTCTTATGATGGTGCAAAGATTGAAACCATCCCCCAAATATCTGAAAAATGATTCACACACTTACTTCAGTTTGTAGAGCTCGCACAGATGCTACCCACAGACTCTTCCGGCTGGGGTTTCACTGGCCAGAGAACACAAAGGTTGATGTTCTGGGCTCAGCTTTTTTGCCTAACTGGTTTTCTGTAGCAGGTTTTCTCAGAAACCCTCCAGTTCATATGTTCCTGTTATTCCTGAAAGTGTGAGTCAGAGAAGGATTCTTTTCCAGCAGGAGTCTGGGGGGAGGCACTCAGATGGGCAGCAAGTGATTCTTGCTATATGCTTGCCTGCATGTCCTGGTGCTTCTGTCCTCTGTCGGGCTGTTATCATTGGCCCTTCCCACCCCACAATGAGGTTCACCCTCTTCCTACCCCAGCTGGAAGTGCACCCTCTTCCTACCCCAGCTGGAAGTGCACCTTCTCTCCTCGCCTTGCCCTTCACAGGAGATCCCCAGTGGCTCTATTGGGCTGGTACCCTATGGCCAGTTCTCCCAAATCAAGGGGGCATCTTCAGAGGGGTTAGGGCTGGCGCCGGGCATGGATCTGGTGAGTTCTCACCACAAATCACAGGTGATGCTCGATCAAGTTCAGTAGGCAGGATGTCTTATTTGCAGTCAATACAGAGGCAACACTGGGTCAATCCTGGGCAACACATATGGTCCCCCGAGCACTGTCAGTGGTCATTCTTGAGCACTGCTAGGTGTGACTCCCATCTCAGAAATAAGTAATTTTTATATATTTCCCTCCAAGGTAACCTCCATCCCACCAGACATATCCCTAAGCCTCCAAGCATGCTTGGGAGACCCTTCAAAATGAAACAAAATTTTGGGAACCTAGGAATCAGCGGTTAAAGCGCCTGCCTGGCAGGCATGAGACCCAGAGTTCAATTCCCAGTGCTGCCTCCATGCCCTGAGCATGGGTCTGGTGGTTCTGCTGTTCGTCTCTGGCAGCTTTCCGGTCTATGACCCCAGGGAACTCAAGAAATTTTGGGTTCCACCTAAAGAGGGGCCATCCGAAAAAGTGCCGAGGACCAGAGTGCTGCTATGTGAGCATCACAACTAGGAACGTGTGTGGCAACATCAGCTGAGGCAAGAAAGGGAAGGAGGGGAAATGACATGACCTAGAAATAACCTTCAAGTAAAGAAACAAATATTCTTTTAGGACAAAGCATGAGCGAACCACTAGGGGGCAGTGCTAGCAAAAAAATCTGATCACTGCCTTGGCTATGCCAGGACAGTCAGTACTGATGCTCAAGTCCTTGTATTCTTTGTTTATTTTTTCTTTTTGGGTCACACCCAGCGATGCTCATGGGTTACTCCTGGTCTCTGCTCATGAATTACTCCTGGCGGTGCTTGGGGGATCATATAGGATGCCGGGGATCGAACCCGGGTTGGCCGCATGCAAGGCAAACGCCCTACCCGCTGTACTATTGCTCCCGGCCTGTCCTTGTACTCTTGAAGAGTTCATTTGTCCTGGTCTTTTATATTTCTGCTGCCTCCTAGAGCATGAGTCAGATCTGCCAACATGTAATCAATTTTTAAAATTATATCTTACCTTTTGATTCTTAATCTGACTTGGGTCAAGTGATCAACAGTGAGCATATCCTACCTCTATAGCTGACAAAGACAATCCTGCTTGCCCGCTGCAAGATTTTTTTTTTTTTTTGTCATACTCAGCAAGGCACAGGGCTTACTCCTGGCTTTGCACTCAGGAATTACTCCTGGCGGTGCTCAGGGGACCATATGGGATGCTGGGAATCAAACCTGGGTTGGCCACATGCAAGGCAAACACCCTACCTGCTGTACTATTGCTCCAGCCCCTCACTGCAAAATCTTGATTTGGTGTCAGCACTCACATAACTCACACACCTAAATACATGCATTTTCCTATGATTCTTAATTGCCATGTGGCTTCTGAAAGCTCATTTCCTGTTTTAATAGTTCCTCAGCTCACAGCTAATAGCAGTGGTTTGTGAATTAGCTCCTTGAAACTAGGAGCCCCTTCCTTCCCCTCCCTTCCCCTCCCTCCCTCCTTCTCCCTCCCTTTCCTTCCCTTCTCTTCCCTTCCCTTCCCTTTCCTTCTTCCTTTTCCTTCTTCTTCTTTCCTCCCCACCCTTTCTGGGTCATACCCAGCCATGCTCAGGAGCTACTCCCACTCTGTGCTCAGGGGTTATTCCTGGCAATGCTTTGGGACCACGTGGTGTCAAATCGTCAGCATGCAAAGGATATGCTCAATCTGTTGTGCTCTGTCCTTTCTTGAGTATTCTATCTCCAGGGTTCAATATAGAAATTCACTTTCACTCTACCTACTTTCTACTAGTCAACTTTCTGTGGATTTGCCTTTTCTGGACGTTTCACATAAGTGAGATCATCCAATCCAGGGCATTCCGAGTTTCACTAACAATCCTACAGCACCATG